>NC_091284.1:398382521-398982521 GCF_032444005.1 Ranitomeya imitator
ATCTCCGCTGTCACACAGGAGAGCGGCCATACCCTTGTGAGGCCTGTGGAAAGAGGTTCACACGTTTGGAGCATCTCCGGAACCATTTTCAAACTGTATGTAATGAACATTTCGACAAATATACAAATTTATGTATTCTGTTTTGTGGGTACATTTTTCAACATCTTTTCAGTCTAAGATAAAAAACTGCAAATACTCTACCCCCCTGCTTCCTACTATTGGGCACCATATATGCATACAGAGCTGGTCAGGCATACTTACACACAGCATGTCATCTATACCTGTGGAGACAACTGGGATGTATTTTATCACAGTACTGAGCTCTGAACTTGCAGCTCTACAAGCTAGCATGTGCACTAAATTGGTCCCTACTACTGGGCACCATATATGCCTACAGGGCTGGTCAGTCGTCATATTTACACATAGCATGTCATCTATACCTGTGGAGACAGCCGGGATGTATTTTATCACAATACTGCGCTCTGAACTTGCAGCTCCACAAGCTAGCATGTGCACTAAACTGTTTAGTGCAGCTCCAATCTTCCAGCATGTATATACAAAGGTACACAACACTTAACGGAAAAATATCTAAAGTGTAATATATATCCTTCCTGCTAAACTACTTGGGTTTAAAGAACGTGTTTAATAAGTCAACCTACTTGCTGTGTTTGAGATGGTTTTTCCCTGTTGACATGCCCTTTAAAAATGAAAAAGATTAAAGCGTAATTGTCGGTCTAATTTTTATTTCATAAAGCAACAGTGCACAGGAAAATAAGCAACTTTGTAATAACAGAGAAATCTTTCTGCACTGATCTTTCCTCTAGGAGCTAGAGGCAGACACAGAAATTCTGCTGCAGGTTCTCTTCAGAGGATCATTAGGCCGGTTTCACACATCAGTGGCTCCGGTACGTGAGGTGACAATTTCCTTACGTACCGGAGCCACTGACTCACGTAGACACATTGAAATCAATGTGTCTCTGCACATGTCAGCGTGTTTTCACAGACCGTGTGTCCGTTTGGAAAACACGGAGACATGTCAGTGTTCGTGGGAGCGCACGTATTACACGGACACATTAAACTCAATGGGTCCGTGTAAAACACGTACCGCACACGGACGTTGTCCGTGTGCCGTGCAGGAGACAGCGCTACATTAAGCGCTGTCCCCCCCACGTGGTGCTGAAGCCGCCATTCATATCTTCTCTGCAGCAGCGTTTGCTGTAGAGAAGATATGAATAATCCTTTTTTTTTTTTTGTTTCTCGTGTTTAAAATAAAGATCCATGTTCCCACCCCCCTCCTACTCCCTGTGCGCCCGCCTGCTGTTATTAAAATACTCACCCGGCTCCCTCGCTGGCGCTGCTTCCTGTCCTGGCCGCACCTTCTACTGTATGAGCGGTCACGTGGGGCCGCTCATTACAGTCATGAATATGCGGCTCCACCTCCCATAGGGAAGCTTTTTTTTTTTTCGCTATGTGCTCAACTTTATTGGCATGCACAAATAGAAAAAAAAAACACACCAAAAACGCCGCAAAAAAATGCACCTTAACCTGCGTTTGTAGCGCAGCTGCTTTCCTGCCAAGATGATCATGTTTAGCTGCAAAACGCCCTGTGTGAACTTACCCTTAAAGCTGCCAGCTGTCAAAATGCAGAAAAAAATGCTGTTTTTGCTGCTGCTTTTTTTTTTTTTTGTCAAGAGATGCAGAAATTTCTGCAACAAATACTTACATTTGTGCTTGAAAGCACGTTTTATCTCCTCTTTCAGTAATGAGAAAATCTGTAGTCACAGAAGACAGATTTTAGCCGTGAAAGGCGAACGAATGCTTGTTCTAGGCAGCACAGTGGTTGGCACTGTTTTGCAGCGCTGGGTTCAAATCCCACCAAGGACAACATCTGCAAGGAGTTTGTATGTTCTCCCAAGTTCGGGTGAGTTTCCTCCCACATTCCAATATACATAATGAAATGGACTTTAGTTTGTGAGCCCCAATAGGGACAGCGATGTTGAGGTCTGAAAAGCTCTATGGAATTAATGACTCTATATAAGTAAGTAAAAAAAATAGTACTGGGAGGAGAAAGAGGCAGAGTTTTCTAAACCGTTATTACAAATTCTTATTTTAATGAGTACTATTGATTTCTGGAAAAAATAAAATGAGTTATTTTTACAATCTTAGAAGTTCAGAGGTGTGGATTAATACTTGATCACCATTAACCCTCGCTGTTTAATTTCATCTCACCTATGTTACATCTTTACACCCCCCCCCATGATTCCTAGTCTGACTACCGTACATGCGCTAATGTGTAGTCAGGATGTCTGCCCCTGACTTCCTGTGATCTATAGGATGACATCACCTATCAAATCCTTACTGGTAACTCTCAGACACCTTCCCTAGCAGTGGTGCCCTCCTTGTCCTTCTCTGTCCTCCCATGCAGCAGTACTGTAGATATATGTGATGATTTATGAAACTGTCTAAAAGAAAACCATCTCTGCTGTTCAAAGCAATCATTGAGCAACTCATTTTGTATTCTGATCTGGAAGAAATGAAAACTAAGCTGTGATTGGTTGCCACTGGTGGCAAAGACTTCTTTTTTTTTTTTTTTTTTTAAACCCCTTTCTGACTTTGGACGGGATAGTACGTCCGAGGTTGGATCCCCTGCTTTGATGTGGGCTCCGGTGGTGAGCCCGCATCAAAGCCGGGACATGTCAGCTGTTTTGTACAGCTGACATGTGCCTGCAATAGTGGCGGGTGGAATCGCGATCCACTCGCCGCTATTAACTAGTTAAATGCCGCTGTCAAACACTGGCAGTGGCATTTAACTAGCACTTCCATCCATTGGGCCGGAAATGTGCGCATCGCTGACCCCCGTCACATGATCAGGGGTCAGCGATGCGTCGGCATGACAACCAGAGGTCTATTGAAGACCTCTATGGTTGTTGATGCCGGAATGCTGTGAGCGCCACCCTGTGGTCAGCGCTCATAGCAATGCAGTAATTCAGCTACATAGCGATCTGAGCACAGCTCCTATGTAGCAGAGTCGATCAGGCTATGCCAGCATGTAGGCTCCCATGGAGGCTATTGAAGCATAGCAAAAGTTAAAAAAAAAGTAAAATATAAAACGTTTAAGTCACCCCCCTTCCGCCCCATTCAAAATATAAATAAATAAAAATCAAACACACATTTTTGGTATCGCCCGATCTATCAATAAAATAAAAGGATTAACCTGATCACTAAACAGCATAGTGAGAAAAAAAATTCTAAATGCCAGAATTACGTTTTTTTGGTCGCCGCGAAATTACATTAAAATGCAATAACGGGCGATCAAAAGAACGTGTCTGCACAAAAGTGGTATCATTAAAAACGCCAGCTCGGCACGCAAAAAATAAGCCCTCACCCGACCCCAGATCACAAAAAATGGAGACGCTACGGGTATCGGAAAATTGCGCAATTATTTAGTTTTTTTTAGCAAAGTTTGGAATATACCACTTAGATAAAAAAAAATAACCTAGACATGTTTGGTGACTATGAACTCGTAATGTCCTGGAGAATCATAATGGCAGGTCAGTCATAGCATTTAGTGAACTTAGCAAAAAAGCCAAACAAAAAACAACTGTGGGATTGCATTTTTTTGCAGTTTCACTGCATTTGGAATTTTTTTCCAGTTTTCTAGTACACGACATGGTCAAACCAATTGTCATTCAAAACAACTTGTCCCGCAAAAAATAAGCCCACACATGGCCATATTGACGGAAAAATAAGTTATGGCTCTGGGAAGGAGGGGAGAGAAAAACGAAAAAAGCTTCAGTCATGAAGGGGTTAAGCCCCCAGTCAGATGGCCGTATAGATGACAGATAGGAACAGACTGGCCAGCGGCTCTCCCAAGTATGACCACTTCATTTTATTTCAATATCTATTGCGTTGGGCCGTGATGACACAGTCCCTAGCAGCTAATGTTGGACTTTAATTAATCCTACAAAGTAAGGCTGCTGTCACACTAGCAGTATTTGGTCAGTATTTTACATCAGTATCTGTAAGCCAAAACCAGGAGTGGGTGATAAATGCAGAAGTGGTGAATAGGTTTCGATTACACTTTTCCTCTGTTCCAGTCCTGGTTTTGGCTTCCAAATACTGATGTAAAATACTGACCAAATACTGCTAGTGTGATGGCAGCCTAAGGGGTAATGTGTGCCTGTGAGGACAGTGGTTAATAATCACATATGAAGGGAGATTACTCCTCCAATATTATTATTACTCCTCTGTCTCTACCCGTCTGGGCTAGAGGAGCTTTGTATATGAGCAGTTTACTATGATTGAATGACACCAGTCAACTGTAGTGCACTATATGACGGTTTACATCTAAATATATAAAATTGTATGTAAACCTTCCACACACACACCTGTCCACTGATGACAATATTTAATATACACTTTATTAAGCAGTGCTTCCGTGTGAGTCAGATCAGTACTCTCCTTGAAATTTAATGGTACACGGTCTATCAGTAATACCTTTTTCTCCTTCGCCACATTGGGGGACACAGGACCATGGGTGTTATGCTGCTGTCACTAGGAGGCTGACACTAAGTTGAGACAAAGTTAGCTCCTCCCCTGCAATATACACCCTCATGCTGGCTTCCAGAGACCCAGTTCAAGCTTAGTGTCCGTAGGAGGCACACTAGATTTAACCCTTTTTACCGGACGAAGGGGCGACTGAACCTTTCTAGGCTCCGATCTCCCCGAACCAACAACTGGCGAGCACGGGAGTTTTACCTCTCCGTATCCTCTCCTGTGACGTGGAATGCCACTGCCTGAGCAGTGGGGGGGGGCGACGGGCCCCTTCAATGGCACGGTCTTTCTGGCGGTTCTGGAGGGCTCATCTGACGGGGTCCCCACAGGGCTGCTTGGCGCGTTTTTGCGGCGGTCCACGGCCGCACGCCAGGCCGAAGCCATAAATTTAGTCCCCGGCTTCGGCCTAGTGCGGGCCACGTCCCGATAGGGCCCCGCCCACCGCTGGAATCATCTTGCGGCTCCGCCCCCAGACCTGGCGCTTCTAGCTCTCTGCGAAATTATCCTCACAACCCCCGGCGGCCATCTTTTTTTTTTCCTCCGCAGGCCGCAGATCCGTCAATTCTGCATGTGCCAGCGTTTTTTCTTCTGGATGCCGGTCTTCTCTTCTATCAGCGCCACCTCATCTCTTTGTGGGACACAGGACACGGGTAAGGAGACCGCTTCCCTGCAGCATTACCCTCGCTTCCGTCTAGCAGCGCTTCCTATTACTTATATTGGGGTACATCATGTCGCAGTCAAGGGCCAAAAAGACCACCAAGGTGCATACTACCTTTTTTACTGCGTGTACCACCTGCCAGGCTCCACTCCCTCAGCCTCAAAGTTCCCCCCTCTGCTCAGCCTGCGATGCCCAATGTACCCAGGAGCCCTCCGCCGCCACCGACCTCAGTGTATCTAGCCCCCCTGAGTGGGCAGCGTCACTGTCACAGTCCATGGATTCTTTAGCCAAAGCGATTAAATCCCTTCATGACCCCTCTGGGGAGCGGGGCACGTTTTTTCCTGGGTTAAGAGACCCCTCCATAACAGGGGAATAGTCAGCCAGCAGGGGCCGCTCTCACCGGAAGGAGGTACGGTCATCCAAAAAACGGATCCAAACTACCTCTCCTGAGCATTCACCACGCCATTCAGCCTCTGGCAGATCCACGTCTCGCTCACCCTCGCAAGGGGCTCGTAGCGATCACAACTCTGAATATGAGTCTGATGCATCCTTAGATCCGGATTCTCCGGAGTTTAGATCTTCTGTTGACTCCCTCATCGAGGCAGTCAATCATGCGCTAAAGGTGGACGATGACCCTAATTCGGCTCCGGATCATTCGGTTTCCTTTACGAGGACCAAGCGTTCCCATAAGGTGTTCGCCTCTCTTACAGATTTCCTGGATATAGTCCGGCGACACAGGAAGCGACCGGATAAGCGCTTTACAGGCAAAAAGACCCTGGAATCGAAGTATCCCATTTCCACAGATCTTGTTAAAGATTGGATGGAACCTCCACTAGTAGATCCTCCGGTATCGTGCTTGGCTACCAAAACGCACTTATCCGTACCGGATTGGGCTTCATTTAAAAATCCCACAGAACGCCAGTTAGATTCCCTGGCTCGCTCAGTGTATGAAGCCTCAGGTTCCTCTCTATCTCCTTCCTTCGCTGCGGCTTGGGTCGCCAAAGCAATGGTTTTCTGGGCAGATGCCCTTGCAAAATCCATACAGGAACAGGATCTTCCGTCTGAGGCGGCAGATCTTGCCAAACAAATTGCCATTGCTGGAGACTGTGATGTACGCGTCTTTAGATGCAGCGGACTGTGCGGCAACTGCGGCTTCAAACGCCATCACCATTAGGAGAGCCATTTGGCTTAGAGTTGCCCGCAGACTCCTCCTTCAAAAATAAAAAAAAGTCTCTGATTTCCCTTCCTTTTCAGAGCGGACGTCTCTTTGGAGAAAAATTAGACCAGCTTATTTCCGACGCTACAGGTGGGAAGAGCAAGTTCCTCCCACAACACAGGCCTTAAGCTGCCTTTCAGCGCCAACAATATTTTCGTTTTCAGCCCTTTCGCAGTAGCCCATTCTGGTCCAACTCCACATCCTCGTCCAGATCAGAACGATCTCTACACACAGAGACTCTCGACCTTCATACAGTCCGAATCAGTCCTGGCGAGGAAAGCCTAGACAACCCAGAACCAGAGAGTCCAGGCCTGCCAGATTTCCTTCACAATGACTCAGGGAATATTCCAGTCGACACCTCCAAAGTAGGCGGACGCCTGCTTCTTTTTCAACAAGTCTGGCTTTCCGTCGTCCACGACGAATGGGTCAGAGATCTGGTGTCTTCTGGTTACAAAATAGAATTCTCCGCCTCCCCTCCAGCACGGTTTTTCCTCTCTCGTCTCCCAAGTTCGGGGGCTCACTCTCGCGCACTTTACCACGCCATCGAATCCCTCTGCCAAAACGGGGTCATTGTTCCGGTCCCAGAACACCAGAGATTCAGAGGTTTTTACTCAAACCTCTTCGTCGTTCCAAAAAAAGGACGGAGCAGTGCGCCCTATTTTGGACCTGAAGCTCCTAAACAAGTATGTAAAAGTCAGGCACTTTAGGATGGAGTCCCTCCGGTCAGTCATTTCCTCAATGGAGACGGGAGTTCCTAGCATCAATAGACATCAAAGATACTTCTCTTCATATCCCAATCTTCCCGCCACATCAAAGGTTCCTCCGTTTCGCCATCCAGGAGGACCATTTTCAATTCACGGCCTTACCCTTCGGCCTTGCCACTGCGCCCAGGGCATTCACAAAGGTCATGGCAATTGTCATGGCCATTCTTCACTCCTGAGGGGTAGTAGTGTTGCCATACTTCGACGACCTCCTGATAAAAGGTCCGTCTTATCAGGCCTGCGAGGCAAGCGTCCGCATTACCTTGGATTCTCTTTCGCGCTTGGGCTGGTTAATCAACTTGGACAAGTCCTCCCCCGTTCCTGCCCGATGGATCTCTTTCCTAGGCATGATCCTGGACACGTCAAAGGGGCTGGTCTTGCTCCCTCTGTCCAAGGCACAAGAGATTCAGCAGGGAGCTCGGACGCTCTGTCGTCCTCGTCCGCAGTCCATTCGGTTCACCATGAAGCTCCTGGGGAAAATGGTGGCCGCAATAGAAGCGGTTCCCTTCGCTCAACTCCATCTCCGCCCCTTACAACAGGCTCTGCTGGACAATTGGGACAGGAGTCCCATATCCCTCGATCGCCCATGTCCTCTGTATCCACGATTCAGGCAAGCCCTCAAATGGTGGACTCTGGGATCATCTCTCCTCCAGGGGAGGTCTTTTCTCCCGATCCACTGGCTGGTGGTATTTACCGACGCCAGTCTCCTCGGTTGGGGAGCGGTGTTTCGACACCACACTGCCCAGGGGCGTTTGACAACTTGGGAGTCGAGACTTCCCATAAACATCTTGGAGATTCGGGCGATCAGACTTGCCCTGAGACATTTTCACTTCCTGCTCGCGAGTCACCCAATTCGAATTCAATCGGACGTCACAGCGGTGGCGTACATAAATAATCAGGGGGGTACCCGCAGCAGGGCAGCGTTGCAAGAGGTTTCCCACATTCTCTGTTGGGCTGAGGTTAACCACTCCACCATTTCCGCAGTGCACATTCCAGGCGTCGAGAACTAGGCGGCGGATTTTCTCAGCCGTCAGAGTCTCGCGTTGGGGGAGTGGGAACTCCATCTAGAGGTTTTCCGGAAAATCTGCCTTCGCTGGGGAACTCCGGAAGTGGATCTGATGGCGTACAGATTGAACGCCAAAGTTCCCAACTTCATAGCACGTTCTCGGGATCCCCAGGCCATCGGGGTGGACGCACTGATCTCCCCATGGCATTGGTTCCAACTCCTGTACGTGTTTCCTCTGCTTCCCTTACTGCAAAAAGTGATCCGAAAAATCAAGACTGAGGGGGTTCCGGTGATTCTTGTTGCCCCGGATAGGCCACGTCGCGAATGGTACGCGGAGCTCATTCAACTCGTATCAGACGTCCTCTGGCGGTTACTAGACCGCCCAGATCGGCTTCGCCAAGGGCCGATCTACCACCAGAGCTCAGGGGCCCTACGTTTAACGGCATGGCTGTTGAAACCTGGATTCTAACTCAAGCTGGTTTCTCCCAGCAGGTCATCCCCACCATGATAAGCGATCGCAAAGCGTCTTCCGCTCGCATTTATCACCGCACCTGGAAAACCTTCTTTTCATGGTGCAGGCTCCGCGGTCGCCCTCCACTTGTTTTCTCAATTCCTTCTATTTTGGATTTTCTCCAGTCCAGCCTGGACTCCGGCCTGGCGCTCAGTTCCCTCAAGGGTCAGATGTCAGCGTTATCTGTGTTGTTCCAACGTAAGATTGCTGCCAACTTGCAGGACCTTCATTCAAGGGGTCTCCCACGTGGTACCCCCCTCCATAATGCCATTAGAAACCTGGGATCTCAATTTGGTTCTGAGTGTTCTTCAGGAATCTCCGTTTGAACCTCTGCAGGATGTCCCGCTGACTGTCCTCTCCTGGAAGGTGGCCTTCCTTGTGGCAGTAACATCTATCAGGCGGGTCAGATTTGGCCGCACTATCTTGCCAGGCGCCTTTCCTTTCCTTCCACCAGGACAAAGTAGTCCTGCGCCCATTTCCGGCTTTTATCCCTAAAGTGGTTTCATCTTTCCACCTTAATGAAGATATAATTCTTCCCTCCTTCTGCCAACAGCCAAAACATAAGGTCGAAAAGGCCCTTCACACCCTGGACGTGGTATGGGCCCTTAGGAGGTACATTTCTAGAACTGCTCCTTTCCGCAAGTCGGACTCCCTCTTTGTGCTCCCAGAGGATCACAGAAAGGGTTTAGCCACGTCTAAGGCCACGATAGCCAGATGGATCCGTTCAGCTATTCAAGAATCCTATCGGGTCAGGGGCAGTCCTATCCCGGTGGGGATTAGAGCACACTCTACTCGATCGATGGGTGCTTCCTGGGCCATCTGGCACCAGGCAATGGCGGAGCAGGTTTGCAAGGCCTAGCCTGCATACTTTCACAAGGCACTACAATGTCCACATTCAATCTTCTGCGGATGCGGCACTTGGCAGACGTATTCTGCAGGCGGCCGTCATGCATTTATAGTCAGATGGTACACAAAGTTATTTGGTTGTGTTGAAGTTATTTGGTTGTATTGTTTCCCACCCAGGGACTGCTTTAGGACGTCCCATGGTCCTGTGTCCCCCACGAAGGAGACGAAGGAGAAATAGGGATTTTTGTGTACTCACCGTAAAATCCTTTTCTCCGAGCCACTCATTGGGGGACACAGCACCCACCCTGTTAGCCTTACGGCTTGTTACCTTTTTGGTTCTTGACTTTCTCTGACATGTTATACTCTAATGTTATGTAATATATTGTTATTAATCTCCTACTGCTTTTGCACTGAACTGGGTCTCTGGAAGCCAGCATGAGGGTGTATACTGCAGGGGAGGAGCAAACTTTTTGTCTCAACTTAGGGTCAGCCTCCTAGTGACAGCAGCATAACACCCATGGTCCTGTGTCCCCAATGAGTGTCTCGAAGAAAAGGATTTTACGGTGACTACACAAAAATCCCTATTTTATAGGGGAAAGTGCAATTATTGATGGATTCCTATCTGCAGGATATAATCCCTGAATATATTAAGTCCGACTATAGGACTCATTTAAAATATCAAATATACTCCATAATATTAGGGAAAAGTGCAATTATTATTACTACTGCTCTTTATGCCTCTGGGATTGTTTCCTGTTGATATAGTGGGGGAATTTTATGCTATTGTATTCCTTTAAAGGATAGAATATTGGGCTCTCCCATCCCTGACATTTTGGTGTCTAATTTTTATTACACTATATTTGTGTCCATTACCCTGACATTGTCATCCTCAGGGTTTAATGAGCAGACTGCACACAATCCAGTATGTAATAATTTCGAGTTAATTATTAAGTTGAAGGGAACCTATCACCCCCCCCCCCCCGGGCATTTGTAACTAAAAGAGCCACCTTGTTCAGCACTAATGCCGCATTCTGACAAGGTGGTTCTTTTAGTTATTGGTGCTGTAACTTCAGAGATAATCCATTTTATAGTTTGTCCCAAATACCTTGAATCAGTCCTGGAGGCAGGTCTTTCCCCCCTGCTGCAAACGCAGCACCGCCGTCACTCATGTCCTCTTGGCGCCGGGCGCCGCCTCCTCAGCGCTGTTTTCAAATGAGCCGGCACCTGGCTCTTTTCTCATGCCTTGGGCATGCGCAGTGAGCTCTGCCCTCATTTGCAGTCTAGCTGACTGCGCCTGTGCGGCTGCCCTGCCCGAAATCCCGCCCTGGGCATGCGCAGTGCATATCTAAGCCTCTCACTCATCTCCCTCCGCCTTCTTCAGACTGCGGCGTCAGCTGATCCCTAATCGCATGTCACGGCCTTAAAGGGAACCTGTCACCCCCAAAATCGAAGATGAGCTAAGCCCACCGGCATCAGGGGCTTATCTACAGCATTCTGGAATGCTGTAGATCAGCCCCCGATGTATCCTGAAAGATGAGAAAGAGAGGTTAGATTATACTCACCCAGGGGCGGTCCCGGTCCGGTTCTGGTCCGATGGGCATCACGGTCTGGGGCCTCCTGTCTTAATAGAATGAGGTCCTCTTCTTGTCTTCACACTGCGGCTCCGGCGCAGGCGTTCTTTGTCTGCCCTGTTGAGGGCAGAGCAAAGTACTGCAGTGCGCAGGCGCCGGCCTCTCTGATCTTTCCCTGCGCCCTGCAGTTCTTTGCTCTGCCCTCAACAGGGCAGACAAAGTACGCCTGCGCCGGAGCGTGAAGACAAGAGGACATCATCGTAAGATGGGTGGCCCCGGAATGGACCGCGACGCCCATCGGATCGGACCGCCCCTCAGGTGAGTATAATCTAACCTCTTTTTATCATCTTCAGGATACATCGAGGGCTTATCTACAGCACTCCAGAATGCTGTAGATAAGCCCTTGATGCCGGTGGGCTTAGCTCATCTTCGATTTTGCAGGTGACAGGTACCCTTTAAGACCAACTTATGAAATTGTCTATTTTGTTGCGTTCTCATGCGGTCAGCGAGCGCGTCAAAACAAAGCATCCGCATGTCCTGCGTACCCAATGTTAAAGATAGGTACGCAGGACGCATGCAGAAGTAGGCGGAGCGTAACGGAGGACGTACACAGCCCTCCGCAAAGCCCCCCAACGCAAATGTGAACTTAGCCTAAGGCTAGAGTCACACACAAAAAATCAGTTTTACACGGACGAGAATCGCAGAAATGTTCCCCAACAGTGATCTGTATGTTATTCGTATGCAGTGCGAGGATGCGATTTTTTATTTTATTTTTTTTTCCTCCAAAAAATATCCGTGTGTCAGCCGTATGGCGAGACTTTCTCGCCGGCTTGCAATATGGACACAATGGATTCATGGGCTCAAATATTCGTGAAATATATATATATTTTTTATTTTATTTATATTTCATACAGAGCCAGATAGCAGAAAAGCTGGTAATTCATTTGTCGGCTTTTGCTAAATCATTGCAGAACCCAACAGGATATGAGACATGGTTTACATACAGTAATTTAAACCATTGCATATCCATTATTTTTATATATCCCTCCCTAATAATGTTAGTAGTGTGTGTAAAATTTGGGAGCTGTGTTAAAATAAAGGGTTAAATCACAGGAAAAACTTGCGTGGGCTCCTGCGCAATCTTCTCAGCCAGAGCGGGAAAGCCAGTGACTGAGAGAAGATATTGATAGCCCAGAGAGGCACCATGGTCATTACGAGTTCATAGACATCTAACAAGTCTAGGTTATTTTTTTATCTAAGTGGTGAAAAAAAATTCAAAACTTTGCTTAAAAAAAAAAAAAAAAAAAAGTGCCATTTTCCGATACCCGAAGCGTCACCATTTTTCGTGATCTGGGGTCGGGTGAGGGCTTATTTTTTGCATGACGAGCTGACGTTTTTAATGATACCATTTCAATGCAGATACGTTCTTTTGATCGCCCGTTATTGTGTTTTAATACAATGTCGCGGCGACCAAAAAAAGAATTCTGGCGTTTCGGATTTTTTTTCTCGCTACGCTGTTTAGCGATCAGGTTGATGCTTTTTTTTTTAATTGATAGATCGGGCGATTCTGAACGCGGCAATACCAAATACGTGTAGGTTTGTTTTGTTTTTTTTTGTTTTATTTAGGATGGGGCGAAAGGGGGGTGATTTAAACTTTTATATTTTTTTCATATTTTTAAAAACATTTTTTTTTTTTTTTACTTGTGCCATGCTTCAATAGCCTCCATGGGAGGCTAGAAGCTGGCATAGCCTGATCAGCTCTGCTACATAGCAGCAATCATCAGATCGCTGCTATGTAGCTGAAATGCAGGTGAGCTGTGAGCGCCGACCACAGGGGGGCGCTCAAAGCAGGCCGGCATCAGTAACCATAGAGGTCTCAAGGACCTCTATGGTTACCATCCTGATGCATCGTCGACCCCCGATCATGTGACGGGGGTCCACGATGACGTTATTTCCGGCCGCAAGCGCCAGTTAAATGCCGCTGTCTGCGTTTGACAGTGGCATTTAACAGGTTAATAGCGGCGGGTGAATAGCGATTTCACCCGCCGCTATTGCGCGCACATGTCAGCTGTACAAAACAGCCGACATGTCGCGACTTTGATGTGAGCTCACCGCCGGAGCCCACATCAAAGGGGGCGACACGGCATGCGCAGTAATAGTACGGCGCATGTCGTGAAAGGGTTAATGAACCACATGTTAACATCTTAATTGTATGCTCAATCCGGTTGTAAATGCCCCCAGATATGGATTACAACGTGAGACTTGACTGTACGGCGGACAGGTATGAGATATTGTTGCTTTTATTTTAGCTTTTTAACCATGGTCCCTCTCTAGGCTATTAATATCTGCCCTCAGTCACTAGCTCTCCCTCTCTGGCGGAGAAAATTGTGTGGGAGCCCACGCCAGTTTTTTCTGTAAATTAGCCCTTTAACACCTACAGCTCTCAAGTTTTACACACACTACTAACATTATTAGGGAGGGATATATAAAAATATACCGGATATGCCATGGTTTTCTGTATGTAAACCATGTCTCATATCCTGTCTGGTTTGGTAATGATTTAGCAAAAGCAGACAATTGAATTACCGGCTATTCTGCTATCTAGCGCTGTATGAAATATATATACCTATACTGTGTGTAGACATTTATTTTATCTATTGTATTCTAACCTGCCAGTGTGATTTTACTGTACACCGCACTGAATTGCCAGCTTTTCTAAAGGATACCAGTGCGTATTTCTCGCAAGTCACACTTGTGTGGTGTGCGAGTTTTTATCACACACAGACTTTCATTGGCGATTATCGGACGATATACGGTGCAAATCACAGCATGCTGCGAATTCCTTGCGCACATCATATACGGCCAAGAAAAAAAAACTGATGATAGGAGCTGCCCCATAAATTAACATTGGTCCGAATATTTTTTTTTTTTGTAATCGCATAGCACTCGTCCGTATTATGCGGTAATGTGACTCCGGCCTAAGACAGGTGCCTTCTCTGGCTATGAACCAGCTGTAATAGAGACGTTGGCTGGTTCAACTACTGAAATGAGCTAGTCAGGCTATAGCCTGTCACTGACATATTGAGAATGAGGAAGCTTTCTTATGCTGATCCCAATATAAGGGCACAGTCAGACCGCTGTATTTGTGCGAGGATCGCATTGCAATCTCAGACTGGCAGTAGTCTCTCATTGAACTGAGTGTGACAACTTCATAGAAATATATGCTGTCATGTTCCGGTCAGGAGAGCAGACTGACAGTCCGAGGGTTGTGATGTGCAGTCAACTATATGTACATGTATGTAAACAATAGGTATGCAGTGCTTGTAGGAATGCTACAGACCATTCCTTGTGTTGATTGGTTCAACTCAACTACCCAGAACAATCACCAAATATTATCCTATAAATCAGAGGTGTCAAACTGCATTCCTCGAGGGCCACAAACAGGTCATGTTTTCAGGATTTCCTTGTATTGCACAGGTGATAATTTAATCACCTGCACAGAATGATTCCAGCACCTTGTGCAATGCAAAGGAAATCTTGAAAACATGCATGGTCTGAGGCCCTTGAGGAATGCAGTTTGACACCTCTGCTATAGATGTTATACAATATTCCGGATACCCACCGGTAGAATTTATGGTTTTGACATTTATACTAGTATATAAAAAAAAAAAAAATCATACCTCTGATTGACACCTGGCAGATAGTGAAAATGCCAACCAGTTTGGAATCTTGGGACAGTCATCATGCCATTGTTATTCATTGTTTAGTAGAGAGCTGAAACCAAAAATCCTCTAAATGTCAGGGCAAATAATTCTGCTGTGTAAAAGGGGTGACAACGTAAATGTTCTTGTACTCAAATAGAAACAAAATTTTATCGACAGTATGTTTTGTGGGGTGAACATGACTATTACATTGAGAGCTGAAGTTATACTTCATTTACCCTTTTTGTTCCAACAGGTTGAGAGATTTTATTTTGTGCCAAGAATGGTGTGCTGTCTTGCCACATGAAAGGGTTTTTCCCTTTTAAAATCAGTTGATAAAATTTTAGGGACAAAATATTAGACGAAAGGTGTGTGCGAAGACTCAGTATAGAGTGGGATGTGGCAAATTCCTATGTACAAATTATCTGTAGTCAGTGATTATTATTAGTATTCAATAAACTAGCTTTCTCCTATCCTTTCAACCTAGATCCATGAAGCTGGCAAACTCATCTGCAGACGTTGCAAGCTACCAGTCACCGAAATCACAGGTCGAGTAATCCAAGATGGTACAAGAAGGTACCGTCTATGTCATCCGTGTTTATCAGAAGCTGGTTTGGATAATGTAAACTTTGATTTGGGGGATGACCAACCCCTCGTGCTACCACCTGAAAATGAGCGAGAGCAAAGTTGGAACTTCAAAGATGATATTAAGGAAGAGAACAGTGGCGATCACCCAGAATCAGAACTTGTTATCCAAGAAGTAGAGGATAGTGAAGAGGAGGATTCCAGATCTCGAATAAAGTAAAGGAGAAAAAAAAAAGGACTTCAAGAGAACTGCTATTATTATCCTCGTCCTCCCTCACAAACTCGGCTACGATGTTGGCACCTACTTAGTGTTGTAATTGTGTCCATGGTTTTTATTGAGTTGCTGTATTGTGCACCACTCCTTTTAGTAGCAGAAGTATCATATCTTAAAGAATGACACTATTAAAGTCTGGATCCCAGTTTTCCTCATGAATGTTAGTTTGGCAATGACCAACTTTTCCTTTCTTGTAAATATCTGGTATATACCCCTTCCCCTATGTGAAATATTCCTCCGCTAAATATATTTCTCAACATTTTAATGTTTCACTAAAACAGAAATCTTCAACACCCATGTGTGGCAGATAATACCACAAAAATACCAGCGGTTTACAGGATGCAAAACATTAAAAATAGCTTTATTTCAGCTCTTCAGTGCAAACAGCAAATGGTTTTGACACTTGCTACAACTACAGTCCATTTTTCAGTGCAGATAAAATTGCTGCCCCAATTTTGTTTTCAGTTATGTTATAAAAGTGCTCAGTCCAGAAGGTAAGGCATCTCCATTGTCATTCAATAAAATATTTTCAGAGAGGAGTATGAATAATTCTAGCAAACTTCAAATGTCAATTATGACAAAAACCTCAGGCTTCTCTTCTTCATGGATCTGCATAGCTGAATATGTAATAGCTTTCACTTCTGTGCCCTGGGAAAAGAAAAGGCAAGACAGCATGAGGACATGACATTGTGTAAGGCAAACCCTATTTCATATTCTGGACCAAACTGACACCTTTGTGTTAAACTAGAACACATAATAGCAGTGTGTTACTAATACATGCATTTAAACAAAATCTGTACTTACCAGAGCTATTTAAGGGGTTATCTGGCCTTAGGCTACAAGTCTGCAGTCACTGACTGCAGACTGGTGAATCCAATACAATGCATGCTGTGAGGATTCTCTGGTGTCGGTACCTGCAAGTATGCGATGTGCATACTCCTCGCCAGAAACCAATTACACTGTTTCCGGAGCAAATGTATTGCACGATGCCAGAAACAATCAGGTTGGATTCTGGCTGGGAGTATGCATATTGCATATTTGTGGTCAGGTCACTGCTGTTCTTTGCACTCACACTAAAAAATCTTCAGTGTGCACTGCATGTGGTGGGAGGATTGACAACGTTTTAGATAAGCCTTTAAGCAAAAAAAATATCCATATCTACACAACTTTCACCTGACTACACTTCTGGTATTTTAGCATCCAGTTTATAAAACCCGTACATCAATCATCAAAGGTGCACTGATCTTGAAATATCTGCGGTGATCACAGTATCTCCACTTACAGCTCGGCATCCACACAGGCCAGTAAACCGCATTACAACGCTGCCCAGCCTCTTTACTGAAAATGTAGATACTGGGGGAGAATTAACAGCTTGCATTTAACACAGGTCACGGCACGAGCGGTGGATGCGCGTCACTGCCAGACACGCCGGCACATCTCCTAGGGCTTCCCACTTATATTGGACACACCAACGTGGACATTATACCTTGCTACAAGCATTTACTGCTATTGTGCCCCGGATACTCCATTACGTTCATGAAAACGCTCCTTTGTCCCTGAAGTTATTGTTACTGAAGAAGTTGTTACTGAAGAAGGCCGTTTATTTGGGCCGAAACGTTTATTTGACAACTACAATAAATTGCAAAAACTACATATAAGTTGAGTGCCTTAGTTTCTCTCGCCATTTGGTTTTGGACCCTACTTTGGCACCACCCCTGGTAGTGCATACGGTTTTTCTTCGTATACTAAATATAAACAAGTATGACTGGGACACATGATACTAATTATTCACTTATTAACCCATTCCATGTGTCCCCCTCAGATTACCAAATAATACAAAACCCGGCACTCAACTTTGTGGTGTGAAGAAACGAAAGATTTATTATCCCAAATCAGAAAACGTTTCGGTCACACAACTGGACCTTCATCAGTAACGTTTACTGGGACAATATATAGATTCAAGTGGCTATATGGCCTGCCCGGAGGTAGCTACCAATATAGTATTGGATATCCAGAGAGAAAAGTTACAGCCTATATGGGTGCTGTCATCGCGGCGTCCACCGCTGAATAGCAAGTGGATTACCAGACCTACCATCAGATATCTATAAGATCACAACAAAAAAAAAAAATGATCAGAAGGTCAATTTCATCAAAAAGTCTATATAAAATTTTATTAAACAACAAACTACAAAATTTAAAACACGTATCGCCATATTAGGAAAAGAAGGTGAAAATAGAGCGACATGCACACATTGTGTAATAGATAGTAAGCGACGCTCATGTCTGAACCCACGGTTTACATATATGTGCTCTTTAGCCGCAATTAGTAATGATTCAAATGAAGTGTAACCTATCACTATAATGTCACAGATGCATAGCCAAAATTTATTGCCACATAGTATGCAATCTCAGCAAGGCACAGCTAATGCATAGATAGGTGTCCCATACCCCTATATCAATAAATACCCCCGGCTACATGTACATGTTACCATCATAATAACCACTGTCAGGGATAGAGTACCATGCCCAACAGGGGCCCTAGGGATCAATCATATAGTTTTTACCTTCTGATGATCACTGGTAATATGGGGACATAAACCATGGTCAGGCAAGCGCGTGCGCCCCGACGTGCGTTTCGGACCTCTCCTTTTTACACTTCATTTGAATCATTACTAATTGCGGCTAAAGAGCACATATATGTAAACTGTGGGTTCAGATATGAGCGTCGCTTACTATGTATCCCTGGGTGGGATTAGAACCCAGGACCCCAGCGCTGCAAGGCTGCAGTGCTAACCACTGCGCCACCGTGCTGCCCAACACAACGTGTTTGTTGTTTAATAAAATTTATATAGATTTTTTGATGAAATTGACCTTCTGATCATCTTTTTTTTGTTGTGATCTTAGTATACTGTCAGCTTGCTCTGCCAAGCTGGCATTTAATCAAAGTATTGAGGCGTGCTTATAGTCACTGATAACAGTAGTGTGTGGCGACTATAGCTGCTCTGTGCACAGTCCCTATGCCTGAAAGAAGACAGCGCTTGGGAAATAAGTTACGGTCATTTTCTCTTGACAGCTGCACTTTCCGTAAAGAGGCCGGGCAGCATTGTAATACTACTTATCTGCAGGTAAATAGCGTGTCCCGAGGTGACAGGTAGTTACGTTTAACTGAACGTAAATGTGCCAGCCAGCCCCCTTCACACACAGCACTCAATTTGCTAACAAAGACCTCTTCCCCAAGTCAAAGGCATGTCAGAAGTGGAGTGGAGGAGACCAGCGTGTGTATCTCAAGTATACTAGTATGTTTTACAACTTCCTATTTTAAGCATTCAAGCCTATTTTCTTTTAGCTGGACAAATGTCCTACTACGTGCCACTTTAGCAGCATCTTTAATAATATCCAGCGATCATGCCTACCAACAGGTTCCTGGCAATACATTTAATAGGCTGACATTTTACATCCTCTTCCTCTGTGGTTTCCTGTGTTCTACTAATATTTATTCCTATGTAAATATTAAAAGATCATTGTGTGAGAAAAGTAGGTCTCTTGCTACCCAACATCTGAAAAACAGTAACTGGTTTGTCTTTGGGTTTCCTACCAAATCATTTACTTAAAGGGGTTGTCCGGTCTTAGACAAGTCTGTGGCCACTTTATGTGGCAAAAATTGTAGTGGTCTGCGATGCGCACAACTGTCACTCATCCCCTTTATTCCACATGCAGGTAGGCAGTCGCATGACCACAAGAATGCAATTTGCATATCTCTTGTCATACCGAATAGTCTCATGTGGCTTCCCTTAATTGTCTTCTATTGCGTAAAAACGGATGATAGTAGACGGCACGTGATTGCAAGTGTGCAAATTGCTTTTCTTATGAGACAGCACAACCCCTTTGTCAATTTTTTTTTAAACCACCAGTAATTATGACCTGTGGCAATTAACAGTGCTCTTACATGCAGTCTAGTAGGAAATAATACTGCTATCACCGTTTTATATTTACTCTAAATAGGGCAATCTTCAGTGTGTAACATATCTTCAAAAAGGGCAGGGCTTCAAATCTCATACCTACCTTATAAAAGTTCTTATGCCAAAGAGGCCATGGCACTGATTAGCTAGAGATGGCACTGTGAAGAGAAAACTCTTCCAGCCTTAGTCTTTCATTTGGACCACTAACGATCAGCAATGTATATCATGGCTTAGCTTAATGCCATAGGCTAAAGGGAAAACTAAGTTATAACTAGAGATGGGTGAATCTGTTCGGATTCCTCCTTATTTGGCAAGCTATAGCACTTACCAATAAGCTGCAGACGGAACCGGATACCTGGATCACTCCTGCTGATCAGCTGTCTTGGTCCGCAGCTACATGTGTCGCGGCTGTGTGACAGTCACAACACACAGGCTCTCCATGCATGTGCTGTGACAGTGAAACAGCCGCGAGACATGCTGCTTAGGAGCAAGACAGCTGATCAGCAGGAGCGATGCAGGTATCTGGGTTCCCTCTGCAGCTTATCAGTAAGTGCTATAGCTTGCCAAATAAGGAGGAATCCGAACAGATTCGCTCATCTCTGTCAGACACCTCTGGCATCTGCTTATCTCTAGCAAGAGATTCAGGTGTTCATTATGTCTCCTAACAATCTATATGGAGGAGAGCCTGGAGGACCCCTTACATATTAAATGGCTAATTTAGCAGACTTATGTACACGAGGGCCTTTAGTTCCATCTTATACGAAAACATCTGTACTCACATGTATGTTACACTGTAACTACATTGTCTAGTAAAACTACACTCATGAAATAATTAAGAATTTACCTGTGGGTGCTTCGATAAACTAAATTCTTCTCCCCACCTGTAAGGAAAAAAAAAATTATATTAAAATCCATGTATCATGCCCTAAACATAACCCAATGCATTATATTTATAATCTACAAAAACCCTCTAACATGACTCAAATACCAAACTGCAAGAAAAAAACCTTTGAAGTGTGTAGAATCAATAAATAGTAAATTAATAATTATTAAATACACAAAAAAAGCACACTTTTCCTTTCAAGGAACTTTTCAGAATATGATGTTGTGTGTGTACATGAGGATCTAACAGGTAAGGTTTCTCATTGTTGAGAGTGACAGGCCAAATCTGGCACACCAGTATGAGGAGACTTAAATGCCTTTTATGCTTCTCTGGGAAATGAAATACCATATATACTCATGTATAAGCAGAGTTTTTCAGCACCTTCTTTTGCTGTAAAAGACCCCCTCGGCTTATACACGAGCCATGGTCCTTATCTGTTCTCCGATGCAGTGCAGAGGTCCCCGAATCGTCTGCGCGCTCCCCTGCTGCCTCAGTAAATATTCCGGTGGCTGACAGGGCCGGCGGTCGACGTTGGCATCGTGACAAATGCCAGGGTTCTGAGCAGGCGGGGGACTCAGACGCGCTATGGGGGCCAGGTGCCTGTGCCGCTGCTTGCTCAGGCCCCCGGCACTTGCAATAATCACCTGTCCCCATTCCACCGCCGCACTGTCTTCCGTGTCCTCTGGCTGTGACGTTCAGGTCAGAGGGCGCGATGACGTGATTAGTGTGCGCCTTCTGCCTGAACAATCACTGCAGAGAGCCGGCGATGCTGAGGAGCACCAGCCAGTGACGAGAGGCGAGTATCTTTTTTTTATTGCAGCAGCAGCAATATAGGGTATATGATCAGTATAAACTGCATTATTGAGCATTATATTAGCATCTAATGGGGCCCATCATCAACTTTATGGAGCATTGTATGGGGCATATTTTTGTATGGAGCATCTTATGGGGCCATCATCTTTGTGCAGCATTATATGGGGCATATTTTTGTATGGAGCATCTTATGGGGCATATTTTTGTATGGCCCCATCATCAACTTTAAGGAGCATTATATGGGATGTATTTTGTATTTTTGAAATTTACCAGTAGCTGCTGCATTTCACACCCTAGGCTTATACTCGAGTCGAGTCAATAAGTTTTCCCAGTTTTTTTGTGGTAAAATTAGGTGCCTCTGCTTATACTCGGGTTGGCTTATATTCGAGTATATATGGTATGCAAATTGTCTCTTCAGGGTCAAATAATAACTTGTAGGATTGCTACTTTCAATGCACATGAGAAATAACACCATTTCTAGCTAGCAACTTTTACCCAGCAATTTGCACCAATTTTCCCCTCTGCAGGATCGCTATATTATTTCAGCTCTCTCTGAGCTATTAGGTAGAGAATAGAAGTTATAATGTTTTGGGCAGCATGTACAGTGGGGGAAATAAGTATTTGATCCCTTGCTGATTTTGTAAGTATGAACACTATAATTTTAAGGGTAGGTTAATTTTAACATTGAGAGATAGAATATCAAAAATAAAATCCAGAAAAATCACATTATATAAATTTTAATTTTGCAGTGAGAAATAAGTATTTGATCTCCTACCAACCATTAAGGCTATCTGCACACGTAGAATGGGCCACTGCGGATTTTTCCGCAGTAGATTTGCTAAATCCGCATTGGAAAACCGCTGCGGTTTTTAATGCGGATTTATTGCGGATTCCGCTGCAGTTTTCCATCTGCAGTTTTCTATTGAAGCAGATGGAAAACTGCTGCGGATTCCGCACAAAGAATTGACATGCTGCGGAAAATAATCCGCTGCGTTTCCGCGCGGCTTTTTCCGCAGCATGGGCACAGCGTTTTTGGTTTACCATAAGTTTACATTGTATATAAATTCATGGGAAACTGCTGCGGATCCGCAGCTGCGGAAACGCTGCGGATCCGCAGCAAAATCTGCATCGTGTCCACAGAGCCTAAGAGTACTGGCTCCTATAGACCAGTTAGATGCTCCTAATCAACTCGTTATCTGCATTAAAGACAGCTGGCTTACATAGGAGTCTTTTATGAAGGTGACTGTCCACAGACTCAATTCATCAGTCAGACTCTAACCTCTACACAGACCAAAGAGCTTTATAAGGATGTGAGGGACAAGATCATAGACCTGCACAAAGCTGGAATTGACTACAAAACCATAAGTAAGACGCTGGGTGAGAAGTAGGGTTGAGCGAAACGGATCGGACAAATTCAAAAATCGCCGACTTTCGGCAAAGTCGGGTTTCATGAAACCCGACCCTAGTGTGGGATTGGCCATGAGGTCGGCGATCTGTGCGCAAAAGTCGCGTTTCGTATGACGCTTTCAGCGCCATTTTTCAGCCAATGAAGAAGGACACAGAGTATGGGCAGCGTGATGACATAGGTCTCGGTGCCTACCATCTTAGAGAAGGGCATGACAGTGATTGGCTTGCTTTCTGCTGCGTCACAGGGGCTATAAAGGGGCGTGCACGCCGACCGCCATCTTACTTCTGCCGATCTTAGCATAGGGAGAGGTTGCTGCAGCTTCATCAGAAGAAGGGATATAGTTAGGGAGGGAAGATTAAGCCCCGAAACTGCTTGTGCTGTAGCGATTTCCACTGTCCAACACCACCTTTTCTTTGCAGGGACAGTGGAGTTTATATTTTTGTGCATCAGCTCTGTAGCTTATTAGGCTGCCTTATAAGGCTCCCTGATAGCTGCATTGCTGTTTGTACGCTGCTGTGCAAACCAACTGCTTTTTTAAAAGCAAAAATCCTGTTGCTCCTTTCTGCACAGCTATCTTGTTTATTTGTCCACACTTTTGTGTGCAGCAGTCCTTTTTATTGCTGCCATACTTTTCCTGAGATCATTGTAGGGAGATTGAAATTGTACTAAAGTCCTTGTATTTTTTCATATATCTTCCAGCCACTTTCTGCCACTTACATTGTGTTGTTTTATACACTGGGCCTGAGTTTTGGTTCAGTCTGCCCCCCTCCCTCCCCCCCACCCCAAAAAAAAAAGGGAGATTCAAATTCTCACAAAGTGGATATACTTCAGTAGTTTGTCGTATATCAGCCAGCCACTTTCTACCACTAAGGCCGGCGTCACACTAGCGAGTTTTACGGACGTATGAGCGCATAAAATACGTCCGTAAAACACGCCTAACAAACGTCCCAATTATTTTCTATGCCCCTGCTCCTATCTGCCGTATTTTACTGATCAGTATTATACGGCTTTCTACTGCCGTAGGAAATCGCAGCATGCTGCGTTTGTCTCCGTATTGCGCAAAAAAAATGACAATGAAAGTCTATGGAAGCCAGAAAAATACGGATTACACACGGACCAGCAGTGTGACTTGCGAGGAATACGCAGCGGTGTTAGAGAGAAAAGCCAGCAATTCAGTGTGGTGTACAGTAAAATCACACTGACAGCTTACAGTAGAATAGGTAGAATAAATGTATACATATAGAATAGAGATATATATATATATATATATATATATAGCAGCACGGTGGCGCAGTGGTTAGCACAGCAGCCTTGCAGCGCTGGGGTCCTGGGTTCTAATCCCACCCAGGACAACATCTGCAAAGAGTTTGTATGTTCTCTCCGTGTTTGCGTGGGTTTCCTCCGGGCACTCCGGTTTCCTCCCACATTCCAAAGACATACTGATAGGGATTCTAGATTGTGAGCCCCATCGGGGACAGTGATGATAATGTGTGCAAAAACTGTAAAGCGCTGCGGAATATGTTAGCGCTATATAAAAATAAAGATTATTATTATTATTATTATTATTATATGTCAGTGAGACACATATATGTATATATATTATTACTTCATACAGCGCTAGATCGCTTTAAAGCCGGTAATTCAATTGCCGGCTTTTGCTTTCTCCTTCCTAAACCCGACATGATATGAGACATGGTTTACATACAGTAAACCATCTCATATCACCTTTTTTTTTTTGCATATTCGACACTACTAATGTTAGTAGTGTGTATATGCAAAATTTGGCCTTTCTAGCTATAATTTAATAGCTAGAACGGCCAAATTTTGCATATACACACTACTAAGGGTTAAATGGCGGAAAAAATTGGCGTGGGCTCCCGCGCAATTTTCTCCGCCAGAGTAGTAAAGCCAGTGACTGAGGGCAGATATTAATAGCCTGGAGAGGGTCCATGGTTATTGGCAACCCCCTGGCTAAAAACACCTGCCCCCAGCCACCCCAGAAAAGGCACATCTGGAAGATGCGCCTATTCTGGCACTTGGCCACTCTCTTCCCATTCCCGTGTAGCGCTGGGATATGGGGTAATGAAGGGTTAATGTCACCTTGCTATTGTAAGGTGACATTAAGCCAAATTAATAATGGAGAGGCGTCAATTATGACACCTATCCATTATTAATCCAATAGTAGTAAAGGGTTAAAAAAAAACCACAAACACATTAAAAATTATTTTAATGAAAAAAAAATCACAAAGGTTATTGTAGTATTTTATTCTACGCTCAATCCACTCACTGAAGACCCTCGATCTGTAACAAAAAAAAAATAAACCAACAATATCCACACCTTCCGAAGATCTGTAACGTCCAACGATGTAAATCCATCTGAAGGGGTTAAAATATTTTGCAGCCACGAGCTCTGCTAATGCAGCGCTGCTCCTGCCTGCAAAACCCCGGAGAATGAAGGTAAAGTAGGTCAATGACCTATATTTACCTTCATTTGCGGTGAGGCGCCCTCTGCTGGTTGTCCCTAGATCGTGGGAACTTTCCTAGAAAGCTCCCAGGCTCAAGTTCATAAGAGGCGCCCTCTGCTGGTTGTCCTCATATGAACTCGAGCCTGGGAGCTTTCTAGGAAAGTTCCCACGATCTAGGGACAACCAGCAGAGGGCGCCTCACCGCAAATGAAGGTAACTATAGGACATTGACCTACTTTACCTTCATTCCCCGGGGTTTTGCAGCCACGAACAACGCTGCATTAGCAGAGCTCGTGGCTGCAAAATACTTTAACCCCTTCAGATGGATTTACATCGTTGGACGTTACAGATCTTCGGAAGGTATGGATATTGTTGGTTTATTTTTATTTTTTTTTGTTACAGATCGAGGGTCTTCAGTGAGTGGATTGAGCGTAGAATAAAATATTACAACAACCTTTGTGATTTTTTCATTAAAATAATTTTTAATAATGTGTTTGTGTTTTTTTTTAACCCTTTACTAGTATTGGATTAATAATGGATAGGTGTCATAATTGACGCCTCTCCATTAATAATTTGGCTTTATGTCACCTTACAATAGCAAGGTGGCATTAACCCTTCATTACCCCATATCCCACCGCTACACGGGAATGGGAAGAGAGTGGCCAAGTGCCAGAATAGGCGCATCTTCCAGATGTGCCTTTTCTGGGGTGGCTGGGGGCAGGTGTTTTTAGCCAGGGGGGGGCCAATAACCATGGACCCTCTCCAGGCTATTAATATCTGCCCTCAGTCACTGGCTTTACTACTCTGGCGGAGAAAATTGCGCGGGAGCCCACGCCAATTTTTTCCGCCATTTAACCCTTTAATTTAATAGCTAGAACGGCCAAATTTTGCATATACACACTACTAACATTAGTAGTGTGGAATATGCAAAAAAAAATGGGGATATGAGATGGTTTACTGTATGTAAACCAGGTCTCATATCATGTCGGGTTTAGGAAGGAGATAGCAAAAGCCGGTCATTGAATTACCGGCTTTAAAGCTATCTAGCGCTGTATGAAGCAATAATATATACATATATGTGTCTACTGACCATATAATATATATATATATATATATATATATATATATATATATATATATATATATATATATATATATATATATATATATATATATATATATATATATATATATACACACATACAGACAGTATATATGTTTTTTTGGGGGGGGGTTTTCTTACACATGGATCCCTTGTATAGCCGTATGTCGGTTTTGCAAGCCTGCGAGAAAAACACACAGTACGGATGCCATACGGATTACATACGGAGGATGCCATGCGCAAAAAACGCTGAAACACCCTGCCTACGGAGGAGCTACGGAACACTATTTTGGGGACTTTTCAGCGTATTACGGCCGTAATATACGGACTGTATTGTCTTACGCTGAGTGACTCCAGCCTTACATTGTGTTTTATACACTGGGCCTGAGTTTTGGTTCAGTATCCCCCCAAAAAAAGAGAGATTTAAATTCTCAACAAGTTTATATACACCTTCCACCTTGTTTTACAGTACCATATAACGGTTATTTTGGTTAGATTTTCCAAAAAATGAGGAAGTCTGGTGGAAGAGCCCATGGGCGGTGGTTGCCAGCTGGTACTGATGGTGGTGGTGCATCTGGTGGTAGTGGCAAAAGAACAATAGCACCTAAGGCTGGAGGTGTTGAGCCAGCGTCATCGTTTGGCTACACAAGGCCTCGAAGGCTCCCTTATCTGGGAGTAGGAAGACCGCTTTTAAAGCCGGAGCAGCAGGAAAAAGTTTTGGCTTTCCTTGCTGACTCAGCCTCTAGCTCTTTCGCCTCCTCTTCAGAATGTTGATGATCTAACCTTCATTAAAATGAACCAATCATGAATTTCAAATTATTTTGCCCCACCTTCCCCTGCTGACACGTAGCTTGCCTGAAAAATGTCTTGCTTTTGGCCTCCTCTTCCTGACTTCTCCAATTCCAGCTGCTGAATGTCCACCATAGGCCATTTTTATACCTCCCTAAATGGGCTGACTCCCCCCACAGGGCCGTGGTCACCACCTGGCACAAGCACCCGTGCGAGTGCCGTTTGCCTGGACAGGTGGGTGGGCCCACTCTTGGGCGACGGCACTGGCACAGGGTCCCTCATAGTACAATCAAGTGTCTCTGACGGTGGTGGTGCACAACCAACGTCAGACACACCGTCGTAATATGAGGGGCCCTGTGCCAGTACCGCCGCCCACGAGACAGTGTCCCCCCCCCAGCTCGAACAGTGCTCTACCACTTGCAATACTTACCTCTCCCTGCTCCACCACTGTGTAGTCTGTGCTGTTAAATCCTTCAATGGCACTGCCAATTCAAATTTGTTGAAACGATAGATGATAGTTAAAATATACAGGGGCCCTGGCCTCCATTTAGACCAGTTAATACTCTGCGCCTACTACCACTGTCTGCTACTCAGCAGAGGAGCCCACCCCTGTACCCAGCTATGCCACCTGTTTAGTCCTGTTACCAATTTTGAACGGCATTTAGCCTACTTTATTATTTGGACCTATATCTGTGTTTCCTCCTCATCCTGCCCATTGCCCAGCCACTGCTAGATGAGTCTGCTGGTACATTGACCCAGACCACTACATTCCCCTTGCACTCTACACAGCCAGAATCTGACCCTGCTGAAAGTCAGGTTCCCCTTCCCGCATACTATACCACCTTACACGGGGACAAAGAGGAAGGTGCAGATGAAAGTGCAGGTTCCTTCATCAGGTGGTGGGGGTGCATACTCGTTGGTGACGTCACTGGCACAGGGCCCCTCATAGTACGCAAAAGTGTCTCTGCCAGTGGGAGGCGCCACCCGCCGTCAAACACACCGCCGTACTATGAGGGGCCCTGTGCCAGTGCCAATGAGTGGGCCCCCCCTGCTTGCTCAGGATCACAGCACTTGCAAAGTTGAAATACGTACGCTACTCACCTGGTAGCAGTGTTTTTTCAGGAGCCATGACAGCACAACGAGAGAGGGGATCCGCCCTTCAGGGACAGGAAACCTACAGACATAAAAAGGGCGGTACCTCTCTCCCACGTCAGTTGTTTCCAGAGCATGAGAGGACCACCTTGGTTAGTAACACAGATGCAGTATATACATGAATACTTTTTATTATGCAAGTGAACATAAACTTTAACTCAAGATTAACAGGGTGTTGTATCATCCAAAAATATAGGGTAGGGAATCTAAGGGTGCTGTCATGGCTCCTGAAAAAACACTGCTACCAGGTGAGTAGCGTACGTATTTATTCAGTCGCCATGACAGCACAACGAGAGACTTTCAGAGACGAAAGATTTAGGGGGGGATAATAGCTTCTAGCACTCTTCTCCCAAACGTAAGGTCTGAGGAACTACCCAGATCTAATCTGTAATGTCTAAGAAAGGTAGAAGGGGAAGACCATGTGGCCGCCTTACATATGTCTTCGATTGACACTTCTGACCTCTCCGCCCAGGAAGATGCCATGGCTCGCGTGGAGTGTGCCTTTATACCATCTGGAACTTCGTTGCCACCTGCGGTATAAGCGAGAGAGATTGCCTCCCTAATCCATCTGGCTAGAGTGTTTTTAGATACTCTAAGACCTTTCCTTACCCCTTGATAGGCTACAAATAAAGAGTTATCTTTTTTCCAGGAATCTGAAACTGTAATATATCTAAGGAGGCATCTCCTCACATCTAAGCAATGGAATTTACGTTCTTTATCGTTAGTAGGATTGGAGCAAAAGGAGGGAAGGACTACCTCCTGAACCCTGTGAAATTTAGACGCAACTTTAGGCAGATATAGGGGATCGGGTTTTAATATGACCCTATCCTCCCTAACTTGCATGTATGGTGGATGTCTGGAGAGTGCCTGCAGATCACTAACCCTCCTAGCAGATGTGAGAGCAACTAACAGGGCTGTTTTGATTGACAGGATCTTCACAGGAATAGTATCAATGGGCTCGAATGGGGCTTGCGTCAGGGCTGAGAGTACCAAATTTAGGTCCCATGGGACTAACCTTTGTTTAATAATTGGTCTAGACCTGGTGACTGCTTTAAAGAATCTAGCAATCCAGTGATTACTGGCTAAATTAAGATTATATAACGCTCCCAGTGCTGACACCTGAACTCTAAGAGTACTTGTGGCCAAGCCCATTTCCAGGCCTTTTTGTAAAAATTCAAGAACCTGGTTAATACATGGTTCTTGGTCAATTTGAGCCCCTGAAAAAGATAAAAATTTTCTCCATACTCTCACATAAATGCCCGTTGTAGATGGTTTTCTACTTTTAAGGAGAGTATTAACCAGATTCTGAGAGAATCCTTTCCCCCTCAGTAAGGACCTCTCAAGTTCCATGCCGCTAGGTGTAAGTTGGCTACTTGAGGATGGAGGATTGGTCCCTGGGAGAGCAGATCTGGTAGCTCTGGAAGAATCCATGGTTGGCAGACAGACATCTTTCTCAGCCAAGGAAACCAAGCCCTCTTGGGCCAAAATGGAGCTACCAAGATTACCCGGGCCTTGTCCTCCCGAATCTTCCTCAGGACTAGGGGAATTAGATTTAGAGGGGGAAAAGCATACGCGAGCCTGAAGTGCCAAGATATCAGCAGAGCGTCCACAGCGTATGGGTTGTCTTTTGGATTTAGGGAGCAGAATTGATGTAATTTTTTGTTCCCTCTGTTGGCAAAAAGGTCTATCTCCGGACAACCCCATAACTGGATGATCTGACTGAAAATGGCTGGATTTAACGACCACTCCCCCTGTCTGAGCATGTTGCGGCTTAGATAGTCGGCTTTGGTGTTGATACTTCCTTTTATATGAAGCGCCGTCAGGGAGAGATGTACTTCGGCCACCTGAAAGATATGATTTGCGACCTCCATCAATGTACTGGATCGCGTGCCACCTTGACGATTAATGTAGGCCACAGTTACCCGATTGTCTGACAAAAGCCTGACGTGTCGACCCTGTAGGGGTACAAGGAATCTATTTAAGGCATGTTTTACTGCCAACAGTTCTTTCAAGTTGGAGGAAGAGTCCTGTTCAGACAGAGACCATAGTCCCTGAATCCAATCCTCCCCTAAGTGAGCCCCCCACCCTTTGGGGCTAGCGTCCGTAGTCAGCACCCTAGATATGTGATTTATCCAAGGGACCCCCCTGTGTAAATTCGAAGTGTGAGTCCACCAACCAAGCGAATGTACAGTCTCCGCAGAAAGTGTGAATTTACTGTCGAGGTGAGCATTTAGGCGACGGGAATTGTGTAACACGTCCCACTGTAAAGCCCTCGTGTGGAACTGTGCCCAGAGAACTGCCGGGATGCAGGACGTAAGAGAGCCCAAGATTGACATCGCACCCCTGACTGATACTAAGGGATTATTTATTGCCCTGGTGACCAAATGCTTAATCTTCGCAACCTTTGTGTCCGGCAGGCGACATTCCTGCTGACTAGAGTCTATAACATATCCCAGGAATTCTTGTACTTTTAGGGGCTGAAGGCGCGATTTTTTTATATTGATCATCCAGCCCAATTTGTGTAACGCATCCATAACTTTCTGTAGTTGGTCTGAGCAATGCGACTCAGAATGACCCACAATTAGCAAATCATCCAGGTACGGGACTATTAATATATCCTGTTCATGCAAGTGCGCCATAACCTCCACCATGATTTTTGTGAACACCCTGGGTGCAACTGCGACTCCGAACGGAAGTGCCTGATATTGAAAGTGTTCTACTGTGCCAGCTAGTGAGACCGCCACCCTAAGAAATCTCTGATGATCAATATGAATTGGTACATGGTAATAGGCGTCTTTGAGATCTAAGACAACCATAAAACAGTGGTGAAAGAGTAATTTTATTGCGGTCTTGACCGACTCCATTTTGAAGGAGGGTATGAACAGAAAATTATTCAGGCCTTTTAAATTAATAATGGTGCGATATGAACCATCAGGTTTTTTTTGACCAGGAACAGAGGGGAATAAAACCCCCTACCTTCCTCGCCTGCAGGGACTCTGACTAGAACATTCTTCTGTTGGAGCTCCCGGACCTCAGACTCTAGTGCCAACTGCTCTGTAGAGGAGGAACGAACAGGTGTTAACATAAATTTGTCCCGAGGAGTATGGTGGAAGTCTAAGGTTAGGCCTTTCTCCACAATGCCTAGAATCCATGGATTGTTTGTAATCTGCACCCAGGCTGGGTAGAAGGCCGAAAGCCTACCCCCCACCTGGTCCGCTAGTCATTGTGGTTTCTTAACCTCTCGTGAAGGATTAAACATAAATCCTCTACCCCTTCTTCTGCTGTTGTCATATCTAGTAGATTCTCTGTTGGAGTCTCTATATGGTCTTCTGCGGTTGGACCATCCTCTATTATAGTCCCGTCTGTAGAAGGGTCTTCCTAGGAAGGGAAAGCGTTTTTTACTATCCCCTGCTTTTTCCAATAGCTCGTCTAGGACTGGTCCGAACAAGTGAGCCCCTTCACAGGGAATGCTACATAATTTTGTTCTAGCTTGTAAGTCCCCTGGCCAGCATTTTATCCATAGTGCTCTCCTGGCTGCATTGGATAATGCCGAGGACCTGGCGGCCAACCTGACCGAATCTGCTGAAGCATCTGAGAGGAAGGCTGCGGCATCCTGGATTGTGGACATAGAGGACAATATTTCCGACCTAGGGACTTTATCTCTGAGCTGATCTTCGAGGTGACCCAACCAAACCATCAAGGATCGAGCGGTACAAGTGGCTGCAATGGCTGGCCTCAGAGACCCTGCTGAAGTCTCCCAAGCTCCCTTAAGGAAGATGTCGGCTTTCCTATCTAACGGGTCTTTCAAATTTCCCAAGTCGTCGAAGGGGAGAGACGACTTTTTGCATGCCTTAGCGACTGCCGCATCCAACTTCGGGACTTTATCCCATGAGGACGAAGCCGCTTCTTCAAAGGGATACCGTCTTTTAAAGGCTGGCGGAAGCGACCCCTTCCTTTCTGGTTTCTTCCATTCTTTTGAGATTAACGATTTGATCTTGTCAATCACTGGAAAGGCTCTTCGGGATTTTCGCTCAATACCCCTGAACATAACATCCTGAATGGAACATTCCGATTGGGTATCTTCTATCCCCATTGTGCTGTTAACTGCTTTGACCAGATGGTTAACCCTTTCTAGGGACAAACAGGCTCGAGCAGACTCCTGATCCTCAGAGGAGGAAGTGGACGGAAGAGACCCTGAGCTCAGCTCACCCGAATCCGAATCTACCTCAGGTAAAGGGGATGACCTTTTAGCTTCTGCCCCCCGAGATTTGGATCTCTCGGCACCTTTAATTTCCTGTCTCACCATCTCTCTTATTGTAGAGGTTAGATCAGGCGCCTCCTCCTCCAGTAAACGTTGAATACATATTTTACATAACTTCCTCAAATGTCCATCTGGAAGCGGCTCTGCACATTCAGCACACTGCCTATGTTTGGCTTTGGACAAACTTTTCCTCCCCTGATGAGGAAAAAAGACAAGGGGAACACAACCATCACTAAGTGGACTTTCACGAAGCTCACTTACCCCGTCCAGTAATGAGTGGTACCGTAGATGGGGGATCCTTCGAAGCCGGCAAATCTTTACGGGCTGAGGATTTTGGTATAGAGATCCGTGCCTCCTTAGCTCCACCAGCGCGGCTACTGCCACTAGACCGACGCTGGGAGCTTCTACGAGGCTTATCTGACAGCTGCTGCGGCTCCTGCTGCTGCTGGCTGGTAGTTCCTTCTGGCGACTCCATTATGGAATGGGTGAGGAACTCTGATTATCCCAGCTTGCCGCATTAAATACCCCCAAGGTACCGCCCCCGGATGGGGGCCAGCAGGGAATCCCAGGTGGCCATTAAACCGTCTGCCGCTGTGCTGCGCTACCCCTCCCTGAAGCCCAGACTGATCCCGCAGCTGGGCGCCGCCATTAGCCGGAGATGACGCTACTGCGCATGCCCAGCCGCGTCATCCGGCCGCGCCGCCCGCCGCGTCATCCGGACACGCCCCCTTCAGGACGCAGCGGCGGCGCCAAGCCGACACGCGGACCAGGACGCCAGCAATCCCCCCGGACCAATGCCGCGTCCCCGCCCGGACCAGCCATGACTCCCGGGACCCTGAGCAGCCAAGCACCTCCATAGGTATGTGCGGTTGCCTGAGAAGCTAGCCTATCAGAGGCTGCTTCCTCCTGCTGTCACCTACACCGCGCAGTGCCCCTGCCGTGTGGTGCTTCCTGCCCCCTGGACGGGCCGAGGTAGGGGACCCCCGCTACCTGTACCGGGCCGCCAGGAGTGGGGAGTCTTCTTACTTCGACCCTCTTGTCAGGGCCTGTCTGCAAGAGGTTCCGCTGTCAGGGACAGGAAACCAAACTGACGTGGGAGAGAGGTACCGCCCTTTTTATGTCTGTAGGTTTCCTGTCCCTGAAGGGCGGATCCCCTCTCTCGTTGTGCTGTCATGGCGACTGAATAAATACTTACCTCTCCCTGCTCCCCCGCCGTGACGTATTCCGCGTTTCCTGGGCCCACGAAAATCTTGAGCCAGCCCTACCCCCCCACAACTTTAGCCAAATGACCCCCAGTTTTCAATGCCTAACTATTATAATAAAGTAAGTTAAGATTGACAAGCTTAAGTAATAAGAATTGATGTTTTTGGCATTAAAATGGGCACTGTAGGTGTTTTTCTGTCCTCCACTCACTGCCGACTTTGATTCCCCATTGACTTGCATTGGGTTTCGTGTTTGTCGGCCCCCGACTTTTCGCAATAATTGGCCGATTTCACCCGACCCGACTTTGACAAAGTCAGGTTTTGCGAAACCCGACTCGATCCGAAAAAAGTAAAAGTAGCTCAACTCTAGTGAGAAGGAGACAACTGTTGGTGCCATAGTAAGAGAATGGAAGAAATACAAAATGACTGTGAATTGACATCAATATGGGGAACCATGCAAATTATCACCTCGTGGGGTATCCTTGAGCATGAGGAAGGCGAGCAATCAGCCTAAAACTGCACGGGGGAACTTGTTAATGATCTCAAGGCAGCTGGGACCACAGTCATCCAGAAAACCATTGGTAACACATTACGCTGTAAAGGTTTAAAATCCTGCAGTGCACGCAAGGTCCCCCTGCTCATGCTCAAGGAGGCACATGTGCAGGCCCATCTGAAGTTTGCCAATGAACACCTGGATGATTATGTGAGTGATTTCAGAGAAGGTGCTGTGTTCAGATGAGACAAAAATTGAGGTCTTTGGCATTAACTCAACTCTGTGTTTGGAAGAAGAGAAATGCGGCTTATGACCCAAAGAACACCGTCCCCACTGTCAAGCATGGAGGTGGAAACATTATGTTTTGGGGGTGTTTCTCTGCTAAGGGCACAGGACTACTTCACCGCATCAATGGGAGAATGGATGGAGCCATGTACCGTAAAATACTGAGTGACAACCTCCTTCCCTATGTCAGGACATTAAAAATGGGTCTTGGCTGGGTCTTCCAGGAAGATAATGACCCAAAACATACAGCCAAGGCAACAAAGTAATGTCTCAAAAAGAAGCACATTGAGGTCATGGAGTGGCCTAGCCAGTCTCCCCCCCACCCCCATCATGTGATCGCGGGTCACCGATGGGTTGGCATGACAACCAGAGGTCTCCTGGAGACCTTTACGGTTGTTACTGCCGGACTGCTATGAGCGCCACCTGGTGGTCAGCGTTTTAAATATAAAAGTTTAAACACTCCCCTTTCGCCCCATTCAAAATAAAAAAAAAAAACAAAAACAAAAAAAACACACATATTTGGTATCGCCACTTTTCAGAATTGCCTGATCAATAAAAAGGATTAACCTGATCGCTAAACAGCGTAGCGAGAAAAAGAAAGTCGAAACACCAGAATTACCTTTTTTTAGGTTGCCGAGACATTGCATTAAAATGCAATAACGGGCGATAAAAAGATCGTATCTGCACCAAATTAGTATAATTAAAAACATCAGCAAAAAAAAATAAGCTCCACCCAACCCGAGATCACAGAAAAAGGAGACTATGAGTATCGGAAAATGGCGCAATTTTTTTTTTTTTTTTTAAACGAAGTTTGGAATTTTTTTTCACCACTTAAGATAAAAAAAGAACCTAGACATGTTTGGTGCCTATGAACTCGTAATGACTGGAGAATAATGGAAGGTCAGTGTTAGTGACCTAGTAAAAAAGCAAAACGAAAAAAAAAAAAAAAAAACCACAACTGTGGAATTGCATTTTTTTTTTGCAATTTCACTGCACTTGGAATTTTTTCCCAATTTTTCAGGACACGAGATGTTAAAACCAATGGTTTCATTCAAAAGTACAACTCATCACGCAAAAAATAAGCCCTCATGGCCATATTGACGGAAAAATAAGAAAGTTATGGCTTTGGGAAGAAGGGGAGCAAAAAACGAAAACGCAAAACCAAAAATACCTCCGGTCATGAATGGGTTAAAAACTGCTAGGGACCAAGCTGCATGGGAGACTAGTCAGACAGATGGCTCCCCAGCTTCTTCCCCTTACCCGCTCCCATTGAGTGTAGAATCTCTCCCTGCGTGCCTGTATAGTTATTGTAAGTGGGCGAGAAGTAGTCATTGGTAACCCACCTGTCTGACTAGTCTCCCTCATGGTCAGTCCTCAGCGGCTTTTATAGTGTGCCTTTCTCTGAATCGCTTTCCGAGTCAAACATATATGGCTGAAATCATGCAACCAGTGTCTTTTGCCTGCCCCAAACCACGGGCAGCATGTATCCCCTGTCAGGTTCCTTTTAACCCAACATCTCACTATGCTGGCACTCTGTGCTACTTTGACAGAAGTATTTGAGCTCACCACAGTTGTTTATGAGTTCAGATAGCTTAGGGAGGAGAAGGGAAAAAAAATCCTAACATATAGTACAAAGGTTTCTTACATTTGCTTGATCTGTTGATTTATGCAGTTTGTTAAAATGGCAGTACCAATTAACAATCAGTAGGATAACCAGAAATACTAACATTAGACATTCGCAAGACAACAGAAATTCTATGTATTGTATTTTTTGGACCAAGACATCTTTTTCCCCAAAAAATCTGAAAGGAAAATAGCCCTGGGCTGGGAGAAGTGGGTGTTCAGGTGGTGCGATGCAGGGGACATTGATCTGTAGGCGGTGGGCTTAAAAAAAAAGATAAAAAATGGCGCAGTGTTGGCACATGTGTAAATTCAGCGCCAGTTTCCTGAAGGTCTCTCTGTGTCTAGTCAGAAAGTCCTCAATGGCTAATGACTGCAGCATAAGTGGGGTTAGACTAGCTATGATTGCACATTAACAAGGTGCTAGCTATGTAACACAGCCGGCAGTGTATGAAGCAGCTCCTAAGCCCGCTCCATACATCTGTGCACATTCGCAATGCATGTAGAGCAATTCACTAATCTACTCTCTTGACATGTGGGAGTGATTTGGGTAATATAGGAATATAAGAAAAATTGTGATCATACGCTTGTTTAATACATAATGATGACTGTAAAAACGCAGAACAAGTTTGTTGAATGCTCTACGATCAAGCAGATCATCGTTCTCCATTAGATTAAGAAATTACTTACCCTATAGAACGGATTTTAAAATTCATTCTGTCTATGTGTAACACTTTCACCTCCTAAATGAAAAAGAAAAAAAGTCACTCTCTAGTACAATCTACACAGTGGCTAGCGCGTTACATCTTTATGAAATTCTCACCCGAGGTATGAAGTACTGATCAGCGCTGAACTTATAGAGCCACTCGTCCAGGAAGTTATACAGCAAAGAGAGCATGTCATTGCCTAAGAAAAAAAAGATATCGAGAATCAGACATCTGCAGTATTTCTCCCCACAGATAATTATAGAAAGTCAGCATATACCCTTACAGTACACAATGCTTTACTTACCGTATTTGGCCGCTGTTTCATTATTAATAGTGTTTGGGCACATATGGAGATTAAAGAATAGTTGATGATGTAGAGAGAACAAGTTTACATTTTCATTACTCACAAGGCTGCAGTGGAATTAAGGACTTCATTCTCCAAAAACAAGCAAAAAAGAAAAGCAAAAATGGGAGCCCTAAAAAAAATCTTAATAAATAGATCTAACATGGCTCTTGGCCATCGCTTCTGTAACTTTATTGTATCAATCCATTAACTCATTTTGTCGCAATCTGTAGCTTTAGGGGTTTAGGGGCAGCACGGTGGCGCAGTGGATAGCACAGCAGCCTTGCAGTTCTGGAGTCCTGGGTTCAAGCCCCACTAAGGACAACATCTGCAAAGAGTTTGTATGTTCTCTCCGTGTTTGCATGGGTTTCCTCCGGGTTCTCCGGTTTCCTCCCACATTCCAAAGACATACTGATAGGGAATTTAGATTGTGAGCCCCAACAGGGACAGCGACGATAATGTGTGCAACCTGTAAAGCGCTGCGGAATATGTTAGCGCTATATAAAAATAAAGATTATTATTATTACGCCCTGGTTGCATGTGGCACTGGCTCAATGGCAGACTAAGCAGCACAGCACATTACACAGCATCAGTCAAAGTCCCCGGATAAAACAGGGAGCTGAATAATGAGCCATTCACGAAAACCACTGAGTGCTGTGATCAAAGTGAGCACTGCGATTAGTAACAGGGTCTGAAAGTAGGAAGTTCCCCTTCCACATCTGGGCTGTTGCCACCAGAAACAAAATTGTAGCCCTGCACCAGGCTGGGAAGACTGAATCTGCAATAGCCAACCAGCTTGGAGTGAAGAAATCAACAGTGGGAGCAATAATTAGAAAATGTAAGACATACAAGACCACTGATAATCTCCCTCGATCTGGGGCTCCACGCATAATCCCACCCCGTGGGGTCAGAATGATCACAAGAACGGTGAGCAAAAATCCCAGAACCACGCGGGGGGACCTAGTGAATGAACTGCAGAGAGCTGGGACCAATGTAACAAGGCCTACCATAAGTAACACACTATGCCACCATGGACTCGGATCCTGCAGTGCCAGACGTGTCCCACTGCTTAAGCCAGTACATGTCCGGGCCCGTCTGAAGTTTGCTAGAGAGCATTTGGATGATCCAGAGGAGTTTTGGGAGAATGTCCTATGGTCTGATGAAACCAAACTGGAACGGTTTGGTAGAAACACAACTTGTCGTGTTTGGAGGAAAAAGAATACTGAGTTGCATCCAAACACCATACCTACTGTAAAGCATGGTGGTGGAAACATCATGCTTTGGGGCTGTTTCTCTGCAAAGGGGCCAGGACGACTGATCCGGGTACATGAAAGAATGAATGGGGCCATGTATCGTGAGATTTTGAGTGCAAACCTCCTTCCATCTGCAAGGGCATTGAAGATGAAACGTGGCTGGGTCTTTCAACATGACAATGATCCAAAGCACACCGCCAGGGCAACGAAGGAGTGGCTTCGTAAGAAGCATGTCAAGGTCCTGGAGTAGCCTAGCCAGTCTCCAGATCTCAACCCTATAGAAAACCTTTGGAGGGAGTTGAAAGTCCGTGTTGCCAAGCGAAAAGCCAAAAACATCACTGCTCTAGAGGAGATCTGCATGGAGGAATGGGCCAACATACCAACAACAGTGTGTGGCAACCTTGTGAAGACTTACAGAAAACGTTTGACCTCTGTCATTGCCAACAAAGGATATATTACAAAGTATTGAGATGAAATTTTGTTTCTGACCAAATACTTATTTTCCACCATAATATGCAAATAAAATGTTAAAAAAAACAGACAATGTGATTTTCTGGATTTTTTTTCTCAGTTTGTCTCCCATAGTTGAGGTCTACCTATGATGTAAATTACAGACGCCTCTCATCTTTTTAAGTGATGGAACTTGCACTATTGCTGACTGACTAAATACTTTTTTGCCCCACTGTATATACACATCTTGGTTCAAACTGCCATTGAAATAATCAGGACAGTAACGTGCACATATTGTGGATGTGAATGGGCCCTTGAGCAGCGGTGTGCACTCCTCCACACGGCAGACGGTTTCAGGAGCTTCCTGCCATTACATGTACCATTTTCAGCTGTAGAACAGGTGAAATTTTATACCCGTATATACTCGAGTAAAAGCCGACTCGAGTATAAGCCGACCCCCCCCAATTTTGCCACAAAAAATGGGAAAACTTAAAGGGCCACCGTCACCCCCCTCCAGCCGTTATAAACTAAAAGCCACCTTGTGCAGCAGTAATGCTGCAATCTAACAAGGTGGCTCTTTTAGTTTTTGGTTCATGTATTCCCAAAATAAAGCGTTTAGAAACTTATCCAAAATACCGGTCTTTATCCACGGAGGCGGGTCCTCACTGCCCAACTTGAACCGCTACTCTGCCGTCACTCAAATCTTCAGGGGCTTTCGGCGCCTCCCCCTCCACGCTGTTTTCGCTTCAAAACAGGCGCCTGCGCTGTGTACTACTGTGTTGTGCAGGCGCAGTAAGCTCTGGCCGTCTGACATCCCAGCCAGGCTTGCAGACTGCGCCTGTGTGGCCACCCACCTTGGGAATCCCAGCCCCAGTGTGTTATGCATTATGCACAGTGCGGGGCTGGGATTCCTGGGCATGCGCACTGCGTGTGTCAGCGGGGGGACCTGGGTCAGCCACTCACCCAGGTCCCCCCCAAACGTCATGGCCCCATATAATGCTGCTGCACAAACGTTATGGCCCCATATAATGCTGCTGCACAAAGGTTATGGCCCCATATAATGCTGCTGCACAAAGGTTATGGCCCCATATAATGCTGCTGCACAAACGTTATGGCCCCATATAATGCTGCTGCACAAACGTTATGGCCCCATAGATGCTCCATACAGACACTTGCCCCATTTGCTGTGATAAAAAAAAAAAAATCATATACTCACCTCTCCGTCGCTCAGGCCCCCGGCGCTCTCAATATTCACGTGATCGTTCCGGCGCCGCTCCATCTTCAGCACTGGTATTCAGGCTGAGGGCGCGCACTAACTACGTCACCGCGCCCTCTGACCTGAGCGCCACTGCTGAAGATGGAGCGGCGCCGAAACGAGGAGCAGGTGACTATCGTGCAGCGCAGCGCTCCCCGTCATACTTACCTGCTCCTGGCGCTGTGCAGTCCCTGCTTATCCCGACGCTGCAGCTTCTTCCTGTACTGAGCGGTCACCGTTACCGCTCATTACAGTAATGAATATGCGGTTCCACCTCTATGGGAGGTGGAGCCGCATATTCATTACTGTAATGAGCGGTACCATGTGACCGATCACTACAGGAAAAAGCTGCCGGCGCCGGGAAGCAGGGACCGCGCCAGGAGCAGGTAAGTATAATTAGACAGCCCCCGCTCCCCCTCACCTGCCGACCCCTGGGTATGACTCGAGTATAAGCCTAGAGGGAGACTTTCAGCCCAAAAAAGTGGGCTGAAAATCTCGGCTTATACTCGAGTATATACAGTATGTTAAGATTCTTTTCTGTCTGGGGAAAATCACTAGTGTGCACTAGCAGATAAACCTCTCATGGATCAGTGGTAGCTTATTCTGAACACAAACTGAAAACACATTTGTCTGAAATAGAGTAGGAGAATTATACTTTCCAATAAAGTTTTTGTTAAATGGAACCTGTCATGTCCTTTTTAGCAGTAAACTGTCCCCAATGCGTTGTGAGTAATGAAATGTGCGGCGCTAACATTTTTTTCCCATTAAAAACGGCGGTCTACACTGAGTCCATATCTAAGAGATCCATTAGATTGCGTTTGCATATGGTGTCATCAGCACGCCGGCACTGGAAGCAAACCTCTCCACCTTCCCAACTAGGAAGGAGATCAAGAATTTTCAGTACCGGGCAGCCCTTAAAGGGAATCTGTCCCCTGAATTTGGCGGGCTATGTAAATGCCCTGTTTTCGCTCCCATGGGCGGTGTTTCTTCATTTTTCCTCCACCCCATCCTTCCCCGCTGTCCGCAATATTTTCCGGAATTGGAGTAGGTGTCCTCCATAGTTCGCACGTGCGCAATGCAATATTGTCTCACGCATGCGCAGTATGCTTTGTCCATCTGCGGGCAAAGCCGAAAAGCATTACTGCGCAAGCATTACTGCGCAAGCATTACTGCGCATGCGCCGGCGCACTATGTTCCGGAAGTATTTCGCTGTGTTCCGGGACATAGTGCGGCGGAGTATGCGCACTAATGCTTTTCTGCTTTGCCCGCAGTTGGGCAAAGCATACTGCGCGTGCGCGAGACAAGATTGCATTGCGCACGCGCGAACTATGGAGGACACCTACTCCAATTCCGGAAAAGATTGCGGACAGCGGGGAAGGATGGAGTGGAGGCAAAAAGAAACACCGCCCATTGGACCGAAAACAGGGCATTTACATAGTCTGCCAAATTCAGGTGACAGATTCCCTTTAATGACAATATTGTTGAGAGGTTTAGCCTTATTTGGTCTCCTTGGGATTTCTTTTGGGTTATGGCCATGTTAAATATATGACTTATATGAGATGGATATTAATAGGTCACAACATTTTGTATCATACACCCTCCTCCTTTTCCTTTTGTCTGAGTCTGTGTTTGTTCATTCGTGAGCTTTTACACTTATACCTGAAAATGCTTAACCAAAAGTCAAAATATTATTATAGAATATTGATTGACAACCTATTGATAATCATGAAAAATTTAAAATGGCTAAATTTCTCTTTTCCTGTAAAAACTGAAAAAATATCAATAAAAAAAAAAAAACAACAAAACAACGGCGTTCTAATCTACCTGCTCATTTAGTCATAGGGGTGAGCTTCATTTTATTCAGCCACGGTTGTCGCTGCGATTTGAATTACGTTCCCGGGGTTGCGCCGACGTCACTCAAATCTGCTTTGAAAAATCCTGTGCTTGCGCAGTGTTGATCAGGGAGCCGTTCGTGTGCTATAAAGCTGTGTGTAATACCCAGCTTCACTGACTGTGCTGCCTGAGCCGCTTGTCACAGTGCATGTTGATTGACAACCGGCTTCATGCAGTTAGGCAGCCGAGAGCCAGCTGTCAATCATCATGATGTCGACAGACACCCGTCAACAAAGCAGAGCGGAAGAGAAGCCACTGCTCTAAAAACATCATGTTAGTGGAATCCGTTGAATCACCGGCAGGAGCCATCTGTATCAGCAGATATCGGCCCCGGGCTAAAAATGCAGGTCACGCAAGTATCACGCTGGTGGAGTTCCTGACCTCAATGGGAAACTACTTTTCCTACCTACCGTATGTACCCTGCCTTTTTAGAAAAGGACAGCATCATAGCAGCACAAAAGTCCATGATGACAGAGATGAATAAAATTAAATGTTCAGTTGAATGACAAAAAAGTAAAAGCTTTAGGTGTCAATAATTTTGGCTCCCTGTATCTCCACAACGGAGTGGAGAAAAGATAAAAAGGAACATTTTATGTATATTCCTGCTACTATGTGCAGGAAAGTAGTTTATAATACAAAAATATTAGAGAAGGGTCTTCTGTAAAGGGAGACTGTCACCAATAACAAGCAAACTGAACAGTTATGTAGCTAACTTAGCCCCTATTAAAATCATATTAGCAGTACACATTTCTCAGATATAATTGGTTTGAAATACCGGATTACGTACCGGTAATGCTCTTTTATAGAGCCCACGACAGCACCCACTAGAGAGAGGGGATCCGCCCCTAGGAACAGGAAACCTACAGAGAGATAAAAGGGGCGGCCCCCCCTCGCTCCTCAGTTGTTTTACAGAGAATAGGAGGAACCGCCGCCAACTTTTAGTTAAGAGGTTCAGGTATATACATATATACACATATTTACAACCTCATATTATATCTTTCTAATATTTACACCTCACCAAACAAGCACCATGTGCAACTATATACAGAAAAGGGAGGGATGTGAACGGGTGCTGTCGTGGGCTCTATAAAAGAGCATTACCGGTACGTAATCCGGTATTTTCTATTCGCCACGACAGCACCCACTAGAGAGAATTGCAGAGACTATAGACTGGGTGGGTTTACTGAGTCAAGGACCGATACACCAAAAGTTAGATCAGAAGCAGAGGATAGATCTAATCTATAATGCTTATAGAAGGTATTTGGTGAAGACCAAGTTGCAGCCTTACATATAAGGTCTATTGGCACATTCGCCCTTTCTGCCCAGGAAGTCGACAAGGCTCTTGTAGAGTGCGCTCCCACATGCATTGGAGGATCTTTCCCTCCAGCTTTATACGCCAAGATTATGGCCTCTCTGATCCAGCGAGATAATGTGTTCTTTGTGACTCCGGCACCCTTGGTTTTACCCTGGAAAGACACAAAGAGAGCCCTACTCTTCCTCTAGTCCCTAGTTCTCTCTAAATAGGCTAGGACAGACCTTTTTACATCTAGGGTGTGAAGTCTTTCTTCTTCTGGAGTTGAGTGGTTCTCATAAAAGGTGGGTAACAAGATCTCCTGGGATCAATGAAAGGTAGAAGCCACCTTAGGGAGATAACAAGGATCTGTTTTTAAAAGTATCCTATCTGATGTTACTGTTAAAAAGGGAGGATCTATAGATAATGCATGGAGATCGCTCACTCTTCTGGCAGAGACTAATGCCACTAGCAAAACAGTCTTCAAAGAAATGTTCTTTAGTGAGGCTGTATGGAGAGGCTCAAAAGGTGGTTGTGTTAATGCATTCAAAACTATCGAAAGATCCCACTGAGGAACCCGAGGAATGTTAATTGGTTTTGATCTTTCACAAGCGGATATAAACCGGGATATCCATTTATTTCCTGCAATGTCATGATTAAAAAGAGCTCCTAATGCTGAAACCTGCACCTTCAGAGTGCTCACGGACAGCCCTAATTCCAGCCCTTTTTGTAGAAATTCTAACATTTGAAATATAGGAATCTCAGAGGAAAATTGTGTAGTATGAAATTGAAGGAATTTCCTCCAAATTCTAACATAAATCCTGGTAGTTGAAGGTTTTCTGCTCTTCATAAGAGTATCGATTAACCCATTAGAAAACCCCCTGAGATTTAGTAACCGCCTCTCAAACTCCAGGCAGTTAAGTTCATGCCCTTTGCCTGAGGATGGAGGAATGGACCCTGAGAGAGCAGGTCCTTGGACTGAGGCAGAATCCATGGATCTGACACTGACATCGCCCTCAGCCATGAGAACCATGGCCTCTTGGGCCAAAATGGGGCTATCAACAGAACTTTTGCGCCCTCCTCCCTTATTTTTCTTATTACTATAGGTAATAGATTCCATGGAGGGAAAGCATAGGCCAGATCGAATGTCCATGGCGTCTGGAGGGCATCGAGTATGTCCGGCTTGTCCTCCCTGTTTAGAGAGGCAAACATCTTGACTTGACGGTTGGCTCTTGTGGCAAACAAGTCTATTTGAGGAACACCCCATCGAGCTGTTATTGCCTTGAAAATCTTCCTACTCAGCATCCATTCCCCTTGATGAAGAGTATGACGGCTCAGGAAATCGGCACGAAAGTTGTCTGTGCCTCTGATGTGTACTGCCGATAGTGATAGTAGATGACCTTCGGCTAATTCCATGTCTGATGCCACCTCCCTGAGTTTGTCCGACCTTGTACCTCACTGATGGTTCAGATACGCCACCGCAGTGGTGTTGTCGGAGAATACTCTTGTATGAGAGCCGCTGAGCTGGGGAAGAAAGTGGAGAAGGGAGTAATATACCGCCCTCAACTCCTTGACATTCGAGGAATTATTAAGATCTGAGCTGGACCAAAGATCCTGAACCCATTGATCCTGAAAATGTGCCCCCCAGCCTTCAGGACTAGCATCTGTGGTCACAACACTAGAAGGAGTGATTACCCATAGAACCCCCTTTGAAAGATTAGTCTGATCCAACCACCACCTAAGGGAGTGTAATACTTCCGATGTTAGAAAAACTGTTCTATCCAGACATCCTCTATTCTTAATGTCCTCCTCCAATACAAATTTTTGTAGCTGCCTAGTATGGAACTGTGCCCACTGTACCGCAGGAATGCACGATGTTAGAGAGCCTAGCAATGACATGACCTGTCTTAGTGACATACTACGTCTTTTTATTGCTGAGGACACCTTATCAACTATGGAGAATTTCTTATCCTCAGGCAGTTTACAAATCTGGTCAACGGAATCCAGAAGGAGCCCAAGGAATTTCTGACACGTTACAGGCTGAAGTCTAGATTTTTCCCAATTAACTAGCCAACCCAGGGATTGTAAGGATATGACTACTTCCCGTAATCTCTGCTCACACTGTAGGGGGCTCTTTCCTACAATCAACAGGTCATCTAGATATGGAATGACCAAAGTATCCTTTACCCGTAAAAAGGACATTACTTCTGATAGTAACTTAGTAAAAATCCTTGGGGCCATAGATAACCCGAAGGGCATTGCTCTATATTGTAAATGACGAATTTGCCTCTCTATACAAACTGCTACCCGAAGAAATTGTTGGTGTGAATTATGAATGGGAATATGGTAGTAAGCATCTTTTAGATCCAATACTACCATGTAACAATTTGGAAATAGATTTTTTTATAGCTGAACGAATGGATTCCATTTTGAATGTTTTAGGTTTTATAAAGGAATTCAGCTTCCTCAAATTGATTATAGTTCTGAAAGAGCCATCCGGCTTACTAATCAGGAACAAGGGAGAGTAAAAACCTCTCCCTATCTGGGAAGATGGAACCTCTACTAGGACATGTTTGCGTAGGAGGGTTTTAACCTCGGTTTCAAGTGCCTCTTGCTGAGGCTTGGATCTTAAGGTGGTAAGAAGGAAAGAATCCGGAGGAGTTTTAATAAAGTCTAGTGTGAGGCCTGAGGATGTTAATTTAATAGCCCATTGATTAGTTGTTATTTCTTTCCATTGATGACTGAATTGTTTTAGTCTTCCCCCCAACAGAGAAATATCACTGATGGAATTTATCGGTTGGCTTGAAGGGGCGTTTATTAAACAGATTTCCTTTTTGTTTGAAATCCTTATTATTCCACCTGTCTCTGAAGCCTCCCTTTCTTCCGAATGGTGGCTTCCTGAACGCCCTTCTGTAAGACGGAATAAAGGGATTAGGGAATCCTTTCTTCCTCTCGCCTGCCTTAGTGAGAATATCATCAAGGACTGTGCCAAACAGGTACTCACCCTGACAGGGTATGGAACATAATTTGGATCTTGACTGGGCATCCCCCTTCCAGTTTTTTAACCATAAAGCCCGCCGAGCCGTATTAGCGAGATTAGCTGTTCTGGCCGCCAGGCAGAGGGAATCAATTGAGGCATCTGAAATAAAAGCCGCAGCACCTTTAATCAAAGGGATAGATGCCCTTAATTTTTCTCTAAATACGCCACTTTTAATCTTCTGATCCAGCCAGACTAGCATTGATCTGCCAGTACATGTGGCTGAAATAGCCGGCTTGAATGCCGTGACACAGGCCTCCCACGATTTTTTAAGGAGTGCGTCTGATTTCCGGTCCATAGGATCTGATAAGGAACCTGCATCCTCCACTGGTAAGGAGAAACGGCGAGATGTAGACGCAACTGCCGCATCGACTTTTGGTATCTTGGCCCAGGTATTCAAATCCTCATCATCAAAGGGGTAGCGCCTCTTACAGGATATTGGGACCAACCCCTTTTGACCTCTACTCCATTCTTTTTTAACGAGATCTTTTATGGCCTGATTTATTGGAAATACGTGGCCTTTCTTCTGAGAAAGACCAGCGAACATAACTTCTTGTGGCGTCTGGGGTTCTTTTGAGTCAGACACCCCCATCGTATTTCTCACTGATTTTACTAGGTTGTTTATGCCCTCAGTTGGAAAACAGACGAAGTCCTCTTCCTCTGAGGAATTAGATTGCTGAGAAATATCAGAGTCGACCTCCCCACTCTCCGCTGATGTGTCAGCTCTAGGAGAGGATGTTTTTCTCCTTCGTTTCTCCATATTTACTGAAGAAGTAGAACCACCTCCCAACGACTGGAGTTCTTCCCGAATTATGAGACGTATCTCATTCATTTTAACCGATTCCTCCTGCCGTAAGGTGTTGTCTATACATGCCTGACACAGATTTTTAAGATAGGAGTCAGGCAGGGGTTCGATACATATGGCACATTGTTTGTGCTTACTCTTCCCCGTCCTCTTTGCCTAGAAATAATATAAGCAAAGGAATCAATATAAGCTTCAGTGAAGCTATATACGCACTCACCCAGCGTAATATTTATACCGGCTGTGGAGATGCCTTAGCTTGGGGTGTGGAACGGGAGGATTTTCTTCCTGATTTATCAGTGGAGTCGCTTATTTTAGAGTGTCCACTATTCCTTTTCCTGGCTTCACCACTAGGGACTAATGGCTCTTCCATAGGGTGCACCCTGACCTCCTCTTGGGACGACATAATGGCACACTGACTACCTTAACTGACTACACTTTATAGTGTAGTAATGTACACACCCCTTGCTTTGTCTCCACTTTTTTTTTTTTTTTTTTTACTTACAGATCCGGCGTTTAGAGTAATGGCACCGCATGGGGGAATCCAATATGGCGGAAATGACCTCCAACACCGTGCCCCGGAAGTTCCTCTCCATTTCCGGGACGCCGACGCTACTGCGCATGCGCCCGCGTCCTGTATGCCGGGAGACGCCGCTGCCTGCTGCATCCCACCATGTCACCTCTTACCTTGGAGGGACAGGAGGGTCTCGTATCGTGGAACCGTCTCACCGCTGCTCAGACGCACACCGGAGGACGTCGCACCAGGTACCCGCACTGTCGGCGTCTCCACAACGGTGTCCCAGCAGGGAGACCGTTGGATAACTTCAGGCTGCCTGTCAGCCGCACCAGATGAGGGGGGAGCCCGCAGGATCATTCCCCCGACTGTCTACCTGCTCTGGAACCCCTGCCGCTCAGCAGAGTCGTACAGGCGGTAGTCCAGGCAGGTCTTCCTCTTCCTATCCATAGAGTCTTCTCTGTGGGTCTCCATCTAGGAACAGGAAACCAACTGAGGAGCGAGGGGGGGCCGCCCCTTTTATCTCTCTGTAGGTTTCCTGTTCCTAGGGGCGGATCCCCTCTCTCTAGTGGGTGCTGTCGTGGCGAATAGAAAAACTCTGTATATTGCATATGCAAATAACGAGGTTTTGGTGCAGCATTGGTGTGGCCAAGAGGTTGCAGCATCAATAGTAATGTTAAAAAAATTAAAAATAATGGTATACTCACCCTCTGACGTCCCGATCTCCTCGGCGCTGCAGGCGGCAGTCCGGTTCCAAAGATGCTGTGCGAGAAGGACCTTCGTGACGTCACGGTCATGTGACCGCAACGTCACCGCAGGCCGTGCTCGCATAGCAAACCTGAGACCGGACGGCCGCATCCAGCACTGGGAGGCGAGTATATCATTATTTTTTATTTTAATTCTTTTTTTTTTTTTTTAAACACAAATATGGTTCCCGGGGCCTGGAGGAGAGTCTCCTCTCCTCCACCCCGGGTACCACCCGCACATTATCTGCTTACTTCCCACATGGTGGGCACAGCCCCATGCGGGAAGTAACCGGATCAATGCATTCCTATGGGTGCAGAACCGCCGCAATTCTGCACAAAGAAGTGACATGCTGCGGGTTGTAAACCACTGCGTTCCCGCGAGGTTTTTCCCGCAGCATGTGCACAGCGGTTTGCGGTTTCCATAGGGTTTACATGTTACTGTAAACGCAATGGAAACTGCAGAGGACCCGCAGCGGCAAAATCGCCGCGGTTCCGCGGTAAAAACAGCAAAGTGTGAACATGGCCTTACTGCGTTGCTGCATGTGCACACTGACTATGCAGGAGTCAGCAGCGCACACATAGTATGAGGGCAGGTCTACCTGTCATGACTGTCTCTTGTCATGGCATCGCCTACACTCAGAAATGTAGTGAGCAGCTTTAGGCTATGTGCACACGTTCAGGATTTCTTGCAGAAAATTCCTGAGAATTCCGGACATTTTCTGCAAGAAATACGCATGCGTTTTTGCCGAGATTTTGCCGCGTTTTTTTCCGGACACTTCCCAATGCATTTTGGAGTGGGAAATCCGCAAAAAAAAACGGAAAATTAATGAACATGCTGCGTTTTTTGCCGCGATGCGTTTTTTTCGCGGAAAAAAACGCATCATGTGCACAAAACATGCGGAATTCATTCTAAATGATGGGATGCTTATTGTATGCGGTTTTTTTGCGGTTTTATAGCGTTTTTATTGGGAAAAACTGCAACGTGTGAACACAGCCTTAGACCGAGGAGGGATCAGTCACAGAATAGGTCTGCACTAAGGACAGGAAGAGCACATTACTAATCCTCGCTGAAGCCGCTCACTACACTTCTGGGTGTAGATGCAGCGGAGCAGTGACAGGCAGGGCTGTGGAGTCAGTAACCCTAACCTCCGACTCCCAACGCCCCTGCACTGCCTCACTACTGAGCATGTGCATGAAGTGCAGCACAGATTCATCTTAACTAAAGGCCGACATCCTTACATCAGGAACAGAAGAGACATTTATGGGACAGTTCAGAACTTTCCCAAATGCTCATTAAAACATTTACAGCACATCCTGCATTGTACTACTGGACCAATTTATCTACTATATAATTGTCTAAGGGTCACTTCCGTCTTTCTGTCCTTTTGTCTGTCTGTCACGGATATTCATTGGTCGCGGCCTCTGTCTGTCATGGAATCCAAGTCGCTGATTGGGTATGGCAAAACAGCCATGACCAATCAGCGACGGGCACAGTCCGGCGGCAACAAGGCCGCTCCTTCCTCCCCGAAGTCAGTGCCCGCTCCGTACTCCCCTCCAGTCAGCGCTCACACAGGGTTAGGCCGGCCTCACACTCAGCGTATAAAAATACGGTCCATAATTTACGGCCGTAATACGCAGAAAAGTCCCCAAAATAGTGGTCCGTATCTCCTCCGTAGGCAGTGTGTCAGTGTATTTTGCGCATGGCATCCTCCATATGTAATCCGTATGGCATTTCCAGGAAAGTTCCCAGGCTCGAGTTCATATCAGGACAACCAGCAGAGGGCGCATCACCGCGACAGAAGGTAACTATAGGTCATTGACCTACATTACCTTCATTCGCTGGGGTTTTGCAGGCAGGAGCACAGCTGCATTATAGCAGAGCTCCTGTCTGTAAAATATTTTAACCCCTTCAGATGGATTTACATCGTGGGACGTTACAGATCAACGGAAGGTATGTATATTGTTGGTTTATTATTTTTCCTTTGTTACAGAGCGAGGGTCTTCAGGTGGATTGAGAGAGCAATAAAATATTAAAACAACCTGTGTGTTTATTTCATTAAAATAATTTTTAACAATGTGTGTGTTTTTTTAACCATTTCATGCTATTGGATTAATAATGGATAGGTGTCATAATTGACGCCTCTCCATTATTAATCTGGCTTAATGTCACCTTTCAATAGCAAGGTGACATTAACCCTTAATTACCCCATATCCCACCGCTACACGGGAATGGGAAGAGAGTGGCCAAGTGCCAGAATAGGCGCATCTTACAGATGTGCCTTTTCTGGGGTGGCTCGGGGCAGATGTTTTTAGCCAGGGGGGGGCCAATAACCGTGGACCCTCTCCAGGCTATTAATATCTGCCCTCAGTCACTGGCTTTACTACTCTGGCGGAGAAAATTGCGCGGGAGCCCACGCCAATTTTTTCGGGCATTTAACCCTTTAATAGCTAGAGCGCCCAAATTTTGCACATACACAACACTAACATTAGTAGTGTGGAATATGCAAAAAAAAATGGGGATATGAGATGGTTTACTGTATGTAAACCATGTCTCATATCATGTCGGGTTTAGGAAGGAGATAGCAAAAGCCGGCAATTGAATTACCGGCTTCAAAGCTATCTAGCGCTGGATGAAATATTCATATATATACATATATGTGTCTCACTGATATATATATATATATATATATATATATATATATATATATATATATATATATATATATATATATATATATATATATATATACACACACCTATTCTATGTGTACACATTTATTCTACCTATTCTATTGTAAGCTGTCAGTGTGATTTTAAGGTACACCGCACTGAATTGCCGGCTTTTCTCTCTAACACCGCTGCGTATTTCTCGCAAGTCACACTGCTGGTCCGTGTGTAATCCGTATTTTTCTGGCCCCCATAGACTTTCATTGGCGGATTTTTTTTGCGCAATACGGTGACATTGCATGCTGTGATTTTCTACGGCCGTAGAAGACCGTATAATACGGATCAGTAAAATACGGCAGATAGGAGCTGGGGCATAGAGAATAATTGGGCTGTGTGTAATGCGTGTTTTACGGACGTATTTTATGCGCTCATACGTCCGTAAAACTCGCTAGTGTGAAGCCGGCCTTAATGGCAGCGTTGACCGCGGTGTAACGCACTCTGTTAACGCTGGTATTAACCCTATGTGACCAACTTTTTACTATTCATGCTGCCTATGCAGCATAGTAAAAAGATCTAATGTCAAAAATAATTTAAAAAAATAAAAAATCGTTATATACTCACATTCCGTCACCCCCCCCCCCCCCGTATTAGAATACAGAATTCAGTTTATCAGAGTGAAATGACGCATACATGTGTGTCTGTTATAATATAGACTGGGCCACCCCACCAAAAAATCCACAGTGAACTGGTCATCTTGATAAATTAACCCTCTGGTTTTACATAATTTGAAAATAACAGAGTCTCAGACTGCCCGCAATACACAGTGCATCAGGTAGTCTAAGAAGCGCTGTGGCAGAAGAGAGGTCTGTACATTAAATCTTACAAACATAACTCTGGGGAAAAAAAAGCTATACCTTACTTATTCAGAATCATTCTCACCTTCAATCTGCACCTCCACTGTATCTATAGGCTCTACAGTCTCTATATCCGTCATGTAACCAAACATCGCCATGGCACACTGTTCAAAGGCTTCCTCCAGTGTATCCCCCCACGCATGGAGCCTGCAGAAAAGGCGCAACGTACCACCTATTAGTCAGACGTTCTGTGATAAGTCTTTCTAGATCTACAAGTTCCCTGAAATAAAGCCACGTTCACTATTTGGTCAGGATTTTACATCAGTATTTGTAAGCCAAAACCAGGAGTGGAACAAATAGAGGAAAAGTATAATAGAAACATATGCACCACTTCTGTATTTATCACCCACTCCTGGTTTTGGCTTACAAATACTGAGGTAAAAAACTGACCAAATACTGCTAGTGTGAACGAGGCCTTACACTTCCCTGCCTCTCCCATCTGCACTTGATTGACGGGTCTCTCTCATATGTGTCAATCATTGGGACAAGGCAGGGGGACCCCTCAGTGACCTGTCACCAATCAGATCTCTCCCCATCCTCCCTGGCCGACTTTCCTATTCCGTTTTCTGTAATAAATGCTGCAGTGACTCCGCCATATCTGCACACAGCTATACAGCCAGGGGGACTGGTTTTGCCCGTGGATAAGGCAGCGTGAGCCTAGAGACAAATCCCACCCCTGGAAGTAGCAGGGAGATTTCAGAACACGGGGCAGCCACCCTCCAGAGATACCCTGGGCACCTAGTGGGCGGCTAGCACTAACCCTGCCCACACCATGCTTCCCACTAGTGGAGCATGCCTAATAAGCCAATATGGCGGTCAGGGCCCAGGTAAGCGGCTGCTCACTGAAGGCTCCGATGTGCAATGTTACCCAGAAACAGACATTAAATACCGTCACCAAGCACCGCAAAAGGGAACATACTGTACGTCCGCGGTGTGGTCCAAATCTGAAAGACACAAGGTGGCGGATTACTGGGGCACAGTGCCGTACTATCAGAGGCCGGTGATAGGGAGATAGCCCCGCACCTACATTCATGTTTCTTCACCACCGCCGGGTACTTGGCTTTCACGGCAGCCTGCGCCTCCGTCACCGTGTAGTAGCGCTCGTCCATTACCTCACACAGCACACTTCCGGGTCTGCGCCTCCCGTCACGTGGCCTGGAGCTGTGCGCTGACTCAGCTGAGCACTGACAGCAGGTGTACTCGGCATGGGGACAGTCTGCACAAAATGGCATTTTACTCCATGGAATCCACTGCTCTGCAGTTTATGTGGATTTACCACAGGTGCCACCCTTCAGGCTGTGTGCCCACGATCAAAAAATAGCAGTTTTGGATGCAGTGTATTTTCTCTGCCTCCAAAATGCTGCGTTCTAATCACGTTGGTAAATCTCTATGTGTTCAGTGAACCATGCAGATTTACCACATGAAGACTGGCTTTCTAAAAAAGTGGTGTTTTAGCACGCGAAACGCGTGTTGGGGTACTGCCACCCTGCCCAGGGTCCCACTCCATTTCTGGTAAGCGCCATTCCTTGATGTGATTTGTACTTATAAGTAGTGATGAGTGAGTATACTCGTTACTCGGGTTTTTCCGAGTATGCCCGGGGGTCTCCGAGTATTTGTTAGGCCGGCGTCACACTTGCGAGTTTTACGGACGTAAGAGCGCAGAAACTACGTCCGTAAAACTCGCAAAAAATACGGCACAATTATTCTCTATGCCCCTGCTCCTATCTGCCGTATTTTACTGATCAGTATTATACGGCTTTCTACGGCCGTACAAAATCGCAGCATGCTGCGTTTGTCACCGTACTGCGCAAGAAATACGCCAATGAAAGTCTATGGAAGCGTGAAAAATACGGATTTCACACGGACAAGCAGTGTGACTTGCGAGAAATACGCAGCGGTGTTAGAGAGAAAAGCCGGTAATTCAGTGCGGTGTACAGTAAAATCACACTGACAGCTTACAGTCCAATAGGTAGAATAAATGTGTACACATAGAATAGGTATATATATATATATATATATATATATATGTCAGTGAGACACATATATGTATATATATTACTATTTATTCCAGCGCTATACAGCTTGAAAGCCGGTAATTCAATTACCGGCTTTTTCTTTCTCCTTCTTAAAACCCGACATGATTTGAGACATGGTTTACATACAGTAAACCATGTCTTCTCTCCATTTTTTTTGCAGATTCCACACTACTAATGTCAGTAGTGTGTATCTGCAAAATTTGGCCGTTCTAGCTCTTAAAATAAAGGGTTAAATGGCGGAAAAAATTGGCGTGGGCTCCCGCGCAATTTTCTCCGCCAGAGTAGTAAAGCCAGTGACTGAGGGCAGATATTAATAGCCTGGAGAGGGTCCACGGTTATTGGCCCCCCCCTGGCTAAAAATATCTGCCCCCAGCCACCCCAGAAAAGGCACATCTGGAAGATGCGCCTATTCTGGCACTTGGCCACTCTCTTCCCATTCCCGTGTAGCGGTGGGATATGGGGTAATGAAGGGTTAATGCCACCTTGCTATTGTAAGGTGACATTAAGCCTAATTAATAATGGAGAGGCGTCAATTATGACACCTATCCATTATTAATCCAATTGAATGAAAGGGTTAAATAAAACACAAACACATTATTTAAAATTATTTTAATGAAATAAAAACAATGGTTGTTGGAGTATTTTATTCTACGCCCAATCCAGTCACTGAAGACCCTCGTTCTGTGAAAGAAAAAACATAATAAACCAACAATATACTTACCCTCCGCAGATCTGTAACGTCCAACGATGTAAATCCTTCTGAAGGGGTTAAAACATTTTGCAGCAAGGAGCTTTGCTAATGCAGGCTGCTCCTCGCTGCAAAACCCCGGGGAATGAGTCTAAATATAGATCAATGAGCTATATTTAGCTTCATTTGCGGTGAGGCGCCCTCTGCTGGATGTTCATAGATCGTGGGAAATTTCCTAGAAAGCTCCCAGGCTTTCTAGGCAAGTTCCCACGATCTATAAACAGCCAGCAGAGGGCGCCTCACCGCAAATGAAGCTAAATATAGCTCATTGATCTATATTTAGACTCATTCCCTGGGGTTTTGCAGCGAGGAGCAGCCTGCATTAGCAAAGCTCCTTGCTGCAAAATGTTTTAACCCCTTCAGAAGGATTTACATCGTTGGACGTTACAGATCTGCGGAGGGTAAGTATATTGTTGGTTTATTATGTTTTTTCTTTCACAGAACGAGGGTCTTCAGTGACTGGATTGGGCGTAGAATAAAATACTCCAACAACCATTGTTTTTATTTCATTAAAATAATTTTAAATAATGTGTTTGTGTTTTATTTAACCCTTTCATTCAATTGGATTAATAATGGATAGGTGTCATAATTGACGCCTCTCCATTATTAATTAGGCTTAATGTCACCTTACAATAGCAAGGTGGCATTAACCCTTCATTACCCCATATCCCACCGCTACACGGGAATGGGAAGAGAGTGGCCAAGTGCCAGAATAGGCGCATCTTCCAGATGTGCCTTTTCTGGGGTGGCTGGGGGCAGATATTTTTAGCCAGGGGGGGGCCAATAACCGTGGACCCTCTCCAGGCTATTAATATCTGCCCTCAGTCACTGGCTTTACTACTCTGGCGGAGAAAATTGCGCGGGAGCCCACGCCAATTTTTTCCGCCATTTAACCCTTTATTTTAAGAGCTAGAACGGCCAAATTTTGCAGATACACACTACTGACATTAGTAGTGTGGAATCTGCAAAAAAAATGGAGAGAAGACATGGTTTACTGTATGTAAACCATGTCTCAAATCATGTCGGGTTTTAAGAAGGAGAAAGAAAAAGCCGGTAATTGAATTACCGGCTTTCAAGCTGTATAGCACTGGAATAAATATTAATATATATACATATATGTGTCTAATGACATATATATATATATATATATATATAGACAGTATATATATATATTTTTTTCTTTTTGGGACACATGGATCATTTCTATAGCGGTATGTTGGTTTTGCAAGCCTGCGAGAAAACCACGCAGTACGGATGCCATACGGATTACATACGGAGGATGCCATGCGCAAAAAACGCTGACACACCCTGCCTACGGAGGAGCTACGGACCACTATTTTCGGGACATTTCAGCGTATTACGGCCGTAATATACGGACCGTATTTTCATACGCTGAGTGTGAAGCCGGCCTTAGTGTTTGGAGCAGAGGCGTAACTAGGGTTTTGGTTCGGGGATGGCGAAGCTTCTGAGTGGGCCCCTAACCAGGTAACCTTGATTACAGCTGGGTGACGCGCCCTAATACTGGAGGAGAACCTCAGCAGATGACCGCGCTGTTACTGAAGATAATCTCTATACAAAGACCAACAGATATTACCGCCATATGGTCAGTGGTAGATACCAGCCCTACAGAACATATAACAGATCACTGCACAGTTACAGATAATGTAAGCCCCCCCGCTCAGACAGCAGAAATATAGCGGGGGTCCCATGTCCACATAGGCCTGGCACCTTCATTAATATTATATTCACTGGGGGTCAATTTGAGGTCAGGCTATTTATGGTTAATGTATGTAAAAGCAGTCAGATCTGGTTTTGACTGGCTTTTTGCCCGCCTAAATTTTTGACAGTTGATTGGTTGTCAATCAGTTGCTGGGCAGAATTGGTTGTTATATATGCATGGGCGCCGGCGTTGGATACTCAGATCGCCGGCGCTTGAAGAAAAGAAGAGACCTCACCGAGTGATGGAGAAGCTCCTTCAGGAACTCCTATCAAGAGCCGGCGGGGAGGACGGAGAGGATTGGCTGAGGAGCTGCTTAGCTATGAAACCTCCACTAGCAGCCTCCGAAGCCGTCTCTCCTCCTCCTGTTCCGGAACCAGCGGTGCCAGCTGCGGGGATTGAGACGGGAACTCCGGCCGCCGTGAGCTCTCCAGTGAGGACCAGAAGACAGAAGGCAGCTTCCTCCCCTGCTCCGTCTCCTGCAGCGTCCAGGCCCGGCCTGTCAGAGGAAAGCCGGAAGTCACGTCGCCGCTGCGCGTCGAAGTCTCGCAGCCCTCTGCGAGATTTCGGCGGCCATCAGCTGGGTGAGCCGTCCACGTCATAAGGAGCGGCCGGAAGAGCCAGAAAGGGCACCGGCCGTAAAAGCGCTGCGGTGCCCCTCTCCGCTGGCGCTCGGTCGGCTCCTGCGTTTGCTGCACGGGGCTCGAGGTCCGCTCCGCCCCCCCTGTCATCTGACGAAGAGGAGGACCATGATCCGAGAATCGCAAGGCAGCTGCGCTCGCCCCACTCTGCGAGCTGGAGCGCGGGCTGTGAAAAAGGAGGAAGACCGGACGACCGACCTGCGAGGGGTGAGGCTTGTAATATCCCCATGTCTGTCCCTCAGAACCAGTTAAGAGACTTAATTAAGTCCGTAGTAGCTGAAGCGTTAAGCGAGGCTAATAGCTCATCTCGGGCAGCAGCTTCTCCTGCTAATTTTTGCTCAGAAGCTCCTGCCCTTAGCATGCCTCCTATGAACCCGTTCAAGGAGGCTTTAACTTGTGAGCTTTCCCCTCTTGGATTCCATCTGAGCCCGTCTGTGAAGGAGCTCATTTGGAATAATCAATTTGTCGATCTGTTTTCATTGCTACCTAGTAGGGATCACCCCCCTAAGCCTGAGAAAAAAGATGACAAATCTGAGCACGATGACCCTAAACGTAGTATTAGGTCCTTTACTAACTGGGTCCAGGCGTTTGCCATCTATGCTGCCGTGTTGGGAGAGAAATCACCTAACCTTTGTAGTAGTCTCTTTCAACACGTCGACATTATTTTGGAGGCTTATAGGAATTTCGGTGGCTCCGCATGGCTCAGTTATGATGAGGCATTTAGACATAAACTGTCAGTTCACCCGGAGGTAAAATGGGGCTCCAAAGATATTGGGCTATGGATTAATCTAATGCTTCCTATGAGGAATGCTGTTGCTAGGCAGCCTGCTGTTTCTGTCAGCAAAAAAGGTGTGTGTTTTGCTTACAATGATTCTTTCTGTAAGTGGAACAATAATTGCCGTTTTCGGCATGAATGTTCTTTCTGTGGGAATTCCCACTCTATGTCCAAGTGCTTTAAAAAGCAGGCTGCCCAGCAATCCTCTAAGGAATCAATTTCAAAGGGCTCAATCGCCAGTGAGGCTGGGAAAAATGGTCCACTGGCTAAGCCAATACCCAGACAGGGAGATCAGTAATTTACTATATGACGGTTTCTCGTTAGGTTTTCGTGTTCCTCAATTCAAGGGTTCTGGTTGTGTTTTAGTTAAAAATCTCCCGTCCATTGCCGACTTCCCTGACGTCGCTAGGGAGAAAATTTGTTCTGAGATCGAGTTAGGCAGAGTCGCCGGCCCCTTTTTGTCCCCCCCATTTTTAAATTTTCGTTTATCTCCCCTGGGTATCGTTCCCAAAAAGGAGCCGGGGTCTTTCTGGATGATTCACCACTTATCTTATCCAGTCGGCCAATCACTGAATGATGAGGTGGACAAGACAATGTGTTCTGTCTCCTACTCCTCCTTTGATGGCGCTCTGGATATGCTTAGAAAATTTGGCCCTAATGCCCTTATGTCCAAATCAGACATTAAATCTGCCTTCAGACTTCTCCCAGTGCATCCGGAGGGGTTTAATTCATTGGGTTTTCACTTTGATAACTGCTTCTTTTTTGACAAATGCCTCCCTATGGGTTTTTCCCTGTCCTGTTTTTATTTTGAGAATTTTTCCCGTTTTTTGCATTGGGTTTTAGAGTCTAGCGGTTGTGAGGCAGGTATTCTACACTATCTAGATGACTTCCTTTTTGTTGGCCCATCCCATTCTATGTTGTGTGAAAATACTCTTTCTAGGTTTCTTGAATTGTGCGCATTTTTCGGAGTCCCAATTGCCCATGAGAAAACAGTAGGCCCTTCTTGTCGCATTGAATTTTTGGGCATCACGATCGCTTCGGAAAAAATGGAGACTGTCCTGCCTAAGGAGAAAATTGACAAGCTTCGTAGCTCTCTGGAAACCTTGTTATCAAAAGACAAAATCACCCTTAAGGAGCTTCAGTCCCTGCTGGGGCTGCTGAACTTTTCCTTGAGGGTCATTCCGATTGGCAGGGTTTTTTCCAGGTCGCTTTACGAAGCTACTAAAGGGCATTCTTCCCCTAATTCTCATATCAGATTGCGTTCCGAGGTAAAAGAGGATGCCAGAATCTGGCTATCATTTTTAGCAGGTTTTAATGGCAGATCAATAATCCAATCTCCTTTTATCTCTTCGGATTCTATTCCCCTCGTTTTTTCTACAGACGCTACTCTAGGAGTAGCTTGTTTGTTCCAATCTCACTGGGTATCCCTGGACTGGCCTGTCAATTGGGTTGCTAGGAGATTGAACAAAACCCCTTTTATTACTGAGCTTTTGTCAATCCTGCTATGTATTTGCTTATGGGGCCGTGAATTGCGAAACTCCAGGGTTCTACTACATTCAATGAATCAGGCAGTAATTTTTTCTATCAATACCCTTTCATCCAAAAATGCATATGCAGCAAAAATTTTGAGAAAATTAGTTTTGGAATGTTTAAATTGCAATATTTGGTTAAAGGCAGTCTCAGGGGGTGGTAAAGTTAGTTATTTAGCTGATCTTATATTGCATCGTCAGTGGCATGATTTTTATCTACAGGTCCCAATGGCAGACAAAGAGGCGTACGATTGCCCCCTTTCAATTCAGGACCTGATTCCGATTTAATCCCCTATTTTATTCAGAATTCGTTATCAAGCAGATCATGGGCTGATTACTCAGCTGCATGGAAGAAATGGGTTGATTTTTCTGTACTTTTCGGTTTTGACGCCTCTGTTTCTGACCCGACTTCGGCTTTGAAATTTGCTGAGTCTCTGGTTAAGCAGGGCTTATCTTACTCCGCAGTAGCCAAATGCCTTGCGGGAGTCTCTTTCTTTTTGAAATTGCATGGCGGTACCGCGTTAACAGAATTTTTCTTAGTTAAGCAATTTTTGAAGGGCCTGAAAAGGGAAAGGTTTTTTCCGGATTCAAGGTGCCCTATTTCCATTTCTTTGTTAATTGACATTTGTTCTGCCCTTGCGCATGTTTGTAAGAATTTTGAGGAAGCGCTTTTGTTTAATTCCATATTTTCTATCTCCTTTTTTGGGGCACTGAGGGTTAGTGAGGTAGTGTCAGCCAAGAAATCTGTCCCGTCTGGGCTCATGCTCTCGGACGTCAGAATTTTTGAATCGTTTCTTCTTTTGTTTATTAGAAAGTCTAAAACGGATCAGCTGGGGAGGGGATCTGAACTAAGATTGAATTCGTTTCCTGTCTCTAAAATTTGTCCTGTGGCTATTCTGTCCAAATGGATTACGTTTAGGCCTCCAGCTGATGGCTCCCTATTTATTCATAGGGATTCATCCCCGGTGACGGTATTTCAATTCAATTTTATTTTAAAGAAATGTTTGGCATTTTTGGGTAAAGGTCATCTCAAAATTACTTCCCATTCTTTCAGAATAGGTGCGGCTACAGAAGCCTCAAGAGCCGGCTTGTCTGATGATAGAATTAAAAAAATGGGAAGATGGGAGTCGAAAAGATTCAAAATTTATGTTCGTCCTGATTTATATCCCGATTAATTTTCATTTCTCTTATACCCCGCAGTTATTTGGATCGTTGGGCATTCATTTGTCTTCTGGGCTCAGAAGAGGGCCGGCCTTCGATCATATTCTGAAAATCTGTCGTTCCATTCCTCTAAAGTTCAAGTTTTTTGGCACGGCATTCGCGGCCTGAATTGGCCTTCTTTGGTGTACGAGGTAAAGAGTTGTTTGGAGAAGTTCCCTTATCCGGATTTAATTGTAGTGCATCTCGCTGGGAATGATTTAGGAAGAATCAACACTTTGAATTTGCTGGCCATTATGCGGTCAGATCTTACTTATTTAAGACAGACTTTTCCGTTGTCTGGTGTCGTTTTTTCAGAAATCATTCCCAGGCGTGCTTGGCACTGTAGTCAACTTTCATTTTTGGATAAGATCCGGAAGAGGGTTAATTTCTCCATGAAGAAGTTTTTACCTCTTATTTCTGGGTTTTCTTTTAGACACACGGATTTAGAAGGTTTTTTACCTGGAATGTTTAGAACTGATTTGGTTCATTTGTCCGATATCGGACTTGATATATTTAATCTTAACATGGGCAACATAATTGAGAAATGGCTGTGGGGGGGGGGGGGGGCCTCGGCTCTTTGAACCTTGGCCTTCTGGGTAAAAATCACTCAACTTTGGGTGGATTTGGTTTCTGGAAGTTTTATGGACATTTGGACTTATGAACTTATGGATATTATTTATTGGTTATTTATTTAATTAATTGGAATTTTGTAACCCAAAGTAAAACCTCACGGCCATTTTATTCCAACCAATAAAGGTGTCTTGTGCTTATTATAGTTATAAGTTATAGGCCTTATGGGGACATGTAAGCCCCCCCGCTCAGACAGCAGAAATATAGCGGGGGTCCCATGTCCACATAGGCCTGGCACCTTCATTAATATTATATTCACTGGGGGTCAATTTGAGGTCAGGCTATTTATGGTTAATGTATGTAAAAGCAGTCAGATCTGGTTTTGACTGGCTTTTTGCCCGCCTAAATTTTTGACAGTTGATTGGTTGTCAATCAGTTGCTGGGCAGAATTGGTTGTTATATATGCCTGGGCGCCGGCGTTGGATACTCAGATCGCCGGCGCTTGAAGAAAAGAAGAGCCCGCCCTCCCTCCCTTTATGTTATCATTCACCTGTCGTTTGGTTTTATTTGTGGGTAAAAATCACTCAACTTTGGGTGGATTTGGTTTCTGGAAGTTTTATGGACATTTGGACTTATGAACTTATGGATATTATTTATTGGTTATTTATTTAATTAATTGGAATTTTGTAACCCAAAATAAAACCTCACGGCCATTTTATTCCAACCAATAAAGGTGTCTTGTGCTTATTATAGTTATAAGTTATAGGCCTTATGGGGACATGTCTTACTGCTGACGTTCTTTCTGATGGAATCGTTCATTTTTCCCATCTGGCCCAGAATGACATGACAACTTCTCCAGCCAGGACTCGGCTGCAGAGAATACAACAAAGACACATTTCACTTCTCATATTCCAGCCCCATCATCATCTATTCCCAACCTGCACAAACTCCTCATCCTGCTGATACCCCAATACTGAGCCACTGCTGCCGTATGTGTCCCTATTACTGCACCTGATACCCCAATACTGAGCCGCTGCTGCCGTATGTGTCCCTATTACTGCCCCTGATACCCCAATACTGAGCCTCTGCCGTATGTGTCCCTATTACTGCACCTGATACCCCAATACTGAGCCTCTGCCGTATGTGTCCCTATTACTGCACCTGATACCCCAATACTGAGCCGCTGCTGCCGTATGTGTCCCTATTACTGCCCCTGATACCCCAATACTGAGCCTCTGCCGTATGTGTCCCTATTACTGCCCCTGATACCCCAATACTGAGCCTCTGCCGTATGTGTCCCTATTACTGCACCTGATACCCCAATACTGAGCCGCTGCTGCCATATGTGTCCCTATTACTGCCCCTAATACCCCAATACTGAGCCGCTGCTGCCGTATGTGTCCCCATTACTGCCCGATACCCCAATACTGAGCCGCTGCTGCCATGTGTCCCTATTACTGCACCTAATACCCCAATACTGAGCCACTGCTGGCGTATATGTCCCTATTACTGCCCCTGATACCCCAATACTGAGCCGCTGCTGCCGTATATGTCCCTATTACTGCCCCTGATACCCCAATACTGAGCCACTGCTGCCGTATGTGTCCCTATTACTGCACCTGATACCCTAATACTGAGCTACTGAGCCGCTGCTGCCGTATGTGTCCCTATTACTGCACCTGCTGTGTGGTTCTGTTTGCCATCTAAATTCTAAAGCACCCCTCTATAATATAGCAATGCTGAGCACAAGTGCCCTAGAAAACAGAGCCCACATTTTGTCCCCTAGAAAGTAATATTGCCATGTGTGCTCCTTTGATAGTCACAGTAACCTGAGTTCCCCTATAACAATAAGTGCCCACTTTACATTTAATACTGTCCTGAGTCTGCCCCTGTACAGCTCCCCTATACACAGTATGATGCTCTCTTATACACAGTATAATGTCCCCTCACTGTATAATACCACCCACACAGTATACTGACCTCTTAGTAGCCTCCAAACTGTTTGATGGCTCCAATACTGTAATCCCTCTAGATAGCCTAGATAAACTGTATGCCCCTCTAGATAGCCTCTTTATAGTATAATGCACCAGATAGTCCTCAATATAGTATAATGTACCAGATAGTCCTCAATATAGTATAATGCACTCCCCATAGGCCTACTCTATATTGTATAATGCACTCCCCATAGGCAGACTCTGTAGTATAAGGCAGCACCCCATAGGCAGACCCTTAAGTATAAGGTAGCACCCCGCAGGCAGACCCTGTAGTATAAGGTAGCATCCCTTTAGGCAGACCCTGTACTATAAGGCAGCACCACCATAGGCAGACCCTGTACTATAAGGCAGCACCCCCATAGGCAGACCCTGTACTATAAGACAGCACCCCCATAGGCAGACCCTGTATTATAAGGCAGCACCCCCATAGGCAGTCCCTGTACTATAAGGCAGCACCCCCATAGGCAGACCCTGTAGTATTAGGCAGACCCCCCATAGGCAGACCCTGTAGTATTAGGCAGACCCTGTAGTATTAGGCAGACCCTGTAGATTTATGCAGACCCCCCACAGGCAGACCCTGTAGTATTAGGCAGACCCTGTTGTGAATTCTGTGGCTGAATTCACTCCTGTGGTCACGAGTGGTACTGCAGCTTCTGAGCTTCCTCCCTCAGGTGTTCTGGTGAGCTTGTTGGCTGCTTTGTTATTTAACTCCACCTGATTCTGTCTTCCTTGCTCCTTGTCAATGTTCCAGTGTTGGATCTGAGCTTCTGGATCTTCCTGTGGCCTGCTGCTCTGCTTAGATAAGTGCTTTTTGCTTTTGTTGCTACTTTTTCTGTCCAGCTTGTCATTTCGTTTTGCTGGAAGCTCTGAGACGCAAAGGGTGTACCGCCGTGCCGTTAGTTCGGCACGGTGGGTCTTTTTGCCCCCTTTGCGTGGTTTTTTGCTTTAGGGTTTTTTGTAGACTGCAAAGTTCTCTTTGCTATCCTCGCTCTATCTAGAATATCGGGCCTCACTTTGCTGAATCTATTTCATCCCTACGTTTGTCTTTTCATCTTGCTAACAGTCATATGTGGGGGGCTGCCTTTTCCTTTGGGGTATTTCTCTGAGGCAAGTCAGGCTTGTTTTTCTATCTTCAGGCTAGTCTGCTCCTCAGGCTGTGCCGAGTTGCATAGGTAGTGTCAGGCGCAATCCACAGCTGCCTTTAGTTGTGTTTAGGTTAGGTTCAGGTTTTGCGGTCTACAGAGATTCCACGTCTCAGAGCTCGTTCTATTGTTTTTGGGTTATTGTCAGATCACTGTATGTGCTCTGATTGCTGGCACACTGTGTCACTGGATTGCCTACATAACAGTACAAGGAGCCAACCTAATGATTCTCAATAGAGGGAAAAAAGAAGTTCTGACATCATTTTTTTTTCTCAGCTCTGTGTTCAGTCTTTTTTTTCCCCTAGACATTTGGGTGTTTCAGGACACAGGTGTGGACATGGATATTCAGGGTCTGTGCTCTTCAATGGATAATCTCGTTACACATGTACAAAGGATTCAAGATACTATTGATCAGAAATCTATGTTAGAACCAAGAATTCCTATTCCTGATTTGTTTTTTGGTGATAGAACTAAGTTTCTTAATTTCAAACATAATTGTAAGCTATTTCTGGCCTTGAAACCTCATTCTTCTGGTAATCCTATTCAACAGGTTTTGATTATTATTTCTTTTTTGCGTGGCGACCCTCAGGACTGGGCATTTTCTCTTGCGCCAGGAGACCCTGCATTGAGTAATGTCAATGCGTTTTTCCTGGCGCTCGGATTACTTTACGATGAGCCTAATTCAGTGGATCAGGCTGAGAAAAATTTGCTGGCTTTGTGCCAGGGTCAGGATGATATAGAAGTATATTGTCAGAAATTTAGGAAGTGGTCAGTACTCACTCTGTGGAATGAATCTGCGCTGGCAGCTTTGTTCAGAAAGGGTCTCTCTGAGGCTCTTAAGGATGGTGGGTTTTCCTATGCCTGCTGGTTTGAATGAGTCTATGTCTTTGGCCATTCAGATCGGTCGACGCTTGCGCGAGCGTAAATTGTGCACCATTTGGCGGTATTGTCTAAGATTAAATCTGAGCCTATGCAGTGCGATAGGACTATGACCAGAGTTGAACGGCAAGAACACAGACGTCTGAATGGTCTGTGTTTCTACTGTGGTGATTCCACTCATGCTATTTCTGATTGTCCTAAGCGCACTAAGCGGTTCGATAGGTCTGCCGTCATTGGTACTGTACAATCCAAATTCCTTCTGTCCATTACCTTGATATGCTCTTTGTCATCGTATTCTGTCATGGCGTTTGTGGATTCAGGCGCTGCCCTGAATCTGATGGATTTGGATTATGCTAAACGTTGTGGGTTTTTCTTGGAGCCTTTGCGGTGTCCTATTCCGTTGAGAGGAATTGATGCTACACCTTTGGCCAAGAATAAACCTCAGTACTGGACCCAGCTGACCATGTGCATGGCTCCTGCACATCAGGAAGTTATTCGCTTTCTGGTGCTACATAATCTGCATGATGTGGTCGTGTTGGGGTTGCCATGGCTGCAAACCCATAATCCAGTATTGGATTGGAACTCTATGTCGGTATCCAGCTGGGGTTGTCAGGGGGTACATGGTGATGTTCCATTTTTGTCTATTTCGTCATCCACTCCTTCTGAGGTCCCAGAGTTCTTGTCTGATTATCAGGATGTATTTGAAGAGCCCAAGTCCGATGCCCTACCTCCGCATAGGGATTGTGATTGTGCTATCAATTTGATTCCTGGTAGTAAATTCCCTAAAGGTCGATTATTTAATTTATCCGTGCCTGAACACGCCGCTATGAGCAGTTATGTGAAGGAATCCCTGGAGAAGGGACATATTCGCCCATCGTCATCACCACTGGGAGCAGGGTTCTTTTTTGTAGCCAAGAAGGATGGTTCGCTGAGACCATGTATTGATTACCGCCTTCTTAATAAGATCACTGTGAAATTTCAGTATCCCTTGCCATTGTTATCTGACTTGTTTGCTCGGATTAAGGGGGCTAGTTGGTTCACTAAGATAGATCTTCGTGGTGCGTATAATCTGGTGAGAATCAGGCAAGGGGATGAATGGAAAACTGCATTTAATACGCCCGAGGGTCATTTTGAGTATCTAGTGATGCCGTTCGGACTTGCCAATGCTCCATCTGTGTTTCAGTCTTTTATGCATGACATCTTCCGTGAGTATCTGGATAAATTCCTGATTGTTTACTTGGATGACATTTTGATCTTCTAAAATGATTGGGACTCTCATGTGAAGCAGGTCAGAATGGTTTTCCAGGTCCTGCGTGCTAATTCTTTGTTTGTGAAGGGATCAAAGTGTCTCTTCGGTGTGCAGAAAGTTTCATTTTTGGGGTTCATCTTTTCCCCTTCTACTATCGAGATGGATCCGGTTAAGGTCCAAGCCATCCAGGATTGGACTCAGCCGACATCTCTGAAAAGTCTGCAAAAATTCCTGGGCTTTGCTAATTTTTATCGTCGCTTCATCTGTAATTTTTCTAGCATTGCCAAACCATTGACCGATTTGACCAAGAAGGGTGCTGATTTGGTTAATTGGTCTTCTGCTGCTGTGGAAGCTTTTCAGGAGTTGAAGCATCGTTTTTGTTCTGCCCCTGTGTTGTGTCAACCAGATGTTTCTCTTCCGTTCCAGGTCGAGGTTGATGCTTCTGAGATTGGAGCAGGGGCGGTTTTGTCACAGAGAGGTTCTGGTTGCTCAGTGTTGAAACCATGTGCTTTCTTTTCCAGGAAGTTTTCGGCTGCTGAGCGTAATTATGATGTGGGCAACCGAGAGTTGCTGGCCATGAAGTGGGCATTCGAGGAATGGCGTCATTGGCTTGAAGGAGCTAAGCATCGCGTGGTGGTATTGACTGATCATAAGAACCTTACTTATCTCGAGTCTGCCAAGCGCTTGAATCCTAGACAGGCCCGTTGGTCGTTATTTTTTGCCCGCTTCGATTTTGTGATTTCGTACCTTCCGGGCTCTAAAAATGTGAAGGCGGATGCTCTGTCTAGGAGTTTTGTGCCCGACTCTCCGGGTTCATCTGAGCCGGCGAGTATCCTCAAGGAAGGAGTCATTGTGTCTGCCATCTCCCCTGATTTGCGGCGAGTGTTGCAAAAATTTCAGGCGAATAAACCTGATCGTTGTCCGGCGGAGAGACTGTTCGTCCCTCATAGGTGGACTAGTAAAGTTATCTCTGAACTTCATTGTTCGGTGTTGGCTGGTCATCCTGGAATCTTTGGTACCAGAGAGTTAGTGGCTAGATCCTTCTGGTGGCCATCTCTGTCACGGGATGTACGTACTTTTGTGCAGTCCTGTGGGATTTGTGCTAGGGCTAAGCCCTGCTGTTCACGTGCCAGTGGGTTGCTTTTGCCTTTGCCGGTCCCAAAGAGGCCTTGGACACATATTTCGATGGATTTCATTTCTGACCTTCCCGTTTCTCAAAAGATGTCAGTCATTTGGGTGGTCTGTGATCGCTTTTCTAAAATGGTCCATCTGGTGCCCTTGGTTAAATTGCCATCCTCCTCTGATTTGGTGCCTTTGTTCTTCCAGCATGTGGTTCGTTTGCATGGCATTCCTGAGAATATTGTTTCTGACAGAGGTTCCCAGTTTGTTTCAAGGTTTTGGCGAGCCTTTTGTGGTAGGATGGGCATTGACCTATCTTTTTCCTCGGCTTTCCATCCTCAGACTAATGGCCAGACCGAACGAACCAATCAGACCTTGGAAACATATCTGAGATGTTTTGTTTCTGCAGACCAGGATGATTGGGTGTCCTTTTTGCCGTTGGCTGAGTTCGCCCTTAATAATCGGGCCAGCTCGGCTACCTTGGTCTCTCCATTTTTTTGCAATTCTGGGTTCCATCCTCGTTTCTCTTCAGGACAGGTTGAGTCTTCGGACTGTCCTGGTGTGGATTCTGTGGTGGACAGGTTGCAGCAGATCTGGACTCAGGTAGTGGACAATTTGACCTTGTCCCAGGAGAAGGCTCAACTTTTCGCTAATCGCAGACGCCGTGTGGGTCCCCGACTTCGTGTTGGGGATCTGGTTTGGTTATCTTCTCGTCATATTCCTATGAAGGTTTCCTCTCCTAAATTTAAACCTCGTTTTATTGGTCCGTATAGGATTTCTGAGATTCTCAATCCTGTGTCTTTTCGTCTGACCCTCCCAGACTCCTTTTCCATACATAATATATTCCATAGGTCGTTGTTGCGGAGATACGTGGCACCTATGGTTCCATCTGTTGAGCCTCCTGCCCCGGTTTTGGTGGAGGGGGAATTGGAGTATATTGTGGAGAAAATTTTGGATTCTCGTGTTTCTAGACGGAAACTCCAGTATCTGGTTAAATGGAAGGGTTATGCTCAGGAAGATAATTCCTGGGTTTTTGCCTCTGATGTCCATGCTCCAGATCTTGTTCGTGCCTTTCATGTGGCTCATCCTGGTCGGCCTGGGGGCTCTGGTGAGGGTTCGGTGACCCCTCCTCAAGGGGGGGGTACTGTTGTGAATTCTGTGGCTGAATTCACTCCTGTGGTCACGAGTGGTACTGCAGCTTCTGAGCTTCCTCCCTCAGGTGTTCTGGTGAGCTCGTTGGCTGCTTTGTTATTTAACTCCACCTGATTCTGTCTTCCTTGCTCCTTGTCAATGTTCCAGTGTTGGATCTGAGCTTCTGGATCTTCCTGTGGCCTGCTGCTCTGCTTAGATAAGTGCTTTTTGCTTTTGTTGCTACTTTTTCTGTCCAGCTTGTCATTTCGTTTTGCTGGAAGCTCTGAGACGCAAAGGGTGTACCGCCGTGCCGTTAGTTCGGCACGGTGGGTCTTTTTGCCCCCTTTGCGTGGTTTTTTGCTTTAGGGTTTTTTGTAGACTGCAAAGTTCTCTTTGCTATCCTCGCTCTATCTAGAATATCGGGCCTCACTTTGCTGAATCTATTTCATCCCTACGTTTGTCTTTTCATCTTGCTAACAGTCATTATATGTGGGGGGCTGCCTTTTCCTTTGGGGTATTTCTCTGAGGCAAGTCAGGCTTGTTTTTCTATCTTCAGGCTAATCAGCTCCTCAGGCTGTGCCGAGTTGCATAGGTAGTGTCAGGCGCAATACACAGCTGCCTTTAGTTGTGTTTAGGTTAGGTTCAGGTTTTGCGGTCTACAGAGATTCCACGTCTTAGAGCTCGTTCTATTGTTTTTGGGTTATTGTCAGATCACTGTATGTGCTCTGATTGCTGGCACACTGTGTCACTGGATTGCCTACATAACAAGACCCCCCATAGGCAGACCCTGTAGTATTAGGCAGATCCCCCCATAGGCAGACCCTGTAGATTTAGGCAGACCCCCCATAGGCAGACCCTGTACAATAAGACAGCACCCCCATAGGCAGACCGTGTGCTATAAGGCAGCACCCCCGTAGGCAGACCCTGTATTATAAGGCAGCACCCCCATAGGCAGACCCTGTACTATAAGGCAGCACCCCCATAGGCAGATCCTGTAGTATTAGGCAGACCCCCTATAGGCAGACCCTGTAGTATTAGGCAGACCTCCCCCACAGGCAGACCCTGTAGCATTAGGCAGACCCCCCATAGGCAGACCCTGTAGTATTAGGCAGACCCCCCATAGGCAGACCCTGTAGTATAAGGCAGACCCTGTAGTATTAGGCAGACCCTGTAGTATTAGGCAGCCCCCCATAGGCAGACCCTGTAGTATTAGGCAGACCCTGCAGATTTAGGCAGACCCCCCCACAGGCAGACCCTGTAGCATTAGGCAGACCCCCCATAGGCAGACCCTGTAGTATTAGGCAGATCCCCCCCATAGGCAGACCCTGTAGATTTAGGCAGACCCCCCATAGGCAGACCCTGTAGTATAAGGCAGACCCCCCCACAGGCAGACCCTGTAGTATTAGGCAGATCCCCCCCATAGGCAGACCCTGTAGATTTAGGTAGACCCCCCATAGGCAGACCAGGTAGTATTAGGCAGACCCCCCATAGGCAGACCCTGTAATAAGGCAGCACCCCATAAAAAAATACCTCTCTTCTTCCTGGTTCCTGCGCTGCTCTGAGCTCCCGCTTGTCTTCTGACAGCGGGCAGTGACGTCATTGCGCCCCCTGTTAGCATCACCAACGTCATTGCGGTCAGCTGTACCGGCTAAATGCCGGTACAGCTGACCCTGCGATGACAGGCGGGGGGCCCACTGCTGGCACCGGGCCACCCCGCCTGCTCAGGGGCCCCACAGCGGTCGGCGGCAGAGCAGGGAGATAGATTCTCCTTGCTCTGCCGCAGAAGGTAACTATCGGCGCGCGCAGCTACAGTTACCATAGCGTAGCTCCGGGTGGGCCCCCTCTGAGCACCAGGCCCGGGGCGCCCACACCCTCTGCCCCCCCGGTAGCTACGCTGCTGGTTCGGAGATTTAGTTTGTCGACAGAGCTGCATGATTTACGGCTGCTAGACAGCTTGAATACAAGTGGGGATTTCCTAACAAACAGGCAATCCCCACATGTACTCAAACTGACTAGCAGCCACAAATCATGCAGCTGTGTCGACCTAAAATAAATCTTCGAGCATGCTGAAATACTCGAAGACCCCCTGAGCATGCTAGGGAAAACCCGAGCAACGAGTATACTCACTCATCACTACTTATAATCTAATTTACATTTTTCATACTGTGACTTCTCTGGGATAGCCCTTGCCAGGGTTCACTTTCTGACCCATTAGCACTTTAAACTTTAGATTGCTGGATTTTGGAGTGGTGACCTTGGTGCTTCTGTTTTATTTCTGTAATGTGTCACGTTACACTGTTATTTCTATCTTTTAATCTTTTTCAAATAAAATCTATTTTTTAACTGTATTCACCAGACTACTCCTGATTCTCCTATTTTCACATGATCATCTCTGGAGTTGGTTGTTGCTCTATTTAAGGTGGGTTACTACATAGTACCACCACCCTGCATCTAGTATGCAGCTGAGGCTTTTGTTTGCAATACTGTGAAGGTTGTGGCCAGTCCAAAAGTAACAAGGAATTTAGCTCTGGTGTGGGATTTCCCAAAGGCCTCGTTCACACTAGCAGCACTTGGTCAGAATATTCCATCAGTATCTATAAGCCAAAACCAGGAGTGGAACAATCAGAGAAAAGTATTATAGAAACATATGCACCACTTCTGTATTTATCACCCACCCCTGGTTTTGGCTTACACATACTGAGGTAAAATACTGAGCGTGGTCTAAGGGTTTGTGCACACAACATCTTTTTCAATCGGCCTCTGTTCCAAAACCCAAAAAAGTGCCATCTAAGCACTAAAAGATACAGATTTCTATGTAAAAACAACTCGCTGTTCACATGCTCAGTCTTTTGAGTGTATTTTAACCCCAAGCAGTTAAAGGAAGTGAGCCCATGTAGTATATAGCAGCCCACGTAGTAAATAGCAGAGCCCACGTAGTATATAGCAGAGCCCATGTAGTATATAGCAGCCCATGTAGTATATAGCAGAGCCCATGTAGTATATAGCAGCCCATGTAGTATATTGCAGAGCCCATGTAGTATATAGCAGCCCATGTAGTATATAGCAGCCCACGTAGTAAATAGCAGAGCCCACGTAGTATATAGCAGAGCCCATGTAGTATATAGCAGCCCATGTAGTATATAGCAGCCCACGTAGTAAATAGCAGCCATGTAGTATATAGCAGTCCACGTAGTATATAGCAGCCCACATAGTAGTATACAGCACAGCCCACATTGTAGTATACAGCGCAGCCCACGTAGTATATAACACAGCCCACGTAGTATATAACACAGCCCACGTAGTATATAGCAGCCCACGTAGTATATAGCAGCCCACGCATATATAACACAGCCCACGTAGTAAATAGCAGCCCATGTAGTATATAGCAGAGCCCACGTAGTAAATAGCAGCCCATGTAGTATATAGCAGCCCACGTAGTATATAGCAGAGCCCATGTAGTATATAGCAGCCCACGTAGTAAATAGCAGAGCCCACGTAGTATATAGCAGAGCCCATGTAGTATATAGCGGCCCATGTAGTATATAGCAGAGCCCATGTAGTATATAGCAGAGCCCATGTAGTATATAGCAGAGCCCATGTAGTATATAGCAGAGCCCACGTAGTATATAGCAGCCCACGTAGTAAATAGCAGAGCCCACGTAGTATATAGCAGCCATGTAGTATATAGCAGCGATGTAGTATATAGCAGCCCATGTAGTATATAGCAGAGCCCATGTAGTATATAGCAGAGCCCACGTAGTATATAGCAGCCCACGTAGTAAATAGCAGAGCCCACATAGTAAATAGCAGCGATGTAGTATATAGCAGCCCATGTAGTATATAGCAGCCCATGTAGTATATAGCAGCCCACGTAGTATATAGCAGCCCATGTAGTATATAGCAGCCATGTAGTATATAGCAGCCATGTAGTATATAACAGCCCATGTAGTATATAGCAGCCCACGCAGTATATTAGAGCCCATGTAGTATATAGCAGCCCATGTAGTATATAGCAGCCCACGCAGTATATTAGAGCCCATGTAGTATATAGCAGAGCCCACCATTTTCATAACGGTGAATGGCCCAGAACAGAAGCACATACAAGTGCATCTCACAAAATTAGAATATCATCAAAAAGTTAATTTATTTCAGTTCTTCAATACAAAAAGTGAAACTCATATATTATAGAGTCATTACAAACAGAGTGATCTATTTCATGTGTTTATTTCTGTTAATGTTGATGATTATGGCTTACAGCCAATGGAAACCCAAAAGACATTATCTCAGTAAGCTAGAATACTTTATAACACCAGCTTGAAAAATGATTTTAAAATCAGAAATGTTGGCCTACTGAAATGCATGTTCAGTAAATGCATTCAATACTTGGTCATGGCTCCTTTTGCATCAATGCAGCGTGGCATGGAGGGGATCTGCCTGTGGCACTGATGAGGTGTTATGGAAGCCCAGGTTGCTTTGATAGCAGCCTGTTGTGAATTCTGTTGTCAAAGTCCCTCCTGTGGTCTTGAATGGTACTTCGGCGAGTTCTGTCCATGGACTCCCTCTGGTGGCTGTGAGTGAAGCTGCTGCTTCTGAGGTTCCTTACACAGGTGACGTGGTTTATCCTTTGGTTGGCTGCTCTATTTAACTCCACTCAGATCGTTACTCCATGCCAGCTGTCAATGTTCCTGCATTGGATCAGTTCGCTCTTGGATCTTTCTGGTGACCTGTCTTCTCCAGCAGAAGCTAAGTTCCTGATTAGTCGGTGCGGAGGTCTTTTTGCACACTCTGTGTGGTCTTTTGTAGTTTTTTGTGCTGACCGCAAAGATACCTTTCCTATCCTCTGTCTGTTTAGTAAGTCTGGCCTCCCTTTGCTGAAACCTGTTTCATTTCTGCGTTTGTGACTTTCATCTTTACTCACAGTCAATATATGTGGGGGGCTGCCTTTTCCTTTGGGGAATTTCTCTGAGGCAAGGTAGGCTTTATTTTCTATCTCTTGGGCTAGCTAGCTCTTAGGCTGTGAAGAGGCGTCTAGGAAGAGTCAGGAACGCTCCACGGCTATTTCTAGTTGTGATAGGATTAGGGCCTGCGGTCAGCAGAGCTCCCACATTCCAGAGCTTGTCCTGTGTGAGTTTAACTTTCAGGTCGTGTCGGGTGCTCCTAACCACCAGTTCATAACAGCAGCCTTCATCTCGTCTGCATTGTTGGGTGTGGTGTCTCTCATTTTCCTCTTGACAATACCCAATAGATTCTCTATGGGGTTAAGGTCAAGGTGAGTTTGCTGGCCAATCAAGCACAGAGATACTGTTGTTTGTAATCCAAGTATTGGTACTTTTTAAATCAAACAAAGTCCAGCTCACCATAATCTACATACTTGGAAGCTCGGAGCACGGAACCGCTGTGTCAGGGCGTGGAAGAATCAAAAGACTGCTGAGGAATCCAGCTGAAGTCATGACTAAGGGTGCTTGGTTACCAGAAACGCGTTGATATCGCATTTTATTCTTTGTTATTGCTGATGGTTTTATCCTACACCAAACAATTTTCTAAATGAATAAAGAAAAAGTTTTTTCACTATCTTGTTGAGCTGGATTCCTCATCATTCTTTTAATTGGTACTTTTGGCAGTGTGAACAGGTGCCAGGTCCTGCTGGATAATTAAATTTCCATCTCCAAAAATCTTGTTGGCAGAGGGAAGCATGAAGTGCTCTAAAATGTCCTGGTAGACGACTGCGCTGACTTTGGTCTTCATAAAACACAGTGGACCTACACAAGCAGATGACATGGCTCCCCAAACCATCACTGATTGTGGAAACTTCACACTAGACTTTGGAAATCAAGGTCCCAGAGTCTGGAGGAAGAGTGGGGAGGCCACAATCCAAGCTGCTTAACCCCTTAGCGACCGCCGATACGCCTTTTAACGGCGGCCGCTAAGGGTACTTAAACCACAGCGCCGTTAATTAACGGCGCTGTGGAAAAAGTGAATAGCGCCCCCCAGAGTCGGATTTTCTCCGGGGTCTCGGCTGCCGGGGGTAGCCGAGACCCCAGAGAACATGATTCGGGGGTTTTTTTTACCCACCCCACTTTTGCGATCGCCGGTAATTAACCGTTTACCGGCTATCGCAAAAAAAAAAAAAAAAAACGTGATTTCTTTTTAATTTCTCTGTCCTCCGATGTGATCGCACATCAGAGGACAGAGAAAAGGGGAGAAAAGGGGTCCCAGATAGCCCCCCGATACTCACCTGTCTCCCCCGATGCTCCTCGTGGCTCCCGGTGGGCGCCACCATCCTCAAAATGGCGGGCGCATGCGCAGTGTGCCCGCCGGCCGGCCCCAGGAGAATCGGGGTAGCCGAGACCCCAAAGAACATGATCGGGGGCCGGTTTTACCGACCCCTGTTTTGCAATCGCCGGTAATTAACTGTTTACTGGCGACCGCAAAAAAAAAAAAAAAAAAGCTAAGTGTAATTCTCTGTCCTCTGATGTGATCGCACATCAGAGGACAGAGAAATAGGGGGATTCGGGGACCCTATCATACGTACCGGTGTCCCTTGGTCCTCCTGCTGCTCCTCCTGGCCGCCGGCGTCTTCTGGGGAAAAGAAAATGGCGGGCACATGCGCAGTGCGCCCGCCATCTGTCTCCATCTGCCGGCCGGCAGGAGAAGAGCAGTTGGGGCTAAAATTAGGGGTAGGGTTAGGGGTAGTGTTAGGGCTAGGGGTAGGTGTAGGGTTAGGGCTAGGGTTAGGGCTAGGGTTAGGGGTAGGGGTAGGGTTAGGGGTAGGGTTAGGGCTAAATTTGGGGTTAGGGTTGGGGCTAAATTTAGAGTTAGGGTTGGCGCTAAATTTAGGGTTAGGCTTCTTTCACACTTACGTCGGTACGGGGCCGTCGCAATGCATCGGCCCGACATACCGACGCACGTTGTGAAAATTGTGCACAACGTGGGCAGCGGATGTAGTTTTTCAACGCATCCGCTGCCCAATCTATGTCCTGGGGAGGAGGGGGCGGAGTTACGGCCACGCATGCGCGGTCAGAAATGGCGGATGCGACGTACAAAAAAACGTTACATTGAACTTTTTTTGTGCTGACGGTCCGCCAAAACACTGATCCAGTGCACGACGGACGCGACGTGTGGCCATCCGTCACGATCCGTCGGCAATACAAGTCTATGGGCAAAAAACGCATCCTGCGGGCACATTTGCAGGATCCGTTTCTTGTCCAAAACGACAGATTGCGACGGATGCCAAACGACGCAAGTGTGAAAGTAGCCTTAGGGCTAGGGTTAGGGTTGGGGCTAAAGTTAGGGCTAGGGTTAGAGTTGGGATTAGGGTTAGGGTTTGGATTAGGGTTGGTATTAGGGTTAGGGTTGGCATTAGGGTTACGCTTGGGATTAGGGTTAGGTTTGGGATTAGGGTTAAGGTTAGGGTTGTGATTAGGGGTGTATTGGGATTAGGGTTAGGTTTGAGGTTAGGGTTGAGATTAGGATTAGGGGTGTGTTGGATTTAGGGTTTTGATTAGGGTTATGGTTAGGGTTGACATTAGGGTTGTTTTGGGGTAAGGGTTGTGATTATGGTTAGGGTTAGTGATTAGGATTATGGATCAGGTTGGGATTAGGGTTAGGGGTGTGTTGGGGTTAGGGTTGGAGCTAGAATTGGGGGGTTTCCACTGTTTAGGTACATCAGGGGGTCTCCAAACACGACAGCCAATTTTGCGCTCAAAAAGTCAAATGGTGCTCCCTCCCTTCTGAGCTCTGCCGTGCGCCCAAACAGTGGGTTACCTGTTGTGAATTCTGTTGTCGAGCTCCCTCCTGTGGTCGTGAATGGTACTTCGGCGAGTTCTGTCTATGGGCTCCCTCTGGTGTCTATGAGTGAAGCTGCGGCTTCTGAGGTTCCTTACACTGGTGACGTGATTTATCCTTTGGTTGGCTGCTCTATTTAACACCTCTCAGATCGTTACTCCATGCCAGCTGTCAATGTTTTTGCATTTGTTCAGTTCGCTCCTGGATCTCTCTGGTGACCTGCCTTCTCCTGCAGAAGCTAAGTTCCTGATAGTCATTATTTGTTCATTGTTTTCTTGTCCAGCTGGTTATCATGATTTTGTCTTGCTAGCTGGAAGCTCTGGGATGCAGAGAGGCCCCTCCGCACCGTGAGTCGGTGCGGAGGTCTTTTTTGCAAACTCTGCGTGGTCTTTTGTAGGTTTTGGTGCTGATCGCAAAGTTACCTTTCCTATCCTCTGTCTATTTAGTAAGTCTGGCCTCCCTTTGCTAAACCTGTTTCATTTTTGCGTTTGTGACCTCATCTTTACTCACAGTCAATATATGTGGGGGGCTTCCTTTATCTTTGGGAAATTTCTCTGAGGCAAGGTAGGCTTTATTTTCCTTCTCTAGGGCTAGATAGTTCTTAGGCTGTGACGAGGCGCCTAGGTCTGGTCAGGAGCGCTCCACGGCTATTTCTAGTGTGTGTGATAGGATTAGGGCTTACGGTCAGCAGAGTTTCCACATTCCAGAGCTCGTCCTGTATGAGGTTTAACTATCAGGTCATTCCGGGTGCTCCTAACCACCAGGTCATAACAGTTACCCCCACATATGGGGCATCAGCATACTCGGGATAAATTGGACAACAACTTCTGGGGTCCAATTTCTCTTGTTACCCTTGTGAAAATAAAAACTTGGGGGCTACAAAATCCTTTTTGTGGAAAAATATATACAGTGGGGCAAAAAAGTATTTAGTCAGTCAGCAATAGTGCAAGTTCCACCACTTAAAAAGATGAGAGGCGACTGTAATTTACATCATAGGTAGACCTCAACTATGGGAGACAAACTGAGAAAAAAAAATCCAGATAATCACATTGTCTGTTTTTTTAACATTTTATTTGCATATTATGGTGGAAAATAAGTATTTGGTCAGAAACAAAATTTCATCTCAATACTTTGTAATATATCCTTTGTTGGCAATGACAGAGGTCAAACATTTTCTATAAGTCTTCACAAGGTTGCCACACACTGTTGTTGGTATGTTGGCCCATTCCTCCATGCAGATCTCCTCTAGAGCAGTGATGTTTTTGGCTTTTCGCTTGGCAACACGGACTTTCAACTCCCTCCAAAGGTTTTCTATAGGGTTGAGATCTGGAGACTGGCTAGGCCACTCCAGGACCTTGAAATGCTTCTTACGAAGCCACTCCTTCGTTGCCCTGGCGGTGTGCTTTGGATCATTGTCATGTTGAAAGACCCAACCACGTTTCATCGTCAATGCACTTGCTGATGGAAGGAGGTTTGCACTCAAAATCTCACAATACATGGCCCCATTCATTCTTTCATGTACCCGGATCAGTCGTCCTGGCCCCTTTGCAGAGAAACAGCCCCAAAGCATGATGTTTCCACCACCATGCTTTACAGTAGGTATGGTGTTTGATGGATGCAACTCAGTATTCTTTTTCCTCCAAACACGACAAGTTGTGTTTCTACCAAACAGTTCCAGTTTGGTTTCATCAGACCATAGGACATTCTCCCAAAACTCCTCTGGATCATCCAAATGCTCTCTAGCAAACTTCAGACGGGCCAGGACATGTACTGGCTTAAGCAGTGGGACACGTCTGGCACTGCAGGATCTGAGTCCATGGTGGCGTAGTGTGTTACTTATGGTAGGCCTTGTTACATTGGTCCCAGCTCTCTGCAGTTCATTCACTAGGTCCCCCCGCGTGGTTCTGGGATTTTTGCTCACCGTTCTTGTGATCATTCTGACCCCACGGGGTGGGATTTTGCGTGGAGCCCCAGATCGAGGGAGATTATCAGTGGTCTTGTATGTCTTCCATTTTCTAATTATTGCTCCCACTGTTGATTTCTTCACTCCAAGCTGGTTGGCTATTGCAGATTCAGTCTTCCCAGCCTGGTGCAGGGCTACAATTTTGTTTCTGGTGTCCTTTGACAGCTCTTTGGTCTTCACCATAGTGGAGTTTGGAGTCAGACTGTTTGAGGGTGTACACAGGTGTCTTTTTATACTGATAACAAGTTTAAACAGGTGCCATTACCACAGGTAATGAGTGGAGGAAAGAGGAGACTCTTAAAGAAGAAGTTACAGGTCTGTGAGGGCCAGAAATCTTGATTGCTTGTTTCTGACCAAATACTTATTTTCCACCATAATATGCAAATAAAATGTTAAAAAAACTGACAATGTGATTTTCTGGATTTTTTTTTCTCAGTTTGTCTCCCACAGTTGAGGTCTACCTATGATGTAAATTACAGACGCCTCTCATCTTTTTAAGTGGTGGAACTTGCACTATTGCTGACTGACTAAATACTTTTTTGCCCCACTGTATATATATTTTTTTATGACTCTGCATTATAAACTTCTGTGAAGCACTTGGGCATTCAAAGTTCTCACCACACATCTATATAAGTTCTTTGGGGGGTCTAGTTTCCAAAACGAGGTCACTTGTGGGGGGTTACTACTGTTTAGGTACATCAGGGTCTCTGCAAACGCAACATAACGCCCACAGACCATTCTATCTAAGTCTGCATTCCAAAACGGCGCTCCTTCCCTTCCGAGCTCTGCCGTGCTCCCAAACAGTGGTTTACCCCCACATATGGGGCATCAGCATACTCAGGATAAATTGGACAACAACTTTAGTGGTCCAATTTCTCCTGTTACCCTTGTGAAAATAAAAACTTGGGGGCTACAATATCTTTTTTGTGAAAAAAAAAATATTTTTTATTTTCACGACTCTGCATTCTAAACTTCTGTGAAGCACTTGGGCATTCAAAGTTGTCACCACACATCTAGATAAGTTCCTTGGGGGGGTCTAGTTTCCAAAATGGGGTCACTTGTGGGGGGGTTACTACAGTTTAGGTACATCAGGGGCTCTGCAATCGCAACATAATGCCCACAGACCATTCTATCAAAGTCTGCATTCCAAAAAGGCGCTCCTTCCCTTCCGAGCTCTGCCGTGCGCCCAAACAGTGGTTTACCCCCACATATGGGGTACCAGCATACTCAGGACAAATTGAACAACAACTTTTGGGGTCCAATTTCTCTTGTTACCCTTGTGAAAATAAAAACTTGGGGGCTAAAAAATCTTTTTTGTGGAAAAAAAAAAAATTCTTATTTTCACGACTCTGCATTATAAACTTCTGTGAAGCACTTGGGCATTCAAAGTTCTCACCACACATCTAGATAAGTTCCTTAAGGGGTCTAGTTTCCAAAATGGTGTCACTTGTTGGGGGTTTCCACTGTTAAGGCACATCAGGGGCTCTCCAAACGCGACATGGCGTCCAATCTCAATTCCAGCCAATTCTACATTGAAAAAGTAAAACGGCACTCCTTCTCTTCCAAGCTCTGCGGTGTGCCCTAACAGTGGTTTACCCCCACATATTGGGTATCAGCGTACTCAGGAGAAATTGCTCAACAACTTTTGTTGTCTAATTTCTCCTGTTACCCTTGTGAAAATAAAAATTTGTGGGCAAAAAGATAATTTTTGTAGAAAAAAATGCGATTTTTTTTTTTCACGGCTCTACATTATAAACTTCTGTGAAGCACATGGGGGTTCAAAGTGCTCACCACACATCTAGATAAGTTCCTTAAGGGGTCTAGTTTCCAAAATGGGGTCACTTGTGGGGGGTTTCTACTGTTTAGGCACATCAGGGGCTCTCCAAATGCGACATGGCGTCCAATCTCAATTCCAGCCAATTCTACATTGAAAAAATAAAACGGCGCTCCTTCACTTCCAAGCTCTGCGGTGCGCCCAAACAGTGGTTTACCCTCACATATGGGGTATCGACGTATTCAGGAGAAATCGCACAACAACTTTTGTGGTCTAATTTCTCCTGTTACCCTTGTGAAAATAAGAATTTGTGGGCGAAAAGATCATTTTTGTGTAAACAAAAGCGATTTTTTTATTTTCACGGCTCTACGTTATAAACTTCTGTGAAGCACTTGGGGGTTCAAAGTGCTCACCACACATCTAGATAAGTTCCTTAAGGGGTCTAGTTTCCAAAATGGTGTCACTTGTGGGGAGTTTCCACTGTTTAGGCACATCAGGGGCTCTCTAAACGTGACATGGCGTCCGATCTCAATTCCAGCCAATTCTGCATTGAAAAAGTCAAACGGCGCTCCTTCACTTCTAAGTTCTGCGGTGCGCCCAAAAAGTGGTTTACCCCCACATATGGGGTATTGGCGTATTCAGGAGAAATTGCATAACAACATTTATGGTTACATTTCTGTTTTTACACTTGTGAAAATAAAAAAAATGGTTCTGAATTAAGATGTTTGCAAAAAAAAGTTAAATGTTCATTTTTTCCTTCCACATTGTTTCAGTTCCTGTGAAGCACGTAAAGGGTTAATAAACTTCTTGAATGTGGTTTTGAGAACCTTGAGGGGTGTAGTTTTTAGAATGGTGTCACACTTCATTATTTTCTATCATATAGACCCCTCAAGATGACTTCAAATGTGATGTGGTCCCTAAAAAAAAAATGGTGTTGTAAAAATGAGAAATTGCTGGTCAACTTTTAACCCTTATAACTCCCTAACAAAAAAAAAATTTGTTTCCAAAATTGTGCTGATGTAAAGTAGACATGTGGGAAATGATATTTATTAACTATTTTTCGTGACATATCTCTCTGATTTAAGGGCATAAAAATACAAAGTTTGAAAATTGCAAAATTTTAAAAATTTTCGCCATATTTCCGTTTTTTTCATAAAAAATCGCAAGTAATATCGAAGAAATGTTACCACTAACATGGAGTACAATATGTCACGAAAAAATAATCTCAGAATCAGCGGGATCCGTTGAAGTGTTCCAGAGTTATAACCTCATAAAGTGACAGTGGTCAGAATTGCAAAAATTGGCCTGGTCATTAAGTACCAAATTGGCTCTGTCACTAAGGGGTTAAGGTTTACAGTAGTGTGAAGTTTCCATAATCAGTGATGGTTCGGGATCCATGTCATCTGCTGGTGTAGGTCCACTGTGTTTTATCAAGACCAAAGTCATCTCAGCCAAGACAGAAAAAAAGTCAAAACCGCACCCTTTTTTTTCTTTGCAAATAAAGGTCTCAGCGGACACAGGGGCGCACGTCCAGAACCAGGGAGCCCATCCTGGACAACGTACCAAAACTTCAAAGAAAAAAGACAGCGCCACAATGGATGGTGAAAAAATAAAAACTTACATTTATTCTGCCTTCTGTAGCGACGTTTCGGACAACAGACCTTTATCAAGCTTGATAAAGGTCTGTAGACCGAAACGTCGCTACAGAAGGCAGAATAAATGTAAGTTTTTATTTTTTCACCATCCATTGTGGCGCTGTCTTTTTTCTTTGAAGTCAAAGTCAGCACAGCCATCTACCAGGAAATTTTAGAGCACTTCATGCTTCCCACTGCCGACAAGCTTTTTGGAGATGGAAATTTCATTCTCCAGCAGCACTTGGCACCTGTCCACACTGCCAAAAGTATCAATACCTGGTTTACAAACAACAGTATCACTGTGCTTGATTGGCCAGCAAACTCGCCTGATCTTACCCCATAGATCTCTGGGGTATTGTAAAGAGGAAGATGAGAGACACCAGACCCAACAATGCAGACAAGCTGAAGGCTGCTATCAAAGCAACCTGGGCTTCCATAACACCTCAGCAGTGCCACAGGCTGATGCCTCCATGTCACGCCGCATTAATGCAGTAATTGATGCCAATGGAGCCCTGATCAAGTATTGAGTGCATTTACTGAACATACAATTCAGTAGGCCAACATTTTGGATTTTAAAATCATTTTTTCAAGCTGGTGTTATAAAGTATTCTAATTTACTGAGATAATGACACAGGTGGGGTGGTAGGCAGAAATAAGATGACAATATATAGGGTGGTGTAGAACTGATGTAGGGGCAGAGACCCTGATTCCAGCAATCTATCACTTACTTGGCTGCTTGCTGCCGTTTTGATAAAATCAGTGTTTTATCTGCTGCAGATCTACTAGTTCTCTGATTGTTGATCTCTGTAGAACCTGCCTACATTACCAATTGACAGCTTCCTGTGTGCACTGTGCATAGACAGCAAGGTGCCAATCAGTCGTGGGGTTGTACAGAGCTCATGAGTATAAAGGACTACCTGGCAGTAGGTTTACTAATCCTCTAGTGATAATTTTCTACTGATAAATCAATACTTTTATCAAAACTACAACAAGCAGCCCAATAAGTAATACATATATGGAATCAGTGTCTCTGTCCCTACATCATGCTGCATTCAGATTAGGTGGTAACAACTTGTTGGAATCTGTCTCCCTCAAAAATGCTACTTACCTGTAGGTATTGATAATCTGCAAGTAAATAGGGCTTCGATCATGTCTGGCAGAGAAATTATATTCTCAATGCTGCCGCTTGCTTCCAGTAATTGGTGTAATGCAGGAAGCTGTAACAGTCACAGCTCACTATACAGTGAGGGCTTTTATCACTACCCTGCCTGCTCTGTAGCGTGTGTGCGGCGCTGGCTGTCAATCAATGTGTCGGGGAGTGGTTACAGTGAGCTCACTTCCTAGTGAGTGGTGACTTTCATTGCTGTAACAATGATGTTGCATCGGACCTACTAATCAGAAGAGCCTCCCAGGATTCCTGTAGGTAGGAGGAGGTTCACAGGGGTCTGGTCTAGTGACCATAAACTACCGACGTAGCTGTTGGACCAGGATCTTGCAAAATATTTTGATCATCTTTAGCGACACCCCTAAGAATAAGATAAACTTGTTGTTTATGCTGCACAGTCCATGGCATTCAAATCAAAAGAAAAGATAACATCCAGCAAAAATAAGCCCTATATGCCGATTATGATGACAAAAACATGTTTTATAACATGAGAAATACACTTATCTGGTATTACTACACTCATACAGACTTGTATAAAAGAAATTAACATGTTCAAAAAGTAGCTGAATTAGTGTTATTTTTGTTATTCTTTCCTCAAAAAAACTAATACAAGCTAATAAATTATCCGTACTAAAAAAATGGTGTCAGTGGTAGATACAACTCATCCGACAAAAAAACAAACTCACATTCAGCTATATTGACAAAAACAGTTATGGTTCATAGAATATAAAACAGAATAAATCACTCAGTCCTTAAAGGGACACTGTCACCTGAATTTGGAGGGAACAATCTTCAGCCATGGAGGCGGGGTTTTTGGGTGTTTGATTCACCCTTTCCTTACCCGCAGGCTGCATGCTGGCTGCAATATTGGATTGAAGTTCATTCTCTGTCCTCCATAGTACACGCCTGCGCAAGGCAAGATTGCCTTGCGCAGGCATGTACTACGGAGGACAGAGAATGAACTTCAATCCAATATTGCAGCCAGCATGCAGCCTGCGGGTAAGGAAAGGGTGAATCAAACACCCAAAAACCCCGCCTCCATGGCTGAAGATTGTTCCCTCTAAATTCAGCTGACAGTGTCCCTTTAACTTTCGTCAGGCTGCATAATTTTACAACGTTAACAGGCTGCAGAGGTACAATTGTACCTTCATATATATTTTATTGAAATTTGGCCAATATATTCTGGACCAAAACTGCAGAGATGTCACGAAATTTCAGCCCTCTACGGCTTTTCGAAAAAAAAAGTTATTGCAATTTTAAAACGGAATAGTTACAATTGTACCTACTCAGCCAGACGAAGGTTAAAGAGGTATTCCCATCTCCAAGATCATATCCCAATATGTAGTAGGTGTAATAATAAAAAATATTAGCAAATACCTCCAATTAGAAATATAGTATAGTTTTTCTGATTTTCTATGTATCTTTCCTCATGTGCAGGCATTGCAGGACCTTAGGTATCCATGGTTATCACCACTAGCAACTAGCTAACGGTCGTAACCATGGATAGCTAAGGTCCTGCAATGCCTGCACATGAGGAAACAGACATAGAAAATCAGAAAAACTATACTATATTTCTAATTGGAGGTATTTGCAAATATTATTACTATTATTATTATTACTACCCCTACTACATATTGTGATACGATCTTGGAGATGGGAATACATCTTTAACCCATTCCAGACACAAGATGTACTATTACATCCCATGTGCGGTCGGGATGTAAGCAGGTAGCTCATGAGCTTGCCCGCACATACACAGAGGGTGCAGGCAGTATTATTCATCTAGCACCAGTCTCTCACAGCAACAATCAGAGCTAGCTTTTGGGGTGCCTGTGGGTTGTTATGACTCTCGTCATGGCCATCTTAGTACTCCTGTGATGCCCAGGCATAGGCTGGAGTCACATTTGCGTATCACATCAGATGCGATATGCTAATGCAACTTGGTGTTCTGTCCCCTGTTGTGAATTCTGTGGCTGAATTCACTCCTGTGGTCACAAGTGGTATTGCAGCCTCTGGGCTTCCTCCCTCAGGTGTTTTGGTGAGCTCGTTGGCTGCCTTGCTATTTAACGCCACCTGAGTCTGTCTTCCTTGCTCCTTGTCAATTTTCCAGTGTTGGATCTGAGCTACTGCATCTTTCCTGTGGCCTGCTGCTCTGCTAGATAAGTGTTACTTTGTTTTTGTTTCCGTTTTTTCTGTCCAGCTGTGCTATTCTCTTTTGCTGGAAGCTCTGAGACGCAAAGGGTGCACCGCCGTGCCGTTAGTTCGGCACGGTGGGTCTTTTTGCCTCCCTTTGCGTGGTTTTGCTTTAGGGTTTTTTGTAGACTGCATAGTTCTCTTTGCTATCCTCGCTCTGTCTAGAATATCGGGCCTCACTTTGCTGAATCTATTTCATTCCTACGTTTTGTCTTTTCATCTTGCTAACAGTCATTATATGTGGGGGGCTGCCTATTCCTTTGGGGTATTTCTCTGAGGCAAGTCAGGCTTGTATTTCTATCTTCAGGCTAGTCAGCTCCTCAGGCAGTGCCGAGTTGCATAGGTAGTGTTAGGCGCAATCCACTGCTGCTTTTAGTTGTGTGAGGATAGGTTCAGGTATTGCAGTCTGCAGAGATTCCACGTCTCAGAGCTCGTTCTATTGTTTTTGGGTTATTGTCAGATCACTGTATGTGCGCTGATTACTGCACACTGTGTTGCCTGATAGCACAGCATAACAGTACAAGGAGCCATACCAATGATTCTCAATAGAGGGAAAAAAGAAGTCCTGACATCATTTTTTTTTTTTTTTCCTCAGCTCTGTCTTCAGTTTTTTTTCTTTCCCCTAGACATTAGAGTGCTTCAGGACACAGCTGTGGACATGGATATTCAGGCTCTGTGCTCCTCAATGGATAATCTCGTTATAAATGTACAAAAGATTCAAGATACAATTGATCAGAAATCTATGCTAGAACCAAGAATTCCTATTCCTGATTTGTTTTTTTGGTGACAGAACTAAGTTCCTGAGCTTCAAAAATAATTGTAAGCTATTTCTGGCCTTGAAACCTCATTCTTCTGGTAATCCTATTCAACAGGTTTTGATTATTATTTCTTTTTTGCGCGGCGACCCACAGGACTGGGCGTTTTCTCTTGCGCCAGGAGACCCTGCATTGAGTAATGTTGATGCGTGTTTCCAGGCGCTTGGATTGCTTTACGATGAGCCTAATTCAGTGGATCAGGCTGAGAAAAATTTGCTGGCTTTATGCCAGGGTCAGGATGATGTAGAAGTATATTGTCAGAAATTTAGGAAGTGGTCAGTACTCACTCTGTGGAATTAATCTGCACTGGCGGCTTGGTTCAGAAAGGGTCTCTCTGAAGCTCTTAAGGATGTCATGGTGGGATTTCCTATGCCTACTGGTTTGAATGAGTCTATGTCCTTGGCCATTCAGATCGGTCGTCGCTTGCGCGAGCGTAAATCTGTGCACCATCTGGCGGTATTGTCTGAGAGTAAACCTGAGCCTATGCAGTGCGACAGGACTATGACTAAAGTTGAACGGCAAGAACACAGACGTCTGAACAGGCTGTGTTTCTACTGTGGTGATTCCACTCATGCTATTTCTAATTGTCCTAAGCGCACTAGGCGGTTCGATAGCTCTGCCGTCATTGGTACTGTACAGTCCAAATTCCTTCTGTCCATTACCTTGATATGCTCTTTGTCATCGTATTCTGTCATGGCGTTTGTGGATTCAGGCGCTGCCCTGAATCTGATGGATTTGGATTATGCTAAACGTTGTGGATTTTTCTTGGAGCCTTTGCGGTGTCCTATTCCGTTGAGAGGAATTGATGCTACACCTTTGGCCAAGAATAAGCCTCAGTACTGGGCCCAGCTGACCATGTGCATGGCTCCTGCACATCAGGAAGTTATTCGCTTTCTGGTACTGCATAATCTGCATGATGTGGTCGTGTTGGGGTTGCCATGGCTACAAACCCATAATCCAGTATTAGATTGGAACTCTATGTCGGTAACCAGCTGGGGTTGTCAGGGAGTACATGGTGATGTTCCATTTTTGTCTATTTCGTCATCCATTCCTTCTGACATCCCAGAGTTCTTGTCTGACTTTCAGGATGTATTTGAAGAGCCCAAGTCTGATGCCCTACCTCCGCATAGGAATTGTGATTGTGCTATCAATTTGATTCCTGGTAGTAAATTCCCTAAGGGTCGTTTATTTAATTTGTCCGTGCCTGAACACACCGCTATGCGCAGTTATGTGAAAGAATCCCTGGAGAAGGGACATATTCGCCCATCGTCATCACCATTGGGAGCAGGGTTCTTTTTTGTAGCCAAAAAGGATGGTTCGCTAAGACCGTGTATTGATTACCGCCTTCTTAATAAGATCACTGTTAAGTTTCAGTATCCCTTGCCATTGATATCTGACTTGTTTGCTCGGATTAAGGGGGCTAGTTGGTTTACTAAGATTGATCTTCGTGGTGCGTATAATCTGGTGAGAATCAGGCAGGGAGATGAATGGAAAACGGCATTTAATACGCCCGAGGGTCATTTTGAGTATCTGGTGATGCCGTTCGGACTTGCCAATGCTCCATCTGTTTTTCAGTCTTTTATGCATGACATTTTCCGTGAGTATCTGGATAAATTCCTGATTGTTTACTTGGATGACATTTTGATCTTCTCTGATGATTGGGAGTCTCATGTGAAGCAAGTCAGAATGGTTTTCCAGGTACTGCGTGCTAATTCCTTGTTCGTGAAGGGATCAAAGTGTCTCTTCGGTGTGCAGAAAGTTTCATTTTTGGGGTTCATCTTTTCCCCTTCTACTATCGAGATGGATCCGGTTAAGGTTCAGGCCATCCAGGATTGGACTCAGCCGACATCTCTGAAAAGTCTGCAGAAATTCCTGGGCTTTGCTAATTTTTATCGTCGCTTCATCTGTAATTTTTCTAGCATTGCCAGACCATTGACCGATTTGACCAAGAAGGGTGCTGATTTGATTAATTGGTCTTCTGCTGCTGTGGAAGCTTTTCAGGAGTTGAAGCGTCGTTTTTGCTGTGCCCCTGTGTTGTGTCAACCAGATGTTTCTCTTCCGTTCCAGGTCGAGGTTGATGCTTCTGAGATTGGAGCAGGGGCGGTTTTGCCACAGAGAGGTTCTGGTTGCTCAGTGTTGAAACCATGTGCTTTCTTTTCCAGGAAATTTTCTGCTGCTGAGCGTAATTATGATGTGGGCAACCGAGAGTTTCTGGCCATGAAGTGGGCATTCGAAGAGTGGCGTCATTGGCTTGAGGGAGCTAAGCATCGCGTGGTGGTATTGACTGATCATAAGAATCTTACTTATCTCGAGTCTGCCAAGCGCTTGAATCCTAGACAGGCCCGTTGGTCGTTATTTTTTGCTCGTTTTGATTTTGTGATTTCGTACCTTCCGGGCTCTAAAAATGTGAAGGCGGATGCTCTGTCTAGGAGTTTTGTGCCCGACTCTCCGGGGTTATCTGAGCCGGCGAGTATCCTCAAGGAAGGAGTCATTGTGTCTGCCATCTCTCCTGATTTGCGGAGAGTGTTGCAGAAATTTCAGGCTAATAAACCTGATCGTTGTCCGGCCGAGAAACTGTTCGTCCCTGATAGGTGGACTAGTAAAGTTATCTCTGAACTTCATTGTTCGGTGCTGGCTGGTCATCCAGGAATCTTTGGTACCAGAGAGTTAGTGGCTAGATCCTTCTGGTGGCCATCTCTGTCACGGGATGTGCGTGCTTTTGTGCAGTCCTGTGGGATTTGTGCTAGGGCTAAGCCCTGCTGTTCACGTGCCAGTGGATTGCTTTTGCCCTTGCCGGTCCCGAAGAGGCCTTGGACACATATTTCGATGGATTTCATTTCTGACCTTCCCGTTTCTCAAAAGATGTCGGTCATTTGGGTGGTCTGTGATCGCTTTTCTAAAATGGTCCATCTGGTGCCTTTGGTTAAATTGCCTTCCTCCTCTGATTTGGTGCCTTTGTTCTTCCAGCATGTGGTTCGTTTGCATGGCATTCCTGAGAATATTGTTTCTGACAGAGGTTCCCAGTTTGTCTCGAGGTTCTGGCGAGCCTTTTGTGGTAGGATGGGCATTGACCTATCTTTTTCCTCGGCCTTCCATCCTCAGACTAATGGCCAGACCGAACGAACCAATCAGACCTTGGAAACATATCTGAGATGTTTTGTTTCTGCTGACCAGGATGATTGGGTGTCATTTTTGCCGTTGGCTGAGTTCGCCCTTAATAATCGGGCCAGCTCGGCTACCTTGGTCTCTCCATTTTTCTGCAATTCTGGGTTCCATCCTCGTTTCTCTTCAGGACAGGTTGAGTCTTCGGACTGTCCTGGTGTGGATTCTGTGGTGGACAGGTTGCAGCAGATCTGGACTCAGGTAGTGGGCAATTTGACCTTGTCCCAGGAGAAGGCTCAGCTTTTCGCTAATCGTAGACGCCGTGTGGGTCCCCGACTTCGTGTTGGGGATCTGGTTTGGTTATCTTCTCGTCATATTCCTATGAAGGTTTCCTCTCCTAAATTTAAACCTCGTTTTATTGGTCCGTATAGGATTTCTGAGATTCTCAATCCGGTGTCTTTTCGTCTGACCCTCCCAGACTCCTTTTCCATACATAATGTATTCCATAGGTCGTTGTTGAGAAGATACGTGGCACCTATGGTTCCATCTGTGGAGCCTCCTGCCCCTGTTTTGGTGGAGGGGGAATTGGAGTATATTGTGGAGAAAATTTTGGATTCTCGTGTCTCTAGACGGAAACTCCAGTATCTGGTCAAATGGAAGGGTTATGCTCAGGAGGATAATTCCTGGGTTTTTGCCTCTGATGTCCATGCCCCAGATCTTGTTCGTGCCTTTCATGTGGCTCATCCTGGTCGGCCTGGGGGTTCTGGTGAGGGTTCGGTGACCCCTCCTCAAGGGGGGGGTACTGTTGTGAATTCTGTGGCTGAATTCACTCCTGTGGTCACAAGTGGTATTGCAGCCTCTGGGCTTCCTCCCTCAGGTGTTTTGGTGAGCTCGTTGGCTGCCTTGCTATTTAACTCCACCTGAGTCTGTCTTCCTTGCTCCTTGTCAATTTTCCAGTGTTGGATCTGAGCTACTGCATCTTTCCTGTGGCCTGCTGCTCTGATAGATAAGTGTTACTTTGTTTTTGTTTCCGTTTTTTCTGTCCAGCTGTGCTATTCTCTTTTGCTGGAAGCTCTGAGACGCAAAGGGTGCACCGCCGTGCCGTTAGTTCGGCACGGTGGGTCTTTTTGCCTCCCTTTGCGTGGTTTTGCTTTAGGGTTTTTTGTAGACTGCATAGTTCTCTTTGCTATCCTCGCTCTGTCTAGAATATCGGGCCTCACTTTGCTGAATCTATTTCATTCCTACGTTTTGTCTTTTCATCTTGCTAACAGTCATTATATGTGGGGGGCTGCCTATTCCTTTGGGGTATTTCTCTGAGGCAAGTCAGGCTTGTATTTCTATCTTCAGGCTAGTCAGCTCCTCAGGCAGTGCCGAGTTGCATAGGTAGTGTTAGGCGCAATCCACTGCTGCTTTTAGTTGTGTGAGGATAGGTTCAGGTATTGCAGTCTGCAGAGATTCCACGTCTCAGAGCTGGTTCTATTGTTTTTGGGTTATTGCCATATCACTGTATGTGCGCTGATTACTGCACACTGTGTTGCCTGATAGCACAGCATAACAGTCCCCACATGAGGCGAATGGAGGTGTGATTGATTAATAAGCGTTGTGAGAGAGAATCGTACCTTCTGTATTTTCCTCCACGTGAGGCAGACAGGACCAATGCTGCTCAGCGTCCATAGAGATGATCCACACCAGGGATTGTGCATTCCAAACTTATTTATTTGGAAATCTGGACATACAGCATATAACTGTAATACAGCACTTTCTCCAGAAGTGCAGGTGTAGATAGGGTACAGTAAGATGTAGCACCAAGTATGACTGCAAGTGTGAGCAACAAAAGAGAGAGAGAGTGTGTGTGTGTGTGTGTGTGTGTGTGTGTGTGGTCGAAAGACTGATGCCTTCCTAAGCCGGTTAAAGAGAGTCCTCTCACAACAGAAAGTAAACTGAAAATGGCTGCCAGAGGAAGAGAAGACGACCCCAGAACCGGAAGTAAGACACAAGAAATAAATGAATAACAAGCTGCCATACGGAAAAAGGCCATTGGGTGGCAGCAGAGTAAAATATAACAACATACATGGAAACTGAGGAACATACATGGAACAGCACACTCCCCGTCTGAAATTCCGTAAGGGATTTCACTATATTAACCCCTTTCTGCCATCAGACGTACTATTCCATCCATGTGGGGTGGGCTTTACTTCCCAAGGACGGAATAGTACGTCATGCCCTTTAATGCGACACTGCGACTTAAGTCGCAGTGATCGCATTAAAATTCCGACGCCATCTTACCTGCAGGAAGATGGTGTCGGCATCCTAGGGCCTGTCGCTGCCCCCCCCCCCGGCCTCCCGATCGCTGTGATTGGCTGCTCAATTCTGAGCAGCCAATCGCAGCCTTTCTCATTGTTTCAGCCAATCAATTTGGCTGAAACAGTGATGTCCCAGCCTAGGATCGAGTACCGATGTACTCGATCCTAGGCCAGTGCCTGGCAATGCCAGGCATGGGCCCAAACCCCCCCAGGATTGGCGCGATCGAGATCGATCGATCGCGCCAATCGCAGGGCACAGCGGCGGTGTTACCGCTCTGTGCCCTGCCTGTCCCTGCGCGCTCTGCAGCCCCGGGCCATGGCTCCGGATCCCCTGCCATGGCTCCGGAGCATTCAACGCTGATTGGCACGATCGACGATCACATCGCCGCTGTTACCGCCGCTGTGTCCTGCCTACCTGCGCGCTCTGCAGCCCCGTGTTCCCTGCCTCTGGATCGGAATCCCTCTAGTCTGATTGGCGTGATCGTCGATCGCGCCAATCACAGGGCACAGCAGCGGTGTGACCGCGCTGTGCCCTGATGGTGACCTGCCGGAGACCTGCCTGTCACCTGCTGGTGACCTGCTGGTGACCTGCCTATGATCGGAGCTGTGAGCTCCGATCATAGGCTGGTGCATAGCAACACCAGCGTCACCAGGGCCTTCTTTGATTGGTGGGATAGATGTGATCATCGATCCCACCAATCACAGGTCACAGCAGCGGTGTGACCACTCTGTGACCTGTCTCACCTGCCCCTGACCTGTGTAACTGCTCTGAAGGAATCCTCACACTTGGTGAGGATTCCTTCAGAGCGGTCACGCTGCGAGATCCCCTCCTGTGCTGAGACTTGTGGTGCCACAGTAGCCTGTGACACCACAATTCTTGCTAAAGAAAGAAGAAAGAAGAGAAGAAAGAAGAGAGACTACAAACTATAAGTGTTGATACCCCGATCCCGGCCCGATCTCTATTCATCCCCCCTTCTCCCATCCCCCCTTCTCCCATCCCCCCTTCTCCCATCCCCCCTCCTTGCGCCGTATCCGTGCCCAAATTCAGCAGCCGCCGAGCGTTGATTGGTGACGCAGTTCACCTATCAACACTCGTGCTCGCTTTTTTTTCACCCCCTTAGCGCCGCCGAGCGTTGATTGGTGACGCAGTTCACCTATCAACACTCGTGCTCACTTTTTTTTCCCCATCCCCGTGCGCTCCCCCAGCCGCCGCGTCTAATCCGTGCCTTTTCTTCTTTTTTTTTCCCCATCCCCTTGCGCTCCCCCAGCCGCCGCGTGTAATCTGTGCCTTCCCTTTTCTTTTTTTTTTTTCCCCATCCCCGTGCGCTCCCCCAGCCGCTGCGTCTAATCCGTGCCTTTTCTTTTTTTTTTTTTCCCCATCCCTTTGCGCTCCCCCAGCCGCCGCGTGTAATCTGTGCCTTCCCTTTTCTTTTTCTTTTTTTCCCCATCCCCGTGCGCTCCCCCAGCAGCTGCGTCTAATCCGTGCCTTTTCTTTTTTTTTTTCCCCCATCCCCTTGCGCTCCCCCAGCCGCCGCGTTTAATTTGTGCCTTCCCTTTTCTTTTTTTTTTTCCCATCTCCGTGCGCTCCCCCAGCCGCTGCGTCTAATCCGTGCCTTTTCTTTTTTTACCCCATCCCCTTGCGCTCCCCCAGCCGCCGCGTGTAATCTGTGCCTTCCCTTTTCTTTTATTTTTTTTCCCCATCCCCGTGCGCTCCCCCAGCCGCCGCGTCTAATCCGTGCATTTTCTTTTTTTTTCCCCCATCCCCTTGCGCTCCCCCAGCCGCCGCGTTTAATTTGTGCCTTCCCTTTTTTTTTTTTTCCCCATCTCCGTGCGCTCCCCCAGCCGCTGCGTCTAATCCATGCCTTTTCTTTTTTTCCCCCATCCCCTTGCGCTCCCCCAGCCGCCGCGTGTAATCTGTGCCTTCCTTTTTCTTTTCCCCCCATCCCCTTGCGCTCCCCCAGCCGCTGCATCTAATCCGTGCCTTTTCTTTTTTTTTTCCCCATCCCCTTGCGCTCCCCCAGCCGCCGCGTGTAATCTGTGCCTTCCCTTTTCTTTTTTCCCAATCCCCGTGCGCTCCCCCAGCCGCTGCGTCTAATCCGTGCCTTTTCTTTTTTTTTTTTCCCCCATCCCCTTGCGTTCCCCCAGCCGCCGCGTGTAATCTGTGCCTTCCCTTTTCTTTCTTTTTTTTTCCCCATCCCCGTGCGCTCCCCCAGCCACTGCGTCTAATCCGTGCCTGTTCTTTTTTTCCCCCATCCCCTTGCGCTCCCCCAGCCGCCGCGTGTAATCTGTGCCTTCCCTTTTCTTTTTTCTTTTTTTTCCCCATCCCCGTGCGCTCCCCCAGCCGCTGCGTCTAATCCGTGTCTTTCCTTTTTTTTTTTTTCCCCATCCCCTTGCGCTCCCCCAGCCGCCGCGTTTAATTTGTGCCTTCCCTTTCCTTTTTTTTTTTTCCCATCTCCATGCGCTCCCTCAGCCGCTGCGTCTAATCCGTGCCTTTTCTTTTTTCCCCCATCCCCTTGCGCTCCCCCAGCCGCCGCGTTTAATCTGTGCCTTCCCTTTTCTTTTTCTTTTTTTTCCCATCCCCGTGCGCTCCCCCAGCCGCTGCGTCTAATCCGTGCCTTTTCTTTTTTTTCCCCCCCATCCCCTTGCGCTCCCCCAGCCGCCGCGTGTAATCTGTGCCTTCCCTTTTCTTTTTTTTCCCCATCTCCGTGCGCTCATCCAGCCGCTGCGTCTAATCCGTGCCTTTTCTTTTTTTTTTTCCCCCATCCTCTTGCGCTCCCCCAGCCGCCGCGTTTAATTTGTGCCTTCCCTTTTCTTTTTTTTCCCATCTCCGTGCGCTCCCCCAGCCGCTGCGTCTAATCCGTGCCTTTTCTTTTTTCCCCCATCCCCTTGCGCTCCCCCAGCCGCCGCGTTTAATCTGTGCCTTCCCTTTTCTTTTTCTTTTTTTTCCCATCCCCGTGCGCTCCCCCAGCCGCTGCGTCTAATCCGTGCCTTTTCTTTTTTTTCCCCCCCATCCCCTTGCGCTCCCCCAGCGGCCCGTGTAATCTGTGCCTTCCCTTTTCTTTTTTTTCCCCATCTCCGTGCGCTCCTCCAGCCGCTGCGTCTAATCCGTGCCTTTTCTTTTTTTTTTTCCCCCATCCCCTTGCGCTCCCCCTGCCGCCGCGTCTAATCTGTGCCTTCCCTTTTCACATCCCCGTTCGCACACCCAGCAGCCGCCGAACTCTGATAAGTGAACCGTGTCACTTATCAGAGCTCTCGTGCCTGGTGTTTTTTCCACATCCCCGTTCGTACACCCAGCAGGCGCCGAAATTTGATAAGTGACGCGGTTCACTTATCAGAGCTAGGGCCTGCTGTTTTAGACTTTTCCTTTCACAGGTATTTTTTTCTCCCCTTTGCTTTTTTTTTTCCTTTAGCTTTTTCTTTTTAGAATAGTTTGCACCAAACACTATCCCACCACACGTACACATAGTTACCAAGAAAGTACACAAAAGCACCATACTGACAAAAAAATGTCCCGTTCGTCCCAACAGCGCTATTCAGCGGAGGAGGCATATGCTTTCCTTGCCTCCGACACTGATAGCGAGGGAGAGGATCCCACTTTTCTTTATTTTTCTGATTCTTCCTCATCCTCTTCCTCATCCTCTTCCCCCTCCTCATCTTCCTCCTCCGGCCCTGCGGAACCGCCACGCAGACGCCGCAGGACAGAAGAAGTGCCCATCATTCATGAAGATGAGGCAGGGCCCACTCCTGAAGATGAACCAGCGCGCCCCTCTTCGGACCCCGTATGGACCTCGCCCCCCGAAAATTACGAGCCACTGATTCCTGATTTTGTGGCAGAATCAGGAATCAGGTTTGACACCACCGGCCTCACAGAAATAGACTTTTTCAAAGTCTTTTTCTCTGAGGATTTTGTTAACCTCATGGTGGAGCAAACTAATTTGTACGCTCGTCAATTTTTGGAGCAAAACACCGGTTCATCATATTCCAACTGGTCTCCTGTAGACGCAGTTGAGATGATGCAGTTTTGGGGCCTGATGCTTCATATGGGGCTCCTGAAGAAGCCAGAAGTTCGGCAATATTGGAGTGTTGATATTTTATTCAACACTCCAGTGCAGGGCCAGCGTCAGCACCCGGCACAGCGGGCAAATGCCGGGGCCCTGGGGAGAGGGGGGGGGCCCACGGAGAGCAGAGCAGGAGATAACATGCTCTCTCCCCCCACAAAGTCACTGCTGGCTGCGTTCTCTTAACCCCTATGTGCCAGCTCTGACACAAGCATCTTCTCACTCAGTCAGTGCAGCCAGGCAGGCACACATAGGGGTTAACAGAAGGCAGCCAGTGTGACTGTTTGTGGGCGGAGAGAGCACGTTCTCTGCTCTCCCTCCTGGGTGGCTGCAGACAGTGCTGAAGTTTATCAGGCAGATTCCGAGGAGCTCAGTCCTACTAGTGACTGAGTGAGTGCAAAGGTATCCAGCAGTGGTTGCAGTTGTGGCTCAGTCTGCTGCTGTCTGTCTCCGCTGCCTAAAAATGTGGGTGATGTCTGGAGGAGCAGCTGGTGGGGTGCAGCCTGTAGCCGCCCAGCTCACCCAGAATACATGCATGCTGCACCAAACCTGCACCAGTGGGGTAGGAAGAAGCTTAACCCCTTCCCATCTGTATGAAGGTTATTGCTGAACCTTAAAGATAACAATCCGACCCGCATAAATGAGGTTAACCAGATGCCAGGAGGAAGGGGAGCTGCTGCCATGGATAAAACTGAGCTGTGGGCTGTACATTGGGGCCCCGTGGCCCCATGCTGGTGACTGGAGGGACTCTGCCCAGTGCTGGCATGTGGGTGATTTCTGCTCCGGAGTCTCAGCTTCTCTCCTCCAGGTCACACTGTGCAGTCACAGCAACATTGGTTGTCTCTGTCCAGGTCCCAGCAGCTGCCACTGCTCCCACCAAGGACATGGCATCACTTAACCCTTCCCCTGCAGCCACCGGCAACAAATCCACATTATTCCTTGATTAAATCAGGTTCCAATCCAATAGAGGAGCAGACATTTCCTGCTGCCATTAGGGTCCGGGAGGGGGTGACATTGGCTGCCCTGCTACTCTGTAGTGGGGGGTGACAAGTGTAACATGGGGTAACGATGACAGAGAAATGCACAGGATAATAGTGAGAGCGACAGAGGGCAGTGTATGGTATGGAGCAGTCAGGGGGTGGGCTGCAGGATCCCCCCATACTGTACATGACTGCTCGGGACAGGGAGGCGTTTAATGAGCTTCTAATGACAGGGCACTAATTGGGTCATTAGGGTTTGTGGAAAGGATTCAGCATCAGGTCCCTCATTAATGCCCGAGCCGCCTGTTACTTTGTAGCACAGATCTGTTGGGGCCGCAAAACCAAACAAAGTTGTTTATGTAGAAAAGTCTTTGTTTCATAGAAAAACTCAAAACAGAAAAGCACCTCTCCTGTATATATACACTGCACAGCACCTTTCCTCCTGTATATATACACTGCAGAACCTACAATAGCTGTCACTCATGTAAGAAGTGAAATCTGGCATTGTACTATACATTTCTCTGCCGTATCTGGGCATCATAAATCGGGGTATGTGTTAAAGGGGGGGGCCCACTGAGACTCTTTCGCCCGGGGCCCTCGAAAACCTGGAGCCGGCCCTGCTCCAGTGTTCCGAATGGTCATGGTCCGAACGCGTTTTGAGGCCATCCACAAGTTCCTGCATTATTCCGATAATGCACAGTGTCCCGCACGAGATGACCCCAACTTTGACCGTCTGTTCAAAGTTCGGCCTGTCATCGAACACTTCAACAAAAAGTTCGGTGAAGTGTACGTGCCCAAAAGGGACATCTGCGTGGATGAGTCCTTGGTTCATTTTAAGGGGCGGCTCGGATTCCGTCAATACCTGCCCAGCAAGAGGGCCAGGTACGGAATCAAACTCTACAAGCTGTGTGAGAGTACCTCAGGGTACACCTACAGCTTTAGAGTCTACGAGGGGAAGGACAGCAGGATTGAACCACCTGAGTGTCCCCCTGTCCTGGGAGTGAGTGGGAAAATAGTGTGGGATTTGGTGCACCCACTGCTGGATAAAGGTTATCACCTCTACACTGATAACTTTTATTCCAGCATCCCACTCTACAAATCCCTCTCTGCGCGAGGTACCGCAGCCTGCGGTACTGTCCGCAAAAATCAGAGAGGCCTCCCAAAGACGCTACTTGGGCAGATGCTCAGAAAAGGTGAGAGCAGAGCCCAATGTAGCGACCACCTGCTGGTGGTCAAGTACAAGGACAAGAGGGATGTCCTTCTCTTGACCACCATACACGGTGATGGCAGTGCCCTCAGCACTGTACGGGGTACCTCTACACAGGTCTGCAAACCGGACTGTGTACTGGGGTACAACAAAAACATGGGGGGCGTTGATCTCTCCGATCAACTCCTCCAACCATACAGTGCTTTGAGGAAGGCCAAGGTGTGGTACAAAAAGCTGTCCGTGCACATCGTACAAATGGCAATGCTCAACGCTTTCCTGCTGTCGTGATGTGCACGCCACAGCGATACGTCGTACCTTCAGTTCCAGGAGGTAGTGGTTAAGGCCCTGTTATTTGGCACGAGGGAAGGAGCTGGCCCCAGTACTTCCGGAACTGAAGGTGCTCGTATCGTACCAGGTCAGCATTTCCCGGGGGAGGTCCCGCAAACTGCAAAAAGAGGTAAGTCGCAAAAAAGGTGCCGAGTGTGTTACAAAAGGGGAATACGCAAGGACACCATTTATCAATGCGACACCTGCCCCGAAAAACCTGGCCTGTGTATGAAGGATTGCTTCAGAGTGTACCACACCTCCATGCACTACTAATTTACTTTACAGGAAACAGTAGATTAGTTCCAAAAAGGGGGCACATCTATGTAAGTTCATTGGGGGTCTAGTTTACAAAATGTCACTTGTGTTTTTTTTTTTACTGTTTGGGCACATCAGGGGATCTGCAAACGGAACATGACGCCTGCAGACCATTCCATCAAAGTCTGCTTTTCAAAACGTCACCACATCCCTTCCGAGCCCCGACGTGTGCCCAAACAGTATTTTTTCCCACATGTGGGGTATCACCGTATTCAGGACAAATTGGACAACAACTTTTGGGGTCCAATTTCTCCTGTTACACTTGGAAAAATTAAAAATTGGGGACTAAATGATCATTTTTGTAGGAAAAAATAGGATATTTTATTTTCACGCCCTGGCGTTATAAATTTAAGTGAAACACTTGGGGGTTCAAAATTGTCACCACACACCTAGATAAGTTCCAAATTAGGTCTAGTTTCCAAAATGGGGTCACTTGTGGTGGATTTCTACTGTTCAGGCACATCAGGGGCTCTGCAAACAGAACATGATGTCCGCGTACCATTCCATCAAAGTCTGCTTTTCAAAACGTCACTACTTCCCTTCTGAGCCCCGAAGTGTACCCAAACAGTAGTTTTCTCCCACATATGGGGTATCAGCGTACTCAGGACAAATTGGACAACAACTTTTGGGGTCCTATTTCTCCTGTTACACTTGGGAAAATTAAAAATTGGGGACTAAATGATCATTTTTGTGGGAAAAAATAGGGTTTTTTTTTCACGCCCGGGCATTATAAACTTTCGTGAAGCACTTGGGGGACAAAAGTGCTCATGACACATCTAGATAAGTTCCTTAGGGGGTCTAGTTTCCAAAATGGGGTCACTTGTGGGGGTTTTCCACTGTTTAGGCACATCAGGGGCTTGCCAAACGCGACATGGCGTCCGATCTCAATTCCAGCCAATTTTAGCTTGAAAATGTCAAACGGCGCTCCTTTCCTTCTGAGCCCTGCCATGCACCCAAACAGTGGTTCCCCCCTACATATGGGGTATCAGCATACTCAGGACAAATTGGACAACAACTTTTGGGGTCCAAGTTCTCCTTTTACTCTTGAGAAAATAAAAAATTGGGGACTAAACTATGATGTTTGTGGAAAAAATAGGATTTTTTATTTTCACGCCTGGGCATTATAAACTTTCGTGAAGCACTTGGGGGATAAAAGTGCTCACAACACATCTAGATAAGTTCCTTATGGGGTCTAGTTTCCAAAATGGGGTCACTTGTGGTGGTTTTCCACTGTTTAGGCACATCAGGGGCTCGCCAAACGCGACATGGCGTCCGATCTCAATTCCAGCCGATTTTAGATTGAAAATGTCAAACGGCGCTCCTTTCCTTCTGAGCCCTGCTGTGCACCCAAAAAGTGGTTCCCCCTCACATGTGGGGTATCAGCGTACTCAGGACAAATTGGACAACAACTTTTGAGGTCCATTTCATCTTTTTACCCTTGGGAAATTAAAAGAATTATTGCTGAAAGATCATTTTTGTGACTAAAAAGTAAAATGTTAATTTTTTCCTTCCATGTTGCTTCTGCTGCTGTGAAACACCTGAAGGGTTAATCAACTTCTTGAATATGGTTTTGCGCACCTTGAGGGGTGCAGTTTTTAGAATGGTGTCACTTTGGGGTATTTTCTGCCATATAGACCCCTCAAAATGACTTCAAATGTGAGGTGGTCCCTAAAAAAATGGTTTTCTAAATTTTGTTGTAAAAATGAGAAATTGCTGGTCAACTTTTAACCCTTATAACTCCCTAACAGAAAAAAATTTTGGTTCCAAAATAGTGCTGATGTAAAGTAGACATGTGGGAAATGTTACTTATTAAGTATTTTGTGTGACATATCTCTGTGATTTAATTGCATAAAAATTCAAAGTTGGAAAATTGCGAAATTTTAAAAATTTTCGCCATATTTCCGTTTTTTTCACAAATAAATGCAGGTAATATCAAAGAAATTTTACCACTATCATGAAGTACAATATATCACGAGAAAACAATGTCAGAATCACCGGGATCCGTTGAAGCGTTCCAGAGTTATAACCTCATAAAGGGACAGTGGTCAGAATTGTAAAAATTGGCCCGGTCCATAACGTGCAAAGCACCCTTGGGGGTAAAGGGGTTAATGTCCTTAAAATAATGTCCAACGACCTAGAAAATTAAACCAAACATGCATGCAATGCAATAACAACTTTAAACAAGATAAACATTAAGTCAGTTTCTGAGATAATCCAAAGGAAAACCCATCTTCGGATCATAGAAGCCGCACTAGGCCAAACTATCTCTGACCCACTGTAATCCAATGGACAAAGTACGACTGCAGTGTTCTGTTCATAGTTTATCCTCCCAGAATGTTCTCGATAGTATTTTTTGGCAGACATGCCAACTGTGACAGTCTTTGTCTCCATGTGAGTTGAGGTAAAATCTCGCAATATGTACTAACCTTGCGATAGTCTTGACGAGTTTCATCCAATTGGAGAAGCGTTCAAAGCAGAGGCGTAGCTAGGGTTTCAACTTAGGGGGGTCGAAACATCTGAGTGGGCCACTAACCAGCTAACCCTGATTACAGCTATGGTTGCGGACTCTAATTATGACTATAGTGGAACCTCAGAATATGACCGCGCTGTTATTAAAAATAAATCAATATACAAAAACGAACATTGACTTTAACGCCATATTGTGACCATATGCAACTTTGATGGTCACAATATGTGCCCCTATAACAATGATGCTTAAGTGCCCACTTAACATTTAATAATGTCCCCTAAGTTCCCCTATGTACTGCTCCATTATACACAGTATGGTGAGCTCAAAGCTTCCCTATACACAGTCTAAGGCCCCCACAGCTCCCCTATACACAGTATGATGATTCTATAACTCCCCAATACATTGTATGAAGTTCCCACTGCTCCCCTTTACACAGTATGATCCCACTGCTCCCCTATAGATAGTATGAGCCCAATGCTCCCCTATACACAGCATAATGCTGACAGAACGCCATTATAGAAAGTATAATGCCCCCCAGAGCTCCCCTATATACAGTGTAATGGGCCAACAGCTCCCATATGCACAATATGCCTTCACAGTTCCCTATACACAGTATGATGGGCCCACAGCTCCCTTATAAACAGTAAGATGGACCCGCAGCTCCCTTATACACAGTGTGATTGGCCCACAGCTTCCTTATACACAGTATGATGGGGCCACAGCTTCCTTATACACAGTATGATGGGCCCGCAGCTCCTTTATACACAGTATGATGGGCCCACAGCTCCCTTATACACAGAATGATGGGCCCGCACCTCCCTTGTACACAGTATGATGGGCCCGCAGCTCCCTTATACACAGTATGATGGGCCCGCAGCTCCCTTATACACAGTATGATGGGCCCGCAGTTCCCTTATACACAGTATGATGGGCCCACAGCTCCCTTATACACAGACAGATGGGCCCACAGCTCCCTTATACACAGTATGATAGGCCCGCAGCTCCCTTATACACAGTATGATGGGCTTGCAGCTCCCTTTTTTACAGTATGATGGGCCCGCAGCTCCCTTATACACAGTATGATGGGCCCGCAGCTCCCTTATACACAGTATGATGGGCTTGCAGCTCCCTTACACACAGTATGATGGGCCCGCAGCTTCCTTACACACAGTATGATGGGGCCACAGCTCCCTTATACACAGTATGATGGGCCCGCAGCTCCCTTATACACAGTATGATGGGGCCACAGCTCCCTTATACACAGTATGATGGTCCCGCAGCTTCCTTATACACAGTATGATGGGGCCACAGCTTCCTTATACACAGTATGATGGGCCCGCAGCTTCCTTATACACAGTATGATGGGGCCGCAGCTCCCTTATACACAGTATGATGGACCCGCAGCTCCCGTATACACAGTATGCTGGACCCGCAGCTCCCGTATACACAGTGTGATGGACCCACAGCTCCCATATACACAGTGTGATGGGCCCGCAGCTCCCTTATGCACAATATGATGGACCCGCAGCTCCCTTATACACAGTGTGATGGGACCACAGCTCCCTTATGCACAGTATGATGGGGCCACAGCTCCTCTATACACAGTATGATGGGCCCGCAGCTCCCTTATACACAGTGTGATGGGACCACAGCTTCCTTATACACAGTGTGATGGGACCACAGCTTCTTTATACACAGTATGATGGGGCCACAGCTCCCTTATACACAGTATGATGGGCCCGCAGCTCCCTTATACACAGTGTGATGGACCCGCAGATCCCTTATACACAGTATGATGGGCCCGCAGCTCCCTTATACACAATATGATGGGCCCGCAGCTCCCTTATACACAGTATGATGGGCCCGCAGCTCCCTTGTACACAATATGATGGGCCTGCAGCTCCCTTATACACAGTATGATGAGCCCGCAGCTTCCTTATACACAGTGTGATGGATCCGCAGCTCCCTTATACACAGTGTGATGGGACCACAGCTCCCTTATGCACAGTATGATGGGGCCACAGCTCCCTTATACACAGTATGATGGTCCCGCAGCTTCCTTATACACAGTATGATGGGGCCACAGCTTCCTTATACACAGTATGATGGGCCCGCAGCTTCCTTATACACAGTATGATGGGGCCGCAGCTCCCTTATACACAGTATGATGGACCCGCAGCTCCCGTATACACAGTATGCTGGACCCGCAGCTCCCGTATACACAGTGTGATGGACCCACAGCTCCCATATACACAGTGTGATGGGCCCGCAGCTCCCTTATGCACAATATGATGGACCCGCAGCTCCCTTATACACAGTGTGATGGGACCACAGCTCCCTTATGCACAGTATGATGGGGCCACAGCTCCTCTATACACAGTATGATGGGCCCGCAGCTCCCTTATACACAGTGTGATGGGACCACAGCTTCCTTATACACAGTGTGATGGGACCACAGCTTCTTTATACACAGTATGATGGGGCCACAGCTCCCTTATACACAGTATGATGGGCCCGCAGCTCCCTTATACACAGTGTGATGGACCCGCAGATCCCTTATACACAGTATGATGGGCCCGCAGCTCCCTTATACACAATATGATGGGCCCGCAGCTCCCTTATACACAGTATGATGGGCCCGCAGCTCCCTTGTACACAATATGATGGGCCTGCAGCTCCCTTATACACAGTATGATGAGCCCGCAGCTTCCTTATACACAGTGTGATGGATCCGCAGCTCCCTTATACACAGTGTGATGGGACCACAGCTCCCTTATGCACAGTATGATGGGGCCACAGCTCCTCTATACACAGTATGATGGGCCCGCAGCTCCCTTATACACAGTGTGATGGGACCACAGCTTCCTTATACACAGTATGATGGGCCCGCAGGTCCCTTATACACAGTGTGATGGGGCCACAGCTCCCTTACACACAGTATGATGGGCCCGCAGCTCCCTTATACACAGTATGATGGGCCCACAGCTTCCTTATACACAGTGTGATGGGACCACAGCTTCTTTATACACAGTATGATGGGGCCACAGCTCCCTTATACACAGTATGATGGGCCCGCAGCTCCCTTATACACAGTGTGATGGACCCGCAGCTCCCTTATACACAGTATGATGGGCCCGCAGCTCCCTTATACACAATATGATGGGCCCGCAGATCCCTTATACACAGTATGATGGGCCCGCAGCTCCCTTATACACAATATGATGGGCCTGCAGCTCCCTTATACACAGTATGATGAGCCCGCAGCTTCCTTATACACAGTGTGATGGACCCGCAGCTCCCTTATACACAGTATGATGGACCCGCAGCTCCCGTATACACAGTATGATGGACCCGCAGCTCCCGTATACACAGTATGATGGACCCGCAGCTCCCGTATACACAGTATGATGGGCCAGCAGCTCCCGTATACACAGTGTGATGGGCCCGCAGCTCCCGTAAACACAGTGTGAGGGGCCCGCAGCTCCCTTATACAGTGTGATGGGCCCGCAGCTCCCTGATACACAGTGTGATGGGCCCGCAGCTCCCTTATACACAGTATGATGAGCCCGCAGCTTCCTTATACACAGTGTGATGGATCCGCAGCTCCCTTATACACAGTGTGATGGGACCACAGCTCCCTTATGCACAGTATGATGGGGCCACAGCTCCTCTATACACAGTATGATGGGCCCGCAGCTCCCTTATACACAGTGTGATGGGACCACAGCTTCCTTATACACAGTATGATGGGCCCGCAGGTCCCTTATACACAGTGTGATGGGGCCACAGCTCCCTTACACACAGTATGATGGGCCCGCAGCTCCCTTATACACAGTATGATGGGCCCACAGCTTCCTTATACACAGTGTGATGGGACCACAGCTTCTTTATACACAGTATGATGGGGCCACAGCTCCCTTATACACAGTATGATGGGCCCGCAGCTCCCTTATACACAGTGTGATGGACCCGCAGCTCCCTTATACACAGTATGATGGGCCCGCAGCTCCCTTATACACAATATGATGGGCCCGCAGCTCCCTTATACACAGTATGATGGGCCCGCAGCTCCCTTATACACAATATGATGGGCCTGCAGCTCCCTTATACACAGTATGATGAGCCCGCAGCTCCCGTATACACAGTATGATGGACCCGCAGCTCCCGTATACACAGTATGATGGACCCGCAGCTCCCGTATACACAGTATGATGGGCCAGCAGCTCCCGTATACACAGTGTGATGGGCCCGCAGCTCCCGTAAACACAGTGTGAGGGGCCCGCAGCTCCCTTATACAGTGTGATGGGCCCGCAGCTCCCTGATACACAGTGTGATGGGCCCGCAGCTCCCTTATACACAGTGTGATGGACTCACAGCTCCCTGTCATGATTTGGATGTCCCGGTCATTTACTCATCCCCCGGCGTATTCACTATTTTGTGGCACTGCTGCCGTCCCGCGGCTCAAACTTATGAGCGCAGCTTCTGACAGGCCAGAAGTTAGAAGCTATGTCACAAGCGCTCAATGTAAGACTGTGAGGCTATGTGCACACGTTGCAGATTCATGTGAGGAATTACCGTGGATTTCCTGTGTTTTTTGTGCAGATTTCACCTGCATTTTTACACCTGCGGAATCCTATACAGGATCAGGTGTAAAATGCTGCGGAATCCACAAAAATAATTGACATGCTACGGAAAATACAACGCAGCATTTCCGCGCTATATTTTCCGCACCATGTGCACTGCGGATTTGGTTATCCATAGGTTTACATGGCACTGTAAACCAGATGGAAAACTGCTGCGGATCCGCAGCGGCTAATCTGCAACGTGTGCACATAGCCTGAGAGTGAGAAAGAGGCCAGAACGAGGCTCCCATAGACTCACATTGATTAGTGACCTCTGCGCTGCTCCATGAAACACTGGGGCAGCGGACAGGTCACAAACTGCAGGCAAACGGAGCCGAGCGGAGACAAAAACAGATGAAAACGCCAGAAGGTGAGTATCAGACGGGACAGGGGACGTGGATTTTCAGCACCGCTCCAGCAGTAAAATAAAAAATAATGCTGGAGAGGAGCTGTAAATGTGATGCAGGTCTTGGTTACTGTATGGGGGCTCCTTATACTAATACTCATAAAAGACCCAGGTGGTACACATCAAACGCCCCCTAATCCCCCCCCCCCCATCCCCAATGTACAGCCTCCCCAGACAGCAAATATTACATGTGATGGAGTACATATACTATCATAACAAAACATTATAATGTTCAGCCCCAGTGAACTGTCCCCCCTCCCCCACTTCAGCCCCAATGCCCCATCAACTCACATCCACCCCTCAGTGCCCTGTCCCACCTCACCCACCTTCTGCCCTCACAACCCCCAAATGGTCTCACATTCACCCCCCAGTGCCCTGTCTCCCCTCTCCCACAATACCCCCATGGTCTCACACTCACCCCCCAGTACCCTGTCCCCCCTCACTCACTTTCAGCTCCCACAATACCCCAACGGTCTCACAGTGACATACCTGAATTTAATAAATCTAATAAGTTCCATTCCCACTAGTTTGCACTGCAGGCAGGACCAGGAAGTAAGTGAAATGCAAGGTGTGGGCACTAGGACCCAGCGTGCCTGAGCCAATCCCCAGCGTGCACAGAGTGAAGAAAACTGCAGCCTGGGAAAAGCTTCAGGATCAGGTCAGACAGACGAAACCATTCGCTGCAGGAGGGGGAGACTGCAGCCGCCACTGTGCTAGTAGCCTGCAAACATCAGAAGGGAGCAGACATTATACTGCTCTGCTCCTATGCGGTATTCTGCCTCCTCACAGAAGTGGCCCTGGCTCCCGGTGGGCCCCTTCATGTGACAGGGCCCGGGGCGATGGCCCCCTCTGCCCCCCCCCCCCCCCGGTAGCTACGCTACTGGTTCAAAGCGTTGGCAACCGGATCCTGGATGCTGAAGACTTCCTGGACACATTCACTTCCCTTCTGTTCCAGCAGAAACTTTGGACCTGAAAGCCAAGAAGAGTTAGCAAAAGAATTTATAGATATAGGTCTAGTGGCATGGTTGGCTGGATAGGGTTCAGATGGGACATAGTGCCACTGTTCAGGTTTGGAAGACCTTCTTATTCTCTCAATGCGGTTACTGACGTACACGTAGAAGCGCCTTGTTTGGTTGTAGATGTAACCTAAGACAACTTTACTGTCACTGTAGTATCGTACGCCATCTATGTTGGTGTCCAGCTCATGCTGAATAAAGTCTGCAAGTTCTACTGCAAGCATAGTCCCACAGAGTTCAAGCCTGGGAATAGTGTGGTCAGGCTTGGGAGCCAACTTAGCCTTGCCCAAAACGAAACCAACGTGATCTTGATTGTCGGATCCCGTCACCTTCAGGTAGGCAACAGCTGCAATGGCCTCCGTGGATGCATCCGAGAACACATGGAGTTCCGTCCTGGTGCTAGCAGCAAGTGAGATTCCGGCGTAGCATCTCGGTATATGGATTTCATCCAAAGCAAACAAAGACTGCTTCCAGGTTTCCCATTTCGATTCCTTATCAGGAGGTAGTAGGGCATCCCAGTCCTTGACGGTTTCGGAAAGCTGTCTCAGAAGGGACTTACCTTGTATGGTAATTGGTGCCACGAATCCCAGTGGGTCATATAGGCTATTTACCACTGACAGGACACCACGTTTAGTGAATGGTTTGTCTGCCTAGTTGATTTGGAAACCGAAGGTGTCAGCTGACAGGTTCCACCTCAGGCCTAAACTTCTCTGCACAGGCGGACGGTCTGGTCCTAAGTCTATGTCCTTGAATCCAGGTGCATGGTCACTTGACTCAAAGGCTTGCATGACAGCCAGGCTGTTTGAAGCAATTTTGTGCAGTCTAAGCTTCGCTCGGTACAGCATATGTTGGGTCCTTTTAAGTAGGTCGATTGCCGCTTCTTCTGTGGGTAGAGATTTTAGTCCATCATCTACGTAGAAGTCTTTCTCTACAAAGTCTCTGGCGTCTGTTCCATACTCGGACTCTCCTTCTAGTGCGGTTCTCCGCAGGCCATAGGTTGCCACTGCGGGTGAAGGGCTGTTCCCAAATACGTGCACCCGCATGCGATACTCCACCATCTCTTTGCTGGGGTCATTGTCCTTGTACCACAGGAACCTGAGGAAATTCCTGTGGTCCTCGCTGACTATGAAACAGTGGAACATCTGTTCAATGTTGGCGGTGATGGCAATGGGCTCTTTCCTGAACCTCATCAACACTCCTACTAGGTTGTTTGTCAGATTAGGGCCTGTGAGGAGGACATCATTGAGAGATACGCCTTGATGTTTGGCAGGGCCGGCGTCAGCACCCGGCGTACCGGGGCAAGTGTCGGGGCCCTGAACAAATGGGGGGGCCCACTCATGGCCGGGATACCAGGGGGCCCAGGCCGCTCCCCCAGCAGCTTCGGCACTACTTTGAGCTCAGCCGTCACTTAAATAAACATGGCCGCGCACAGTGCACTTTGCAGCGATGTCTCTGCTAGTAATGACGCGGCTGGATGGACACACAAGCAAAGTTAAACGCACAGTGTCTGCCTGACCGCATCATTAGCAGGAGACACAGCTGCAGAGTGCACTGTGGGTGGCAATGTCTGTTTAAGTGACGGCCATCGATCAAGCAGCGCTCCCTCCACAGCCACATGCCAGAGGAGCCTGATGGGTGACAAGCCTGGGGGAGGTGAGTGAGGCTTGTGTCTGTCTGTATGTCTGTGTATGCCTGTATGATGTGCATATCTGTGTATATCAGTGTGTTTGACTGTACATATTTATGTATTTTTGTGAATTTGTCTTCAAATATATGTATGTAAATATCTGCGTATTGTATGCGTGCATGTCTGCGTATTGCATGTGTGTGCATGTCTGCATATTGTATGCGTGCATGTCTGCGTATTGCATGTGTGTGCATGTCTGCGTATTGTGTGTGCGTGCATGTCTGCATATTGTGTGTGTGCATGTCTGCGTATTGTGCGTGCATGTCTGCATATTGTGTGTGCATGTCTGCGTATTGTGTGTGAGTGCGCATGTCTGCGTACTGTAGATGTGTGTGTATGTCTGCGTATTGTGTGTGTGCATATCTGCCTATGTGAAGGATGAGGGGGAAGACTAGGCCCTATGAGTATATCTTTATTTATCCGCCGTATCTGTGCATCATGAATCATGGTATGTGGGCCCACTGAGACTCTTTTGCCCGGGGCCCACACAATCTTGGAGCCGGCCCTGATGTTTGGCGCTTGAATCAAAGACAACTCTAATTTGTTTAGGTTTCTTCGGGTGATACACTCCAAATGAGGGTAGGTACCAGCACTCCTCGTTTTCCTTTAAGGGAGGCGCTAGCTCCACATGGTTGTTATGGAATATTTTGCCCATAAAGGTGACGTTGTGTTCTCTCATCTCCGGTTTATTGCTTAGTGTGCGCTGGAGAGAGTTCAATCGGGACAAGGCTTGTTCACGATTGTTCGGGAGCCTTACCCTGGTAGCTCGGAAGGGTAGGGGAAAAACCCAGTGGATTGGTCTCATCCTTAAAGGGAACCTGTCACCCCGTTTTTTCAGTAGGAGATAAAAATACCGTTAAATAGGGCCTGAGCTGTGCTTTTCAATAGTGTATTTTTTGTCCCCTGATTCCCTACCTATGCTGCCGAAATACCTTACAAAAGTGTCCTTTTTCGCCTGTCAATCAGGCTGGTCAGGTCAGATGGGCGTGGTTACAGCACTGTTTTCCCCCCACATCTTGCTTAAGTTCCCGTTGGTGGCGTAGTGCTTCTCGCATGCGCAAGTGCCGAATGCACTGCGCAGCTGTCGAAAAAGAGCGCGCTCGCCGCTATTCAGCGGTTTCTCGGTGGGCGCGGCCATCTTCCTGAGGCCGCGCGTGCGCAGATGGAGTCTCCTGCTTCCCGGGGCTACAGGAAAATGGCCGCGGGATGCCGCGCGTGCGCAGATGGACATCGCGGCGGCCATGTTCCTGAAGCCGAGTTCGAATCTCGGCTTCAGGAAAATGGCCGCCGCGATGTCCATCTGCGCACGCGCGGCATCCCGCGGCCATTTTCCTGAAGCCCCGGGAAGCAGGAGACTCCATCTGCGCACGCGCGGCCTCAGGAAGATGGCCGCGCCCACCGAGAAACCGCTGAATAGCGGCGAGCGCGCTCTTTTTCGACAGCTGCGCAGTGCATTCGGCACTTGTGCATGCGAGAAGCACTACGCCACCAACGGGAACTTAAGCAAGATGTGGGGGAAAAACAGCGCTGTGACCACGCCCATCTGACCTGACCAGCCTGATTGACAGGCGAAAAAGGACACTTTTGTAAGGTATTTCGGCAGCATAGGTAGGGAATCAGGGGACAAAAAATACCCTATTGTAAAGCACAGCTCAGGCCCTATTTAACGGTATTTTTATCTCCTACTGAAAAAACGGGGTGACAGGTTCCCTTTAAGGAACTCATTGTCCATTATCTTGACAAATTCCTTGTCTTCCATAGATGGGGCTACTTGTTGTCATCCTTAGTGGTACGAAACACCGATCTTCCTAAGTCGTCTGCATAGGGAGAAGGGATAACATCAGGCAACTGTACAGGATCTGGAAGCTTTTCCTTCACCTCATAGTGATGAGGACATGGTTTGCTGAAAGTAGTGCGCCCATCCTGACACATTATACTTTATGATAATGGTAAGCTTAAATCAATATGTTTTGTGTTTATTTATAAAAAATATAAAAAATATGAGAAAAATGTTAAAAAATTAGCAATTTTCTAAATTTGAATGATTATCCCTTTAATCCAGATAGTCATACGACAGCAAACCATTAATAAATAACATTTCCTACATGTCGGCTTTACATCAGCACCATTTGTCAAATGTTATTTTATTTTGTTAGCATTTTAGGAGGGTTAAAAATGTAGCAGCATTTTTTTCAAGGAAATTTACAAAATTTATTTCTTTAGGGACTTATCCATGTTTGAAGTGACTTTAGGGGTCTCATATATTGGGAAACCCCCAAAAGTAATACCATTTTAAAAACAGCACCCCCTGACATATTGAAAACTGCTGTCAGATAGTTTATTAACCCCTTAAGCCCCGAGGGTGGTTTGCACGTTAATGACCGGGCCAATTTTTACAATTCTGACCACTGTCCCTTTATGAGATTATAACTCTGGAACGCTTCAACGGATCTCAGCGATTCTGACATTGTTTTCTAGTGACGTATTGTGCTTCATGTTACTGGTAAAATTTATTCGATATAACTTGCGTTAATTTGAGGAAAAAACGGAAATTTGGCGAAAATTTTGAAAATTTCGCAATTTTCCAACTTTGAATTTTTATACCCTTAAATTACAGAGATATGTCATGCAAAATACTTAATAAGTAACATTTCCCACATGTCTACTTTACATCAGCACAATTTTGGAACCAAAATTTTTTTTTGTTAGGGAGTTATAAGGGTTAAAAGTTGACCAGCAATTGCTCATTTTTACAACACCATTTTTTTTTAGGGACCACATCTCATTTGAAGTCATTTTGAGGGGTCTATATGATAGAAAATACCCAAGTGTTACACCATTCTAAAAACTGCACCCCTCAAAGTGCTCAAAACCACATTCAAGAAGTTTATTAACCCTTCAGGTGTTTTACAGGAATTTTTGGAATGTTTAAATAAAAATGAACATTTAACTTTTTTTTCACACAAAATTTATTTCAGCTCCAATTTGTTTTATTTTACCAAGGGTAACAGGAGAAAATGGACCCCGAAAGTTGTTGTACAATTTGTCCTGAGTACGTTGATACCCCATATGTGGGGATAAACCACTGTTTGGGCGTATGGCAGAGCTCGGAAGGAAAGGAGCGCCATTTGACTTTTCAATGCAAAATTGACTGGAATTGAGATGGGACGCCATGTCGCGTTTGGAGAGCCCCTGATGTGCCTAAACATTGAAACCCCCCACAAGTTACACCATTTTGGAAAGTAGACCCCTTGAGGAACTTATCTAGATGTGTGGTGAGCACTTTGACCCAACAAGTGCTTCATAGAAGTTTATAATGCAGAACCGTAAAAATAAAAAATCATATTTTTTCACAAAAATGATATTTTGGCTCCCAATTTTTTATTTTCCCAAGGGTAAGAGAAGAAATTAGACCACAAAAGTTGTTGTGCAATTTGTCCTGAGTACGCTGATACCCCATATGTGGGTGTAAACCATTGTTTGGGCGCATGGCAGAGTTCGGAAGGGAAGGAGCGCCATTTGACTTTTCAATACAAAATTGACTGGAATTGAGATGGGACGCCATGTTGCGTTTGGAGAGCCCCTGATGTGCCTAAACATTGAAACCACCCACTAGTGACACCATTTTGGAAAGTAGACCCCCTAAGGAACTTATCTAGATGTGTTGTGAGAACTTTGAACCCCCAAGTGTTTCACTACAGTTTATAACGCAGAGCCGTGAAAATAAAAAAAAAATTTTTTCACAAAAATTATTTTTCAGCCCCCAGTTTTGTATTTTCACAAGGGTAACAGGATAAATTGGACCCCAAAAGTTGTTGTCCAATTTGTCCTGAGTACGCCGATACTCCATATGTGGGGGGGAACCACTGTTTGGGCGCATGGCAGAGCTCGGAAGGGAAGGAGCGCCATTTGGAATACAGACTTAGATGGATTGGTCTGCAGGCATCACGTTGCATTTGCAGAGCCCCTGATGTACCCAAACAGTAGAAACCCCCCACAAGTGACCCCATATTGGAAACTAGACCCCCCAAGGAACTTATCTAGATGTGTTGTGAGAACTTTGAACCCCCAAGTGTTTCACTGCAGTTTACAACGCAGAGCCGCGAAAATAAAAAAATCTTATTTTTCCCACAAAAATGATTTTTAGCCCCCCACATTTTTATTTTCCCAAGGATAAGAAGAGAACTTGGACCCCAAAAGTTGTCCAATTTGTCCTGAGTACGCTGATACCCCATATGTTGGGGTAAACCCCTGTTTGGGCACACCGGAGAGCTCAAAAGGGAAGGAGCACTGTTTTACTTTTTCAACGCAGAATTGGCTGGAATTGAGATCGGACGCCATGTCGCGTTTGGAGAGCCCCTGATGTGCCTGAACAGTGGAAACTCCCCAATTCTACCTGAAACCCTTATCCAACAACACCCCTAACCCTAATCCCAACGGTAACCCTAACCACACCCCTAACCCTGACACACCCCTAACTCTAATCCCAACCCTAATCCCAACCGTAAATATAATCCAAACCCTAACCCTAACTTTAGCCCCAACCCTAACCCTAACTTTAGCCCCAACCCTAACCCTAACTTTAGCCCCAACCCTAACCCTAACTTTAGCTCCGAACCCTAAACCCAACCCTAGCCCTAACCCTAGCCCCAACCCTAGCCCCAACCCTAACCCCAACCCTACACCCAACCCTAACCCTAGCCCTAACCCCAACCCTAGCCCCAATCTAGCCCTAACCCTAGCCCCAACCCTAGCCCTAACCCCAACCCTAACCCTAGCCCTAACCCTAGCCCTAACCCTAACCCTAGCCCTGATGGGAAAATGGAAATAAATACATTTTTTTAATTTTATTATTTTTCCCTAACTAAGGGGATGATGAAGGGGGGTTTGATTTACTTTTATAGGGTTTTTTATATCGGATTTTTATGATTGGCAGCTGTCACACACTAAAAGACGCTTTTTTTATAGCAAAAAAGTTCATTCTGAGACCTATAATTTTTCCATATTTTGGTCCACAGAGTCAGCTGAGGTCTTGTTTTTTGCGGGACGAGTTCACGTTTTTATTGGTAACATTTTTGAACACGTGACAGTTTTTGATCACTTTTTATTCCGATTTTTGTGAGGCAGAATGACCAAAAACCAGCTATTCATGAATTTCTTTTGGGGGAGGCGTTTATACCGTTCCACGTTTGATAAAATTAATCAAGCAGTTTTATTCTTCGGGTCAGTACGATTACAGCGATACCTCATTTATATCATTTTTTTATGTTTTGGCGCTTTTATACGATAAAAGCTATTTTATAGAAAAAATATTTATTTTGGCATCGCTTTATTCTCAGGACTATAACTTTTTTATTTTTTTGCTTATTATGCTTTTTGGCAGCTCGTTTTTTGCGGGACAAGATGACGTTTTCAGCAATACCATGGTTATTTACATCTGTCTTTTTGATCGCGTGTTATTCCACTTTTTGTTCGGCGGTATGATAATAAAGTGTTGTTTTTTGGCTCGTTTTTTTTTTTTTTTTCTTACGGTGTTCACTGAAGGGGTTAACTAGTGGGACAGTTTTATAGGATGGGTCGTTACGGATGCAGCGATACTAAATATGTGTACTTTTATTGTTTTTTGGTTTTTTTTAGATAATGAAATGTATTTATGGGAATAATATATATTTTTTAATGTATTTATTTAGTAGTTTTTTTTTTTACACTTGTGGAAATTTTTTTTTTTACTTTTTTACTTTGTCCCAGGGGGGGACATCACAGATCGCCGATCTCACAGTTTGCATAGCACTCTGTGAGATCGGCGATCTCACTCATCGCTGCAGGCTTACAGAGCTGCAGCTGCAGCCTGCTCCTGACCCGGAAGTACTCCCTGCAGGACCCGGATGCAGCCCTGCGGCCATTTTGGATCCGGGGACTGCAGGGAGAAGACGCTCGGTACAAGGTGAGCACATCACCTTGTACCGATCGTCTCAGGTAAGCACGCAGGGAGCCCCCTCCCTGCGCGATGCTTTCCTGTACCGCCGGCACACCGCGATCATGTTTGATCGCGGTGTGCCGGGGGTTAATGTGCCGGGAGCGGTCCGTGACCGCTCCTGGCATATAGTGCCGGATGTCAGCTGCGATAGTCAGCTGACACCTGGCCGCGATCACGGGGGGAGCGCGGCCGATTGCCTATGACGTACTATCCCGTCGGTGGGAATTAATGCCCACCCCACGTCGACGGGATAGTACGTCATATGGGATTAAGGGGTAAAAGGAATGGACTCCTGTTCGGTCCAAGCATACATTTCCTATGGCTACCCACCCCAAATCAAGTCTCTGGGCGTAGGGGGCGTAGTCAGGACCATTACACTGTTGGCGGACCTTATGTATCCTCAAATTGTCTCTGCCGAGCAGAAGTAGGATTTCAGCATCTGTGTCCAAAGGTGGGATAACGTTGGCTAGGTGCCTTAAGTGTGGTTGGTGGAAAGCAGCTTCCGAGGGTAGGGATCTCATCCCTTTGGTCTGGTATTTGATCGCATTCGATTAACGTAGGTAGGGGTATTTCTACGTCTCCACTGACAGGAGAAGCAATGAAACCTTGTGCTCTTCTGCCGCTAGTCTCTATGTGCAAGTATTCAGAGTGTAGGGCATTGCGGGTCCCTTGATTCTAAAGGCTTCAAAGAACTTAGGTCCAGCTAGGGATCGATTGCTCTGATCATCAATGATGGCAACATTTTTACAGCCTTCTCTAGTTGCCCTTCTGGATAGATTCTGATTAGGCATATCCTGGCACAGCATTTAGCACTTTGATTCTCCCCACATACCTCTAAGCATGAGCAGGAAACAGCTGTGGTGCACTTGGGGTGATTCTGTGGCTCCCCGCCATGGTTTATAGCGGGACTAGAGGTAACTGCGACTGCTGGATCGCTGGTGGCTGAGGCTGGGTGCAAGGCTGATGGGTATCTGTCGCTGTGACACTCTTTACACTTAATGGCAGATTTACAGTCCTTGGCCATGTGTTCTGATGAAGCGCAGCACCTGAAACATACCCCAAGTTCACTGAGGATTTTCTTGCGCTACTGCATGGTTTTGGACCTTGAAGCCTCTACATTTGTTCAGTGAGTGTGGTCTTTTGTGAATGGGACACTCACGATTGAAAGACTTATCCCTCGACGGAATAGTGTTCTGCTTATCGGCAGGTACTGCAGGTGATGGCAGGTTAGTCTTTCTGACGTTTACACTGTTCCTCGTGTCCTTGCGTCTATGTGCGAGGCTTTCATACCTTGATGAAGGTGTTGCTGGAGCTGCAATGTTAGACTCCAGGAAGTCGAGGCTAGGGTCGTTCCTCATTTGGGCTTGTTCGTCAATGAACTTGCAGAACTGAATGAACGGAGGAAAGGTGACATCATGTGACCTTTTATACCCGGAGACGCACACTGCCCACTTCTCTTGCAGACTATGTGGCAGCTTTGAGATGATTGGGTTCACCCCATGGGCAGTGTCCAGGTAGCACAGTCCAGACAGACGAGGGTCTCTTTTAGCAAGATCCAGCTCCATAAGCGGGTCACTTAAGTCCAGAAGGTTGTGGGCTTCCTTAAGGTTGATCCTTGGAACATTCTGCAGTCGCTTGAATAGGGACTTTTCTATGGCTTCAGCGCTGCCGTAGGTTCTTTCAAGTCTCTGCCAGGCCGCAGCGAGACCTGCTTCAGCCTGCCCCACATAGACAGTCCTAAGACTCTTGATACGGTTTGTGGATTAAGGACCCAACCATTTTACCATGAGGTCGAGCTCCTGCTCTGCGGATAGGTTGAGATCAGCAATGGCGGCCTTGAAGGTTGCTTTCCAGGCTCTGTAGTTCTCTGCACGGTCGTCGAATTTTGAGAGGTTAGTGCTGATTAGCTCCCTGCTCACCATGAACCTGGCAAACTCGGACATGTCTGATCCTTCACTCCTTGTTACCGTAGTAGCTTGTGGTGCCCCTCGGGCGTATAAGCTGTGTGGCGTGGAAGGGTAAATTGTTCCCGGGTAGAATGATGTTGCTGCAGGGTTGAGCTGTGGTTTAACCTCTGGAGATTCTGATGACTGCTGCTTGAACTGTGGAGACTACGGAAGCATATGCCAATTCAAGAATAAAAACAGTAAATTTTATTCATTACATAAATATAGACAAACGGAGAGAAACAATACAAAAAGCTGTCACTACAGGATCATGACCTTAGTACAAACAAAGGCCCATATAGCTAGTAGATAATAGATGCTACCACAAAGTAATTATGTATCTATACTCTTTACCATCACACATAATAAGCGCCCAGAGCAATGTATTCTATCTTAAATGCAAAAATGCATACCATAAATATTTCGAATTCACCAGTGCATGTCACACAATTTCCACAGAATTATAATCTAAAGTTACAATAGATACTATTATCACTCAATGGACGCTAGATAGTTAAATGTAGGCCCCGAGAGGGCAGCGCAAGTCCTGATTATATTATATATATATATATAAGAGGTGCCTAGTGGCAATAGTTATAAATGTATGTATAACCCCTGTTATGAACAGGTAATTCAGAACCACAGTACCTTGAAGTTCAGAGCACACAAAGTGACCTGACAATTACCAAAAACATAGGACGAGCTCTGAGACGTGGGAACTCTGCTGACCGCAATCCCTAATCCTATCCAACCACACTAGAGGTAGCCGTGGAGCGCTCCTGACCAGTCCTATGCGCCTCGAGCACAGCCTGAGAAACTAGCTAGCCCTAAGAAAGAAAAATAAGCCTTGCTTCCCTCAGAGAAATACCCCAAAGGAAAAGGCAGCCCCCCACATATAATGACTGTGAGTTGAGATTAAAATACAAACGCAGAGATGAAATAGATTTAGCAAAGTGAGGCCCAACTTACTGAACAGACCGAAGATAGGAAAGATTGCTTTGCGGTCAACACAAAACCCTACAAACAACCACGCAGAGGGGGCAAAAAGACCCTCCGCACCGACTAACGGTACGGAGGTGCTCCCTCTGCGTCCCAGAGCTTCCAGCAAGCAAGAAAAACCAATATAGCAAGCTGGACAGAAAAAATAGCAAACAAAAATAACACAAGCAAAAATTAGCTTATGCAGGAAGACAGGCCACAGGAACGATCCAGGAGAAAGCAAGACCAATACTAGAACATTGACTGGAGGCCAGGATCAAAGCACTAGGTGGAGTTAAGTAGAGCAGCACCTAACGACTTAACCTCATCACCTGAGGAAGGAAACTCAGAAGCCGCAGTACCACTCTCATCTACCAAAGGAAGCTCATAGACAGAACCAGCCGAAGTACCACTCACGACCACAGGAGGGAGCTTGGCCACAGAATTCACAACAGTACCCCCCCCCCCTTGAGGAGGGGTCACCGAACCCTCACCAGAGCCCCCAGGCCGACCAGGATGAGCCACATGAAAGGCACGAACCAGATCGGCAGCATGGACATCAGAGGCAAAGACCCAGGAATTATCTTCCTGACCATAACCTTTCCACTTAACCAGATACTGGAGTTTCCGTCTCAAAACACGAGAATCCAAAATCTTCTCCACTATATACTCCAACTCCCCTTCAACCAAAACCGGAGCAGGAGGATCAATAGATGGAACCACAGGTGCCACGTATCTCCGCAACAATGACCTATGGAACACGTTATGGATGGAAAAAGAAGCTGGAAGAGTCAAACGAAAAGACACAGGATTAAGAACCTCAGAAGTCCTATATGGACCAATGAAACGAGGCTTAAACTTAGGAGAGGAAACCTTCATAGGAATATAACGAGATGACAACCAAACCAAATCCCCAACACGAAGTCGGGGACCCACACAGCGCCTGCGGTTAGCGAAACGTTGAGCCTTCTCCTGGGACAAAGTCAAATTGTCCACTACATGAGTCCAAATCTGCTGCAACCTATCCACCACAGTATCCACACCAGGACAAGACTCAACCTGCCCTGAAGAGAAACGAGGGTGGAACCCAGAATTGCAGAAAAACGGCGAAACCAAAGTAGCCGAGCTGGCCCGATTATTAAGGGCGAACTCAGCCAAAGGCAAAAAGGACACCCAATCATCCTGATCAGCAGAAACAAAACATCTCAGATATGTTTCCAAGGTCTGATTGGTTCGTTCAGTCTGGCCATTTGTCTGAGGATGGAAAGCCGAGGAAAAAGTCAAATCAATGCCCATCCTAGCACAAAAGGCTCGCCAAAACCTCGAAACAAACTGGGAACCTCTGTCAGAAACGATGTTCTCCGGAATGCCATGTAAACGAACCACATGCTGGAAAAACAATGGCACCAAATCAGAGGAGGAAGGCAATTTAGACAAGGGCACCAAATGGACCATCTTAGAGAAGCGATCACAAACCACCCAAATGACCGACATTCTTTGAGAGACGGGGAGATCCGAAATAAAATCCATAGAGATATGTGTCCAAGGCCTCTTCGGGACCGGCAAGGGCAAAAGCAACCCACTGGCACGAGAACAGCAGGGCTTAGCCCGAGCACAAATCCCACAGGACTGCACGAAAGAACGCACATCCCGCGACAGAGACGGCCACCAAAAGGATCTAGCCACCAAATCTCTGGTACCAAAGATTCCAGGATGACCAGCCAACACCGAACAATGAACCTCAGAGATAACTTTATTCGTCCACCTATCAGGGACAAACAGTTTCTCCGCTGGGCAACGGTCAGGTCTATTAGCCTGAAATTTTTGCAGCACCCGCCGCAAATCAGGGGAGATGGCAGACAAAATTACCCCCTCTTTGAGAACACCCGCCGGCTCAGGCAAACCCGGAGAATCGGGCACAAAACTCCTAGACAGGGCATCCGCCTTCACATTTTTAGAGCCCGGAAGGTACGAAACCACAAAGTCAAAACGGGAGAAAAACAGTGACCACCGAGCCTGTCTAGGATTCAACCGTTTGGCAGACTCGAGATAAGTCAAGTTCTTGTGATCAGTCAAGACCACCACGCGATGCTTAGCTCCTTCAAGCCAATGACGCCACTCCTCGAATGCCCACTTCATGGCTAGCAACTCTCGATTGCCAACATCATAATTTCGCTCAGCAGGCGAAAATTTCCTGGAAAAGAAGGCGCATGGTTTCATCACCGAGCAATCAGAACTTCTCTGCGACAAAACAGCCCCTGCTCCAATTTCAGAAGCATCAACCTCGACCTGGAACGGAAGCGAAACATCTGGTTGGCACAACACAGGGGCAGAAGAAAAACGACGCTTCAACTCCTGAAAAGCTTCCACAGCAGCAGAAGACCAATTGACCACATCAGCACCCTTCTTGGTTAAATCCATCAACGGTTTAGCAATACTAGAAAAATTATTGATGAAGCGACGATAAAAATTAGCAAAGCCCAGGAACTTCTGCAGACTCTTCAGAGATGTTGGCTGAGTCCAATCATAAATGGCCTGAACTTTAACAGGGTCCATCTCGATAGTAGAAGGAGAAAAAATGAACCCCAAAAATGAAACCTTCTGAACACCAAAGAGACACTTTGACCCCTTCACAAACAAAGAATTAGCACGCAGGACCTGGAACACCATTCTGACCTGCTTCACATGAGACTCCCAATCATCCGAGAAGACCAAAATATCATCCAAGTATACAATCAGGAATTTATCCAGGTACTCTCGGAAGATGTCATGCATAAAGGACTGAAACACTGATGGAGCATTAGAAAGCCCGAATGGCATAACCAGGTACTCAAAATGGCCTTCGGGCGTATTAAATGCTGTTTTCCATTCATCGCCCCGTTTAATACGCACAAGATTATATGCACCACGAAGATCTATCTTGGTGAACCAACTAGCCCCCATAATCCGAGCAAACAAATCAGACAGCAGCGGCAAGGGGTACTGAAATTTGACCGTAATTTTATTTAGAAGGCGGTAATCAATACAAGGTCTCAGCGAACCATCCTTCTTGGCCACAAAAAAAAACCCCGCTCCCAATGGTGACGATGACGGGCGAATATGACCCTTCTCCAAAGACTCCTTCACGTAACTCCGCATAGCGGCGTGCTCAGGTACAGATAAATTAAACAGTCGACCCTTAGGAAACTTACTACCAGGAATCAAATCGATAGCACAATCACAATCCCTATGCGGAGGTAGGGCATTGGACTTGGGCTCATCGAATACATCCCGGTAATCAGACAAGAACTCTGGGACCTCAGAAGGGGTGGATGATGAGATAGACAGAAATGGAACATCACCATGTACCCCCTGACAACCCCAGCTGGACACAGACATTGATTTCCAATCTAATACTTGGTTATGGACTTGTAGCCATGGCAACCCCAACACGACCACATCATACAGATTATGCAACACCAGAAAGCGAATATCCTTCTGGTGCGCAGGAGCCATGCACATGGTCAGCTGGGTCCAATACTGAGGCTTATTCTTGGCCAAAGGCGTAGCATCAATTCCTCTCAATGGAATAGGACACTGCAAGGGCTCCAAGACAAACCCACAGCGCCTAGCAAACTCCAAGTCCATCAAATTCAGGGCAGCGCCTGAATCCACAAATGCCATGACAGAATAGGAAGACAAAGAGCAGATCAAAGTAACGGACAAAAGAAATTTCGACTGTACCGTACCAATGGTGGCAGACCTAGCGAACCGCTTAGTGCGCTTAGGACAATCGGAGATAGCATGAGTGGAATCACCACAGTAGAAACACAGCCCATTCTGACGTCTGTTTTCTTGCCTTTCAGCTCTGGTCAAAGTCCTATCGCACTGCATAGGCTCAGGTTTATGCTCAGATAATACCGCCAAATGGTGCACAGATTTACGCTCACGCAAGCGTCGACCGATCTGAATGGCCAAAGACATAGACTCATTCAGACCAGCAGGCATAGGAAATCCCACCATGACATCCTTAAGGGCTTCAGAGAGACCCTTTCTGAAAATAGCTGCCAGCGCACATTCATTCCATTGAGTGAGCACGGACCACTTTCTAAACTTCTGACAATAAATCTCTATCTCATCCTGACCCTGACACAGAGCCAGCAAATTTTTCTCTGCCTGATCCACTGAATTAGGTTCATCGTACAGCAATCCGAGCGCCAGAAAAAACGCATCAATATTACATAATGCAGGATCTCCTGGCGCAAGGGAAAATGCCCAGTCTTGAGGGTCGCCACGTAATAAAGAAATAATGATCTTAACTTGTTGAACTAGGTCACCAGAGGAGCGGGGTTTCAAAGCCAGAAATAGTTTACAATTATTTTTAAAATTCAAAAACTTAGCTCTATCTCCAGAAAATAACTCAGGAATAGGAATTTTAGGTTCTAACATAGGATTCTGAACCACTAAATCTTGAATATTCTGTACATTTATAGCGAGATTATCCATCAAAGAGAACAGACCCTGAATGTCCATGTCCACACCTGTGTTCTGAACCACCCTGATGTAAAGGGGAAAAGAAAGACAGAACACAGTGCAAAGAAAAAAAAATGGTCTCAGAACTTTGGGCCTCCAGTACTGTTATGAACAGGTAATTCAGAACCACAATACCTTGAAGTTCAGAGCACACAAAGTGACCTGACAATTACCAAAAACATAGGACGAGCTCTGAGACGTGGGAACTCTGCTGACCGCAATCCCTAATCCTATCCAACCACACTAGAGGCAGCCGTGGAGCGCTCCTGACCAGTCCTATGCGCCGCGAGCACAGCCTGAGAAACTAGCTAGCCTTAAGAAAGAAAAATAAGCCTAGCTTGCCTCAGAGAAATACCCCAAAGGAAAAGGCAGCCCCCCACATATAATGACTGTGAGTTGAGATGAAAATACAAACGCAGAGATGAAATAGATTTAGCAAAGTGAGGCTTAACTTACTGAACAGACCGAAGATAGGAAAGATTGCTTTGCGGTCAACACAAAACCCTACAAACAATCACGCAGAGGGGGCAAAAAGACCCTCCGCACCGACTAACGGTACGGAGGTGCTCCCTCTGCGTCCCAGAGCTTCCAGCAAGCAAGAAAAACCAATATAGCAAGCTGGACAGAAAAAATAGCAAACAAAAATAACACAAGCAAAACTTAGCTTATGCAGGAAGACAGGCCACAGGAACGATCCAGGAGAAAGCAAGACCAATACTAGAACATTGACTGGAGGCCAGGATCAAAGCACTAGGTGGAGTTAAATAGAGCAGCACCTAACGACTTAACCTCTTCACCTGAGGAAGGAAACTCAGAAGCCGCAGTACCACTCTCATCCACCAAAGGAAGCTCATAGACAGAACCAGCCGAAGTACCACTCACGACCACAGGAGGGAGCTTGGCCACAGAATTCACAACAAACCCCTATTTATAAGTACAGTGCAAATATGCAAAAGACCACGCCATCCCCAAAACGGGACCAAAAGAAGATATAAAGTGCCAAGTGACAAAACAGTACTAGTAGCCAATATCAGCGAAAGAGCATGGTGTAGCTAATAAAAAACGCTCAAATGGAGCAGTAATACATGACCTGTAATAGCAGCCCGAACCCCGACGCGCGTTTCGCGTTTAGCTTCTTCCTTTGGGGGAGTTTAGTATGAGTGAAAGATGTTACTAGGCGTCCTTAAATACCTTGGGAATCAGTGGTGGCAGCGGCATGTGTGCGGCGCTTCCGTTGTCTAAAACCGGAAGTGATGTCAGCACAGACCTGCGTCCCATGTCACGAGACCGCATCCCACACCGACGCGTCAGAGAGGGAGGCGGTACAAGCGGCGAACTGGACGCGTCGCTATGGAGACCCCACCAGCCGGGGACTCGGGAAGTGCACACCGCTGATAGGAGGAGGGGGACGGGGAGTGGACCGTAATCACTATAATAAGGCCCCAGGAAGGGAAAAAGCAGCACTTGTATGTGAAGAAATAAACTTCAATGGATAATCAAAATAACTTGATAATAAGTGTATGTAGTGTACAATTAATCAAATAGATAACAATAAACCACCTTAGTGTATACTAAAGAGTAGTACATTCTAAAAGACCATATATAGCCTAATAGAGGCACAATTAAGGCATTCTAACAACGTCCAGTGAGTGATAAAGTGCATATAATCACATATATACGGATTGTAATATAAAAACATATATAAAAAGATATATTACTGTATATACCCAGCAAGATTATGAAACGCAATAATATTGCAAAAGTATTTAAAGTGAAAAAAGTACAGTGTTCCATGATATCCAATCTTGATGTATAATTTCTTCCATATTCCCGGGCCATACCAAAGCGATATCCATAGATTTCTCCCACGATAATAACCTTTCAAACGAGAGGGTGTACCCAATCAGTCACTCTTCAAATACAGAGAGCCACTCCAATATTAGTGCAAAAGGACGTGCAGAATGATACTAGAATAATAATACAGATTATTAGAACAAGCATAAAAATAGATAAAATAAAAAACAAACAGTAGATAAAAACACCTAACACATTATAAAAAGCAAAAAAAAGTACATATACCAACAATCAACTAAAGAAAGGAAGCAAAGCTTAGGATCTCGTTAAGCCCATATGGCTGTACCGAGTTTATCTTGGAGATCCATCTTGCTTCCAACTGGGCTAAATTTTTGCGCCAATCTCCACCCCTCTGACCAATTTGGACCTTGTCAATGCCAATAACCTTTAAGAGTTTAGCATTGCACTCATGCTTCATTTTAAAGTGCCTCGGTACGGGTTTTAGTGTTGAAGTATCTTCAACATCTTTTGAGTTTGTAATATCTCTGTAATGTTCTCTTACCCGTATTTTCAGAGGTCTTGACGTCAGGCCCACATATATTTTCCTGCACGGACAGGTGGCATAATAGACTACACCAACACTATTACACGTAATGTGTTGGGTAATTTTGTAGGTCTTAGTTCCATCACTAGACACAAAGTCACTGGCTCGAGACATATTTGGACAAGCTATGCAGTCATTGCAGGGGAAGAAACCCCATTTAGGGCCCTTAGACCCAAAGGCTTTTTCCGGGGTCTGACCTTCATGATAACTGTGAACCAATAAATCTTTCAAATTTTTTGCTCTTTTATATGTAATTGAAGGCTGGTCATTCAAATATTTGTCAAGTGTTTTGTCCATTTTTTACATAGGCCAATACTTTTCCAAAGCTTGTTTCATAGCTGGTCCCTTATCACTGAATGTCGATATGAATCTCACCACTTGATCCGATGACTTTTTGGTTTTTGTTTGGAGTAAATCTTCTCTCCTGGCCCGAATTCCGTAGCTCTCTTTCTTCCCCTTTTAATGCTATGCTTGGAATAGCCTCTGTTTTCAAATCTTCTAGCCAAAGCATCCGCTTCTTCATTAAATGACTCCTCACTGGAACATATCCTTTTGATCCTCAAAAACTGACCTGTTGGTATACCATTTATCAGTGGTTTAGGATGAGCTGATGTTGCATGCAGTAATGAGTTCACAGCAGTATCTTTGCGGAACACATTTGTCTCAATACAGTCATTAGTACCCCTCCTCACCATGACATCCAAAAATTCCAGATTGCTCTGACTATACTTGCATGTAAGTTTTACATTAATCCTATTGCTGTTAAGGATTGCCAAAAAAGAGAGAAGGTCCTGTTCTGAGCCCTGCCAAATCAGAAAAATGTCATCAATGAACCGTGCCCAGAACAGGACCTTCTCTATAAAATCAACAGGCCTAGTGAAGAAGATGGTTCTCTCCCATAGGCCTAAAAATAAATTCGCATATGAGGGGGCAAAAGACGCCCCCATAGCAGTACCTTGGCTTTGCAAGTAGATGGTTTCTTTAAAAATAAAAAAAAAATAAAAAATTATGCGTCAAAGCAAATTCAAGAAGAGAAATCAAAAAACGAACAAACTCAGTACTGTGATCAGTCATGGAAAGGAAGGTTTTAACTGCCTGAATACCGTCTTTGTGCTGGATGGAGGTGTAGAGAGACTCTACATCTATTGTTACAAACCACATATCCTCCTCCATTGGTATGCCTTCTATTTTAGACAGGAAGTCTCCAGTGTCTCTGATGTACGATGGTAAGGTATGAACTAGCGGTTTAAGATGAAATTCCAGGTACTTACCAATTGTCTCACAAAGGCTGCCGTTGCCAGATACAATTGGACGCCCAGGTGGATTGTTTACATTTTTGTGGATTTTCGGTAGAAAATAAATGCATGCCATCTTTGGGTAGGTAGGTATCAAATTATCTCTCATCTGTTTCATGATAATTCCATTCTGAAAGGCTTCTTCCAGGATCCCCTGTAGATCACCAACAAATTTTGAAGTCGGATTAAAAGTCAATCTTTTATAGTGAGCCGAGTCTCTCAATTGTCTCAGAGCCTCTTTTTCAGAGAAAAGCTTTAAAAGAATTAAGAGATTTGAAGGGAGTAGTCATAAAATCGGCATACAAAGGAGGGAATGTGGTGGTGCTGCCTGTTGGACTATATGAGAAAGAGGCTCTGAGACAATTGAGAGACTCGGCTCACTATAAAAGATTGACTTTTAATCCGACTTCAAAATTTGTTGGTGATCTACAGGGGATCCTGGAAGAATGGAATTATCACAAAACAGATCAGAGATAATTTGATACCTACCTACCCAAAGATGGCATGCATTTATTTTCTACCGAAAATCCACAAAAATTTATTATAGAGAAGGTCCTGTTCTTGGCACGGTTCATTGATGACATTTTTCTGATTTGGCAGGGCTCAGAACAGGACCTTCTCTCTTTTTTTGGCAATCCTTAACAGCAATAGGATTAATGTAAAACTTACATGCAAGTATAGTCAGAGCAATCTGGAATTTTTGGATGTCATGGTGAGGAGGGGTACTAATGACTGTATTGAGACAAATGTGTTCCGCAAAGATACTGCTGTGAACTCATTACTGCATGCAACATCAGCTCATCCTAAACCACTGATAAATGGTATACCAACAGGTCAGTTTTTGAGGATCAAAAGGATATGTTCCAGTGAGGAGTCATTTAATGAAGAAGCGGATGCTTTGGCTAGAAGATTTGAAAACAGAGGCTATTCCAAGCGTAGCATTAAAAGGGGAAGAAAGAGAGCTACGGTATTCGGGCCAGGAGAGAAGATTTACTCCAAACAAAAACCAAAAAGTCATCGGATCAAGTGGTGAGATTCATATCGACATTCAGTGATAAGGGACCAGCTATGAAACAAGCTTTGGAAAAGTATTGGCCTATGTAAAAAATGGACAAAACACTTGACAAATATTTGAATGACCAGCCTTCAATTACATATAAAAGAGCAAAAAATTTGAAAGATTTATTGGTTCACAGTCATCATGAAGGTCAGACCCCGGAAAAAGCCTTTGGGTCTAAGGGCCCTAAATGGGGTTTCTTCCCCTGCAATGACTGCATAGCTTGTCCAAATATGTCTCGAGCCAGTGACTTTGTGTCTAGTGATGAGATTCATATCGACATTCAGTGATAAGGGACCAGCTATGAAACAAGCTTTGGAAAAGTATTGGCCTATGTTAAAAATGGACAAAACACTTGACAAATATTTGAATGACCAGCCTTCAATTACATATAAAAGAGCAAAAAATTTGAAAGATTTATTGGTTCACAGTTATCATGAAGGTCAGACCCCTGAAAAAGCCTTTGGGTCTAAGGGCCCTAAATGGGGTTTCTTCCCCTGCAATGACTGCATAGCTTGTCCAAATATGTCTCGAGCCAGTGACTTTGTGTCTAGTGATGGAACTAAGACCTACAAAATTACCCAACACATTACGTGTAATAGTGTTGGTGTAGTCTATTATGCCACCTGTCCGTGCAGGAAAATATATGTGGGCCTGACGTCAAGACCTCTGAAAATACGGGTAAGAGAACATTACAGAGATATTACAAACTCAAAAGATGTTGAAGATACTTCAACACTAAAACCCGTACCGAGGCACTTTAAAATGAAGCATGAGTGCAATGCTAAACTCTTAAAGGTTATTGGCATTGACAAGGTCCAAATTGGTCAGAGGGGTGGAGATTGGCGCAAAAATTTAGCCCAGTTGGAAGCAAGATGGATCTCCAAGATAAACTCGGTACAGCCATATGGGCTTAACGAGATCCTAAGCTTTGCTTCCTTTCTTTAGTTGATTGTTGGTATATGTACTTTTTTCTGCTTTTTATAATGTGTTAGGTGTTTTTATCTACTGTTTGTTTTTTATTTTATCTGTTTTTATGCTTGTTCTAATAATCTGTATTATTATTCTAGTATCATTCTGCACGTCCTTTTGCACTAATATTGGAGTGGCTCTCTGTATTTGAAGAGTGACTGATTGGGTACACCCTCTCGTTTGAAAGGTTATTATCGTGGGAGAAATCTATGGATATCGCTTTGGTATGGCCCGGGAATATGGAAGAAATTATACATCAAGATTGGATATCGTGGAACACTGTACTTTTTTCACTTTAAATACTTTTGCAATATTATTGCGTTTCATAATCTTGCTGGGTATATACAGTAATATATCTTTTTATATGTGTTTTATATTACAATCCGTATATATGTGATTATATGCACTTTATCACTCACTGGACGTTGTTAGAATGCCTTAATTGTGCCTCTATTAGGCTATATATGGTCTTTTAGAATGTACTACTCTTTAGTATACACTAAGGTGGTTTATTGTTATCTATTTGATTAATTGTACACTACATACACTTATTATCAAGTTATTTTGATTATCCATTGAAGTTTATTTCTTCACATACAAGTGCTGCTTTTTCCCTTCCTGGGGCCTTATTATAGTGATTACGGTCCACTCCCCGTCCCCCTCCTCCTATCAGCGGTGTGCGCTTCCCGAGTCCCCGGCTAGTGGGGGCTCCATAGCGACGCGTCCAGTTTGCCGCTTGTACCGCCTCCCTCTCTGACGCGTTGGTGTGGGATGCGGTCTCGTGACGTGGGACGCCGGTCTGTGTTGACATCACTTCCGGTTTTAGACAACGGAAGCGCCGCACACATGCCGCTGCCACCACTGATTCCCAAGGTATTTAAGGACGCCTAGTAACATCTTTCACTCATACTAAACTCCCCCAAAGGAAGAAGCTAAACGCGAAACGCGCGTCGGGGTTCGGGCTGCTATTACAGGTCATGTATTACTGCTCCATTTGAGCGTTTTTTATTAGCTACACCATGCTCTTTCGCTGATATTGGCTACTAGTACTGTTTTGTCACTTGGCACTTTATATCTTCTTTTGGTCCCGTTTTGGGGATGGTGTGGTCTTTTGCATATTTGCACTGTACTTATAAATAGGGGTTATACATACATTTATAACTATTGCCACTAGGCACCTCTTATATATATATATATAATATAATCAGGACTTGCGCTGCCCTCTCGGGGCCTACATTTAACTATCTAGCGTCCATTGAGTGATAATAGTATCTATTGTAACTTTAGATTATAATTCTGTGGAAATTGTGTGACATGCACTGGTGAATTCGAAATATTTATGGTATGCATTTTTGCATTTAAGATAGAATACATTGCTCTGGGCGCTTATTATGTGTGATGGTAAAGAGTATAGATACATAATTACTTTGTGGTAGCATCTATTATCTACTAGCTATATGGGCCTTTGTTTGTACTAAGGTCATGATCCTGTAGTGACAGCTTTTTGTATTGTTTCTCTCCGTTTGTCTATTTATGTAATGAATAAAATTTACTGTTTTTATTCTTGAATTGGCGTATGCTTCCGTAGTCTGTAGGAGTATATATGTATATTGGAAGTGCTTTGGTTAGACCTATATATTTTGGGATTATCTTGAACTGTGGAGGCAGGCTGGAGTGTGCTTTGCAGTCATCTTGCGGTGATGACTGCTCCTGAGGGGGTGCATCACGGTGTTGGTCTTGGGTCTCTGGTGGGGCTGTGGGCAATACTGGCGCCATAGGTTGGGCTGACTTGGACGTTTCCGCAATGTTGGGTTGAACATCGCTGGAGAAGGTGTGCGCTGTAGGTATCTGTTTCTGCACGTAGTCTATGGTACGAACAGCTGGGTCGTCTTCTTCCTGTGGTGGCAGGGAAATCGGGTCGAGGTTTTGCTTCAATGCTTGCTCGAGTATTTTTACTTCGGCTAATGCGATTTCTTCCTCCATTTCTGTTTGAAGAATCTTTGCTTGAGCCTCTGCTTCTGCTCTCTTCGCTTCTGTTTCTGCTTGAAGAATCTTTGCTTGAGCCTCTGATTCTGCTCTCTTCGCTTCTGTTTCTGCTTGAAGAATCTTTGCTCGAGCCTCTACTTCTGCTTTCCTGGCCTCTGCTTCTGCTTTCTTTTCGGTGTATGAACGTCTTAGTTTGGACCGCTCTGCATTTAAACGGGCCTCTAGAATTCTGTCGCTGAGGGCTGAAGTTCTTGAGCAGGATGATTTGTATGACCGAACAGAGTGTTTAGACGAGGCTGACCTGTGCGATCTAGTTTCTTGCAGATAGGCGATACGAAGCTTTATCTTTGGTGTCTTGCACAGCGGCGTCCCTTTCTCTGTCTTTGGAGTCTGCCTTGCTTAACTCTGATAGGGCTTTGTCTATTTTAGAGTCTTTTAGGAAGGCAGCATACTTTGCGGACAGTCTCTTGTATCTGCCGTGGGCCGTGTCTAGCTGTCTTATAGTGTCCTGTAAACTCACTGCATCATCTTTGTGGCGTTGGACGCTTGACATGAGGGAGGCAACTCATTCCCACAGGTCGTCCAGGTTGTCATTGAACTCATCCCTTGTGGAATGGTAATTCTCAAGGATCTTTAATGTTGGCTTGATGGAGCGTACTGGTTGTGCATCTGGGTCTGCTGTGGAAGTGGGCTCTGCTTCCCGGTCTTCATAATGGACAGTATCGGGTTGTATTTGCTCTGTTTCAGCATTGGGGAACTGCGTAAGGTCCTTTTCGGCCATTTTGATTTAAGGTGCGCTGTCCCTTTAAGAAACTAAACTTTTGAATTGGGGGCTGGAAATCGCGGTGCAGCTTAGTTGCGACCCCCTGATAAGATTGCGCACGCGTTAACTAGGGAGGAAAGCGAATCAACGGCAAGTCAATTTCGCGACCAGCGTGCGGCCAGCGGGAAAAAAAGGGGTTAATAAAAAGACCCGAAAACACCACCCATATGACCCAAAAAAGGACTGCCAAATTCAGGTTCCCTTTAAACATGCTGTGGCATCACACCCTAGCTCTGCCATTTTGGCAACACTGGGAATAACTGAAAAACACCAAAAGTGTGCCAACATCTGGCAACTTTCACAGAATTCTGGTGAAATTGCATCGATGAATTGGGACCTATATGTAAAAAATAAATTAGGTCATCAAATTTGAAGAATTATCACTTTTTAGATTTACATTGTTGTAGCTGAATGAGGGTTTATGTTTAGCAGTGTTAGTTATAGCTTTTATTAGCACCATTTTGAGGTCAATTTTGTTTGACTTTTAGTACATTTTCTGGTGGGATATTGCGGTCTGAACGCTATATTGTCAATATCATCTTGCAGCATCTGAGGGATTAAATATCCAGGATAACTTTTATCGCTAATCCGAACTATTAAGAATTGGATATCAGTAATATAATACACCATAGCTGTAGTGAAATACATTGACGGCACCTCTAACATTCATACATTGATCTAAGGCCGCTAGGCAATAATTTACAAAACTGAACATGGGTTCTTAGTTTAACATTCTGATCAGACTGTATGAAGCCCACTGCCCCGTCACAAAGAAACTTTTAGTGGGTTTCTAACTTTTTGCTAGCTTTAAAGGTGTGGCACTGTACAAGACCACCACGGCAGCAATAGTGCACTAGCAGGCGGGCAGTCTGTTGCCTTACAGCACCAATTCTGCAGGACTGAGCCCCCATGTCTCCAGGTCACACCACCCACATGCAGAGCAACAACACCAAGTGAAAGGAGCTGAAAACCTCACCTTCTACATGTTCTCAGGTGTGAGCTGATAGCAAAAATAGGTAAAACCTCTCCTACAATCTCTTACCAAGTAAAAACGCAGGGGCCAAATGGGAGGAGTGCTGGTCCAAGTAAACCAAAGAAAAAAGGGGACATACAAAGGAATATACCATAGTTGCGGAATAAGACATGGACCGAACATCGAAAGATAATATATAAAATAAAAATGTAATAAGAAATTAAATATAAAAATCTGATTTAAAGGGAACCTGTCACCCCCAAAATGGAAGGTGAGCTAAGCCCCCCGGCATCAGGGGCTTATCCACAGCATTCTGTAAGGCTGTAGATAAGCCCCCGATGTATCCTAAAAGATGAGAAAAGAGGTTAGATTATACTCACCCAGGGGGGGCCCAGTCCGATGGGTGTCGCGGTCCGGTTCGGGGCCTCCCATCTTCTTACGATGACGTCCTCTTCTGGTCTTCATGCTGCGGCTCCAGCACAGGCGTACTTTGTCTGACCTGTTGAGGGCAGAGCAAAGTACTGCAATGCGCAGGTGCCAGGCCTCTCTGACCTTTCCCGCGCCTGCGCACTGCAGTACTTTTCTCTGTAGCGGTGGCATATGGGGTAATAGGAGGTTAATGTCACCTTTGAATTGTAAGGTGAAATCAAGACGGCTTAGTAATGGAGAGGCGTCAATAAGACACCTATCCATTACTAATCCTATAATTGTTAATGGGTTAAACACACTCACATGCAGAATAAAGAATTTGCCATCTTTACTGTTCTGCCAATCCATGCGACACCCTCGATCTCCTGGAAAAGAAAGAAAAAATAATAAACCAACACAAATACTCACTGGTCCGACGCAGTTAATTTCATAACGAAAAAAGAGATTGTTAAATACATAGTCATGCAGAGTTACCCAAAAAGATAATAAAGACAGAATCATAAGGTAACTCAATGCATGTATATCCAGACATATAGTCAGGAAAACAACTGCCAACCATATGGTAAACAACAAACCGCACTAGCAGCCTAAACTTCCCATAAAAATAGCTTTATTAATACAAAAATAAACACATAAAAGCTGAGAAACAGGTTATTGGGCACAGGAAAACACAAGACACGCACTACATGTCGGTACATATGCCAGCAGGCTCAGAGCAGCTTAGCTGCGACGGCATCACTATACTGCATTGGGTATAAACCATACACTGTGGGGCCCATACACAATGATAAATAATCAGAAGAATCAATGCCCCAAACAGTGCACATAGTAACAAGACATAACAACATCAGTGTATAGTAAGTGTAACTACCTGATACCGCACACAGACCAGCGCTCCGAGCACACCCGACGTACGTTTCGGAGCTCACCGCTCCTTCCTCAGGGGGCGTGGAAGATGCACTAACATACGTTCTTATACAGGTCCTTCTCAAAAAATTAGCATATAGTGTTAAATTTCATTATTTACCATAATGTAATGATTACAATTAAACTTTCATATATTATAGATTCATTATCCACCAACTGAAATTTGTCAGGTCTTTTATTGTTTTAATACTGATGATTTTGGCATACAACTCCTGATAACCCAAAAAACCTGTCTCAATAAATTAGCATATCAAGAAAAGGTTCTCTAAACGACCTATTACCCTAATCTTCTGAATCAACTAATTAACTCTAAACACATGCAAAAGATACCTGAGGCTTTTATAAACTCCCTGCCTGGTTCATTACTCAAAACCCCCATCATGGGTAAGACTAGCGACCTGACAGATGTCAAGAAGGCCATCATTGACACCCTCAAGCAAGAGGGTAAGACCCAGAAAGAAATTTCTCAACAAATAGGCTGTTCCCAGAGTGCTGCATCAAGGCACCTCAATGGTAAGTCTGTTGGAAGGAAACAATGTGGCAGAAAACGCTGTACAACGAGAAGAGGAGACCGGACCCTGAGGAAGATTGTGGAGAAGGACCGATTCCAGACCTTGGGGAACCTGAGGAAGCAGTGGACTGAGTCTGGTGTGGAAACATCCAGAGCCACCGTGCACAGGCGTGTGCAGGAAATGGGCTACAGGTGCCGCATTCCCCAGGTAAAGCCACTTTTGAGCTACAGAGAAGCAGCACTGGACTGTTGCTAAGTGGTCCCAAGTACTTTTTTCTGATGAAAGCAAATTTTGCATGTCATTCGGAAATCAAGGTGCCAGAGTCTGGAGGAAGACTGGGGAGAAGGAAATGCCAAAATGCCTGAAGTCCAGTGTCAAGTACCCACAGTCAGTGATGGTGTGGGGTGCCATGTCAGCTGCTGGTGTTGGTCCACTGTGTTTCATCAAGGGCAGGGTCAATGCAGCTAGCTATCAGGAGATTTTGGACCACTTCATGCTTCCATCGGCTGAAATGCTTTATGGAGATGAAGATTTCATTTTTCAGCACGACCTGGCACCTGCTCACAGTGCCAAAACCACTGGTAAATGGTTTACTGACCATGGTATTACTGTGCTCAATTGGCCTGCCAACTCTCCTGACCTGAACCCCATAGAGAATCTGTGGGATATTGTGAAGAGAAAGTTGAGAGACGCAAGACCCAACACTCTGGATGAGCTTAAGGCCGCTATTGAAGCATCCTGGGCCTCCATAACATCTCAGCAGTGTTACAGGCTGATTGCCTCCATGCCACGCCGCATTGAAGCAGTCATTTCTGCCAAAGGATTCCCGACCAAGTATTGAGTGCATAACTGAACATTATTATTTGTTGGTTTTTTTGTTTGCTATTAAAAAAACACTTTTATTTGATTGGATGGGTGAAATATGCTAATTTATTGAGACAGGTTTTTTGGGTTATCAGGAGTTGTATGCCAAAATCATCAGTATTAAAACAATAAAAGACCTGACAAATTTCAGTTGGTGGATAATGAATCTATAATATATGAAAGTTTAATTGTAATCATTACATTATGGTAAATAATGAAATTTAACACTATATGCTAATTTTTTGAGAAGGACCTGTATATAACTAAAACCGGAAGTATCCGGTATAGTGCGTCATAGGACGCGCCGCCCATCGCCACTGGAGTCGCACACAGCGTCCGCATCACCAGCCGGGAGGAAGCACGTGGGGCCCCACGTGATCGCTCACCGCATAGCCATGGGAACGCTGGGCCGCATAACACACCGTAGTGCACATGCGTGAGGCGGCCGCGGCCATATTGGTTATGGGCAAAGAGAATGGCAACCAATCGGAATACAGACACAGAACAGGGGAATAACATAGAAAAAGAACAGCAGCACACAAATACCGCGGGTAGAGGGAGGACACAGATAGAATAGTAAACACCATGGTAACAAGAACTTATATATACGCATATTATTATACCACTACAAAATATGAATGCACCATGATAGGAAGAAATAGACTATGCATACATAAACATATAACTATAAGGTATATAGGTGGCTTTCCTTCATAGGATGCTGCCCTTCCCGTGGTTGTTCCTTCCCGGGGAAAGGCCTGGCTATTCACTGCTTGCGTCGAGAAACACGTGATGGTGTCTCCGCAGCTTCTCTACATGCATCTGCATATTTCCCATAAGGGATGGGGGCAGTGTTCTGGAATCACTGCGTTGAGAAGCACCTGATGGTGTCTCCGTGGTGTTGGATGTTTTGGTCTCCCCGAGGCCAATCATCTGTGCCTTTATAGTCTTTTTACTAGGCACTGCTCCTAATAGCCAGATTCCTACTCCACACTGATGAGGGGCAAAAACCCCGAAACAGCTGTCTGTGGATGGATACCATGCTTGGCATAGGTGGCTTTCCTTCATAGGATGCTGCCCTTCCCGTGGTTGTTCCTTCCCGGGGAAAGGCCTGGCTATTCACTGCTTGCGTCGAGAAACACGTGATGGTGTCTCCGCAGCTTCTTTACATGCATCTGCATATTTCCCATAAGGGATGGGGGCAGTGTTCTGGAATCACTGCGTTGAGAAACACGTGATGGTGTCTCCGTGGTGTTGGATGTTTTGGTCTCCCCGAGGCCAATCATCTATGCCTTTATAGCCTTTTTACTAGGCACTGCTCCTAATAGCCAGATTCCTACTCCACACTGATGAGGGGCAAAAACCCCGAAACAGCTGTCTGTGGATGGATACCATGCTTGGCATAGGTGGCTTTCCTTCATAGGATGCTGCCCTTCCCGTGGTTGTTCCTTCCCGGGGAAAGGCCTGGCTATTCACTGCTTGCGTCGAGAAACACGTGATGGTGTCTCCGCAGCTTCTTTACATGCATCTGCATATTTCCTATAAGGGATGGGGGCAGTGTTCTGGAATCACTGCGTTGAGAAACACGTGATGGTGTCTCCGTGGTGTTGGATGTTTTGGTCTCCCCGAGGCCAATCATCTGTGCCTTTATAGCCTTTTTACTAGGCACTGCTCCTAATAGCCAGATTCCTACTCCACACTGATGAGGGGCAAAAACCCCGAAACAGCTGTCTGTGGATGGATACCATGCTTGGCGTAGGTGGCTTTCCTTCATAGGATGCTGCCCTTCCCGTGGTTGTTCCTTCCCGGGGAAAGGCCTGGCTATTCACTGCTTGCGTCGAGAAACACGTGATGGTGTCTCCGCAGCTTCTTTACATGCATCTGCATATTTCCCATAAGGGATGGGGGCAGTGTTCTGGAATCACTGCGTTGAGAAACACGTGATGGTGTCTCCGTGGTGTTGGATGTTTTGGTCTCCCCGAGGCCAATCATCTGTGCCTTTATAGTATATCCATGATGACAGGGTCCAACCTCTATCCCACGAATACATCCTCCAACCAGTAAAATATCTAAATATAAACAAAGAATAAAAATATTAAAAACAAGAACCGACATGCAATGTGCGTGTCAAGGAAATGCACAGGACGGTCGATCACAGATAGGATACAAAGGAGATATTCTCATTAAGCCCTTTAGGACTGATGGTCTGGAGAGTCCAGATCCATCTAGTCTCCATCTGGGCTAGACGTTTGCTGAGATTGCCCCCTCTGATGTTAATGTTCAAGAGGTCAATGCCCCGGACTTTAAGTCCAGAGGCATTGCACTGGTGGAATTCCCTGAAATGTCGTGGTATTGTCTTAAGGGTGGACATGTCCGTGCAGGTGGCGGCAGCCAAAATCCCAAGAACGTGCTCTCTGATACGTACCTTAAGCTGACGCGTCGTCAGCCCAATATAAATAAGCCCACACGGGCACGTTGCATAATAGATTACGTACCTAGAGAGACACGATATATTCTGTTTAATATAGAATGTCTTAGAACCCTCTGAATCAACAAACGAGGTACATTTCTCAACGTTGGGGCAGGCTACATACCTCCCGCACGGAACACATCCACCCCCAGGGCGCATGGAGTCCAAGAATGTAGGAACCGGTTTACTCACGTAATGACTTTGTGTAAGATAATCCCGGAGATTTTTGGCCCGTCGGAAAGAGATTGCAGGGCTATCCGGCAGAAATTTTCCAATAATAGGATCAACTTTTAATATGGGCCAAGCATTGCTAAGCGCCGTACGTATCCTCACATGTTGGGGACTATATGATGTCACAAACCTAACCTTATTGCCACCTTTAGGTTGTCTAGATGTACAATTGTATAACAGGTTATTGCGCGGAGAGTGTTTAGCACGGTGGTACGCGCGCTTTACACTCCGGTGACTATATCCCCTGGCGAGAAAGCGTGATTTCAGTTCCTCCGCCCTCGCCTCAAAATCCACATCAGTGGAACAGAGACGACGAAGGCAGAGGAACTGACCCACAGGGACAGCTCTGATCACATGACGCGGGTGGCAGGACGAGGCGTGCAACAAAGTATTAGTGGCCGTCAATTTCCTAAAGATGTCAGTCTGTAGGAGGCCAAATTCATCCTTGTGGATAGTTACATCAAGAAAGTCTATCCTCTCATTATCCCACACCGGGGTAAGACGTATATTTAGATCATTGTCATTTAAAGATGATACAAACTGAGCAAGGTCGATGGCCGTGCCCTGCCAGACGAAGAAGATATCATCAATGTAGCGTGTCCACAAAAGGACACGCTCCACTGATCCCTGTTCGTCTGACAGGAAAAGATCCCTCTCCCACAGCCCCAGGAACAGGTTAGCGTAGGCGGGTGCAAAAGCCGCCCCCATGGCCGTGCCCTGGAGCTGTAGGTAGAAGGATCCTTTAAAAATTTGAAGAATTATCACTTTTTAGATTTACATTGTTGTAGCTGAATGAGGGTTTATGTTTAGCAGTGTTAGTTATAGCTTTTATTAGCACCATTTTGAGGTCAATTTTGTTTGACTTTTAGTACATTTTCTGGTGGGATATTGCGGTCTGAACGCTATATTGTCAATATCATCTTGCAGCATCTGAGGGATTAAATATCCAGGATAACTTTTATCGCTAATCCGAACTATTAAGAATTGGATATCAGTAATATAATACACCATAGCTGTAGTGAAATACATTGACGGCACCTCTAAAATTCATACATTGATCTAAGGCCGCTAGGCAATAATTTACAAAACTGAACATGGGTTCTTAGTTTAACATTTTGATCTGTTGTGAATTCTGTGGCTGAATTCACTCCTGTGGGCACAAGTGGTATTGCAGCCTCTGGGCTTCCTCCCTCAGGTGTTTTGGTGAGCTCGTTGGCTGCCTTGCTATTTAACTCCACCTGAGTCTGTCTTCCTTGCTCCTTGTCAATGTTCCAGTGTTGGATCTGAGCTACTGCATCTTTCCTGTGGCCTGCTGCTCTGCTAGATAAGTGTTACTTTGTTTTTGTTTCCGTTTTTTCTGTCCAGCTGTGCTATTCTCTTTTGCTGGAAGCTCTGAGACGCAAAGGGTGCACCGCCGTGCCGTTAGTTCGGCACGGTGGGTCTTTTTGCCCCCCTTTGCGTGGTTCTGCTTTAGGGTTTTTTGTAGACTGCATAGTTCTCTTTGCTATCCTCGCTCTGTCTAGAATATCGGGCCTCACTTTGCTGAATCTATTTCATTCCTACGTTTTGTCTTTTCATCTTGCTAACAGTCATTATATGTGGGGGGCTGCCTATTCCTTTGGGGTATTTCTCTGAGGCAAGTCAGGCTTGTATTTCTATCTTCAGGCTAGTCAGCTCCTCAGGCAGTGCCGAGTTGCATAGGTAGTGTTAGGCGCAATCCACTGCTGCTTTTAGTTGTGTGAGGATAGGTTCTGGTATTGCAGTCTGCAGAGATTCCACGTCTCAGAGCTTGTTCTATTGTTTTTGGGTTATTGCCATATCACTGTATGTGCGCTAATTACTGCACACTGTGTTGCCTGATAGCACAGCATAACAGTACAAGGAGCCCAAACCAATGATTCTCAATAGAGGGAAAAAAGAAGTCCTGACATCATTTTTTTTTCCTCAGCTCTGTCTTCAGTTTTTTTTTTTTTTTTTTTTTTCCCCCTAGACATTAGAGTGCTTCAGGACACAGCTGTGGACATGGATATTCAGGCTCTGTGCTCCTCAGTGGATAATCTCGTTATAAATGTACAAAAGATTCAAGATACAATTGATCAGAAATCTATGCTAGAACCAAGAACTCCTATTCCTGATTTGTTTTTTGGTGACAGAACTAAGTTCCTGAGCTTCAAAAATAATTGTAAGCTATTTCTGGCCTTGAAACCTCATTTTTCCTTATAATCCTATTCAACAGGTTTTGATTACTATTTCTTTTTTGCGCGGCGACCCACAGGACTGGGCGTTTTCTCTTGCGCCAGGAGACCCTGCATTGAGTAATGTTGATGCGTTTTTCCAGGCGCTTGGATTGCTTTACGATGAGCCTAATTCAGTGGATCAGGCTGAGAAAAATTTGCTGGCTTTATGCCAGGGTCAGGATGATGTAGAAGTATATTGTCAGAAATTTAGGAAGTGGTCAGTACTCACTCTGTGGAATGAATCTGCACTGGCGGCTTGGTTCAGAAAGGGTCTCTCTGAAGCTCTTAAGGATGTCATGGTGGGATTTCCTATGCCTGCTGGTTTGAATGAGTCTATGTCCTTGGCCATTCAGATCGGTCGTCGCTTGCGCGAGCGTAAATCTGTGCACCATCTGGCGGTATTGTCTGAGAGTAAACCTGAGCCTATGCAGTGCGACAGGACTATGACTAAAGTTGAACGGCAAGAACACAGACGTCTGAACAGGCTGTGTTTCTACTGTGGTGATTCCACTCATGCTATTTCTAATTGTCCTAAGCGCACTAGGCGGTTCGATAGCTCTGCCGTCATTGGTACTGTACAGTCCAAATTCCTTCTGTCCATTACCTTGATATGCTCTTTGTCATCGTATTCTGTCATGGCGTTTGTGGATTCAGGCGCTGCCCTGAATCTGATGGATTTGGATTATGCTAAACGTTGTGGATTTTTCTTGGAGCCTTTGCGGTGTCCTATTCAGTTGAGAGGAATTGATGCTACACCTTTGGCCAAGAATAAGCCTCAGTACTGGGCCCAGCTGACCATGTGCATGGCTCCTGCACATCAGGAAGTTATTCGCTTTCTGGTACTGCATAATCTGCATGATGTGGTCGTGTTGGGGTTGCCATGGCTACAAACCCATAATCCAGTATTAGATTGGAACTCTATGTCGGTAACCAGCTGGGGTTGTCAGGGAGTACATGGTGATGTTCCATTTTTGTCTATTTCGTCATCCATTCCTTCTGACATCCCAGAGTTCTTGTCTGACTTTCAGGATGAATTTGAAGAGCCCAAGTCTGATGCCCTACCTCCGCATAGGAATTGTGATTGTGCTATCAATTTGATTCCTGGTAGTAAATTCCCTAAGGGTCGTTTATTTAATTTGTCCGTGCCTGAACACACCGCTATGCGCAGTTATGTGAAAGAATCCCTGGAGAAGGGACATATTCGCCCATCGTCATCACCATTGGGAGCAGGGTTCTTTTTTGTAGCCAAAAAGGATGGTTCGCTAAGACCGTGTATTGATTACCGCCTTCTTAATAAGATCACTGTTAAGTTTCAGTATCCCTTGCCATTGATATCTGACTTGTTTGCTCGGATTAAGGGGGCTAGTTGGTTTACTAAGATTGATCTTCGTGGTGCGTATAATCTGGTGAGAATCAGGCAGGGAGATGAATGGAAAACGGCATTTAATACGCCCGAGGGTCATTTTGAGTATCTGGTGATGCCGTTCGGACTTGCCAATGCTCCATCTGTTTTTCAGTCTTTTATGCATGACATTTTCCGTGAGTATCTGGATAAATTCCTGATTGTTTACTTGGATGACATTTTGATCTTCTCTGATGATTGGGAGTCTCATGTGAAGCAAGTCAGAATGGTTTTCCAGGTACTGCGTGCTAATTCCTTGTTCGTGAAGGGATCAAAGTGTCTCTTCGGTGTGCAGAAAGTTTCATTTTTGGGGTTCATCTTTTCCCCTTCTACTATCGAGATGGATCCGGTTAAGGTTCAGGCCATCCAGGATTGGACTCAGCCGACATCTCTGAAAAGTCTGCAGAAATTCCTGGGCTTTGCTAATTTTTATCGTCGCTTCATCTGTAATTTTTCTAGCATTGCCAGACCATTGACCGATTTGACCAAGAAGGGTGCTGATTTGGTTAATTGGTCTTCTGCTGCCGTGGAAGCTTTTCAGGAGTTGAAGCGTCGTTTTTGCTGTGCCCCTGTGTTGTGTCAACCAGATGTTTCTCTTCCGTTCCAGGTCGAGGTTGATGCTTCTGAGATTGGAGCAGGGGCGGTTTTGTCACAGAGAGGTTCTGGTTGCTCAGTGTTGAAACCATGTGCTTTCTTTTCCAGGAAATTTTCTGCTGCTGAGCGTAATTATGATGTGGGCAACCGAGAGTTGCTGGCCATGAAGTGGGCATTCGAGGAGTGGCGTCATTGGCTTGAGGGAGCTAAGCATCGCGTGGTGGTATTGACTGATCATAAGAATCTTACTTATCTCGAGTCTGCCAAGCGCTTGGATCCTAGACAGGCCCGTTGGTCGTTATTTTTTGCTCGTTTTGATTTTGTGATTTCGTACCTTCCGGGCTCTAAAAATGTGAAGGCGGATGCTCTGTCTAGGAGTTTTGTGCCCGACTCTCCGGGGTTATCTGAGCCGGCGAGTATCCTCAAGGAAGGAGTCATTGTGTCTGCCATCTCTCCTGATTTGCGGAGAGTGTTGCAGAAATTTCAGGCTAATAAACCTGATCGTTGTCCGGCCGAGAAACTGTTCGTCCCTGATAGGTGGACTAGTAAAGTTATCTCTGAACTTCATTGTTCGGTGCTGGCTGGTCATCCAGGAATCTTTGGTACCAGAGAGTTAGTGGCTAGATCCTTCTGGTGGCCATCTCTGTCACGGGATGTGCGTGCTTTTGTGCAGTCCTGTGGGATTTGTGCTAGGGCTAAGCCCTGCTGTTCACGTGCCAGTGGGTTGCTTTTGCCCTTGCCGGTCCCGAAGAGGCCTTGGACACATATTTCGATGGATTTCATTTCTGACCTTCCCGTTTCTCAAGAGATGTCGGTCATTTGGGTGGTCTGTGATCGCTTTTCTAAAATGGTCCATCTGGTGCCCTTGGTTAAATTGCCTTCCTCCTCTGATTTGGTGCCTTTGTTCTTCCAGCATGTGGTTCGTTTGCATGGCATTCCTGAGAATATTGTTTCTGACAGAGGTTCCCAGTTTGTCTCGAGGTTCTGGCGAGCCTTTTGTGGTAGGATGGGCATTGACCTATCTTTTTCCTCGGCCTTCCATCCTCAGACTAATGGCCAGACCGAACGAACCAATCAGACCTTGGAAACATATCTGAGATGTTTTGTTTCTGCTGACCAGGATGATTGGGTGTCATTTTTGCCGTTGGCTGAGTTCGCCCTTAATAATCGGGCCAGCTCGGCTACCTTGGTCTCTCCATTTTTCTGCAATTCTGGGTTCCATCCTCGTTTCTCTTCAGGACAGGTTGAGTCTTCGGACTGTCCTGGTGTGGATTCTGTGGTGGACAGGTTGCAGCAGATCTGGACTCAGGTAGTGGACAATTTGACCTTGTCCCAGGAGAAGGCTCAGCTTTTCGCTAATCGTAGACGCCGTGTGGGTCCCCGACTTCGTGTTGGGGATCTGGTTTGGTTATCTTCTCGTCATATTCCTATGAAGGTTTCCTCTCCTAAATTTAAACCTCGTTTTATTGGTCCGTATAGGATTTCTGAGATTCTCAATCCGGTGTCTTTTCGTCTGACCCTCCCAGACTCCTTTTCCATACATAATGTATTCCATAGGTCGTTGTTGAGAAGATACGTGGCACCTATGGTTCCATCTGTGGAGCCTCCTGCCCCTGTTTTGGTGAAGGGGGAATTGGAGTATATTGTGGAGAAAATTTTGGATTCTCGTGTCTCTAGACGGAAACTCCAGTATCTGGTCAAATGGAAGGGTTATGCTCAGGAGGATAATTCCTGGGTTTTTGCCTCTGATGTCCATGCCCCAGATCTTGTTCGTGCCTTTCATGTGGCTCATCCTGGTCGGCCTGGGGGTTCTGGTGAGGGTTCAGTGACCCCTCCTCAAGGGGGGGGTACTGTTGTGAATTCTGTGGCTGAATTCACTCCTGTGGTCACAAGTGGTATTGCAGCCTCTGGGCTTCCTCCCTCAGGTGTTTTGGTGAGCTCGTTGGCTGCCTTGCTATTTAACTCCACCTGAGTCTGTCTTCCTTGCTCCTTGTCAATGTTCCAGTGTTGGATCTGAGCTACTGCATCTTTCCTGTGGCCTGCTGCTCTGCTAGATAAGTGTTACTTTGTTTTTGTTTCCGTTTTTTCTGTCCAGCTGTGCTATTCTCTTTTGCTGGAAGCTCTGAGACGCAAAGGGTGCACCGCCGTGCCGTTAGTTCGGCACGGTGGGTCTTTTTGCCCCCCTTTGCGTGGTTCTGCTTTAGGGTTTTTTGTAGACTGCATAGTTCTCTTTGCTATCCTCGCTCTGTCTAGAATATCGGGCCTCACTTTGCTGAATCTATTTCATTCCTACGTTTTGTCTTTTCATCTTGATAACAGTCATTATATGTGGGGGGCTGCCTATTCCTTTGGGGTATTTCTCTGAGGCAAGTCAGGCTTGTATTTCTATCTTCAGGCTAGTCAGCTCCTCAGGCAGTGCCGAGTTGCATAGGTAGTGTTAGGCGCAATCCACTGCTGCTTTTAGTTGTGTGAGGATAGGTTCAGGTATTGCAGTCTGCAGAGATTCCACGTCTCAGAGCTTGTTCTATTGTTTTTGGGTTATTGCCATATCACTGTATGTGCGCTGATTACTGCACACTGTGTTGCCTGATAGCACAGCATAACACTGATCAGACTGTATGAAGCCCACTGCCCCGTCACAAAGAAACTTTTAGTGGGTTTCTAACTTTTTGCTAGCTTTAAAGGTGTGGCACTGTACAAGACCACCACGGCAGCAATAGTGCACTAGCAGGCGGGCAGTCTGTTGCCTTACAGCACCAATTCTGCAGGACTGAGCCCCCATGTCTCCAGGTCACACCACCCACATGCAGAGCAACAACACCAAGTGAAAGGAGCTGAAAACCTCACCTTCTACATGTTCTCAGGTGTGAGCTGATAGCAAAAATAGGTAAAACCTCTCCTACAATCTCTTACCAAGTAAAAACGCAGGGGCCAAATGGGAGGAGTGCTGGTCCAAGTAAGCCAAAGAAAAAAGGGGACATACAAAGGAATATACCATAGTTGCGGAATAAGACATGGACCGAACATCGAAAGATAATATATAAAATAAAAATGTAGTAAGAAATTAAATATAAAAATCTGATTTAAAGGGAACCTGTCACCCCCAAAATGGAAGGTGAGCTAAGCCCCCCGGCATCAGGGGCTTATCTACAGCATTCTGTAAGGCTGTAAATAAGCCCCCGATGTATCCTAAAAGATGAGAAAAGAGGTTAGATTATACTCACCCAGGGGGGGCCCAGTCCGATGGGTGTCGCGGTCCGGTTTGGGGCCTCCCATCTTCTTACGATGACGTCCTCTTCTGGTCTTCTTGCTGCGGCTCCAGCACAGACGTACTTTGTCTGACCTGTTGAGGGCAGAGCAAAGTACTGCAATGCGCAGGTGCCAGGCCTCTCTGACCTTTCCCGCGCCTGTGCACTGCAGTACTTTTCTCTGTAGCGGTGGCATATGGGGTAATAGGAGGTTAATGTCACCTTTGAATTGTAAGGTGAAATCAAGACGGCTTAGTAATGGAGAGGCGTCAATAAGACACCTATCCATTACTAATCCTATAATTGTTAATGGGTTAAACACACTCACATGCAGAATAAAGAATTTGCCATCTTTACTGTTCTGCCAATCCATGCGACACCCTCGATCTCCTGGAAAAGAAAGAAAAAATAATAAACCAACACAAATACTCACTGGTCCGACGCAGTTCATTTCATAATGAGTGTTCCACGACGATCTCCCCTATAGAGCTGTCACATCAGCTCTATAGGCATCCAGTGACACACTGACAGGAGACAATGGCTCCTGCAGTGTTATCACCGAGAGTTCAATCGCCTCTCACTTTACGTCATTGCTGCGTGAGAATTTTCCCACACAGCGGTGCGCAAGTGACAGTATGAACTCTGCACTCACAGCGGCGGAGGGATACAGTGCGGAAGGATACCTTCCGTCATTGTATCACCGGAGCCCCTGGAGAGCGATCGCATCTGATGATGTGACAGCTCTCCACGGGAAAGCGTTGTGGGACACTCGTTATTAAATGAATTACATCGGATCAGGGAGTATACTGTTGGTTTATTATTATTTTTTTTTTACAGGTGATCAAGGAGTTCGGAGACTAGCTATATAATGAGTATATACTGTATGTCTATATGTGTTTTTTTTAACACTTGAACACAGTAGCCAGATAATGGGACTACTATTGTCCCATCATCCGGCTAGCTGTCACTGTAGCAGGCATAGCCGGATGGGACTAGAAGTCCCATCGGACGATGCCTGCCTACACACACAGACCCACACACACACAGCCCCGCACACACACAGCCCCGCACACACACAGATACACAAACACCAGCACATCTTCGCACACACGCACACAGCCACGCACACCCTTGCAGACACACACAAACACCCGCACACACACAGTCTCCGCCCACACTCTTTTCCCCCTCCCGATCTGCAGCGTTTCTCGCAGGCACATCCGCAGCAAATCCGCAGATCTTTTTTAAACCTGCGGTTTTGCTGCAGATTGGCCTGACACAATGGAAGTCAATGGGTGCAGAAACGCTGCAGATCCGCAAAGTGAATTGACATGCTGCGGAAAATAAAACGCTGCAAATCCACACGTTTTTTTTTGCAACATGTGCAAAAAAATTCTCAATTTCCCATTGACTAACATTGTTTGTGCACTACACTGTGGATTTGATGCAAAACGCTGCGGATCCACATCTAAATCCGCAACATGTGCATATAGCCTTACACCATTTTTTTACTTGTGCACCTTTGGCTGAACTCAAATAGGTCTTTTTTTGACCTGTGATATATTGATTGTCAGTTATGATATATTATGTTATTAAAGTTATATCTTTTTAAGTATTTTGAATTTGTTTGGTAATTAATATGCTCCATAATTTTTGTAGCTAAATGTGGTTTAGGAGCTCCATAGGGTACATACTCATATTGGTCCTGGTTGACAATCCCGGGACTTTGTTGTAGAGTATTGTATCTGAGATTGTGTTTCTCTTTTTTTTTGCAGTCGCTGTTATTCCATGAATAACAGCAATCGCAACACTGGGGTCGGTAAAAACCGACCCGAATCATGTTCTCCCCAGTAGCCGAGACCCCGAGCATTTTCCGACGCTGGAGGGTGCTATAACCTTATTTGCTTTTTGCTGAAAACACATAGACCAGACGTCTGGAAGCTTGCTGCCATGATTTTGCTTTTTCCCAATTTTTAATGTTAATCCAAATAAATGTGTAATTATATATATATATATATATATATATATATGTATATATATATACTGTATATATATATATATATATTTTTTTTTTTCTTTTAATATAGGCGCTGCTTGATGAAAATGCTTCTCTATTGCATATTCAACCCTGGAACTTGCTTGGAGCTCTCCGTGCACCGCACCCTATCTGGCATGTCTCCTTCATTGCTGAGCTGATGATTTTTCTTTTTTTCCCCCTTTCATCATACTGTTTTGATGGCATGGCTGATCTGAAATTGCAATTGATCACTGAACTAAAAGTTGTTCTGTAACCATGTACTATTGGTGGTTCTGGTGCTGTATTCATGTAGTGAAAGTGGTTCTAGTGCTACTTTCATGTAGTCATAATGACTAGGTATTCATGTAGTGATTATGGTTCTGGTGATGGCTCTGTATACATATACTGATCACGGTTTTTGTGTTGTATTCATGTACTGATGATGGTTCTGTATTCATGTATTAATGGTGGTTCTGGTATTGTATTCATATACTGATGATGGCTCTGTATGAATGTACTGATGGTGTTTCTGCTGCATTATTCATGTACTGATGATGGTTCTGGTGCTGTATTATTGTACTGTTGATGGTTCTGGTGTTGCATTCATGTTGTGCTGATGGTTCTGTATTCACATACTGATGGTGTTTCTGCTACGTTGTTCATGTACTGATGATGGTTCTGGTGTTGTATTTATGTACTGATGGTGGTTACGCTGTGTTATTAAAGGGACACTGTCACCTGAATTTGGAGGGAACAATCTTCAGCCATAGAGGGGTGGTTTTCGCGTGTTTGATCCACCCTTTCCTTACCCGCTGGCTGCAATATTGGATTGAAGTTCATTCTCTGTCCTCCATAGTACACGCCTGCGCAAGGCAAAATTGCCTTGTGCAGGCATGTACTATGGAGGACAGAGAATGAACTTCAATTCAATATTGCAGCCAGCATGCAGCCAGCAGGTAAGGAAAGAGTGGATCAAACACCCGAAAACCCCGCCTCTATGGTTGAAGATTGTTCCCTCCAAATTCAGGTGACAGTGTCCTTTTAATGTACTGATGCTGATTTTAGTTATGTATTCCTTATGTTTGATGGTTCTGGTGGTGTATTCATGTATTGCTGGTTCTGGATAATTATTCATGCACTAATGTTGGTGCTGTATTCATGTACTGATGTTCCTCCATTACTGAGAAATCAGTGTTACTTCTGGAGCCGTGTTCGCATTTGTGTTTGGAGTTTCTGTCAAATCATTTTTATGAAAATATTATAGGCCAATGAGTACATAATTCCAAGTGCACACAGAGTCAAATATTATTTATTGACATAATTATGGTTAATTATTATATGGCTAAGTATAATATAACAAAGTCCAATTTCCACAACCAGATTTCTATGGTGAATCAAGGTAGAACAACCTCCCAAGTTAGAACGCCTCAACATTACTGGGTGCATACTGTATATCTGTTTGTAGAAAAAGATGACTACATTCCAAAATCTTAGCAAGTTGGTAAAGAGTTATCTGAAAACAATTTAATTGACTGTTTTCAGAGACATGTACAGAACTATGAATGCAGCTCATGAGTAGAGTTGAGCAAATTTGTTCGGGTTCCCTCTTATTCGGCAAGCTATAGTGCTTACCGAATAAGCTGTAGGGTCAGCGCTCATAGCAAGGCAGCCGTTCTACTACATAAAGGAGATCTGACCATCGCCTCTATGAAGGGGCGGATTATAAGAGGGTCAATCTGGGCGGTAGCCCAGGGCCCAGTGGTGTGGGGGGGCCCTGGGCTACCGCACAGATTGCCCGCCGCCATCAGGGCATTACTGCCCGTGCCCTGACTGGCATATTATTTATGGGCCCGGTGGGCAGAGAGAGGGGGCCCGCATTGGGCCCCATCTCATCTGCTCACCGGGCCCCTACCGGCGCTGCGGCGGTTTCCTATTGACGTGCGGGCGCGCGCCCGCACGTCAATAGTTAACAACAGCCGCCAGCCAATTGGAGGCTGTCAGCTGAAGTCGGTCGCAGGCGCAGCGCACACGTCGCCGGCATCTGACGTCATTGTCAGTCGCTGGCGAGTGCGCGCTGCTGGAGGGAGCTCGCCGCCTGGAGCGCTGGTCAGGTGAGGAGAACTCGGTTGGTTGTTTTTTTTGTTTGTTTTTTGCTAACCTAACGGCAATCCGGGCGGGCCAGAATGCTGGACAGTCAGTGACACTGTCTGACTGGGGGCAATATGCTGGAGCCGGAGGACACACTGGGGCAGATGATAGCTGGACACACTGGGGCAATGCTGGAGACACTGGGGCAGATTTCTGGACACACTGGGGGCAATGCTGGAGGACACACTGGGGCAAATGATTGCTGGACTTACTGGGGCAATGCTGGAGACACTGGGGCAGATTTCTGGACACACTGGGGGCAATGCTGGAGGACACACTGGGGCAAATGATTGCTGGACTTACTGGGGCAATGCTGGAGACACTGGGGCAATGCTGGAGACACTGGGGCAGATTGCTGGACACACTGGGGGTAATGTTGGAGGACACACTGGGGCAGATGATTGCTGGACATACTGGGGCAATGCTGGAGACACTGGGGCAATGCTGGAGACATTGGGGCAGATTGCTGGACACACTGGGGGCAATGCTGGAGGACACACTGGGGCAGATGATAGCTGGACACACTGGGGCAATGCTGGAGACACTGGGGCAGATGATTGCTGGACATACTGGGGCAATGCTGGAGACACTGGGGCAATGCTGGAGACACTGGGGCAGATTGCTGGACACACTGTCTGGGGGCAATGCTGGACACTCTGGGGCAATATGCTGGACATACTGGGGCAGATTGCTGGACACATTGTCTGGGGGCAATGCTGGACACACTGGGGCAATATGCTGGACATACTGGGGCAGTTTGCTGGACACACTGGGGGTAATATGCTGGACACACTGGGGGTAATATGCTGGACACACTGGGGCAGATTGCTGGAGACACTGGGGCAGATTGCTGGACACACTGGGGCAGATGATTGCTGGACACACTGGGGCAATGCTGGAGACACTGGGGCAATGCTGGAGACACTGGGGCAGATTGCTGGACACACTGTCTGGGGCAATGCTGGACACTCTGGGGCAATATGCTGGACATACTGGGGCAGATTGCTGGACACACTGTCTGGGGGCAATGCTGGACACACTGGGGCAATATGCTGGACATACTGGGGCAGATTGCTGGACACACTGGGGGTAATATGCTGGACATACTGGGGGTAATATGCTGGACACACTGGGGCAGATTGCTGGACACATTGAGGCAGATTGCTGGACACACTGTCTGGGGGCAATGCTGGACACTCTGGGGCAATATGCTGGACATACTGGGGCAAATTGCTGGACATACTGGGGGCGGGACTGGAGGCATGGGCAGAATGTAGATACGGAGCATGATTGTTGAAATGGGCAGAATGAAAGACATGGGGCAGTATTGGATCATGGGGCAGGATGGATATGATGGAGACAGATGGGGCAGGATGGGGAGATCATATGGGGTAGAATGGATACTCATGAGGGCAGGATGCGAGAACATATGGCTGGAGCCAGGAATGAGATACACGGGGCCAGAATGGGGAATATTATTACCATAGGGGCTAATTAAGGGATATTATTACTACAGTGATGTATTTATTTTATTTTTTGCGTATACTGTTTTAAATGGGGGGCGGTCCTGATACTGTGCAGAGTGACACTATATCGCCTTTTTTTCTTTATGTGGTGTAATGTAGAAATTGGGAAAAATTAAGTAATGTGTTCTGCAAGCGGACCTTGAGATAACTGTGTTATTTCCTGCAGAGACGAGTCCTGGCTGGATGAAATGATGGTGGTCTGTGCTGGATGAAAGATGAAGGACTTCACCTAGAGACGTCACTGGTGAGTCAGTGTGTTACCTATACACTGACACTATACACTGTATACTATATACAGAGCTCCTGTGTATAATGTCACCGGTGATCGCTGTATAACCTCTACACAGACACTGCATACTAGGTACAGATCTCCTGTGAATACTGGCACTTATGGTGATAGTATTGTGTTTTTATTTTTTTTTATTACTGATCAGTATTGTAGTATTCAGTCACTATATGGTGGTAATATGTGGTCTGGAAATGGTGTTGCGGTATTTGTCCCTTGTATGTGCTATTTGTTCACCAAGTGGTGGTAATATGTGGTCTTGACATGGTGCGGTGGTATTTGTTCCTTGTATGTGATATTGGTCATTTTAAAAATTGAAAAATAAATCAAAATATACCTAAATTGTATTGCATATTTTAACAAATATTTAATAGGTTACAGTAGAGTAAGGCCCGGACATTTTTCTGGAATAATCTGGTTCAGGTATATCATGACCCCGTCACATGACCTGGGGGCCCACAGTTTCTGAACAGCCCAAGGCCCTGGCTACCCTTAATCCACCCCTGCCTCTATGTTGCAGAGCCGATCGAGTTGTGCCAGCTTTTAGTCTCCTATGGAGACTAATGAAGCATCGCAAAAGTAAAAAAAAATGTTTAAAAATATAAAAAAATAAAAGTTCAAATCACCCCCCTTTTGCCTCATTCATAATAAAATAAAAATAAAATCAAACATACACATATTTGGTATCACCGTGTTCATAATCACCCGATCTATCAATAAAAAAAGGATTAACCCGATCGCTAAACGGCGTAGCGAGAAAAAAATTCAAAATGCCTGAATTATGTGTTTTGGTTGCCGCAACATTGCATTAAAATGTAATAACGGGTGATCAAAAGATCGTATCTGCACCAAAATGGTATCATTAAAAATGTCATCTCGGCATGCCAAAAATAAGCCCTCACCTGACCCCAGATCACGAAAAATGGAGACTCTATGGGTATTGGAAAATTGCACAATTTTTTTTTTTTTTTAGCAAAGTTTGGAATTTTTTTTACCACTTGGATAAAACATAACCTAGGCATGTTTGGTGTCTATGAACTCGTGATGACCTGGAGAATCTAAATGGCAGGTCAGTTTTAGTATTTAGTGAAGCTAGCAGAAAAGCCAAACAAAAAACATGTGTGGGATTCCACTTTTTTTTGCAATTTTACCGCACTTGGAATTTTTTTCCCATTTTCTAGTACACGACATGGTAAAACCAATGGTGACGTTGAAAAGGACAACTCGTCCCGCAAAAAACAAGCCCTCACATGGCCATATTGACGGAAAAATAAAAAAAATATGGCTCTGGGAAAGGGCAAGGTCTTGAAGGGGTTACTACATAACATTTCCCTCATGTCTGCTTTACATCAGCACCATTAATAAAATGTTCTTTTATTTTGTTAGCCTTTTAGGAGGTTGAAAAATGTAGCAGTAATTATTAACTTTTTCATGGAAATTTACAAAATTATTTTTTTCAGGGACATATCCAGGTTTGATGTGACTTTAGGGGTCCTATATATTGGGAGATCCCCAAAAGTGATACCATTTTAAAAACAGCAACCCCTGACATATTAAAATTTGCCATCACGTAGTTTATTAACCCTTCAGGTGCTTTTCAGGAATTAGTGCAAAGTGACATGACAGGAATGAAAAATTGTATTTTTACCACCTAAATGCCGCTGACTTTTGAGCAGGCCACTGTAGCCAACAGACTCTAAAGGTACCTTCACACTGAGCGAGGTCGCCAGCGAGATCGCTGCTGAGTCACAAGTTTTGTGACGCAACAGCGACCTCAGTAGCGATCTCGCTATGTTTGACACGTAGCAGCGACCAGGCCCCTGCTGTGAGATCGCTGGTCGTGTCGGAATGGCCTGGACCTTTTTTTGATCGTTGAGGTCCCGCTGGGTAGCACACATCGCTGTGTTTGACACCTTACCAACGACCTCGTTGACGACTCAGACACCGACACATAGGCGTGCATTTGCGTTGCCTTTTCCGCACCCCTCCGCTCCGATTGGTGGTCGCTACTGCGTTCTGATTGGCGGTCATGCCTTCAACAGAAGGCGACATAGTAGCGCTTCCATCCTTTGTTCCTGACCGCGTGGTGGTTTTCAGATCGTTGTAGAGTTCTCCGGCCTGCGACTCCTCTTCGATTTATCTATTCTTCAACGGTTCTTCTGACACCTTTTGGGCACGGTAGGTATCGTTTGGTGTCTCAAATGCGTTCCCACCGAAGGGCTATTGTGTCGCCTCATAAGGCAAGGCCGCCACCAATCAGAACGCAGTAGCGACCACCAATCGGAACTGAATGGGCGCGGAAAAGGCAACGCAAATGCACGCCTGTGTGACTACAGGACGTCCCTCATCGAGGTCTGAATCGTCATAATAGCTGCCATGTGACAGGGTCTCAACGACCAACGACATCGTTGTACAGGTCGCTACAGGTTGCCGCATCGCTGTTGCGTCGTTGGGAAGATCTCAGTGTTTGACATCTCACCGGCGACCACATAGCGACGCAGCAACGATCCCTGACAGGTCGTATCGTTGTCGGGATCGCTTTAGCGTCGCTAAGTGTGACGGGGCCTTAAGGCCAGTATTTGGTCATAAATTGCCATAGCAAACATCAGAACCACCGCATAGGCAGCATCAATAGTAAAAACTTCGTCACACAGGGTCAATAGGGGTGGGAACGGAGTGAGTTACTCGCGGCATAACGCGGTCCGTTACCGCTGACATTAACCCTGTGTGAGCGGTGACTGGAGGGGAGTATGGAGCGGGCGCTGACTGCAGGGAGTATGGAGCGGGGAGTATGGAGCGGGCGCCGGGCACTGACTGCAGGGGAGTAGGGAGGGACTAATCGGACTGTGACCGGACTGATTGGTCGCAGCAGCCATGACAGGCAGCTGGTGAGACCAATCAGCGACTTGAATTTCCATGACAGACAGAGGCCGCGACCAATGAATATCCATGACAGACAGACAGACAGATGAAAGTGACCCTTAGACAATTAGATAGTAGATAGTAGATAGTCATTATTGACAACAGCAGCATCTAAACGAGGCTGAAGTTGGTTTCTTATTCGTTCAAGAAGTTGTCCACTACTATAAAGTTTTTTGGTTTTTTTTCATAAATCTTGCTATTATGTGCCACTGAAAACATCTACTGTGTTTATTTTAGCAATATTACCTGTTATCATGCTGTAGCAGCACATCTTCAGTGCTGGATTCAGCTCTCATGAGGTTAATCGACAACTTCCTTATTGTGCCCTAATACTACAAGTTCCATGATGCTTTGCACTGCCACTAAGCCCGAACCTAGCACACCCACTCCAAAAACACACCCAAATCCCTCCCTCCTCTCTCTTCAAAAAGATTTGTGATGTCATTTCTGTCCAACTCCTCTTTTACATTTGTCCAACTCACACTCCATTACACACAGATAGATAGATAGATAGATAGATAGATAGATAGATAGATAGATAGATAGATATGGGATAGATAGATATGAGATAGATAGATAGATAGATAGATAGATAGATAGATAGATAGATAGATAGGGATAGATAGATAGATAGATAGATAGATAGATAGATAGATAGGGGATAGATAGATAGATAGATATGGGATAGATAGATAGATAGATAGATAGATAGATAGATAGATAGATAGATAGATAGATAGATATGGGATAGATAGATAGATATGGGATAGATAGATAGATAGATAGATAGATAGATAGATAGATAGATATGGGATAGATAGATAGATAGATAGATAGATAGATAGATAGATAGATAGATAGATAGATAGATAGATAGATAGATATGGGATAGATAGATAGATAGATTTCGGTCACTATGGCCATGTGGGGGCTTATCTTTTGCGGGACAAGTTCTACTTTTGAACGACACCATTGGTTTTACCATATTGTGTAGTAGAAAATGTGAAAAAAATTCAAAGTATGATGAAATTGCAAAAAAAGTGCAATCCCACACTTGTTTTTTGCTTGCCTTTTTGCTAGGTTCACTAAATGCTAAGGCTGTGTGCACACGTTGCGGATTTGATTGCAGATCCGCAGCGTTTTTTGCAGTACGGAATTGCATTAAATCCACAGTGTTGTGCACAACCAATGCAAGTCTATGGGAGCCGCAGACTTGTTGTGCACATGCTGCGGAATAGGCTGCACCGAAACGCAGCTTTTTTTTTTCTCCGCAGCATGTCACTTCTTTTGTGCCGAACTGCAGCGTTTCTGCACGCTTACGCCGGGATCACACTACAGCGAGATACGGCCGAGTCTCGCAGGTTAAAACCAAGCTCTGGCACCGGCACTCTGGAGCGGAGCGTGCGGCCGCACAGCAATACATGGAGCCGCACGCTCCGCTCTGGAGTGCCGGTGCCAGAACTTTGATTTAACCTGCGAGACACGGCCGTATCTCGCTGTAGTGTGACTCCGGCCTTAGACTTTCATTGTAACAAATATCTGCAGTTTTGCTGCGGATGTGGGCCCGAGAAACGCTGCAGTTCAGGAGGAGGGAAGTGTGTGGGTGGTGACCAGGGCCGAACTGGCCATCGGGCACTTCTGGCAAATGCTAGAAGGGCCGGTGCCAGTAGTGGGCCGCTGCACTCTTTCCCCCCTACTCCCGCCAGTGCCGCCGCCGCATTCAACTATACCGGCGTCTATGACGCCGGTATAGTTCAATGCAATGATGGAGGAGAGAGCGTCCGCTGACACTCCCTCTCCCATCATTCCCCGCTCTGCCTCTGACACTGCGGGTGTGCGATGACGTCATATCATCACAGACCTGCTGTGTCCCGGGCAGACTGCAGACGCCGAGACAGGAGCAGCGCAGGCAAGAGGAAAGGTGAGGAGAGTGTGGAGCCATTATCGGGGGGATGAGATGTGGGTTGTGCTGTATATACCACTGTGTGGGCTGTGCTGTGTATGCACCACTGTGTGGGCTGTGCTGTGTATATACCACTGTGTGGGCTGTGCTGTGTATGTACCACTGTGTGGGCTGTGCTGTGTATATACCACTGTGTGGGCTGTGCTGTGTATATACCACTGTGTGGGCTGTGCTGTGTATATACCACTGTGTGGGCTGTGCTGTGTATACTACTCCGCGGGCTGTGCTGTATATACTACTATGCGTGTTGTGCTGTATATACTACAACCCGGGCTGTGCTGTATACTACTACACGGGCTGTGCTGTATACTACTACGCGGGCTGTGCTATATTATGTGGGCTGTGCTATATACTATGCAAGTTGTGCTATATTATGTGCGGGCTTTTATATATACTATGGGAGGTATATTATATTCTATGGGGGAGGCCGTGTTATATACTATGTGGCTGTGTTATATAGTATTGCGGGGGTATATTCTATTCTATGGGGGAGGCTGTCTGATATACTATGGGGGGCTGCATTATATTCTATGGGGCAGGGCCGGCTCCAGGTTTTTGAGGGCCCCGGGCGAAAGAGTCTCAGTGGGCCCCCCCTTTAACACATACCCCGATTCATGATCGCATATAACACAGCCATGTAGTATATAACACTGCCCACGTAGTATATAGCAGCCCATGTAGTATATAGCAGCCCACGTAGCATATAGCAGCCCACGTAGTATATAGCAGCGCAGCCCACATAGTATATAGCAGCGCCACTCACTCATGCACTGGTAGGACTAGGAGCTCCTCCTGAATCTGCCTCATAACTTCAGCAGCACGGCAGCCAGCCAGGGGCGGAGATCAGAGCAGAGAACGTGCTCTCTCCCCCCACAAACAATGTCACGCTGGCTGCCTTCTCTTAACCCCTATGTGCCTGCCTGGCTGCACTGACTGAGTGAGAAGATGCTTGTGTCAGAGCTGGCACATAGGGGTTAAGAGAACGCAGCCAGCAGTGACTTTATAGGCGGAGAGAGCATGTTATCTCCTGCTCTGCTCTCCCAGCTGTATCTATGACAGCATGAGTGGGCCCCCCTCTCTCCCCAGGGCCCCGGCATTTGCCCGCTGTGCCGGGTGCTGACGCCGGCCCTGCTATGGGGGCTACATTATACTCTGGGGTGGCTGCATTATACTCAGCAAATTCAGATGTAAGGCTACTTTCACACTTGCGTCGGTACGGGGCCGTCGCAAACCTTCGGCCAGACGTACCGACGGACGTTATGCTAACTTTAGCACAACGTGGGCAGCGGATACAGTTTTACAACGCATCCGCTGCCCATTGTGATGAGCGTGGAAGAGGGGGTGGAGTTCCAGCCACGCATGCGCGGTCGGAAATGGCAGACACGTTGCACAAAAAAAGTTAAATTGAACTTTTTTTTGTGCGTTATGTCCGCCAAAACACGACGGATATGTTGCTAATACAAGTCTATGGGTACAAAACGCATCCTGCGAGCACATTTGCAGGATCCGTTGTTTTTCGCTGGATCTTTTTTTTTCTGCCGGATCTTTTTTTTTCCGCCATATCCGTTTTTTACCACCTGATCATTTTTTTCCGCCAGATCTGTTTTTTTCTCATAGAGTTGTATTAGCGCCGGAGTGCGTCTGATGGCCACACGTTTCATCCGTTTTTTGCTAGATCAGTCGCTGTGCATTTTTTCAACGTACCGAAAAACCGTTCCTCTGCATGTGTTTTCCGTCCGGTGGACGGATCCTGCAAAAACGGATTAAACGTGTGGCCACCAGGCGCAATCCGGCGCTAACACAACTCTATGAGAAAAAACAGATCTGGCGGAAAAAAAAACATCCGGTGGAATAAAATGGATCCGGCGGAAAAAAACGGATCCGGTTGAAAAAAACGGATCTGGCGGAAAAAACGATCCGGTGCAAATAAACGGATCCTGCATATGTGCTCGCAGGATGCGTTTTACCCATAGACTTGGATTAGCGACGGATCGTGACGGATGGCCAGACATTGCCTCCGTCGTGCTACGGATCCATCGTGTTTTGGCGGACCGTCGGCACAAAAAAAAACGTTCAATTGAAAATTTTTTTGGCCGGCTCGCCCGCCATTTTCTACCGCACATTTGTGGCAGAAACTCCGCCCCCTCCTCCCCGCACTTCAGAATGGGCAGCGGATGCGTTGAAAAACTGCATCCGCTGCCAACGTCGTGCACAAATTTCACAACGTGTGTCGGTACGTCGGCCCGACGCATAGCGATGGACCCGTACTGACGCAAGAGTGAAAGAGGCCTTAATGAGCAATGAATTTAAAAAGAAAAAAAAAAAAGTGGAAAAAAAACGGCGTGGGCTCCCGCGTAATTTTCTGCGCCAGAGGGGGAAAGCCGACGGCCGGGGCCAATATCTGTAGCCTGCTATGAATATCAGCCCGCAGCTGTCTGCGTAGCCTTTACTGGCTATTAAAAGAGGGGGACCCCCCCCCCCAAAAAAAAATGATGTGGGGTCCCCCTATATTTTATAGCCAGAAAGGCTACGCAGACAGCTGCAGGCTGATATTCATAGCCTAGAGAGGGGCCATGGATATTGCCCCCCCCCGCTACAAATACCAGTCCGCAGCCGCCCCAGAAATGGCGCATCTGTAAGATGCGCCAATTCCGGCACTTAGCCCCTCTCTTCCCACTCCCGAGTAGCGGTGGGATATGGGGTAATAAGGGGTTAATGTCACCTTGCTATTGTAAGGTGACATTAAGCCGGGTTAATAACGGAGAGGCGTCAATAAGACGCCTATCCATTACTAATCCAATAGTAAGAAAGGGTTAATAAAACACACACACATTTGGAAAAAAGTATTTTAATATTCTTCATTTAACCATACTTACCATATTTCAGCGCCTGCAAAAATGAGTAAAATAATAAACCGTATACTACCTTTCCGCCGTAGTCCAATTAATAACGAGTGTCCCACGACGATCTCCCCTATAGAACAGTGACATCGGGTGATGTCACTGCTCTATAGGACCCTCAGTGACACACTGACAGGAGACAATGGCTCCTGCAGTGCATCACTGAGGTTACTCTAGTTCACTGGTCTCACTTTATGGCAATTGCTGCGTGGGAAAATGTCTCACCCAGCAATGCCAATAGTGAGACTAGGGACTATTTTCTCACAGGGGCGTAGGAATACTTTGTGAGGAATACATGATGGAAGGATACCTTCCATCATTGTGTTCCTGCTGGAGCCCCTGGAGAGTGGTCGCATCAACTGATGCTCCTGCTCTCCACGGGAGATCGTCGTGGGACACTCGTTTTAATTGGATTTCTGCAGACAGGGAGTATATTGTTTGTTTATTATTTTAATATTTTTTACAGGTGACAATGGCTTCGGGGAACAAAGTGACAAGTGATGGTGAGTATGTACTCTATGTTATATGTACTGTATGTCTGTAGTATGTATGTATGTACTGTATGTCGCATGTCGTTGCATGGTGCATGTCGTCGCATGGTGCATGTCATCGTATGGTGCATGGTGCATGTCGCCGCATGGTGCATGTAGCATGGTGCATGTCGTCGCATGGTGCATGTCGTCGCATGGTGCATGTCGTCGCATGGTGCATGTTGCATGTCGTCGCATGGTGCATGTTGTCGCATGGTGCATGCAGCATGTCGCCGCATGGTGCATGTCGTCGCATGGTGCATGTCGTCGCATGGTGCATGTAGCATGTCGTCGCATGGTGCATGTCGTCGCATGGTGCATGTCGTCGCATGGTGCATGCAGCATGTCGTCGCATGGTGCATGTTGTCGCATGGTGCATGTCGTCGCATGGTGCATGTAGCATGTCGTCGCATGGTGCATGTCGTCGCATGGTGCATGTCGTCGCATGGTGCATGCAGCATGTCGCCGCATGGTGCATGTCGCATGGTGCATGTCGTCGCATGCAGCATGTCGTCGCATGGTGCATGTCACATGGTGCATGCAGCATGTCGTCGCATGGTGCATGTCGTCGCATGGTGCATGTCGCATGTTGTCGCATGGTGCATGCAGCATGTCGCCGCATGGTGCATGTCGTCGAATGGTGCATGTCGTCGCATGTAGCATGTCGCATGTTGTCATGTCGCCGCATGGTGCATGTCGTCGAATGTCGCATGGCGCATGTCGTTGCATGGTGCATGTCACCGCATGGTGCATGCATGTCGTCACATGGTGCATGTCGTCGCATGTCGCATGGTGTGTTGTATGTATGTATGTATGTATGTACTGTGTATGTTTTTTTTTTTTACATTCAACACATTAGCCGGATGCTGGGACTACTACTGTCCCATCATTGGCTAATGTGTCACTTACTGTCAGTGTAGCAGGCAGAGCCCGATGGGACTTGTAGTCCCATCGGACGATGCCTGCACACACACACACAGCGCCGGTACACACACATCGCCGGCACGCACACACATACACACAGCGCCGGCACGCACACGCACACACATCGCCGGCACACACACACACACACAGCGCCGGCACGCACACGCACACACATCGCCGGCACACACACACACACAGCGCCGGCACGCACACACACAGCGTCGGCACGCACGCACACACACATCGCCGGCACACACACACAGCGCCGGCACACACACACACCGCCGGCACGCACACGCACACACACAGCGCCGGCACGCACACACATGCACACACAGCGCCGGCACGCACACACACACAGCGCCGGCACGCACACGCACACACACACATCGCCGGCACACACACACACACATGCCGGCGGGCACCCGCACATGCCGGCGGGCAGACCCCGCACAGGCCGGCGAGCAGGCACCCGCACACGCCGGCGGGCAGACCCCCGCACACGCCGGCGGGCAGACCGCCGCACACGTCGGCGGGCAGGCACCCGCACACGCCGGCGGGCAGAGCCCCGCACACGCCGGCGGGCAGAGCCCCGCACACGCCGGCGGGCAGGCACCCGTACACGCCGGCGGGCAGACACCGGCGCCGGTCCACAAAAACACCGGCGCCGGCGGGCAGATCCCCGGCGACCGCAGCACAGCCCCGCCGGCACATCATGATCCCAGCAGCAGTGAGCACACAGAGCCCCGCCCGCCCCCAGCACAGCCCTGCAGGCAGCCCCCAGCACCGCCCACAGCCCAGTCACTCTTGCTGAGTGACTGCTGACTGTGGGGACTGGTCACGCCTGCTGCTGACGTCACGTCAATTTCTAGAGTCTGGAAATTGACGTGACGTCGGCGGAAATGAGCAGCGGCTGCAGTCTGGGGGTCACGTGACCCGGACTCAGCAGGCAGAATAGCGCCGCTCACAGGCGAAAACGGCAACGCAAGGTAATTGCCCAATTCATTAGGGGCCCGGGGGGATACATTGGGGGGATAATTGAAAGTAGTGGACAACCCCTTTAAGTTACTTATTCAGAGCTGAAGTTGGTTTCTTATTCGTCAGTTTCTTATTCGGCAATTTTTTCTTTTCTGTTTTTTATAGGTTTAACAACAAAAAATAGGCATCACAATAATAACAGACAATGCAGTGAGGTGCCCTGATGTGAATACGCTTCAAAACGGCTACAAAAACAATAAAACTGGCACGTAAATGGGCATCAAAGTGGGCACCAAAGAGCGCTGAAGAAAGGGTTAAATGCCTTTGGGCCACTGATCTCACACTGCAGACATATTGAATAGGGCGCCCCACATCCAAACCAGTTATTTCCAGCCTGGCCCAAATGGGTTCTGGGCATCAGAACTGGCATCAAAGTGGGCAGACAGTCAATTTTGACCATTTGAATAAGTAACTGATGTTTTTAAGGAGTTAAATGACTTTGGGCCACTGATCTGATACATAAAATACACAGATAGTGATGCCCTGCATCAAACCCAGGTCCCCCCAGCCTGGCCCAAATGGGTTCTGGGCACCAGAACTGGCATCAAAGTGGGCAAACAGCCCATTTTCTCAGATTTGAATAAATATATGATGTTTTTAAGGGGTTAAATGCCTTTGGGCCACTGATCTGACACTTAAAATACACAGTGATGCCCTGCATCAATCCCTGGTCCCTCCAGCCTGGCCCAAATGGGTTCTGGGCACCAGAACTGGCATCAAAATGGGCAAACTTTGATGCCCGTTCTGATGCCCAGAACCCATTTGGGCCAGGCTGGAGAGACGTGAGTTTGATGCAGGGCATCAATATCTGTGTATTTTAAGTGTCAGATCTGTGGCCCAAAGGCATTTACCCCTTAAAAACATCAGTTACTTATTCAAATGTGTGAAAATGGGCCGTTTGCCCTCTTTGATGCCAGTTCTGATGCCCAGAACCCATTTGGGCCAGGCTGGAGGGACCTGGGTTTGTTGCAGGGCATCAATATCTGTGTGTTTTAAATGTCAGATCAATGGCCCAAAGGCATTTAACCCCTTAAAAACATCAGTTACTTATTCAAATGTGTGAAAATTGGCTGTTTGCCCACTTTGATGTCAGTTCTGATGCCCAGAACCCATTTGGGCCAGGCTGGATGGACCTGTTTTTGATATGGGGCTCCCTGTTCTATATGTATGCACTGTGGTATCAGTGGTCCAAAGGCATTTAACCCCTTAAAAACATCAATTACTTTTTCAAATGTGTGAAAATTGGCTGTTTGCCCACTTTGATGCCAGTTCTGATGCCCAGAACCCATTTGGGCCAGGCTGGATGGACCTGTTTTTGATATGGGGCTCCCTGTTCTATATGTATGCACTGTGGTATCAGTGGTCCAAAGGCATTTAACCCCTTAAAAACATCAATTACTTTTTCAAATGTGTGAAAATTGGCTGTGTGCCCACTTTGATGCCAGTTCTGGTGCGCAGAACCCATTTGGGCCAGGTTGGAAGGACCTGGGTTTGATGCAGGGAATCACTATCTGTGTATTTTATGTATCAGATCAGTGGCCCAAAGGCATTTAACCCCTTAAAAACATCAGTTACCTATTCAAATTGCCAAAATTGACTGCCCACTTTGATGCCAGTTCTGGTGCCCAGAACCCATTTGGGCCAGGCTGGAGATAGCTCGTTTGGATGTAGGGCAACCTGTTCTATATGTCTGCATTGTGAGATCAGTGGCCCAAAGGCATTTAACCCTTTCTTCAGCGCTCTTTGGTTCCCACTTTGATGCCCATTTTTGTGCCAGTTTTATTGATTTTGTAGCCGTTTTTTAGTGTATTCACATCAAAGCACCTCACTGCATTGTCTTTTGTTAATGTGATGCTTATTTTTTTGTTGTTAAACCTATAAAAAACAGAAAAGAAAAAATTGCCGAATAAGAAACTGAACGAATACGAAACCAACCTCAACCTCGTAGCGTCTAAGCGGCTTAAGGCTACGTTCACACTAGCGTTGTGCGCCGCTGTGTCGGTGACACAACGCACAACGCACGCAAAAACGTGGCAAAACGCACGCAAAAACGCTGCGTTTTGCGACGCATGCGTCGTTTTTTGCCGAAAATCGGACGCAAGAAAAATGCAACTTGTTGCGTTTTCTTGGTCCGACGCTTGCGGCAAAAAAGACGCATGCGTCGCACAACGCAACAAACAAAAACGCATGCGTCCCCCATGTTAAATATAGGGGCGCATGACGCGTGCGTCGCCCGACGCGCACACTAGCATAACGCTAGTGTGAACATAGCCTTAGAGACATGGACGGTGCAATAGTGGCTGATGCAGCAAGTTGTCAGCTATAGTGGACAGCAGACAGCTGCTGGATTACCTGTATGGGGAGGCTAATCTCTTATATCTCAGGTCAGTAAAAAGATGTTTAGCCATAGACTCTACTTTGCAGATACAGTTGTATTGGTGGCCATTTATCTTTCCGAAATCCATACACCTGGTGAGGACCACTGTAGGAGTGCAGGTGGAGGGCATGGGGGCCCTCACCATGTCCTCACCATGCAGTACTATGTGCCGGAGAGATCCGCAACTGCTAACTCCTGGCAGCCGCCAGCCAGACCTTCTTCTCTGGGACCCTAACATCCCTCGCTGCCTCATTTCTACCCTCCATATTCATGTGTTGTCATGGCGATACTAAACCACGCCTACTGGGCGGTGCTCCCAATTTGGAAGTTGAACGCGCGTAATTTGCTTCTGCTCCGCCTTCGTGACGCGAACATCTCTGATTGGCTGCATACAGAGCTCCTGTACAATTCCTATTGGACCAGGTTGGCGCGAATGTGCGCGGCTCCGAGACACGGGGGAGGCGGGAAACAATAGCGGGAGGAGCAGGCCGGAGACCGGAGACACAAGGGAGGAGTTGGTCCTAGAACCGGGACAGTAAACGGCGGCACCAGTTGTGAGGTCCAGACGCTACGCTGCAGGCCGTACAAGCACCATGGCGGATAAAGAGGGTAAGTGTGGAGAAAGTTGCCTGCTCGTGTGCCGTGAAGTGCAGCCGGTACTGTAGTGTGTACGGTGCCGTGTAGTTCCTCACTGGTGCTGCAGCCTCTTCCTTGTGTCCGGGCACAGCTGCGTTTGATGATGCTGTGGAGGAGCGGGTCATAAACGAAGAGTACAAGATCTGGAAGAAGAACACCCCTTTCCTGTACGACCTGGTGATGACTCACGCCCTGGAGTGGCCCAGCCTGACAGCACAGTGGCTGCCCGATGTCACCAGGTGAGTCCGGGCTCTCCCCTCCTCCCCCGGGCTGTGCCCCTGCCCGATGTCACCAGGTGAGTGCGGGCTCTCCCCTCCTCCCCCGGGCTGTGCCCCTGCCCGATGTCACCAGGTGAGTGCGGGCTCTCCCCTCCTCCCCCGGGCTGTGCCCCTGCCCGATGTCACCAGGTGAGTGCGGGCTCTCCCCTCCTCCCCCGGGCTGTGCCCCTGCCCGATGTCACCAGGTGAGTGCGGGCTCTCCCCTCCTCCCCCGGGCTGTGCCCCTGCCCGATGTCACCAGGTGAGTGCGGGCTCTCCCCTCCTCCCCCGGGCTGTGCCCCTGCCCGATGTCACCAGGTGAGTGCGGGCTCTCCCCTCCTCCCCCGGGCTGTGCCCCTGCCCGATGTCACCAGGTGAGTGCGGGCTCTCCCCTCCTCCCCCGGGCTGTGCCCCTGCCCGATGTCACCAGGTGAGTGCGGGCTCTCCCCTCCTCCCCCGGGCTGTGCCCCTGCCCGATGTCACCAGGTGAGTGCGGGCTCTCCCTTCCTCCCCCGGGCTGTGCCCCTGCCCGATGTCACCAGGTGAGTGCGGGCTCTCCCCTCCTCCCCCGGGCTGTGCCCCTGCCCGATGTCACCAGGTGAGTGCGGGCTCTCCCCTCCTCCCCCGGGCTGTGCCCCTGCCCGATGTCACCAGGTGAGTGCGGGCTCTCCCCTCCTCCCCCGGGCTGTGCCCCTGCCCGATGTCACCAGGTGAGTGCGGGCTCTCCCCTCCTCCCCCGGGCTGTGCCCCTGCCCGATGTCACCAGGTGAGTGCGGGCTCTCCCCTCCTCCCCCGGGCTGTGCCCCTGCCCGATGTCACCAGGTGAGTGCGGGCTCTCCCTTCCTCCCCCGGGCTGTGCCCCTGCCCGATGTCACCAGGTGAGTGCGGGCTCTCCCTTCCTCCCCCGGGCTGTGCCCCTGCCCGATGTCACCAGGTGAGTGCGGGCTCTCCCCTCCTCCCCCGGGCTGTGCCCCTGCCCGATGTCACCAGGTGAGTGCGGGCTCTCCCCTCCTCCCCCGGGCTGTGCCCCTGCCCGATGTCACCAGGTGAGTGCGGGCTCTCCCCTCCTCCCCCGGGCTGTGCCCCTGCCCGATGTCACCAGGTGAGTGCGGGCTCTCCCCTCCTCCCCCGGGCTGTGCCCCTGCCCGATGTCACCAGGTGAGTGCGGGCTCTCCCCTCCTCCCCCGGGCTGTGCCCCTGCCCGATGTCACCAGGTGAGTGCGGGCTCTCCCCTCCTCCCCCGGGCTGTGCCCCTGCCCGATGTCACCAGGTGAGTGCGGGCTCTCCCTTCCTCCCCCGGGCTGTGCCCCTGCCCGATGTTACCAGGTGAGTGCGGGCTCTCCCCTCCTCCCCCGGGCTGTGCCCCTGCCCGATGTCACCAGGTGAGTGCGGGCTCTCCCCTCCTCCACCGGGCTGTGCCCCTGCCCGATGTCACCAGGTGAGTGCGGGCTCTCCCCTCCTCCCCCGGGCTGTGCCCCTGCCCGATGTCACCAGGTGAGTGCGGGCTCTCCCCTCCTCCCCCGGGCTGTGCCCCTGCCCGATGTCACCAGGTGAGTGCGGGCTCTCCCCTCCTCCCCCGGGCTGTGCCCCTGCCCGATGTCACCAGGTGAGTGCGGGCTCTCCCCTCCTCCCCCGGGCTGTGCCCCTGCCCGATGTCACCAGGTGAGTGCGGGCTCTCCCCTCCTCCCCCGGGCTGTGCCCCTGCCCGATGTCACCAGGTGAGTCCGGGCTCTCCCCTCCTCCCCCGGGCTGTGCCCCTGTCCGATGTCACCAGGTGAGTGCGGGCTATCCCCTCCTCCCCCGGGCTGTGCCCCTGCCCGATGTCACCAGGTGAGTGCGAGCTCTCCCTTCCTCCCCCGGGCTGTGCCCCTGCCCGATGTCACCAGGTGAGTTAGAGCTCTCCCCTCCTCCCCCGGGCTGTGCCCCTGCCCGATGTCACCAGGTGAGTGCGGGCTCTCCCTTCCTCCCCCGGGCTGTGCCCCTGCCCGATGTCACCAGGTGAGTCCGGGCTCTCCCCTCCTCCCCCGGGCTGTGCCCCTGCCCGATGTCACCAGGTGAGTGCGGGCTCTCCCTTCCTCCCCCGGGCTGTGCCCCTGCCCGATGTCACCAGGTGAGTCCGGGCTCTCCCCTCCTCCCCCGGGCTGTGCCCCTGCCCGATGTCACCAGGTGAGTGCGGGCTCTCCCCTCCTCCCCGGGCTGTGCCCCTGCCCGATGTCACCAGGTGAGTGCGGGCTCTCACCTCCTCCCCCGGGCTGTGCCCCTGCCCGATGTCACCAGGTGAGTCCGGGCTCTCCCCTCCTCCCCCGGGCTGTGCCCCTGCCCGATGTCACCAGGTGAGTGCGGGCTCTCCCTTCCTCCCCCGGGCTGTGCCCCTGCCCGATGTCACCAGGTGAGTCCGGGCTCTCCCCTCCTCCCCCGGGCTGTGCCCCTGCCCGATGTCACCAGGTGAGTGCGGGCTCTCCCCTCCTCCCCGGGCTGTGCCCCTGCCCGATGTCACCAGGTGAGTCCGGGCTCTCCCCTCCTCCCCGGGCTGTGCCGCTGCCCCATGTCACCTCTGTATTCTTGTATTGGCAGGCCAGAAGGGAAGGACTTCAGCATTCACCGCCTGGTGCTCGGGACGCACACCTCTGATGAGCAGAACCACCTCGTCATTGCCAGCGTGCAGCTTCCCAATGATGATGCCCAGTTTGATGCCTCTCATTACGACAGTGAAAAAGGAGGTACAGTGACTTCTTACCTTGTTAAAGGGACCCGCCATCTGATTCTGCTGCCACTAACAGCACGAATCGGAGCCTTGCTGCACAACTGCAGCCAGGTACGGTATATTCTGTGACATGCTGAAGCGTTTCAGAGAAAATATACTTTGAACCCTTCGCAACATATGACATATTTCAGAGCCTGCATCTCTACCCCTAACATGACTAATTCAATTAGTAATCGTACCTTTAACAGCTGGCTGCATTTCTGATTGACTGCGGGATTTAACATGTGCCAGCCGGAGCACGTCCGTCAGCACCCCGTCATGTGATTGTAGGGCGGTGATAGCTTGGCATGACAGCTGGGGGGGTGTCTGCTGAAGACCCTGTACCTGTCACTGCGATACTCCTGTGGACACACTCGTGGTCAGTGTTCAAAGGAGATTGGCGACAAGCAATTTGTTTATTTATTTTTTTCTGTTCCCCACTTTAAAAAAAAAAAAAACTATACGTGTTTGGTATCTGCATACTCGTACTGACCTGGAGAATCATGTTGCTAGGTCTGTTTTACTGTATAGTGAATATGGTATAAAAAAAAAAAACCCAGCACTTGGAATTTTTCCCCGTTTTCCAGTGATTATATGGTAAAAGCAATGGAGCCATTCAAAAGTCCAATTCTCCCTGCAAAAAACAAGTCTTCATTTGGCTTTGGGGACAGACAAATAAAAATGTTATTGCTCTTGGAAGAAGTCTGGATAAAACCCCTTAAAGTGCCTGGGGTGAAAGGGTTAAAAGAAATCTCTTGCCAGGTTTTTCCAGCTAATCTGAGAGCAGCATGATGTGGGGGCAGACTGGATTCCGGTGATGTCACCTTCTCGACTGCTTGCTGTGTTTTTCATGAAATCCCTGATTTATCAGCAGAAGATTATCACTAGAGGACAATTAAATCTGCTGCCTTGGTAGTTCCTTCTTGAGCTGTGTATAACCCCGCCCCCACCACTGATTGGCAGCTTCCTGTGTACACTGTGCATAGACAGAAAGCTGCCAATCAGTGGTGTGGGTGGGGTTTTACAGAGCTCAGTATTCAGAGATCTGCTGCAGACAAAACAGGGCTTTTATCAAAGCTGCAGTAATTGACATAGCTGGAATTAGGATGTCTGCCTTTACATCATGCTCCTCTTGGATGGGGCAGCAAGAGCCTGGCGGATGCAATATAAAGATCCAGCCAATGATGTTAGGGAGAGATCAGCTTAGACTGGTTCTGCCCCCAGATGACTTTTCCCAACTTTGTTGCAGGTGATTGACAGATTCTTTGCTGTTGCCAGTTGCTTTGAGAACAACTGGGAGAAGTCATTCTAAGGCCGGTTTCACACGTCCGTGTCTCCGGTACATGAGGTGACAGTTTCCTCACGTACCGGAGCCACGGACACACGTTGACACATTCAAATCAATGCATCTGTGCAGATGTCGTTTATTTTTTGCGGACCGTGACTCCGTGTGCCAAACACGGAGACATGTCAGTGTTCGTGGGAGCGCACGGGTTACACAGACCCATTAAAGTCAATGGGTCCGTGTAAAACACGTACCGCACACGGACGTAGTCCGTGTGCCGTGCAGGAGACAGCGCTACAGTAAGCGCTGTCCCCCCCACATGGTGCTGAAGCCGCGATTCATATCTTCTGTGCAGCTGCGTTTGCTCTAGAGAAGATATGAATATCCCTTTTTTTTTTTTTTGTTTGTTTTTTTTGTTTCTCGTGTTTAACATAAAGATCCCTGTCCCCCACCCCCTGTGCGCCCGCCCGCTGTTCTTAAAAAACTCACCCGGCTCCCTCGCTGGCGCTGATTCCTGTCCTGGCCGCACCTGCTACTGTATGAGCGGTCATGTGGGGCCGCCGATTAGTCATGAATATGCGGCTCCACCTCCCATAGGGGCGGAGCCGCATATTCATTACTGTAAATGAGCGGCCCCACGTGACCGCTCATACAGTAGAGGGTGCGGTCAGGACAGGAAGCTGCGCCAGCGAGGGAGCCGGGTGAGTATTTCAAGAACAGTGGGTGGGAGAGGGGTGGGGACAGGGATCTTTATGTTAAACACGAGAAACAAAAAAAAAAAAAAAAAAAAAGGATATTCATATCTTCTCTACAGCAAACGCTGCTGCACAGAAGATATGAATGGCAGCTTCAGCACGATGCAGGTGACAGCGCTAAACTTTAGCGCGGTCTCCTGCACGGTGCGTGTGGTACCCAGTGGGCACACGGGCGGCGCAAGTGTGCCACACTGATGTGCCACAGAAACGCACGGGGACACGGATAATTCCGGTACCGGAATCATCTGGACGTGTGGGACTGCCCTAAGGCAGCGCTTGACTAGTCCTGCCTCTGACTATGGATCCCAGCTGATCTATACATTGTTTTAAATGCCACTGTACCTTCAGTTTCACAAGAAAAGGATTATAATGCAGGGCTCTGCACTATATACTGATTTACCTACACTGTTAGCAATTCATTTTTGTATTTGTCGATAACCCGCAGTATGGGCCGCCTGAAGTCTGTGTTGCAGGCTTCACTAAACGGCGTCCTTTTCCTGCTGCTAGGCTAAAGTCTTCTGGCCGGTTACGCAAATCATAGGATTTTACAAGGTTCGCTCTTACACTGAATTCGATAAGCGGGATGCTGCTTAGTTTAGTGCAGCCTGCAGCACAGACTTCGTAGTAAGTTCGAAAAATGATTATGCTAAAGAGTCTGTATCATAATCCTTTTTTTTGCAAAAGTGGAGGTAAGTTTTGTCATGTCTGTTGTCAGAACTATTTGTATAGGATCTGCACTTTCAAATTTTTCAAGCAACAGACATACATGCAGCGGATCTCCATCATTCTATGTAGTCTGTTGTCGATGACGGACCACTCCTGTCAATCTCCATTATCACACACAAGTTCAATCCCTTTAAATATTCATCTAGACAGGAAGACCTAATGCGGCACTGCTGCTTCTTGACACCTGTACCCTTTGATTTCCAGAAGGTTTGCTGTAATCCTATTAACAGATTAGAACTCTCACCTGTGAAGAGAAGCATTTAATTGCCAAAGGGTTGTAAGGCAGGAAAGCTAAATTGTGCTGTTGGAGTTCTTCCATTTAAAAAAAAATATATAGTACCCATCTGTGGTCGGTTTCTGTCTTGAGACGGATAAAGCGGTACTGCCATCTCCAAGATCCTATCCCAATGTGTAGTATTAATAATATTAGCAACTACCTCCAATTACAAATGTTGTATAGTTTTTTGATTATCGGTCTCTCATGTGCAGGCGTTGCAGGAACTTTGGTATCCATGGTTATGACCACTGATATAGTAAGTTAGCTAGTGGCAGTAACCATGGATACATAAGAGCCTGCAATGCATGTACATGATCAAAGGGACATGGCGAATCAGAAAAACTGGGATACATTTCTAATTGGAGGTATTATTATAGATACTACATATTGCGATAGTATCTTGGAATCCCCTTTAAATTGGTTCAGGAGATTGTCTTCAGGCTGTGTATTCCATGGACCATGTTTCAAAGTCGGTTGAAGCTAACCTATGACACTGCAAACTTGGATCCCAGTCTTGTGCCTCATTCAGACGTCCATGTATCGGGAATGTTCTCTAGCCATGTTTTTCATGGATGGATCAAGAATCCATTATAGTCTGTGGGGCTGATCACATCTATGCCCTACTATGGCTATATAAAGCCAGAGCTGTCAATCAGAGGATGGGTGGAGATAGAGGCGCCCTCAATTGTTTGGCCACGCCAAAGGTACACACGGCACCTGTACTTGGTTTGAACAGTATTTCTGCGTTGAAAGCGACAGGTTCCCTATAAAGAGTATCTGCAGGCACCATATTATAGAGCAGGGGAAGGTGAGTAGATTGATATACAGATTTGTGAGGAAAAAAATTCAGTATTACTTGGGTTTTTACCTTTAAACCTCTGCTTGTAGGACCACCCACTGGACCAATCAGTGACTGACATCATTATTTTATTTTTTTTGTTATTGTGCATACAGAGAAAGCAGATACTGGTGCTATTCGCTGTACCGAAAACCCAGAGAAAGCAGAGGTTTAAATTATTAAAACACTGATTTTACTGAATTTTTAATTGACACCGTTTTGTAATCTGCCCAGCTTCCTCTGCTCTTCAAGATGGTGCCTGCCGATTGCACTGCATTTTTATGCATGTTCTCAACATTGTGTCTAGTCTGAGTTTACTATTTGTCAACTTTATGGCCTTTTCTGCCCACTCTCGGATAGGTCATGCCCTTTTTGTTGATTCACGTTGAAAATGTCTTATGGAGCATGTGTTTTTTTTTTTTGTTTTTTTTTTTGTTTTAATAGAGTTTGGAGGCTTTGGTTCAGTAAGTGGGAAAATAGAGATTGAGATCAAAATAAACCATGAAGGAGAAGTAAACAGAGCCCGCTATATGCCCCAGAACCCGTGCATAATTGCAACCAAAACACCAACCAGTGATGTTCTTGTGTTTGACTACACTAAACACCCATCCAAACCAGGTAAGCCTACACTTCTGTTCTTGTGGTCAGATTCACACAATTTTATATATCACACTGGCACCAAAACACTGATAACGTGCAGTCTGAAACTGCAGGTTTGGTAGATTGATCTCTCAAAGGAGATGTCCACTACAGGACATTCTGATATAGATATATAGATAATTTTTTTTTGTGCCCTGTACATTCCAGTATGCGACAACCTTTTTTCACCCTCCAAGATGAATACATCCATCATATTCCAGTATGCGACAACCTTTTTTCACCCTCCAAGATGAATACATCCATCATGGAGCTGGTCAGGTTATGTTGATTAGTCTACATCTGAGTATTAACCTCTAGCAGCTGTTTACCCACCACCGCTATACCATTTCAGTTCCACAGGCTGGTGTTTATCACAGCCGGTGATTAGGACTATATAATTCAGTATATACAGGTGCATCTCACAAAACTAGAATATCAAAAAGTTAATTTATTTAGGTTCTTCAATAAAAAAAAAAAGTGAAACTCGTATATTATATAGTTACAGAGTGATCTATTTCAAGTGTTTATTTCTGTTAATGTTGATAATTATGATTTACAGCCAATGAAAACCCAAAAGTCATTCTCAGTAAATTAGAATACTTTATAATACCAGCTTGAAAAAATGATTTTAAAATCTGAAATGTTGGCCCACTGAAATGTATTTTCAGTAAATGCACTCAAAACTTGATTCCAAAGGAGCCCTGACTTACTGCATTTTATATAAAATGAGTTTCACTTCTTTTTGTATTGGAAAACTGAAATTAACTTTCCAGGACGTAACTCCTGACAATACCATTGAGGTCGTTCGCCTCCTCCTTACAGGGACAGGAAACCACGAGAGGTTAAAAGGCCCCTCCCCACCCACCTCCCTCAGTGTTTTTTTTTTTTTCCCCTGTCCTTGCATGGAGGGACACACAAAAGGAGAAACTCAGCTTATCAGGATGGGCTCAGGGGGTTCGTGCGGCACAGCCAATCCTTCTCCCTACCAAGAAGGCCCGAGGCTGACACTCTTCGGTGGAGAGTCCCTCAGCCGCAGAGACCAGTTGAGCGAACGAGCTCCTGGGTAGAGCCGCTTCTTCCTGATGGGGGGCTCTCTGCTCTGACGCCAGCCGGCAAGGTGCCGCTGCTTTCGGAAGTTGCACAGTGGAGAAGGCCGACGCGCTTCCGGTGACGTCAGGAAGTGCTGAAACACAGGGTTGGCGTGCGTTCCAGGGTGGAACGTGGAAGTAACAGAGCGAGATGGGTAATAAAGCCATTACCTGGATCCTGAGCGGCACAGGACTTTCAGGAGCATGATGGAGGAACCGGGCAAAGCTGACCAGGACTCCCTTTCTTTACAATGTACAGGATAAGGGAACCACAGCTATGCCCCTGCCTGCGCTCAAACGATCTGGCAAAGCTGCTGCAAAAACCAGACTATGCTCTGTATGCCATATAAAATTACCAGAGACATATGGCAGAACGCTCTGTGACACCTGCACCACCAGAGTTGAGGGCAGAACAGCCAACCCTACTATCTGAGATGAGGTCCTTGATTCGGAAAGAGGTTCAGGCCTCCATATCTAGCCTTACCCGTCTGCAACCTCCCGGTCCAGTGCCATGTGCTAAAAGACCTGAGCAGAGTTCCCCAACTCTGGTCCTCAAGAGCCACCAACAGGTCATGTTTTCAGGATTTGCTTAGTATTGCCCAGGTGATAATTGCATTACCTGGAAAGGCAAGAATTACATCACCTGGGCAATACTAAGGAAATCCTGAAAACATGATCTGTTGGTGGCTCTTGAGGACCGGAGTTGGGGAGCACTGTGCTAGAGAAACGTGTGCACAACAACTTGGCGGTGCACGGGTAGGTTCCCAAACCGTAGTGATAAATTAGAGCAAAACCCGGCACTCAACTTAGCAGTGAAGTATGTGGTAGATTTATTGATCCCAATATACAAAAAGGACATTTCGGTCCCAGTCCGGGACCTTCATCAGTACCTTATAAGGGAATGTGTAATGATGAATAAAAACTGCTGTGTATGCCGGTAATAAGAGCAAATGTTTAAATGGAAAAAATTAATTTTTTTCATTTAACATTCGCTCTTATTACAGGCATACATAGCCGTTTTTTTCATCATAGCACATTCCCTTATACGTTACTGATGAAGGTCCTGGACTGGGACCAAAACGTCTTTGTTGTATATTGGATCAATAAATCTACCACATACTTCACTGCTAAGTTGAGTGCCGGGTTTCGCTCTATTTTAAATGACCCCATGGACAGGAAGGCGGATAATCTCCTGAAAAGGGCTTGGGAGACATCCGCGGCTTTGATCAAAACCAACATAGCCACTACTTCAGTTGCCAAGTCTGTTTTTATGGATGGGACAACTGGAGGAGCATTTGACCAACAAAACTTCCGAGAGAGGAAATCATAGCCTTCCTCTCTCTAATGAAATCTGCTACAGCCTTTTTGGCAGATACATCTGCCAAATCTGTAAGATTTTCAACTAGGAATAGCCCTTTGGGCCGCACTGGACAAAGCTATCTGGATGAAAACCTGGTCCGGGGGACAACGCCTCCAAAAATAAGCTATGCTCTATTCCCTTCTGAGGGTTAAGGGTGTTTGGGCCGGCATTAGATGACATCTTAGAGAAGGCACCTGGCAAAAAAGGGTTCCCTGAAGATAGGTTTAGAAGAAACTAGTCCTTTAGTAAACCAGGTCCTACTTGGAGACAGTCCGATTACTGGGGCAAGGGAAGTGCAGCAGAGGAAACTGCAACAAAGGCGGTAAGAGTAAAGGGTGCCTATTTGGGTCTGGGTCGAGTTCAAGATCAAGAAGGTAATGTTGCTATTCTCATCCGGTGGCCGACTCAAACGCTTTGCGGCAAATTGGTCCGAGATTACCCAGGATCAGAGGGTTCTCAGAACCATAGCAGAGGGTTACACGGTAGAATTTACTACAAGAAAGGTTTATCACTCCCTGGACCTTATCGACAGTCTCCGATGTTAGCAGACTTAAAGGAGCTGGTCAACATGGTGGTCATAGTTCCGGTTCCCCAGGCAGAAGAGGGTGAAGGTCACTACTGTTTACCATCATAAATCAATGAGGGGAGTCCCGCACCATAATAAACCTGAGGCCCCTAATCTTCTGGGTCAGATACAAAAGGTTCAGAATGGAGTCGTTAAAAACTAGGGTTCCCCTTATAGACAGGGTCCCCTTTGGCGTGCTAAAAAGCGCATATTACCAGGTCCCTATTCACCCAGCGTCCCAAAGATACTTGAGATTTGCAGTGAAGAGCCTGAATCGAACCTTTCAGTTTCAGTGCCTTCCTTTTGGCCTAGCATCGGCTCCCCGAGCATTTACCAAGTTGGTGTCAGAGATGATAGCCTACCTAAGAAACCAGGGGATTATCATAGTGCCGTACTTAGATAATTTCCTCTTGGTGGCAAATTCGCTTGAAGTACTCCGACTTCACAGGTAAAAGACCATGTCCACAATAGAGTACCTCAGATGGATTATCAAAAGCCAGAAATTGGACCTGGTACCAGAAAAAAGGGTGTGCTACTGGACTCCAGATTCAGAACATCCTTCCTACCGGAGGAAAAACTGGACAGTACAAAACGGAGTTCCTGAGAAGTCGTGTTTCCGTCAGGTCGGCAATGAAAATTTTAGGTCTCTTGACCGCTTGCATCTCCTGTGCCCGGTGGGCCCAGTTCCACTCAGGAGCTTTGCAGAGGGAAGTCTTGTCTGTCTGGGATCGGCACCAGTCATCACTTGACAGAAAAATATCCTCATCCCCGGTGGTGAGAAGATCACTACTTTGGTGGACTCGGCCAGAAAATCTACAGGTGGCCATTCCTTGGACCGCCTCACCATGTGTGGCGATCACCATGGATGCCAGCAAGTGGGGATGGGGAACACTTGGAGGGAAGGATTCTTCATGGCAGATGGCCATCAGAGATCCGGTCCAAGTCTTCCACTTACAGGGAGCCCTTCGCTGTGTGGGAAGCCCTAAGATGAAATCAGGCAGTGCTAAAGGGTCAACATGTAAAGATCTTATCAGACAACGTGACTGTTTCTTTCCTGCTATATCAGAGGGGGCCCAGACATCGGGCATTCCAGGATCTGGCGTCCAAGATTTTTTTTTACTGGGCAGAGAAAATGGTTCTGTCGGCAGCGGTTCATCTCAAGGGGTCACAGAATGTTGGGGCAGATTACTTGAGCAGACAAAAGGTCTGACAGACGGAATTGGAACTGAACGAGGAGGTGTTCCAGTACTTGTCATATCTGGGGTACACTTCAAATAGAATTATTGGTGACCAGGAAGAATACAAAGATTACCGGATTTTACTCCTTCAATCCATCAGACAATCCAGAAGCCACCGATGCGTTGATCCATAAGTGGAGCAGGTCTTTCTTATGCCTTTACCCCGATGGCGCTTATTCCAGGGGTTCTCTGGAGGATCAGGCGAAGGTACTTCTATTCGCCCCGTATTGGCCAAAAAGAAGTTGGTTTCCACTGCTAAAAGCGATGGCATTAGAAGATCCGGTTTTGCTTCCTCAGAGGGAAGATATAATCCACTAGGGCTCAGTCTTTCATCAGAACCCAGGAAGGCTTCATCTATCAGCTTGGATCCTGAGCGGGACATCCTGAGAGCTCAGGGGTTATCGGACCAAATCATAACCACAATTTAGGCTAGTAGAAAGCCGCTTACTTCTGCAATATACAACAAAATATGGAAAGGGTTCTGTCTGGAAGGTGACAGGCAGACCTGATATCCCAGGGGTCTTAGACTTCCTCAAGGCGGGTTTTAATAAAGGGCTTAGACCTAGCACAAGTCCAGATGTCTGCTTTAAGTACATTTTTTTTTTTTTATTTATTCTCTGAACACTCACCCTTGGGTAGTTTGATTTGTCATGGCGATTCGGAGATTGCAACCTACTGTACTATTAGGCAGCCGGTGCCCCCTTGGGATCTAAATTTGGTCCTTGGAGCCCTCTTCAAGGAGCCTTATGTACAAGGGGAAAAGATTGTCCGTCTCAGTCTGGACCATCAAAACTGCATTTAGTGGCCATTACTACTGCAAAGAGACTAGGGGAAATTCAGGCTCTTTCAACTCGGGATCCATATCTTCTGATAAGGGAAGATTGCATAATTCTAAAGTTAGACCCTGCTTTCGTACCAAAGGTAGTGTCCTGTCAGCATCTAAATCAGGAGATTCTTACCCTCCTTTCGTGAGAACCTCTCAAACCAGAAATAACAGGCCCTTAATGCGTTGGATGTTAGACAGGCGGTCATTGAATATCTAGAGGCCACTCGTAGTTGGAGACAGGATCCTAACGTGTTTGTCTTATTTGGGGGTAAAAATAAAGGGAAAGAAGCCTCTAAAGCCACCATCGCAAGATGGATTACCTCTGCAATCTCCTTAGCCTATGAGTAAGAAGAGATCAGCCCACCCCCCTGAAGGTTTAAGAGGCCACACTACGAGAGCAGTTTCCACCTTTTGGGCTAAGGGCGGGGGCATCAGTTGAGCAGATTTGTAAGGCTGCCACCTGGGCCAGGCTAGATATGTTTTGCAGGCATTATAAATTAGATGTGTTGTCAGCAAACTTCCCTTGGGAGAAAGGTTCTCCAAGCAGTGGTCCCACCCTGAGGAGGTACTTTGGTATTCTCCATGGTGCTGTCAGGAGAGAAGTCCTGGAAAATAGGTATTTGACTTACTGGTAGTTGTTTCCAGGAGTCCATCCTGACAGCATGGTTAGTTCCCTCCCTGATTGTGTTCATGATGTCTTAAATACGATATCGGTTTAAATAAATTTAAGTTGCATCAGCCATGGTGTGGTACTTTTAACCTCATGTGTTTTCCTGTCCCTGTAAGGAGGAGGAAGTCGACCTCCATGGTGCAGTTAGGATGGACTCCTGGAAACGTAATTACCGGTAGGTCTAATACCTATTTTCTGATATTCTATTTTTGTGAGATGCACCTGTAGATCAAGCAATCGCAGGTTCATGAACACTAATGGCCCAATTCATGAAGACCAGTGTTGTTCACACAGATCTTAATGAGGGGGTGTGCTGAAGTCAGATGCTCCTAATTCCTAAAGAGGTACATGCCTTTTTATGAATCTGGATCGTTTACGAGTTGCCTGTGCCTCCGCGTGCTGTGCAAGAATTCGCATTCTAGTCAGGTATTGGAGTGAGATTTCTGGCTTTGGAAATGCCAGCTCGTCAAGAATTACATGGGTGGTGGCATAACACCTTCTTCCAGCCACAACTCTGCCCATTTTTCAATGCAGCTGAAAGAAACTGCCGTAATGACGCCAAAAGTGGTAAAATCTAGACATCTCTCCCAAGTTGCACCTAATTTTGTGAGTTTTCAAAGCCTGTGTACCAGAGTTATGGCATGAAAGCGTTTGATACATTGCTCTAAGGGTCTGTGTACATAACCTCTCTTAACCCCTTAATGACCGCCGATACGCCTTTAACGGCAGCAGTTAATAGTATTTATTCCTCAGCGCCGCTTTTTAACGGAGCTGAGAAATAAGGTTATAGCGTCTCCCAGCGTCAGAAATTCTCCAGGGTCTCGGCTATCGGGGGTAGCTGAGACCCCCAGAGCTCACGGAATAACGGCGACCGCTTAAAAAAAAAAAGAGAGAGAAATGGGGTCCCCTGAGCCCTCACAGGTACCTTCGGTGTCCCTGGACCCTCCTGCATCTTCTGATACTGTCCCCTGGACGTCCGGCGTCTTCTTCTGGGAAGAAAATATCAGGAACATGCGCAGTGCGCCTGCCAAGATCTAAAAATAATAAAATTTAAAAAAAAGTTTCAATTTTTCTGTTGGGGCTTGGGTTGGAGGTTAGAATCGGGGGGGTTCCACTGTTTAGGTACATCAGGGGGTCTCCAAAATCAACATGGCGTCCACCATTGATTCCAGCCAATTTTATGTTCAAAAAGTCAAACTGTGCTCCCTCCCTTCTGAGCCCTGCCATGCATCCAAACAGTGAGTTTCCCTCACATACAGGCTATCCGTGTACTCAGGAAAAATTGCGCAACAAATTTTGTGGTCCATTTTTTCCTTATACCCTTGTGAAAATAAAAAAAAATAAAAATTGGGTCCAACATAAATTATTTGTGAAAAAAGTAAAATGTTGTTTCTTTCCTTCCACGTTGCTTTAGTTCTCGTGAAGCACCTGAAGGGTTGTTAAACTTCTTGAATGTGGTTTTGGGCACCTTCAGGAGTGCAGTTTTTAGAATGGTGTTGCTTTTGGGTATTTGTTATATTGAACCCCGAGCCCCCTCCCCCCCAAAAAAACTCCAAATGTGAGGTTGTTCCTGACATCACTGGTCAACTTTTAACCCTTATAAGGTTCTAACGAAAAACAATTTTTTTTCAAAAATTGTGCTGATGTAAAGTAGACATGTGGGAAATTTTATTTAACTGTTTTGTGTGACACCACTCTGATTTAACCCCTTTCTGCCATTAGACGTACTATTGCGTCCATGTGGGGTGGGCTTTACTTCCCAAGGACGCAATAGTACGTCATATGCGATCGGCAGCGCTCACGGGGGGAGCGCCGCCGATCGCGGCCGGGTGTCAGCTGTTTATCGCAGCTGACATCCGGCACTATGTGCCAGGAGCGGTCACGGACCGCCCCCGGCACATTAACCCCCGGCACACCGCGATCAAAGATGATCGCGATGTGCCGGCGGTACAGGGAAGCACCGCGCAGGGAGGGGGCTCCCTGCGGGCTTCCCTGAGCCCCCCGCAGCAACGCGATGTGATCGCGTTGCTGCGAGGGTCTCACCTCCCTCCCTGCTCCCTCCAGCCCCGGATCCAAGATGGCCGCGGATCCGGGTCCTGCAGGGAGGGAGGTGGCTTCACAGAGCCTGCTCAGAGCAGGCACTGTGAAGGCTGCAGCGCTGCATGTCAGATCAGTGATCTGACAGAGTGCTGTGCAAACTGTCAGATCACTGATCTGTGATGTCCCCCCCTGGGACAAAGTAAAAAAGTAAAAAAAAAAAATTTCAAATGTGTAAAAAAAAATATTCCAAAATAATGAAAAAAAAAAAAAAATATTATTCCCATAAATACATTTCTTTATCTAAATAAAAAAAAACAAACAATAAAAGTACACATATTTAGTATCGCCGCGTCCGTAACGGCCCGACCTATAAAACTGGCCCACTAGTTAACCCCTTCAGTAAACACCGTAAGAAAAAAAAAAAAACGAGGCAAAAAACAACGCTTTATTATCATACCGCCGAACAAAAAGTGGAATAACACGCGATCAAAAAGACAGATATAACTAACTATGGTACCGCTGAAAACGTCATCTTGTCCCGCAAAAAACGAGCCGCCATACAGCATCATCAGCAAAACAATAAAAAAGTTATAGTCCTGAGAATAAAGTGATGCAAAAATAATTATTTTTTCTATAAAATAGTTTTTATCGTATAAAAGCGCCAAAACATAAAAAAATGATATAAATGAGGTATCGCTGTAATCGTACTGACCCGAAGAATAAAACTGCTTCATCAATTTTACCAAACGCGGAACGGTATAAACGCCTCCCCCAAAAGAAATTCATGAATAGCTGGTTTTTGGTCATTCTGCCTCACAAAAATCGGAATAAAAAGCGATCAAAAAATGTTACGTGCCCGAAAATGTTACCAATAAAAACATCAACTCGTCCCGCAAAAAACAAGACCTCACATGACTCTGTGGACCAAAATATAGAAAAATTATAGCTCTCAAAATGTGGTAACGCAAAAAATATTTTTTGCAATAAAAAGCGTCTTTCAGTGTGTGACGGCTGCCAATCATAAAAATCCGCTAAAAAACCCGCTATAAAAGTAAATCAAACCCCCCTTCATCACCCCCTTAGTTAGGGAAAAATTTAAAAAATGTATTTATTTCCATTTTCCCATTAGGGTTAGGGCTAGGGTTAGGGCTAGGGCTAGGGCTAGGGTTAGGATTAGGGTTGGGGCTAAAGTTACAGTTAGGGTTTAGATTACATTTACGGTTGGGATTAGGGTTAGGGGTGTGTCAGGGTTAGAGGTGTGGTTAGGGTTACTGTTGGGATTAGGGTTAGGGATGTGTTTGGATTAGGGTTTCAGTTATAATTGGGGGGTTTCCACTGTTTAGGCACATCAGGGGCTCTCCAAACGCGACATGGCGTCCGATCTCAATTCCAGCCAATTCTGCGTTGAAAAAGTAAAACAGTGCTTCTTCCCTTCCGAGCTCTCCCGTGTGCCCAAACAGGGGTTTACCCCAACATATGGGGTATCAGCGTACTCAGGACAAATAGGACAACAACTTTTGGGGTCCAATTTCTCCTGTTACCCTTGGGAAAATACAAAACTCGGGGATAAAACATATTTTTTGTGGGAAAAAAAAAAGATTTTTTTATTTTCACGGCTCTGCGTTATAAACTGTAGTGAAACACTTGGGGGTTCAAAGTTCTCACAACACATCTAGATTAGTTCCCTGGGGGGTCTAGTTTCCAATATGGGGTCACTTGTGGGGGGTTTCTACTGTTTAGGTACATTAGGGGTTCTGCAAACGCAATGTGACACCTGCAGACCATTCCATCTAAGTCTGCATTCAAATGGCACTCCTTCCCTTCTGAGCCCTCCCATGTGCCCAAACAGTGGTTCCCCCCACATATGGTGTATCATCGCACTCAGGACAAATTGGGCAACAAATTTTGGGGTCAAATTTCTCCTGTTACCCTCAGGAAAATACAAAACTGGGGGCTAAAAAAATAATTTTTGTGGGAAAAAAATTTTGTTTTATTTTTACGGCTCTGCATTATAAACTTCTGTGAAGCACTTGGTGGGTCAAAGTGCTCACCACACCTCTAGATAAGTTCCTTAGGGGGTCTACTTTCCAAAATGGTGTCATTTGTGGGGGGTTTCAATGTTTAGGCACATCAGTGGCTCTTCAAACGCAACATGACGTCCCATCTCAATTCCTGTCAATTTTGCTTTGAAAAGTCAAACGGCGCTCCTTCCCTTCCGAGCTCTCCCATCCACCCAAACAGTGGTTTACCCCCACATATGGGGTATCAGCGTACTCAGGACAAATTGTACAACAACTTTTGGGGTCCAATTTCTTCTCTTACCCTTGGTAAAATAAAACAAATTGGAGCTGAATTAAATTTTTTGTGAAAAAAAGTTAAATGTTCATTTTTATTTAAACATTCAAAAAATTCCTGTGAAGCACCAGAAGGGTTAATAAACTTCTTGAATGTGGTTTTGAGCACCTTGAGGGGTGTAGTTTTTAGAATGGTGTCACACTTGGGTATTTTCTATCATATAGACCCCTCAAAATGACTTCAAATGAGATGTGGTCCCTAAAATAAAATGGTGTTGTAGAAATGAGAAATTGCTGGTCAACTTTTAACCCTTATAACTCCCTAACAAAAAAAAATTTTGTTTCCAAAATTGTGCTGATGTAAAATAGACATGTGGGAAATGTTATTTATTAAGTATTTTGTGTGACATATCTCTGTGATTTAATTGCATAAAAATTCAAAGTTGGAAAATTGCGAAATTTTCATAATTTTCGCCAAATTTCCGTTTTTTTCACAAATAAACGCAGGTACTATCAAATAATTTTTACCATTGTCATGAAGTACAATATGTCACGAGAATACAATGTCAGAATCACCAGGATCCATTGAAGCGTTCCAGAGTTATAACCTCATAAAGGGACAGTGGTCAGAATTGTAAAAATTGGCCCGGTCATTAACGTGCAAACCACCCTTGGGGGTAAAGGGGTTAAGGGTACAAAAATTAAAAGTTTGAAAATCGCAAAATTTTTGCCAAATTTCAGTTTTGTTTTTTTCATAAACGCTAGTTTTTATCAAAGAAATTTTATCACTTACATGGTGCAGTATGTCACGAAAAAAGTCTCAATCTGTGGTATACGTTGAAGCGTTCCAGATCTATAAAGTCATAATGTGACAGTAGTCAGAATTGTAAAAAATTGGCTTGGTCATTAAGTACCAAATTGGTTCTGTCACTAAGGGGTTAAATGTGTGTACCTGCTAAGTTTTTCAAGGAGATGATGAATCAGGAACTGGTGGTATTTTGTCTGTATTATTCTGCAGCATTTCTGCACCTATTAAATGAAAAAAATTTTTTTCTAACATGCGTTCTGATCGCTTTTTGATACTTTGGTAGGTCATGCACTAAAAGCGTCTTTGTTCTTGACGTCTCTTGATATTTGCTAACTTTTTTGGTAGTGTGGATTACATGCGTTTAGTTCATTTCCGCAGCGGAAATGCATATACACTTGTAATATGTGGTTTTCTGCATCTAATACTACTGTGGGCCACATTTGCACATAAAACTCCGCATATTCTGAAGATATTTTGCAGACTTAAACTGACCTGCACAGTGGGCGTGAACTTTCTATAAACCTCATCCACTTTGCTGTAGCTGTAAGATGCTGTTTTTGGCACAGCAAAAAAAAATATATGGGATTTTAACCCCGCTGCTGACATCTCAGGCTAACTCAACTATAGTGGTGATTCTGGTCTCATTCTGGAACTGCGCATCTCAGCTGCTGTAGTTGACATTATTATTTATTGTTTTATTGCAATTAATTCCATGGCGCTTTACATGTGAGGAGGGGTTTGCATAATAGAAAACAAGTACAATAATCTTGAACAATACAAGTCACCGACCTGGTACTGGAGGAGAGAGAACCCTGCCCATGAGGGCTCAGTCTATAAGGGATGCGGGAGAATACAGTAGGCGAGGGTAGAGCTGGCCGTGCGGTGGCTTGGATGATCGGTGGTTACTGCAGGTTGTAGGCTTGTCAGAAGAGATTAGTCTTCAGGTTCCTTTTGAAGGTTTCCACGGTTGGAGACAATCTGTTATGTTGGATTTGAGAGTCCCAGAGTAGGTGGGATGCACGGGAAAAATCTTGCTTGCGATTGTGGGAAGAGGAGAGTAGAGAAGGAGATCTTGTGAGGATCGGAGTTTGCGTGCAGGAAAGTACCGAGAGATTGTCACAGATGTATGGAGGAGACAGGATTTCGGAAGGCTTTGTTGTGGCTGAGGTTTTGAACTGGAGTCTCTGGGCAATGGAGAGCCAGTGAAGGGATTGACGGAGAGGATTGGCTGAGGACTAGCGGGGGGATTATTTGGGCAGCAGAATTTAGGATAGATTGGAGGGATGTGAGTGTTAGAGGGGAGGCCACAAAGCAGGAGGCTGCAATAGTCGAGGACGTGCACTAGGTTTTTTGCAGATTCTTGTTTAAGCAATGTGTGTACAGGGAGATATTTTTGATTTGGCAGGAAGTGAAAAGGTCTTTGATATATGGTTTGAAGGACCGATCAGTCCAAGGGTTACCCCCGAGGCAGTGAGCTTGTGGGACTTAAGAGAGGGAGCAGCCTTTGACTTTTATGGAAATTTTGTGGGGTTTATTTATGGGAATTGGTAGCCATGATTTATTTTTTATTTTGTCTGAGTTGCTACACTATGCGACCGAATGAGAAATGTATTTAAAAACTTTAAAATGCTAAGCACTGGTTAATCGATGGGGAATATAAAGTTTTAGGTGTTGAAAAATGGCAGCACAAGCAACTTTTATTTTATTTTTTTTTTTTATTCAAAACCTCACCACAGGTGCCCTGACCTGAAGAATCATATTGCCGGGTTGTTTTCACCAGTAAATGCAAGTGTGGCATATTGCATTTCAGTATCTAACCTTGCACTGTCAATAAAACATGTCTTCCTACAGTTTTTGCAGAGGTTCCTATGGTCATTAATGCTAAAATGAAGCCTTGAAGGGGTTACATTTATTGCTATATAATTATCCAGTAACTCTATTTTATTTTGTACTTTATTATCCTTCTTGCTCGTTTACCCTTTTTCTTTTGTATTATATAGTCCTTATATATTTATTGTATAGATCCTTCAGGTGAATGTAACCCTGATCTCCGGCTTCGTGGTCACCAGAAGGAAGGATATGGATTGTCCTGGAATCCTAACCTTAGTGGAAACCTTCTCAGTGCATCTGATGACCATGTGAGTTCTAGATCTAACATGGTTTTTGGATTGTTAGAATCCTAATGTTATGTACAGAGCCACTATTGTAAGGTACTAACTAGCAGTGCAGGATATGTCTCCCATTTCCCAATCTCTGCCTTTTTATTGGATTAAATTTTATAGCTACTTTGAATAAGACACTTCAGAATTTGAGGCACTTAATATATTTTTTTTTTATGATTGACTTACAGACAATTTGTTTGTGGGATATCAGTGCAGTACCCAAAGAGGGCAAGGTGGTTGATGCCAAGACCATTTTTACAGGACATACTGCAGTGGTGGAAGATGTTTCGTGGCACTTACTACATGAATCCCTATTTGGATCTGTAGCTGATGACCAGAAACTTATGATGTACGTACGTGTTGAACTCCTCTGGTAAACCGTGTTATGTGAAGTGAATTAGTAAGATTGCCAGTTTGGAAGAAAATGCCTACTTTACACTGTCTAATTTCTTCCCTGTGCTCTGTTCTCCACTATCAACTAATCAGATGTTTCCCAGTGTTTGCTCCCCTTCAAAACAAAATTGGCAGCTGCATTCCTTTTTTTGGTTTAGGTACCATATTTTTCGACTCAGATATTTCTGAGGATTTTGGAGTGATAAAAATTAGGTCTTAAAGAAGTTGTCCACTACTTGGAAAACTTCTCATACCCCTCGCTTGCCCCCAATAAAAGTTATTCTCACCTCCCGGGTTAGCGCCGTTCCCGTCGGCACACATACTCCCGTGCTGTTGTGACATGTGACCCCGGCATCCAATCAGCGCTGGCGTCGCTGTCCCCGCCTCCTGTTGAATTGAACATGAAGCGGATGTGAGAGGGCAGCAGCCCGGACTTGTTCTTCATGCTTGATTTTTGTCTGAAGGTGGAGATGGTGACACTGGCACTGATTAGCGAGAGCCCTGGGGTTGTGTGTTCGGATACCGCTGTAACGGTGACAGCACGAGAGGTGAGTATAGGATTTTTGTTTTTTCGGGGCCAAACATTTAGATCAAGAAGGAGCACCTCTTCCTCAATTAAAGGGGTTGTCCTCTACTTGGACAACCTTTTTAAGTGAGGACGCTCTCTTCTCTTAACTGCTTTAGTCTCTGCAACACTGCAATAAAATGTAATAATGGGCGATGAAAAGATATCAACTCCAAAATGGTATCAATAAAAATGACAGACATGCAAAAAATAAGCAGCCACCTAGCCCCATGTCATGAATAATAGAGACGCTACAGGTCTTGGAAAATGACGACTTTTTTTTTATAAACAAACTTTGGATTTTTTTCATCACTTAAATATAGAAGAACCTAGACATGTTTGGTATTTACGAACACCTAATGACCTGGCGCATCATAATAGTAGGTCAGTTGTAGCATTTAGTGAACATGGTGCAAAAAAAAAAAAAAATCTGAAACAATTGTGGAATTGCACTTTTTTTTTTTTTTGCAATTTCACCGCACTTTGAATATTTTTCCTATTTTCCAGTACAAGATATGGTAAAATCAATGGTGCATTCTAAAGAACAACTTGTCCCGCAAAAATCAAGCCCTCACGTGGCCATATTGACAGAAAAGTAGCAAAATGATGACTCTGGGAAGAAAGGGAGCAAAAAATGGAAAAACAAAAAAACGTAAATAACCCTGATCCCTAAGGGTTTAAAAGGGGTTGTCCCTCAAACCAAGTACATTTTAATCACTATATCTTGATGCCAACAAAAGTGACCCCCAAACACACTACTGTACCCCACAGTTAATTCCTCCAAATGCACGGTATGATGATGCTACTGTATCCTCTCTCAAACCCTTCGGCAAAGTATGGTGAACTCTATAAAACAAGCCCTTGCACAGCTCTACCAACAGAAAAATAGTTACGGGTCTCAAATTCTTTTATTACTACTAAAATATAATAACAGCCATAGGCCGGCCTCACACTAGCGAGTTTTACGGACGTAAGAGAGGTGCTGAAAATACGGATTGCATACGGTACAATGCTTCTCTATGCCCCTGCTCCTATCAGCCGTATTTTACGGATCCGTATTATACGGTCTTCTACGGCCGTATAAAATCGCAGCATGCTGCGTTTGTCACCGTATTGCGCAAAGAATTCGCCAATGAAAGTCTATGGGGGCCAGAAAAATACGGATTACACACGGACCAGCAGTGTGACTTGTGAGAAATACGCAGCAGTGTTAGAGAGAAAAGCCGGCAATTTTTTTTTGCATATTCCACACTACCAATGTTAGTAGTGTGTATTTGCAAAATTTGGGCTGTCTAGCTATTAAAATAAAGGGTGATGCGCCCTCTGCTGGTTGTCCTCATATGAACTCGAGCCTGGGAGCTTTCCAGGAAAGTTCCCACGCTCGAGCTTATTTGAGGACATCCAGCAGAGGGCGCATCACCGCGACTGAAGGTAACTATAGGTCATTGACCTACATTACCTTCATTCCCTGGGGTTTACAGGCTGGAGCATAGCTGCATTATAGCAGAGCTCCTGCCTGTAAAATATTTTAACCCCTTCAGATGGATTTACATCGTGGGACGTTACACACATACACACTACTAACATTAGTAGTGTGGAATATGCAAAAAAAAAAAATGGGGATATGAGATGGTTTACTGTATGTAAACCATGTCTCACATGTTGGGTTTAGGAAGGAGATAGCTTTAAAGCCAGTAATTCTATTGCCGGCTTTTGCTATCTCGCGCTGAAAAAAAAAAAAAAAAAAATTATATCTATATCTATATCTCAGTGTATATATATGATTTTTTGAGAACATGGATCCATTGTATGTCCGTATGTCGGTTTTGCAAGCCTGCGAGAAAATCTCGCAGTACGGCTGCCATACGGATTACATACGGAGGATGCCATGCGCAAAATACGCTGACACACCCTGCCTACGGAGGAGATACGGACCACTATTTTGGGGACTTTTCAGCGTATTACGGCCATAAATTACGGCCCGTATTTTTATACGCTGAGTGTGAGGCCGGCCTTACAAGTTTGGTATTGCAATAATTATACTGGCCTGAAGAAGCATTTTAGCAGGACGTTTCTATTGCACTGTAAACACAGTAAACAAATCTCATAAAAACAGCAGTATTTTTTTTCACCATTTCACTGCACTTGTTTTTTTTTTTTGTCTCAGTAAAGTGGTGTAATTCTAAACTTCCAACTTGTCCCCTAAAAAAGAAGCCTTCATAAGGCTAAGCGGATGCCAAAATTAAAGAAGTAATGGCTCCTGGAACAATAGTAGAAAAGTAAACTGGGAACTAACCCCTTCATGACTGAGCAAATATATTTAAATTACCGTATATGCATCGCTATATCGGAATATGAAAAACCCTAAAACTATGGACAATTTTGCTAAAGGGGGAATTTCAACGTATTTTACTTGCTCTGAAAGTTGCACTAAGTTTCGGGCTGCAGTATTAGCTCTCTAATCTGTAGTGTGTAAAATCTCTGGATCCAGTATGCTGCTGCCTCTTTTACCACTTTAATGCTAACCTACTTACTACTTGTCCTTGCTGCTGTAGTCCCTGTGTGATCATGTCTCCTGACACTGATTGTGCCTGTGTGTGATCTCTCAACCTCCTCTTTCCACCTTAGTCTGTCTGTGTAGGAGTGGAACCTACACGTCTTCTGTGTTTTGGACCTACTTCTGATTTTGGCTTAAAATACTGATGCAAAATACTGCCATATAAAAGTAGCCTTGCTTTTTCCTGGTAGGTCACATAACGGAATTTGAACCGTTTAATTTGTTTTATAGTTGTTTATCCATTACCCACTTTTTTTTTTTTTTTCCTCTATTTTAGATGGGACACACGATCAAACAATACCTCCAAACCTAGCCATTCTGTAGATGCTCACACAGCTGAGGTCAATTGCCTCTCATTCAACCCCTACAGTGAGTTCATCTTAGCTACTGGGTCTGCAGACAAGGTAATATTTTCTTGTCTGGAGCACACAATCCTTCTTTCCTACAGTAATACTTGGTACAGATTGTACTGATTTGAATACTACACAGGAAAATAAACCGTGTGACCACAGTTTTAGGATGTTAATCTTCTCAGTTCCACACCTCGTACACTTTTCTACTGATTACAATGAACTTTAATCCATATGAGCAATGTCGATTCTGATCATATGAATTGTTTGCAAATTTTCAGCAATTTTTTTGTATTCTCACTAATTTCTCCCAGCTCCGGCAAGATAGGTGGAATTGGGACAGGTTGTGACACCACTCATCATGACAAGCGGCGGTGTTCACTACACCACAATTCTTACTCCAGCAGGTACTGAAGTAGGAATTATGGCGAGGCGCACACACATGTGTATGAGGCTCATCCAACAATGATTGAAGTCGTCTGACTCCAGCACTGCTCCTCAAGACCTGTGTGAATAACAGTTCTTGATGTTAGCATCCCAGTAAATTCAATAGAATGTATAGAGGACAGGGTTGTAACTGGAAACCCCCTTTAAGCAAGTTGTTTCGGCTTTGTACGTTATCCATTCCACAAGCAGTTTTACCCAAAAATGTTTACACATTTCTTTTATATCTCAACATTCAAAGGATCACAAATTTACATGCCCCAAGTTGTCACTGCCTTTTTAGAAGGTTTTTTTCCACCTGGGAGCAGCATAATGTAGAGCTAGAAACACGGATTCCTGTTATATCGCACATCAGAGGAGAGAGAAATGGGAACCCCCCCCCCCCCCCCCACCCCCCCTCTCCGTGAAGTCCCTCGGCCGGCGTCTTCTGGAAGAAAATGGTGGGCGCATTCTTCCTATTGGTTCATTTTGATAGCTGATAGACCCTCACAGTGATCAAAATAAAAACAATTGTAAATTGAAGCCCCTTTTATCACCCCCTTAGTTAGGTAAAAATAATAAAATAAATGTGTTTATTTCCATTAGTGTTGAGCTAAAGCTAGGGTTGGGCTTAGAATTGGGGGATTCCACTATTTAGGTACATCAGGGGGTCTCCAAACGCAACATGGCGCCGCCATTGATTCCAGCGACTTTTGCATTCAAAAAGTGAAACTGTGCTCCCTCCCTTCTGAGCCCTGCTAAGCGCCCAAAAAGTGGCTTTCCCCATATAAGGGGTATCGGTGTGCTCAGGAGAAATTGCACAACGAATTTTGTGGTCCATTTTCTCCTGATACCCTTGTGAAAATAAAAAAAAAATTGGTTCCAAAGTAAACTTTTTGTGAAAAAAGTAAAATGTTCATTTTTTCCTTCCACATTGCTTTAGTTCTCGTGAAGCACCTAAAGGGTTAATAAACTTCTTGAATGTGGTTTTGCACACCTTGAGGGGTGCGTGCACTTTTTAGAATGGTGACATTGGGGAAATGTGATTTATTAACTATTTTGTGTGACACCACTCTCTGATTTAAGGGTACAAAAATTAAGCTTGAAAATTTCCGATTTTTTTGAAGACTTCCACTTATTTTCATAAATTAAACGCAAGTTATATTGAATAAAGATTACCACTAACATGAAGTACAATATGTCATGAAAAAAGTGTCTCCGAATCAGTGGGATATGTTGAAGCGTTCCAGAGCTATAACTTCTTCATAAAGTGACAGTGGTCAGTATGGTAAAAATTGGCTTGGTCATTAAGTACCAAATTGGCTCTCACTAAGGGGTTAATGAAATGGCAATGCCCATTCAATAGATATGCAAATTAAAAGGAATGTCCTTTTAAATGGCATATACAATTGTAATTCAAATGTGAAAAACAAGCTTTAAAAAAAAAAAAACTTGGGGTTGTCTGGGCAAAACGAAGATTCACCCGCTGGCTTGGTATGTTCAAAAATCATCACCAGAAGATATTCTCATCTTTCAGCACTTTTCAACAGGTCCATCTCTGGTTGATCCGTGGTCTGCATTTACGCTGCTAAAATCACTGATCAAGGCGGCGGCAGCAGGACCACTGTGACTGGCTGCCACGGTCAGATGAGTTCCGCAGTTCATCAATAATGTCACCGATTATGCTGTGATAGTCACCTGACTGTGGTGCCCAGTTGCAGGTCCCAGTGTTCATGTTGCTGTTTTACCACTAATTCTGGTCGGTGGAAATGCAGACCACCGAGTAGCCTGCGGTGGATCTTGGTAAATTCCCCAAGCTGAGTGTACAGCTTCACAAATCTCATGGGGCTTTTGCACTATTGTAATGCAGAACTTAACCCCTTAACGACCGCCGATACGCCTTTTAACAGCGGCAGTTAAGGGTACTTAAGCCACAGCGCCGTTAATTAACTGCGCTGTGGAAAAAGTGAATAGCGCCCCCCCAGGGGTAGCCGAGACCCCAAAGAACATGATCGGGGTCGGTTTTTACGGACCCCTGTTTTGCGATCGCCGGCAATTAACTGTTTACCGGTGGTCGCAAAAAAAACCCGGCAGCTAGAGAAGTTGGGGCTAAATTTTAGGGTTGGGGCTAAATTTAGGGCTAGTTGGGCTTCTTTCACACTTGCGTCGGTACGGAGCCGTCGCAATGCGTTGGCCCGACGTACGTTGTGAAAATTGTGCACAACGTGTGCAGCGGATGCAGTTTTTCAACGCATCTGCTGCCCAGTCTATGTCCTGGGGAGGAGGGGGCAGAGTTACGGCCACGCATGCGCGGTCAGAAATGGCGGACACGACGTACAAAAAAAAAAAAGGTTACATTGAACTTTTTTATGACGACGGTCCGCCAAAACACAACGGATCCAGTGCACGACGGACGCGACGTGTGGCCATCTGTCGACTACAAGTCTAAGGAAAAAAAGGCATCCTGCAGGCACATTTGCAGGATCCGTTTTTTGTCCAAAACGATGGATTGCGACGGATGTCACAACGCAAGTGTGAAAGTAGCCTAAGGGTTAGGGTTGGGGCTAAATTTAGGGCTGGGGCTAAAGTTAGGGCTAGGGTTGGTATTAGTGTTAGGGTTGGCATTAGTTATGTTTGGGATTAGGGTTAGGTTTGGGATTAGGGTTAAGGTTAGGGTTGGGATTAGGGTTAGGGGTGTATTGAGATTAGGGTTAGGTTTGAGGTTAGGGTTGAGATTAGGATTAGGGGTGTGTTAGATTTAGGGTTGAGATTAGGGTTATTTTGGGGTTAGGGTTGTGATTATCGTTAGGGTTGTGATTAGGATTATGGATCGGGTTGGAAATGGGGTTATAGGGGTGTGTTGGGGTTACGGTTGGAGTTAGAATTGGGAAGTTTCCACTGTTTAGGTACATCAGGGGGTCTCCAAACTCGACAGCCAATTTTGCGCTCAAAAAGTCAAATGGTGCTCCCTCCCTTCTGAGCTCTGCCGTGCGCCCAAACAGTGGTTTACCCCCACATATGGGCATCAGCGTACTCAGGATAAATTGGACAACAACTTTTGGGGTCCAATTTCTCTTGTTACCCTTGTGAAAATAAATGCTTGGGGCTAAAAAAAAATCTTTTTTTGTGGGGAAAAAAAAAATATTTATTTTCATGACTCTGCATTATAAACTTCTGTGAAGCACTTGGGCATTCAAAGTTCTCACCACACATCTAGATAATTTCCATGGGGGGTCTAGTTTCCAAAATGGTGTCACTTGTGGGGGGTTTCTACTGTTTAGGCACATCAGGGGCTCTCCAAACGCGACATGGCGTCCGATCTCAATTCCAGCCAATTCTACATTGAAAAAGTCACACGGCACTTCTTCTCTTCCAAGCTCTGTGGTGCGCCCAAACAGTGGTTTACCCCCACATATGGGGTATCGACGTACTCAGGAGAAATTGCACAACAACTTTTGTGGTCTAATTTCTCCTGTTAGGCCTCTTTCACACTTCAGTTATTTGGCGTCAGTCTAAAACCGCCATTTTCCTCAAATAACGGATCCGTCATTTTTTTTGACGGATCCGTTATTTTCCCATAGACTTGCATTAGTGACGGATTGTGACGGATGGTCGTCCGTTCCATCCGCCATGCGACGGATCCGTCGACATTTGGCGGACGTTTTCTGAAAATAGACGGACATTGGAACGTTTTTTGTCAACGCCGAAATGGCGGATCGCGACGGATCCGTCGCGTCCGCCATTCCATAGAATGGGCGCCTATGGGTGACGGATCCGCCGCAACCGTTTTTTCGGTGGATCCGTCACCCCAATCCGTTTTTTCAATTGCGCATGCTCCAAAAAGTAGATACTTCTCCCAGACAACCCCCAAGTAACGGATCCGTCAAAAAAACGGATCCGTTAGAACCGTTTTCGCAACAATTGTGACGGATCCGTCAATCCATCACTATGTCGGTAGTGACTGACGCCAAAAGACTGAAGTGTGAAAGAGGCCTTACCCTTGTGAAAATAAGAATTTGCGGGCGAAAAGATCATTTTTGTGTAAACAAATGCGATTTATTTATTTATTTTTTTTTTCATGGCTTTACGTTATAAACTTCTGTGAAGCACTTGGGGGTTCAAAGTGCTCACCACACATCTAGATAAGTTCCTTAAGGGGTCTAGTTTCCAAAATGGTGTCACTTGTGGGGGATTATTAATAATCTTTATTTTTATATAGCGCTAACATATTACGCAGCGCTTTACAGTTTGCACACATTATCATCACTGTCCCCAATAGGGCTCACAATCTAAATTCCCTATCAGTATGTCGGTAACAGTATGGACTGTTTAGACACATCAGGGGCTCTCTAAACGTGACATGGCATCCAATCTCAATTCCAGCCAATTCTGCATTGAAAAAGTCAAACGGCGCTCCTTCCAAGCTCTGCGGTGCGCCCAAACAGTGGTTTACCCCCACATATGGGGTATCGGCGTATTCAGGAGAAATTGCACCACAAAATTTATGGTTAAATTTCTGTTTTTATACTTGTGAAAATAAAAAAAAATGGTTCTGAAGTAAAATGTTAGCAAAAAAAAGTCAAATGTTCATTTTTTTTCTTCCACATTGTTTCAGCTCCTGTGAAGCACGTAAAGGGTTAATAAGCTTCTAGAATGTGGTTTTGAGCACCTTGAGGGGTGCAGTTTTTAGAATGGTGTCACACTTGGGTATTTTCTATCATATAGACCCCTCAAAATGACTTCAAATGTGATGTGGTCCCTAAAAAAAAAAAAGGTGTTGTAAAAGTGCGAAATTGCTTGGCAACTTTTAACCCTTATAACTCCCTAATAAAAAAGAAAAAAAATTTGTTTCCAAAATTGTGCTGATGTAAAGTAGACATGTGGGAAATGTTATTTAGTAACTATTTTGTGTGACATATCTCTCTGATTTAAGGGCATAAAAATACAAAGTTTGAAAATTGCAAAATGTTAAAAATTTTCACCATATTTGTTTTTTTCATAAATAATCGCAAGTAATATCGAAGAAATGTTACCACTAACATGAAGTACAATATGTCACGAAAAAACAATATCTGAATCAGTGGGATCCATTGAAGCGTTCCAGAGTTATAACCTCATAAAGTGACAGTGGTCACAATTGTAAAAATTGGCTCGGTCACTAAGGGGTTAAATTAGCTGAGCCTCATCAGATCAAGCAAGAGTATGATTTTCTGTCTTTTCCAACAGTATGATACTCTACATAAGTTTCCAAAATTGACAGTACTGTATTTCATAACTTTTTTAACCAATCACATGATAGTAAGGTTAATATAACTTTCACTACACAATCTTCCGTTTTACTCAAATTAGTTGATGCAAAAACACATCTGGTATTTTGTATGACCCCTGTGATTTTCAAGGACCGCACCAAATTTTCTAGGAATGGAATGAACAGTTTGACTACTTATTGCAACATCTTTTTCCCTTCTTGGAAAATGACCTGTTTTCGAGCATGCATGCTTGATGGCAGAGCGATGCTCATCTTGTCCCTTCAGATTTCTCCATAAGTATTTGATTGCGTTCAGATCAGGAGACATAGTCATGGCTGACAGTGTTAGCACCCTTGAAATTGTTCCAGAAAATGAAGTTTTTCTCCCAGAAAATTATAGCAGTGACACGTGTTTTTGTTATACACATGTTTATTTCCTGTGCGTGTATTGGAACACAAAAAAGTGAGGCAAAAAAAGGCTAATTGGACATCACTTCACGCTATGGCACCTATCCAAAATTTTGGGTAAACAACTTTCAAGCATGTTCAAACTCGTCTGTGGTAAGTTACCGGTGTGGGCAATATAAAAACCACTGGTACAAATACTTTGTTTTCTGGAACAATTTTAATGGTGCCAACACTTTAGGCCATGACTGTACTTGTCCACTGAATCTTTAATAATAATCTTTATTTTTATATAGCGCTAACATATTCCACAGCGCTTTACAGGTTGCACACATTATCATCACTGTCCCCGTTGGGGCTCACAATCTAAATTCCCTATCAGTATGTCTTTGGAATGTAGGAGGAAACCGGAGAACCCGGAGGAAACCCACGCAAACACGGGGAGAACATACAAACTCTTTGCAGATGTTGTCCTTGGTGTGGTTTGAACCCAGGACTCCAGCGCTGCAAGGCTGCTGTGCTAACCACTGCGCCACCGTGCTGCTTTCACCTTTCTTTCTCAGAAATGCAACAGTGGCCTGAGATGTGTTTTGGATTATCTTGTTGGAAAAGTGCACGTCTACCAAGGGCACAAAGTGATGTAGCATTTTCTTTCAATATAGAGCAGCACATTTTTGCATTCATGATACGATCAATGAAATGTAGCTCCCAGACACCAGCAGCACTCATGCGGCCCCACACAAGGACACTGGCTTGGCGTGTGTACAGTATGAGCCCCCACACATGGAGCTAGTGTGTCTGTGTACAGTAGGAGTCCCCCACATGGGGCCGGTATGTATACATGCAAACATCACATAGACATATGGAAAAGAAAAACCATACTCTCCGACACTGCTCTGATCTATGGTGCTCTGACTCTCCACACAGCAGATGTGATGAAGACAACATAATGTCTGCTGGCTGAGCCGCACGCACTGGTGGAAGAAGGAGCTAGTGTCTGTTCTCCACCAATGTATTGACTACCATCTGCATGATGATGTGGATAGAGGGGACAGCTGACAGACTGTAGGCCAGGGCATGGTGCGTTTGTGGGCCACTGTTTCAGCACTTTATCTGTCTTGGTCCGCCAGGTGAACTGGAACAGCCAGGGGGTGGGATGTGGCCAGCGGACTCCACTTTGCCCAGCTCCGGTTATGGGTTTAAAGTTCTAGTAGTCTTCATATTTCTTAGTATGAGCCCTAGTAAATTGTAAGTGTGCTATCCTTTTTTTTGTTTTGTTTTGTTATTCCTCTGCAGTATTATAGGAAACCTATAGCAAAACTAGATTTTTGGGCGCACAGCCATATACAATATATAGACAATATATAGACCTCCATGAGGGTGCGATAACAGTAATAAAAACTATACTGAAAATCCAAAGAAAAGCATTACTGCAAAAAGTCGCACACCTACTTTATTACACTGAGCTATGGTCCGTTTTTCCTGAGTGTCTTTGATGGTGCTTATGTTTTTAATTATGTTTTTATTGTTTGTGGTGTGTTTTTCTTTTGAATTGTCAATAAAATCAGCTTGTATTTTACGTTTATTGCTGTTTATTATTGTAGGTGTGCGACTTTTTGCAGTAATGCTTTTCTTCTTTGAATTTTCAGTATTATAGGAAACCCTCGCCCCATTTTGGCTTTACTACTTTAGCGTACTGCATTGAACTTGCATGTTGATTTTTTCCCCTTCTCATCAGAAGATTTTCCTGTTTAGGAGTTAACTTCTGTGATTTGTCTGGATTTGTGAGATTGTTGCACTTCCATCTTTGTTAAAATGTCTTTTTTACTTTTGCTACAGTATTCTGACTGATAAGTAAGGCTTTGCTGATCTTGTAGCCTTCACCTTTGTGTAAATACATTTTCTTTATTGGTTCTAGTAACATTTCTCTTCCATGTGGTGCCATTGCTGACAGCATGTAATGAGAAGGTTTTCTTTGTGATGCCCTTCTTAAAATCAACTGTCCGCTGGACATCTGTTTAATCATTACTTACCAGTCGTTGAATTCTTGTTAATTAGCATTTTGTACTCAAACTTTAGCTTTGATTTCATTGGGGTGTACTCATTTTTGCAACATAGTCTTGAATGAGTTTATTAAGAAATATATAAAAAAAAAATTGGTACTTATAAAAAAAAACAAACAAACCTATATTTTGTAATCAATGGCCCGCCCTTGTGAGTTTTTTTGTAGTATCAAAATGTAATCCACAATATCCGTTGTCTGTCCTCTTAGATTTTATTGCTTTCTGCCAATTAATGCTGTTTTTTTTCTATATCAATAGACTGTGGCGTTGTGGGATCTCCGTAATCTGAAACTAAAATTACATTCTTTTGAGTCCCATAAAGACGAAATTTTCCAGGTAAAGTAATTTTTTAGTATATTTTGGACAGTTTGTACTTGTAAAATAGTATTTACTCACTAGATTAGCCAGGTAACCCAGACAATAATTTCTTGATGTCAAATATAATTTTTATGCTGTATGCGGGCTGATACCATTCAATGAAAAACAAAAAAGGCCGAGTACTTAAAGCGAACTTGTCATCATGATTTTGCTAGGTAAACTACAGACACTTTCAACTTGGCGCTGTTACACTAATTAAAATGATATCTTGGTTGATGAAATCCATCTTGTGGTTGTTTAATCTGTATTTGCAGTTTTCTGTTAATGAGATTCTCGTGCTTCGGGGCGTCCTGTGGGGGGCTTTACGTAGTGCTCTGCTTACATACTGTCATTTGACAGCGTGGGAACCATGGCTGTCTGACCGGCAGTGATTTTTACCGCCGATCAGAAGGAGTGTTTGCCGTGCGGTCATGCATAAACACCTGATGTTTGGGTGGAGGGGCCTAACAGTAACACTCACTTCCTTGTGAAGTCCATGTACAGTGTGCATGCTCCAACAGTAGGTGTCGGGGTCCCCCATCTCTACTTATAACAGGTTACTGAACCTTCAGTGACCTGCTCCCTATTTTGCATAATGGGTATAATATTGTTGGCTTAGAAAAAAAAATTAAATTCAGCAAAATGGCGGCGCCTGCACAGTAGCTTCTGTCTCTTACTGATAATGCTACTGTGCAATCGGTGCCAGTTTGCTGCAGCAAAAATATTTTTCCTCCATTTAAAATGGCTGTGACGCTTGCACAGTAGTATCTATCGGCCAGCCAGTGATTCATGTTACTGCACATGCTTAGGCGCCATTTTACTGGAGGAAAAAAGATTTGGCTGCAGCAATATGGTGCCGACAGTGTTTGCGCAATAGCATTTACCCGTAAGAGATGCTACTGCATCGGCACCATTTTGCTGGATGTAAAAAAAATAATATATTGGGGGCTTATGACAGGTTATCGATTCCTTACTGACTTGTCCCTTCTTTTACATAATACATATAAGGATGCATATTTAAGGAGAGCACCACAAAGACCCACCCACAGGCCGCCCCAAGGCACGAGCGTATAATTTGCTGAACCCTAAAAATAAAGATTAAACAACCACCACAAGATGGATTTAATCAACCAAGGTATCACTTTAATCAGTATAACGACTCCAACCTGACAGTATCTGTAGTTTACGGAGCGCAATCCTCCTGACAGGTTTGCTTTAAGGTGTTAGAATAAACTATTGTCGTTTTCACGCAACTTATGGCCAGCTATGCCAATATGGACAGGGCATGGCAAATTTACGAAGTTATGCCACTTAACCAGCATAACGTACACCTGAAATATTACCCAGTGCCTTACTGAAGTACATTTTTCTGGAGGCGCATGGAAGTTTAAGATGTCCTAATTCTTTGTGGCGTGCACTTCTTAAAGAATTAAGTGCGTCTTAGTCCAGTTTCTTTGTTTAACCCCTTTCCGACGATGGGCATAATAGTACGCCGATGTTGGTCTCCTCTCCCTTTGATGTGGGCTCCGACAGAGACAACATCTTTCCCGGCACATGTCAGTTGTTTGAACATCTGACGTGCCCGGAATAGCTGCAGGTGGAATCGCGATCCACCTCCACCTGCGGCTATTAACCCATTAAATGCCGATGGCAGCGGCATTTAATGTGCTCTTCCGGCCATCGGGCCAGAAATCTGCTCACCGGTGACCCCCATCACGTGATCGCGGGTCACTGGTTCGTTGGCATGACAGCCAGAGGTCTCCTGAAGACCTATGGTTGTCACTGCAGGCTTGCTGTGAGTACCGCTCATAGCAAGTGAGTAATTCTACTACATAGAAGCAATCTGATAATCTCTTCTATGTAGCACTGCCGATCGGACTATTAAAGCATGCCAAAAGTAAAAAATTATAAAAATATAAAAAAAATTTAAAAGTTCAAATCGCCCACCCCTTTCGCCCCATTTCAAAACAAAAAAATTCAAACCTACACATATTTGGTATCGCCAAGTTCAGAATTGCCCGATCTATAAAAAAAAAAACATTAACCTGATTGCTGAACGGCGTAGTGAGGAAAAAAAATCAAAACCCCAGAATTATTATTTTTGGTCGCTGTGACATTGCATTAATATGCAATAACGGGCATTCAAAAGAACATATCTGGACAAAAGTGATGTTATTAAAAACATCAGTTAGGTACACACAAAAAATAAGCTCTCATCCAACCCGAGATCATAAAAATGGAGATGCTACGGGTAACGGAAAATTGCGCAACTTTTATTTATTTTTTTTCTGAATATTTAGATAGAGAACCCTGACATGTTTGGTGTCTATGAACTTGTAATGACCTGGAGAATCATAACGGCGGGTCAGTTTTAGGATTCAGCGAACCTAGCAAAAAAAAAAAAAGCCAATCAAAAAACAAGTGTGGGATTGCACTTTTTATGCAATTTCACTTGGAATTTTTTTTCCCGTCTTCGAGTACACGACATGGTAAAACCAATGGGGTCATTCAAAAGTACAACTTGTCCTGCGAAAATAAGCCCTCACATGGACATATTGACCGAAAAATAAAAATGTTATGACTCTGGAAAAAAGGGAAGCGAAAAAAGTAAAACCGCATTGGGAGTTAATCAAGTTGAGTCCCTCATATCATTGGAAAAAGGGGTATACCGCAAAAGTGATAGAAGTAAATATTTTGATAAATTATGGGGTCCCTGGCTTGGAGGTAACCAGTGATCATCCCCGATGGGATCTTGTTGGATGTGTATCAGTTGCTATGGAATCACTACACATTGCGTTTACAAATGCCAGTCGGCTGTGTGCATTTCCACTTAGCTGGTCTTGACCAGCCTGTTTTTCTTACGGTCGTATACAGTATCTTTGATATGGTGTTCTGAATAACAATGTTGGGGGCGATGGGAGGTGTTCAGGGGAGGGGGGTAAACACCTTTTGGTTGAGAATGTGTTCTGCATGTGTAAAGGTACCGTCACACTAGACGATATCGCTAGCGATCCGTGACGTTGCAGCGTCCTCGCTAGCGATATCGTCCAGTGTGACACGCAGCAGCGATCAGGCCCCTGCTGTGCTGTCGCTGGTCGGGGAAGAAAGGCCAGAACTTTATTTCGTCGCTGGCTCTCCCGCTGACATCGCTGAATCGGTGTGTGTGACACCGATCCAGCGATGTCTTCGCCGGTAACCAGGGTAAACATCGGGTTACTAAGCGCAGGGCCGCGCTTAGTAACCCGATGTTTACCCTGGTTACCATCGTTAAAGTAAAAAAACAAACACTACATACTTACCTACCGCTGTCTGTCCTCGGCGCTCTGCTTCTCTGCTCTGGCTGTGAGCGCCGGGCAGCCGGAAAGCAGAGCTGTGATGTCACCGCTCTGCTTTCCGGCCGCTGTGCTCACAGCCAGAGCAGAGAAGCAGAGCGCCGGGGACAGACCGCGGTAGGTAAGTATGTAGTGTTTGTTTTTTTACTTTAACGATGGTAACCAGGGTAAACATCGGGTTACTAAGCGCGGCCCTGCGCTTAGTAACCCGATGTTTACCCTGGTTACCGGTATCGTTGGTCGCTGGAGAGCTGTCTGTGTGACAGCTCTCCAGCGACCAAACAGCGACGCTGCAGCGATCCGGATCGTTGTCGGTATCGCTGCAGCGTCGCTTAGTGTGACGGTACCTTAACGGTTATAAAATTTACTTTAAAATAATAAAAAAAATTAGACCTGAGAGTCTCTGAAACGGAATGTGCCAAAGGTTTTCCCATGAAGTCTGACAGCACCATAGTGTAGTGGCAGGCAGCCTGATTCCAGGGATGTCATTAACTGGACTGGTATTTTTACAAGTGTAAAAAGCAAACAATTTTTTACACCATTTCATACTGCCAGTCAACTGATCCTGCAGGAGACATGAAGTAGTCTGCAAAATTGTCCCGCATTCTGGAGACTGCTACTGGACTGCGAAAAGTGGGGTTGTGGTAATCCCGCAAGGTGCTTTCTGACACATTATCCTCCAGGGAAACTTGTTCTTTTGATAAAACAAAATTGTGCAGGACCACGCACGCTTTCACCACATCATCGACAGTTTCAGTCTGCAGTTTAGTTGCAGTTAGCAGGACTCTCCATTTGGCAGTTAAGATGCCAAAAGCACATTCCACTACTCTTCGTGCTCTGGTTAAGCGGTAATTGAAAATTTTCTTCCTCTGGGTCAGTCCACTACTTCCAAAGGGTTTCAGCAAATGTGGGGAAAGCTGGAAGGCATCATCTCCAACACAAACAAATGGTAATGGTGGACCGGTGGTTCCAGGGAGAGGTCTAGGGGGCGGAAAGTCAAATGTCTCTCCATACAAACGACGCCCCATTGGTGAATTTTTAAATATTTGTGAGTCATTTGCGCGTCCATACGCACCGATATCCACAGCGATGAACTTGCATTGTGCGTCGGCTATGGCCATCAACACAATTGAGAAGTACTTCTTATAGTTATAAAACTGTGATCCAGAGCCAGAAGGTTTGACGATCCTTATGTGCTTCCCATCGACTGCTCCAACACAATTTGGGAACTGGCAAATTTGATGAAAATTTTGGGCGATCTCCAGCCACCTCTCCTGTGATGGCTCTGGAATGTATTCCACTTGTAGGCACTCCCACATTGCCCGGCAGGTATCTCTGATGATCCCCGAGATGGTGGATATCCCAAGCCTAAACTGAAAATGGAGGGATGAGAACGACTCTCCAGTTGCAAGGAATCTGTTAACAAAACGAAAAGACAATAATTAATAAAAAAATTCAAAAAACAACATTACAGTTATAAGTCTGATGAATGAGAATCATTTAAAAAAAAATTACTTTCCGAATAGTCACCATGAGACGCTCCGCTGGTGATATGGAGAAGCGCATCTGGGTGTCTCGTCTCCGTATACAGTCTTCCACATGGCCCAATAAAATTTTGAAATTTTCAGCTTTCATCCTCACATAATTGAAGAACTTCTGAGGGTTTTCCCTTAGTTCGATGTAAAGCGTGGAATAAACACCACGGGTCATGCGTTGTGATGGGATGGATCCACAGCCTTCTCTTCCGCCGCTGCCGCAGGATGCGCAGTCTTTCTTCCTCCCTCTCTCGAACGCTGACTGCCAACTGATTTGCCTCAAAAGTAAAATCCGCATAGATCTTTGCAATGTTCGCCAGTACTCCTTTCATTTCTGCCACTTTCTCTACAACCTTTCAAAGATGTGGTTTAAATACACACTATATATAGTTTTCCAGTAGTTTCCAGTAGCCAATCACATTGAAATCCTCCCCTTTTAAAAAACGGATCCGTCAAAAAACGGTTACAACGGATGTGAAAACGGTCGCAATGGTTCTAACGGGGCAGCTGATCCGTCAAAAAAACGGATCCGTTAAAACCGTTTTCACAACAAATTTGACGGATTCGTCGATCCGCCACAATGTCGGACCTAACTGACGCCACACAACTGAAGTGTGAAAGAACCCTTAGTTGCTTGGTGCAGTTTTGCAAGAATCCCTGTTTTCTCTACTGGAGATGTTACATTGGTAAGAATGCTGAGCTGTTTATAACCCCACTCACATCCTGATTGGCATCTTGATGTGTACCTATGCATGATGCGAAAGCTTACCAATAAGTGGTGGGCAAGGGTTTACACAGATTAACCGGACTGGCCTTCACGTGACACCTAGTCAGTAGTGAAATTTTGCTGATCTACTGAATCAGTGTTTTATTGAAACTACAGCACACCGTCTAATAAGTGACACATCCGTGGAGTCGAGCTCTTGGCCCACAATATGCTGCTCTCATACTAAATGGCAATAACCCGTTGATAGGTTGTTTTAATCCTGTTTTGGTTTTTCAGGGTATGTAATGTCATCGTAATTTACTTGCAGGTACAGTGGTCCCCACACAATGAAACTATCCTGGCATCTAGTGGTACTGACCGGAGGCTGAATGTCTGGGATTTAAGGTATTTTGCAGGCCTTCTTGTACATTTGCGTTTTTTTTATGCTATTGTTTTTACTTTCAGGTAATGTGGGTTTTATAAGAAGATTAAGATAATAGATTATGAACTTATACAATAGGGAACAAGTGTCACTATGTACACCCTTAAGAGCATTTAATTGTGTGGTTGGTTGGAATTATTTTGGTTGTGCAGATTTATTAGGTTTGTGACTCTAAACAGGGGTGAAGAACCTCAGGCCGTGGTCCATTTTCACCCCTCTATGATCTTTTATGTGGCCCCTGGGCAGATATCCAGGGACCCCAATGCTTGGACCGGCAGTTGAATTTTGCTTGCCCATTCATTCCTTCTTTCCCTGTGCACGCAGCGTTCACTACTGAATGCTGAGGTGCGTGCAATTAAAAACTAGTTACTGACACCAATGCCAGCGTCAAGATGAACTTTGTGGGTGGAGTTTGTGAGAAATTTGTACGGCCCCTGAAGAATGGTATAAATATCCGAATGGCTCTTGGCAGAAAAAAGATTCCCCTCCCTTGCGCTAAATGAATAACTACACACATGACAGGGAAGCCTTGGGGGGATTTGTGCTCTGAAGGTTTACTATTCTCAATTGCCATTATTACTGACTAGATGGTGGCCCGATTCTAAAGCATCGGGTATTCTAGAATATGTATGTCCACGTAATGTGTTGCCCAGAGCCAGGTAGTGTGTTGCCCAGAGCCAGGTAGTGTGTTGCCCAGAGCCAGGTAGTGTGTTGCCCAGAGCCAGGTAGTGTGTTGCCCAGAGCCAGGTAGTGTGTTGCCCAGAGCCAGGTAGTGTGTACCATATCCCTGTTAATTTTTTTTTTTTTTTAAGATAAAAAATAGTTACATACTCACCTCCTGGAGCCTCCGGATCGAAGCGGCCGGTTCCCGATGCCTGTCGCGCGGTCCGGTCTGAAGATTGCATTGCAGTCTTGCGCGATGAAGACGTAGCGGTCTCGCAAGACCGTACATCATCATCTCGCGAGACCGCAATGCATGCAGCGGTCACCGGGGCATTGTGCGGAGCGGTAAAGGCCGGTTCTTGATCTGGGGGGCCACCGGAGGGTGAGTGTAACTATTTTTTTTATTTTTAACATTAGATATTTTTACTATTCATGCAGCATAGGCAGCATGAATAGTAAAAAGGTGGTCACACAGGGTTAATAGCAGCGTTAACCGAGTGTGTTATACAGCGGTCAACGCTGCCATTAACCCTGTGTGAGCGCTGACCAGAGGGGAGTATGCGGACGCCGGGCACTGACTACTGGGAGGAAGGAGCGGCCATTTTCCTCCGTACTGTGGCCATCGCTGATTGGTCGCGGCAGCTACCGAGGCCAATCAGCGAATGAATAACCGTGACAGAAAGACACAGGACAGACGGAAGTGACCCTTGGCCAATATATAGTAGATATTGCAGTATCTGATTTCTTTACAAAGGTGTTTTTAATGAATATTCAGAATGATAGTTAAACACTTTTTTTTTTTTTTCCACACTATGTAACTTTGGATGCGGTTCATCTTATACTTTTTCCCCCTTTTTCAAGTAAAATTGGAGAAGAACAGTCTCCAGAGGATGCGGAAGATGGCCCCCCTGAGTTGTTGGTATGGAGCGGCCTATATGCCAGAATATCAATGACTTGGCCATGTGTCTTTTTTTTTTTTTTTTTAAAACCTTTTTCTTGTATTCCTTAGTTTATTCATGGAGGCCACACTGCAAAGATTTCTGATTTTTCATGGAATCCTAATGAGCCTTGGGTTATATGTTCAGTATCTGAAGACAATATTATGCAAGTTTGGCAAATGGTAAGTTCTAGCTTTTTAATTTTTTCTAGCTGCTAAACTTGTCTTAAAATGGTCCACAATGGTTAGGTCAATGACCCCTTATGTATCAAAGCTTTTTTTTCCTCTTGTGGTTTTTTGTTTTCTTGCACCCATTTCATTCTATTTGCAGTTTTATATATCCATTTTATAAGTGCTCATCTGTTTTGGTTTTTTTTTTTTTTTGGTTTTGGGTTTTTTTCTGCTTTGTGGGCACAGTATAGCAATTCCATGTGGTTTCACCGGATTCTTAAATTGTGACTATGTAAAAAGTCAAATTTGGCCCAGTTTCAGTCCAGTCCCCCACTGGTGCATCTTCTATTTTCCAGTATACCCAGTTTGCCTCTTTTGGTGGAAAAAAAAAAAACTACAGTTCAAAAAATTCTTTCTCCTTCGCCTCATTGGGGGACACAGACCGTCGGTGTATGCTGCTGCCAATAGGAGGCTGACAGTTCAAAAAATTCTTTCAGATCTGGCGCCAAATTCATTAATCTCTTGCCAGTTAGTGAATTTGCCATCAAAAATGGCAGTTAATGCCACAAATAGAAGGAAAGTGTCTTGGAAAAGAACACAAATTATAAATCTGGGCGAATAAGTTTTTGCACATCTGCCTTATTAACCCAAACGTTCAACTGCTGGGTATAACCAAGCCAGACCACTTCAGATTACATATAGATTAGGTGAACCCTAAGATCTCATGTGGACTGGCGTAGTCTTAATTCGACAACACATTTTAAAGAACAGTGTTGGTGGCTCTCTTGCATCTTTAGATGGATAGCTGAATCCTGAATCACTCATTTACATGCATATTTACATTGGACAATTGTAAATTTCTGTTATTGGTGAAGAATAAAGTGGTGTCTTATTGGCCCATCACCTCGAAATTAGTCCCATCCTCAAACACCTGTCAATGGACAGCTTTAGAGCTAAAGGCTATGTTCATCTGCGGCTTTTTATGCTAATTAAAAGCTGCTTTTTACATACCAGAAAAAATCTAATGTACATCTTTTTTTTTTCTTTTTTTTTTACTGAATTTTAGAACTGCTGTTTTTTTGTTTTTTTAATCTGATGAATGTCAATTCTTTCAGTGTTTTTGCAGCTTTTATTCACTCATACAAAACAATGAGAAAGTTAAAAGAAGCAACAATGTTTTTGTGAATACAATTATCTTTATTAAATCTGTACTATAGACAAAGCACACATGTAGTCCGCGTCCAATGCTGCAAACCTGTTTTTAAGACTAAGAGAGCTGATCTTGGTTGCAGAAAAAACTGTGTAAATGTAGCCCAAGAATCAATTCTACCCGCTCCTTGCTTTTTAGTCACTTTGCACTAGTAATTTCAATAATGTGATAAAGCATGGGCTCACATTTTTTGTGTTTTACGTAAACGGTGTACATTGAAACTGAATTAACAGATACTACAGCTAACATGCCCCCTTTTTTTTTTTTTTTTTTTGCAGGCAGAGAATATCTACAATGATGAAGACACAGAGGGTGGTGTAGATCCAGAGGGGCAGGGCTCCTAGTTGTAATTATAATATATACTTTTTTTTTTTCTTCCCCGCCCCCTTCTCCCCAGTGCAATCTAGTGGCGTCTCACACCAGATGTCTCTTATCAAGCACTTGGACATTGCCCTTCCCGTGCTGCAAGCGATCTCTCCTCATTCATCGCAACTTAGTTTTATTCATCTTGGTAGTAAAAATCCCTTCTGTTTTATATATAAATATTTTATACAAGAAGGGCATTTTTAACTGATGCGTGCAATGGTGGTTTTATTTCTTTTTTATTTTTTTTTTTTATTTTATTTTAACAAAGCAAGGAGAGAGGGGTAAATGAGATGGCTTGTCAGACGCTGTGCCTTCAGGTGCACCTCTATAAATTGAAGAGTCTTGGATCAGGCAGCTTCATGCAAACATTCCTTATATTTTTCCACTGGAAAAGTCAACTTTGCTCCTGTTAGTATCTAGGACGAGCTTCTTAAGCCCTTATCCCCCTGTACATGTTTTTTTTTATTTCTTGAAGTACTTTAGACTTGTCACTTATTAGTTGTGCTGAATTTTTACAGGGGGCACCGTTATATACTTTGTATTTGTGTGAATTTTGCGGTCTGAGTTGCACATCTCCTTTTTTCAGTGGATGAGCACCTCATGTGAAATAAATAGACATTGTTTTTGTACACGGTTTTATTTGTCTTATGTTTCAAGTTTGGATCAGTGGGTATGAGTATAATTTCACACAAATGTCTCTACAAAAAATAATAAAAAAAATAAATTTTTGTAAAAATCACTTTTATGCAACACGAGTTGTTGAAAGCCATAGTTACCTTATCTTGCTATTACTTTAACTTTTGGCACTTCTACCAGCACTTATAAAAGTGTCCATCTTTGACTTTCTAGCACAGCTGCTGCTTCACTGTTCATTGGCTTGCAGATATAAACTTATCCTAGTCTTCAAAACATCATTTTTTTGCAACAGACTTGAATAGCTGTCCATATAGTTCAAGACAACTTCTGTAAAAGAAATATTGATTATTGTATCAATATTAAAATAATGCATAAAGCTATGTAAAGGCCAAGATGGAATAAGGAGACTTGTAGGCAATGCATTGCTACTGCTGGGAATTTAAATATGCAAATAGCCTCTTCAGAGAGGAAGAGGACCGGAAGAGCATCACCTATTGGATATAGCCATCCTAAAAGTAATTATCAACTCTCTAATGAGCCTTGCCATAGACAGGTCAGTAATCCCTAGAAACAGTTGTCACTGCATTGCTAAAGTCAGTGTCTAACCACTAGTGTAGAAGGCTAGTAAGTAGTTGGACATATTTTGGAATTTTTATTGCTTTAACTCCATGATCGATGAAAGGTTTGTAAAGCTATATAGACAGAACAAACATCAGGTAAAAACTGATTGAGACATTATGTGGGCTGCAATTAAGATCTCTCCTATTGGTAAACCTTGAATACACACCTGTTGTGTAAGAGCAGTTCTCATTGTAGTAAGCTCTACTTTTAACCTGAAGCTTATGCTTTTGGCTGCAGAGGGCAATATCTAACTTCATCTACTTTAGGTTCCTAATGAAACTGTATTTTTAGGTGAATGTTCTGGACAGGCTCATGAAGTGTTGTTTTGATGCAGTGTTTAGCTTACAGCACATACACTGAAGGAAATAATATTTGATCCCTTGCTCATTTTGTAAGCTAGCCTTAAAATTAGACTGTTTATGTCTGAGTGGGCAAAGTTAATTTTAACTTTGAGAGATAGAATATCAAAAATAAAACCCAGAAAATCACATTGTATAAATTATACACATTTGCATTTTGCAGTGAGAAATAAGTATTTGATCCCCTACCAACCATTAAGAGTTCTGGCTCCTACAGACCAGTTTGATGCAGGTAATAAGTTGATTAGAAGCACCTAAGACAGCCGTCTTATAGTCACCTTTTTATAAAAGACTCCTGTCCACAGACTCAATCAAGTCTGACTCTAACCTCTGCAACACAAGCAAGACCAAAGAGCTTTATAAGGATGTCGGGGTTAAGATCATAGACATGCACTATGCTGGAATGGGCTACAAAACCATAAGTAAGACACAGGGTGAAAAGGCGACAACTGTTGGTGCAATAGTACGAAAATGGAAGAAATACAAAGTGACTCAAATCTGGGGCACCATGAAAAATCTCACCTCATGCTGGTATCCTGGATCATGAGGAAGGCGAGAGATCAGACTAGAACTACACGGGGGGAACTTGTTAATTGTCTCAAGGCAGCTGGGACCACGGTCGCCAAGAAAACCATTGGTAACACATTACACCGTAAAGGTTTAAAATCCTGCAGTGCCTGCAAGGTCCCCCTGCTCAATAAGGCATATGTGCAGGCCCATCTGAAGTTTGCCAGTGAACACCTGGATGATTATGTGAGTGATTTGGGAGAAGGTGCTGTGGTCAGATGAGACAAAAATTGAGGTCTTTGGCATTAACTCAACTCGCTGTTTGGAGGAAAAGAAATGCTGCCTATGACCCAAAGAACACCATCCCCACTGTCAAGCATGGAGGTGGAAACATGTTTTGGGGGTGTTTCTCTGCTAACGGCATAGGACTACTTCACCGCATCAATGGGAGAATGGATGGAGCTATGTACCGTAAAATTCTGAGTGACAACCTCATTCCCTCCGCCAGGACATTAAAAATGAGTCGTGGCTGGGTCTTCCAGCAAGACAATGACCCAAAACATACAGCCAAGGCAATAAAGGAGTGGCTGAAAAAGAAGCACATTAAGGTCATCTAGTGACCTAGCCAGTCTCCAGCCCTTAATCCCATAGAAAACTTGTGGAGGGAGTTGAAGCTCTGAGTTGTCAAGCGACAGCCTCATAATCTTGATGATGTAGAGATGATCTGCAAAGATGAGTGGACCAAGATTCCTCCTGACATGTGCGCAATCCTCATCACCTACAATAATCATGTGACTGCTGTGCTTGCCACCCAAGTTTTGCCGGAGGGATCAAATACTTATTTCTCACTGCAAAATGCAAATTTATATAATTTATACAATGTGATTTTTCTGGATTTTAGTTTTGATATTCTGTGTCTCAATGTTAATTAGCCTACCCTTAAAATTGTAGACTGTTCATGTCTTTGTCAGTGGGCAAACTTACAAAATCAACAAGGCGTCAAATAATTATTTTCCTTCACTGGATGTCAAACGCTGACCCACTTCATAACCAAACACAATGCTGTCTAAAGTCAGTGTAGGGTAACAAACATGAATAGCAAATTGCCAGAGGCAAATAATCCCTAACTAAAGACCTAAAAATTAACTTTTCCGAAACTACTAAAGGATCACATTAAAATTTGTATTGGTCAGTGTGGTGTAGGAGGGACCTCAATAAAATATTGATTGAACTTCTATCCTATAAAGTACTCATTGTCCCAGTATTGTATTCATTTAAAGTTATGTGGATAAAGGTGCTGCCGCTACCTATATATACCACTTCAACTGCCTACACAAAACTACACTGCCTAGTGCTATATAAAATTTGCCCTAAGCCTACCCTAAAGTATAACCTCAGTATTAAAGTAAAATTGCTGTGTTGGCACTGTGATAAGTGGGTTTTGGGTTGCAGTTTGGACACTCGGTCTATAAAAAGTTCGCCATCACAGACAAAGGTTAAGTTAGCTCTTTAGTGACTAGAAATGTATATTGTGCAGTCCTCACATTGGCCACTAGATAGCACTAAATCAGTTATACATCAGCAAGTGTATACACTTGATTAATCAGAATGTTAATGGGTGATGACTTGTTTAGTGTGTGGCTGAATGCTTGGACCCATACTGATAAGCTGAAGGGGAATTTTCACTCCGAAGTCCGTTTCAGTTTTGTGACCAGGCCAAATTTTTCAATTCTGACCAGTGTAACTTTGAGGTAATAACATTGGAACCCTTCCACTGATTCCAGTAATTCTGAAATGGTTTTGTTTTGACACGTCGTACTTAGTGGTAAATTTTGGTCACTATAATTTTTTTTTTTTTTAAATTCGTTTATTAGCAACAAAATAAGTGATGTTACATACATTTTGTATCCAAGATTATTAAACATAGTGTATGATACACATATATCATGCGTTGGTAAGCAGACAATAAAACATAACTGTCACCTATATCCAGCATTGTCTTGTGATTATTAGATTTATTAAATCGATTGTAACATGTGAATTGTGTAAATAGAAAAACTCGTAAAACCAGAACTCCTAAAATAAAACTGTACTCTTAACTACTAACTCGCCGCAATGCCTCGCGCCTACCTCTCCACGTGAAATCCCCAAACCACGATGAGTCTACAGGGTAAGATGGGAAGAATTCCACCTACCCCAGATCTTTTCAAATTTTCCCGGACATCCTCTATTTTGATACAACGTGCGTTCATATGGAATGATCGAATTAACCAAATCAATCCAGGCTCTTGTAGATGGGTTTGAGCTCCCCATCCACCGCAAAGCTGGTCACTATAATTTAACGCTTATGAAAATATAAATAATGTGAAAATGTAGCAATTTTGTTTTTATGCCCTTTAAATCAGAACTACAAAATGGTTAGTAAGTAACATTTACCACATATCTACTTTACATCAGCATTATTTTTGAAACCTACTTTTATCCCTTCTAACTTAACAAAATAAAAATGTTCAGTTTCTCATTTTTCCAACAAACTTTACAAAACCAATTTTTTAGGGACCATATCACATTTGAAGTGACTTTGAGGAGCCTATATGACAGAAAATATCCCAAAGTGATCACCATTTTAAAGCTGCACCCCTCAAAGTGCTCAAAATCACACTCAAGACATTTATAAACCTTTTAGGTGCTTCACAGGAACTAAAGCAATGTGAAGTGATAAATACGAACATTTTTTTTTTTTTTCCCAAAAAAATGTTGCATTAGCCCCCTCCATTTTTCATTTAAACAATGGTTACATGAGAAAATAGACCACTCAACTTGTGCAATTTCCACTGTGTAAATGGATTCTATATATGTGGCTTACTACTGTTAGGGCGCATGGCTTGGAAGGGAGGGAGCGCTATTTGACTTTTGGAGAACAAAATTGGCTGGAATAGAGCGTGCAGCTCCATGTATTGCTGTGCGGCTGCATGCTCTGCTCCGGAGTGCCGGTGCCAGAGCTTGGTTTTAACCTGCGAGACTCGGCCGTATCTCGCTGTGTGATCCCGGCCTAAGAAACAGACTTGGCTCGCATGGTGTGCGGACACAATGCTGCATTTGTGGAGCCCTTGTACTGCCAGAAGAGTAGCTAGGCTCCAGAAATGACCCAATTTTGGAAACTATACCCTTCAAGAAATTAATCTAGGGTGTGGTGTGGTGAGTATATTGAACCCACAGGTGCTTTCATGAAAATGTTTTGGCCCCAAATTTTTAATTTTACCAAGAATATTAGTAGGAAATGGATCCAAACATTTATAAAGCAATGTCTTCTGAAAGTAGCAATACCCTATATCTGGTCATACGCTTTTGTTTGGGCATAATGCAGGGCTCAGAAGAGAGTGACATTTGGCTTTCGGGGAGCAGACTTCCTTGGGAGTATGCAGAGCCCCTATGCTTCCAAAACAGAAATCACCCCAACCTCCCAAAATAACCCTATTTTGCAAATTACACACAAAGAAAATCATTTTAGGAGTGTAGTGACTATTTTCACCCCACTGGCGCTATCCAAAATTGTGTGAAAATGGCAAATATGCCATTTTAGTGCCCAATGCATAGTGCCCGGCTTGTGCTTCTGTAGATGTGCCTCATTGATTTGTTAAAATGGTTGTCCAGAGCCCAATAAATTGATGACTTAATAAAAGATTGTTGGGGGTCCGACATGCTCATGATCAGCTGAAAATGCTCCGCTAACACCACGAACGCAGACTAGATCCACACTGCACTTGTGGACACTGTTGGGTGAATAGGCTCTGAAGGTATGCACCCATCTGTGGACTGTCGGCATGCATCCATCCACCATAGGGATACACTGTAAAGAGTCGTGTATATCTCTTTGCATTGTTCCCCTGTACATAATTTTTTTTGTGAATTTTTTTTGATAAACTGAGCAAATGAAAAGCAATTCTTGAATTGTTAATTTTACGCTGTTCACCGTACAGTAAGCTTGATGCAGTGATTTTATTCTTCGGATCAGTACAACTACACGGACTCCAGGGTTTTAGTTGTTTTTATTTATTTTTTTTAATACACTAAAACACTGATTTACAACAAAAAAGCATGTCATTGCATCGCTGCATTCTGGGAGTTATAGCTTTATTTTTTTTCACTGATTGAGCTGTGTGGGGGCTTGTTTTTTTTTTTTTGTAGGATGAGTTGTTTTTTTTTTTTTTTTTATTCGTACCATTTTGGACTATATACAAATTTATGATTTGCTTTTTTCGATTTTTGGGTGGCAGAGTGAACAAAAACATTCGTGAATGTTTTTTATTTTTTCTACGCCGTTCACCATGCTGTCCAAGTGATAAAGCAACTTTCTCTGGTCAGTACGACCACAGTGATGCTATATATATATATATATATATATATATATATATATATATATATATATATATATATATATATATATATATATATATATATATATATATATATATATATTTGTTTTGCTGCTTTTGTGCACTAAAAATTTTTTACATAACAATTTTTCTATCGGCGTACGGATGGCTGTAATTTTTTTTTTTGCTAGACCTTGTGTGGGACAAAATAACGTTTTTATTGATGCTGTTTTTTTGTTTTTTTTTTAATTCAGTATGATGAATTGGTTATATTTATATCGTTATTGTTTTTCTACCGGTTTCACACAACTGGTTAAATAATATGAACGTTTTGTTTCGTTCAAGACGTGCGGATACTAAATGTGTATTTTTTACCCATGTGGTTTTGTTTTTTTGGGGAAAAACTGTTACTTGTAAAACATTTTTCCATTTCTTTTTTTCGTACTTTTATTTTATTACATTTTTACTAACTTTAAATTTATTTTTTTTTTAAGAAAATCGACTTTCACTGTCCTGATTGCTGATTATGATCTGCAGTGCGTTAGCATTGCAGGGCATACAGGCTGTCAATCTGACTCTGGCAGGACGGCGTTTAGGTCTTTCTCTCGGATGCACCTTACAGTCCTCTCTACCAGCATGACCCCATTGCCATTGGCACAACGCAATTGCAATTCTGTTTTGCTGATCTAAGGAAAGCAGATGGATGCTTCTGCCGCTATTGACAGCGCCATGAGAAGGTTTAAATACCAGTGAGGTGGTGTGATCCTTGTACAGTGGTTTGTGGGCACTCTTCCTGCAGCACTGTACGAAAAAAAATGATCAACAGGTTATCACCTTTTCTATGTATAGGTGGTAACTTATGGACATCCCCTTTTAAGGAAATCTGCTAGAACGGTTCACCTGTCCCTGCCACCCAAACTAGTTATATATTCATATTGCTCTCTGAAAGATAATTTCATCCACATCTTTACTGATGCAATCTGTTGCTCTGACAGAAAAATACCCTAAGGGTATGTTTCTACGGGCAGAAACCAGTAGCGCTTTGGCCGCAGAACATGTCCGCTCCATCCAAAGCGCTGCCAGCTTGTGAACGCTGGTGATTCCGCATGTGTTAATTGAACCGTGCAGAATCCCCACGCCCAATACATTGTGCGGTGATATTTATTTTGCGGAGAGCGTCTCCACAAGATATATTGACATGCTGCGGGCTGGAAAGACATGCCGCATGTCCGTTTACACAGGGACTATGCTGTAAAATCTGGCCACTGCGGATTGGACTCTGTGGCTGTACGCATTGCCCAACCCGCAGTGTTTACGGATCGTGGAAACATAGCCTTAAGTGGGAACTGCCATTAGAGAATAACTTGGCAATTAAGGTGTGCTATAGGGTCTGCAACAACGCTTTATGTATCGTTTACTTGCCTGCTTGCTGTAGTTTTGATTAAATGTTTTATCAGCAGGGAATAATCATCAGTGGACTAGTAAACTGGCTGCTGTGTAGTGCCCCATATTCATGAGCACTCTATAGCCCCCACCACCGATTGGCAGCTTTCTGCTTATGCACAGTGTAGTCAGGGTTTGTCTGTAGATTATGCTGCTCTGATTCCTTTTAACCCCCAGAGGTATTTTCATCTTTGCGTTTTTGTTTTTCGCTCCCCTTCTTCCCAGAGCCATACTTTTTTTTTTTTTCCATCAATATTGCCATGTGAGAGCTTGTTTCTTTGCGGAACGAGTTGTACTTTTGAACATCACCATTGGTTTTTGTTGTGCACTAGAAAGCGGTACAAAAATTCCAAGTGCGTTGAAATTGCAAAAAGAGTTCAATCCCACACTTGTTTTTCATTTGGCTTTTTTACTAGGTTCACTAAATGCCCAAACTGACCTGCCATTATGATTCTCCAGGTCATTACGAGTTTATAGACACCAAACATGTATAGATTCTTTTTTATCTAAGTGGTGAAAAAAAATTCCAAACTGTTTAAAAAAAAAAAAAAAAAAGTGGCATTTTCCAATACCCATAGAACTTGATTTTTCTTGATCTCAGGTTGGGTGAGGGCTTATTTTTTTACATGCCAAGCTGACGTTCTTAATGATACCATTTTGGTGCAGATACGATCTTTTGATTGATTGATTTGATTTTAATGCAATGTCGCGGCGACCCAAAAAATGTAATTCTGGCGTTTTTTTTTTCTTGCTATGCTGTCTATTAGTCAGGTTAATCCTTTTTTTTTATTGATCGGGCAATTCTCAATTGGGCGATACCAAATGTGTAAGTTTGATGTTTTTATTTTTTTTTAATTGTTTTATTATGAATGGGGCTAATGGGTGATATGTATATGTATATTTTTTTTTTTTTTTTACTTTTTGCATGCTTCAATATTCTCCATGGCAGACTAGAATAACTGACTTGGCTCAGCTATATATAGTCTATGATCAGATCGCTCCTATGTAGCTGAATTAATCACTTGCTATGAGCACTGACTACTGTGCGGCGCTCACAACAAGCTGGCAGTGACAACATAGATGTCTCCAGGAGACCTCTGGTTGTCATGCCAACCCACCAGTGATCTGCAATCATGTGATGGGGGGTCACTGGCGGATTTTCAGTGCGAAGTGCTTGTTAAATGCCGCTGTCAGCGTTTGACAGCGGCATTTAACTGGTTAATAGCCATGTGTGGATCACTATTCCACCTGCGGCTGTTCCGAGCACATGTCAGCTGTTCAAAACAGCTGACATGTCCTGGGAAAGATGTGGGCTCACCGCCGGAGCCCACATAAAAGGGAGGGGGGAGTCCGACAGCGTAAATATACGCCTGATGTTGGAAAGGGGTTAAGGGGGTTGTTCCAGGATCCATTCCAGTGGTGTGGCCATTTGTGCTCCCAGGGCTGTGATGCGGAAATGCTGCGTGTTTGACGCTGCGTAGAGCCGCAGCATCAAACACACAGCATCCAAATGTTACAGCATAGTGGAGGGGATTTCATGAAATCCTGTCTCCACTATGCGTTAAAAGACGCATGTGGCAGACCTGCGTAAACGGACATGCGGTGCGTCTTTTCAGAACGCAGCATGTCCTTGCAATGCTCAAACAACGCATGAAAAACGCAGGTGACCTGCCAGTTACCTCAGGTGCAGATTTTACCTGTGTAAAATCCTGACCAAATCCTGAACGTGGACACATACCCTAAGGCTAGACCTGTCAATCAAAAAAAGGTGGTATGAAGGGGAAAAAAGTAAGAGGGAAATTGCACTTTGGACAGTGATTCTATACTGACAGATTCCCTTTAACATTTCAGGTGATACTGTTAATCACTGACAGCAGTCTGCCATCCTAGTGACGCATGTGTTTGGTGTGCATTATTTGTGGCATGGTCATGGTGTGCTGAATGTTTGACATTGGGCCCCCCAGCAGACTTCAAAGTTGGGATCTGTTAATTTGTTGCCTTCTCGGTAGTCCTGAGAAGTCCAGTATTGCAGTATTCAATTCCAAATAAAATAGATAACAGGTACATTTTAATTGGAAAAAACAAACCTCATTTGGAACAGAACCTTACCTACATACAACCTCCGATCCTCTCAAGACCTCCTTCTCTACTCTACCCTCTCATCTCTTCTTCCCACAACCGCATCCAAGACTTTTCACGTGCTTCCCCCATACTCTGGAACTCTCTACCCCAACACATCTGACTTTCGCCTACCATAGAAACCTTCAAAAAGAACCTGAAGACTCACCTCTTCCGACAAGCCTGCAGTGATCCTCAACCCACTGAACTGCCGCACAACCAACTCTTCCCTCTCCTAGTGTATCCTCATCCATCCCCCGCAGACTGTGAGCCATCGTGTGCAGGGTTCTCCCTCCTTATGTACCTGTGTACCTTGTTTTTTTTGCTTATGGTTAATGTATTTTGTCTATATTTGCCCCCTTTTTCACATATAAAGCGCCATGGAATAAATGGCGCTATAGAAATGTATAATAACCTGCATTTTTAGTCCTGGTGTTACTATTGTAGGTTCTGTTAAGCTCATGTAATAACACCTCAGTTCCAAAACCACATAAGTACATGTGAGTTCTTAGTCACATAACTAAACAAGAAATGTAGACAACCAATATACTATATAGTTAATATTAGCACAGAAAATATATTAATTGCATACAATTTTATTTCAATCACAATATAGTGACTACAAAGTCTACACACCACTGTTAAAATGTCAGGCTTCTGTTTTATATGTGTATAGATATGGATGATCATACCGCAAAGGATAATTACAAAACTCTTCCCTCCTTTTAATGTCAGCTATAATATATGCAAATCCTTTGAAAAACAAACTTTTTCATTGGAAATGTAGCTAAAATATGGTTGCTGAAATATGCACACTCTTAAATCAATATTTTGAAGTACCTTTTGAATATATGACAACATTCAGTCTCTTTGGGTAGGTATCTTACCAGCATGGCACATCTAGAATTGGCAAACTTTGCCCACTCTTCCTTGCAGAAGGTCTCCAAAGCTGTTAGATTACAAGGGTCACCCACAGAATTTTCAATTAGATTTAGGTCTGATCTCTGGATGAACCATTCCAAAACTGATCTTCTGGCAAAGCAATTTTTTTTTATTTGGTGATATGCTGAAGAATGTTGTACTGAAAGTTGAAATTCATCTTTAGCAGAGTAGTGAAAGTTTGGATGCAAAATTCACTAATATATTTGGACTGGTTCAATAATCCATCTACTTTGACTAAAACCTGATTTCAAGCTGCCAAAAAGCAGCTCCAAAGTATAATGCTGGCTCCAGCATTCTTCACTGTGGGTATGGTGTTCAGTTGGTGATGCAGTGTCTTCAATTTTTTAGGTATGTCCAACTCTAGGCAATGTTACTGTCATGCCTAATTTAAAGCATTGCTGTTTTAATTCTGTGTGTCATAAATAAATAAATAGTACCAAAATAAGCAACTTTGTGATAGCTTTAAATCTTCATCTTTCTGCCAGAATTGATCAGTCATTTAACAATATTTTCAACTCTGAGGTAAAATCTGTATTCAGTGAAGACACACTTTGAGGATAACAGTTACTCCAGATACAGTTCGCTGTAGACTGCAGGAGGGAGGAGCTAGGGACAGAGTTCCTCCACTCCTATCAACATAGAATCTGATCAGTAGCAGCTTTCATCTGCTATCTCGGTGATGTAACGTTCTGTCTTCACTGGATACAGATTTTACCTTAGAATTGAGAATTTTGATAATGACAGATCAATTCTGGCAGAGAAAGAAGCAGATTTCTCTGCTAAGAAATATTACAATGTTGCCTATTTTCAGCTGTAGTATTGATTTCAATAAAAATTAAACGACTGTTTAGCTTTAACCCCTTCCCGACATGCGATGTACATATTCTTCTCTGCGTGAGCAGTGTTCCCGCAAAGAGAAGTATATGTACAGCGGCACGATCAAGCGGGCTTACGCTGAGCACCGCAGCGACTGTGTGCGGGTGTTAGCTCTGCGTGACAGCTGACACCCTGTAGCAACGCCCGCATGTATCTCATCTGATGCCGCTGTCAGTAGTGACAGCGGTATAGATGAGCATCGCGCAGGGAATTTGTTCCATGCATGCTTCCATCAGGACAATGCGATGTGATCGCGTTGTCCTGTTGGGCTCCATGGAGACCCCAGGCTGCAAGATGGCCACTGGGTCCTGCAGGGAAAGTGGTTTGTGAGTTCATGCGGAGAGCAGGCAGCTCTGGCAAAAATTAAGAGACCACTGCACATATAAAAATAATCTTCTCTACATGTCTGACAGCCATTCCGTTCTAATGTCAGTTGAATTTCAACCAGAGTTCACCTCATTCTACTTAATGTGCTTCTTATTATATGGTCACCTGAACCAAATCTTATTTATCGAAGGAAAGTATAAAAAACACTGTTGTGGTGTTCACAATCCTCTTGCGATAGGACAAGCTGGAAGGTCAGCTGTCTCTTCCAACTCCTCTACACACAGAAGCAGGGGCAGACATATCATTGATGCAGCATGTACTGTGGTCACACAGGGGTCTAAGAAGTACTATCCTCCAAAGCAGGTGGAGCTGTTGTGCATTATGATTAGCTTTTGGGCTTCAAAGGTCACATATATACTTGCACAGGGACCCTTTTCTGTCTGTTTGCTAATGCACAGAAGTGCTCACTCTGCTGAGTGTGTCATTCTTTACGACCTATCACTTGTAAGATATCTCTGTCGACAGCTTATTCCTTAGAATACAGATTAATTGGCAAACTGGAATCTGACCAGTTGACTCTAATTTCCCTTGAGGTCATCTGTCGGAGGCCCCCCAGTTCAGTCAACGTGAGTGTAATGTCTATGGGGGCCTTATATTTGACTCATCCTCCCCATGTCTCAGTTGCTGCTCCCACAGTGTGTTATTGTATGCAGAGCTGTAGTCACTTTGATGGCGCTTCAGCCAATACCTGAGCTTAGCGGCTCTGCCAGAGTTGATTATATCTGCCAACATAATGTCAGCACTGCAGATAGTACAGACATTGAGAGCAGTGGGGGAGACTCAGAGCTGGACCTGTCTTCTTTAAAAACAAACTGCGTATGAGGGACAGCAGTTTTCTGAAACTGGAGAACCCTTTTAACTTGCTGTTGGTTATTTATGATAAACAAAATGTGATGTAATTATTTGTAAATTAAAATATTTTCCACTTTTAAACAAAACTAGAAGGATGATGGTGTATTTCTTTGTGTTGTCCACCCCTCTTGTCAAAGGAATATGACATCATACAGTCATACCACAATAAGTTACATATTCTAGACTAGTAAAGTCATCAGGTTCATACACTGCTAAAAAAATAAAGGAAACACTTAAACAACAGAATATAACTCCAAGTAAATCAAACTTCTGTGAAATCAAACTGTCCACTTAGGAAGCAACACTGTTTGACAATCAATTTCACATGCTGTTGTGCAAATGGAATATGCAACAGATGGAAATTATTGGCAACTAGCTGAAGAGCCCGGCGTTGCCTGGGCATAGTAAATATCTGTGGTTAGTTATAGCAATTATCAAGACACCCTAATAAAGGAGTGGTTCTGCAGGTGGGGACCACAGACCACATCTCAGTACCTATGCTTTCTGGCTAATGTTTTGGTCACTTTTGAATGTTGGTTGTGCTTTCACACTCGTAGCATGAGACGGACTCTACAACCCACAAAAGTGGCTCAGGTAGTGCAGCTCATCCAGGATGGCACATCAATGCGAGCTGTGGCAAGAAGGTTTGCTGTGTCTGTCAGTGTATTGTCCAGAGGCTGGAGGCGCTACCAGGAGACATGGAGGGGCCGTAGGAGGGCAACAACCCAGCAGCAGGGCCGCTACCTCTGCCTTTGTGCAAGGAGGAACAGGAGGAGCGCTGCCAGAGCCTTGCAAAATGACCTCCAGCAGGCTACAAATGTGCATGTGTCTGCACAAATGGTTAGAACCCGACTCCATGAGGATGGTCTGAGTGCCTGCCATCCTCAGATGGGGGTTGTGCTCACTGCTCAACACCATGCAGGACGCTTGGCATTTGCCACAGAACACCAGGATTGGCAAATTCGCCACTGGCGCCCTGTGCTCTTCATAGATGAAAGCAGGTTCACACTGAGCACATGTGACAGAGTCTGGAGATGCCGTGGAGGGCGAGCTGCTGCCTGCAACATCCTTCAGCATGACTGGTTTGGCAGTGGGTCAGTAATGGTGTGGGGTGGCATTTCTTTGGAGGGCAGCACAGCCCTCCATGTGCTCGCCAGAGGTAGCCTGACTGCCATTAGGTACCGAGATGAGATCCTCAGACCCCTTGTGAGACCATATGCTAGTGCAGTTGGCCCTAGGTTCCTCCTAATGCAGGACAATGGCAGACCTCATGTGGCTGGAGTGTGTCAGCAGTTCCTGCAAGATGCAAGGAATTGAAGCTAAGGACTGGCCTACCCTTTCCCCAGAGCTGAATCTGATTAACCACATCTGGGACATCATGTCTCACTCCATCCACCAACGTCATGTTGCACCACAAACTGTCCAGTAGTTGGTGGATGCTTTAATCCAGGTCTGGGAGGAGATCCCTCAGGAGACCATCCGCCGCCTCATCAGGAGCATGCCCAGGCGAGGTACAGTAGGGAGGTCACACAGGCACGTGGAGGCCACACTCAATACTGAGCATCTTTTCCTTGTCATGAGGCAATTCCACTGAAGTTGGATCAGCCTGTAATTTTATTTTCCACTTTGATTTTGAGTATCATACCAAATCCAGACCTCCGTGGGATATTCATTTTGATTTACATTGATAATTGTTATGTTTCATTGTTTTGAACACATTCCACTATGCAATGAATAAAAATTTGCAACTGGAATATTTCATTCAGAGATATCTTGGATAACAAAGGATAACATACCGCTATCACTTGATGAATAGATAGAGCAAAAAAAGGGGCAACTCTGAAAAATTGGAAACCTACAAAACAACTGAGTTAAAAGCCCTGAAACAAATGTGTAATGTCTGAATAACTAGGTAAGAAAATGGACCACTAGTGTCTCATTATGAATATATAAAAAAAAGTTTATAACACATACACATATCATAAAGATAAATACAAAAGTATCACATGTAATAAACTAGATGATTAAGGTGACAGACAAAGATAGGGACACTGGATACTGCAAGTGTCCAGTGGCATGCACACATAGACCACAGTGCAGGATTGTGGTGGTAAATTTGAGGGGCAGCCATGATGATTGTATCAGCTTATTGTAATCGGATGGTGGTGGATCCATGATATATGCCCTTATTATAGTAAAACATAAGGTGATCCCAGATGCTTTAAACTGCACCCCAATGTAGCTGGGATAGGGGACAAACCCACAAGCAACATCCAAAGATACCATCCAAAGATAAAGTGCCGCAAATAGTTCTACCAGCAAGTTGCTTACCCATGTGGGGGTCTCAGTGTGAACCTGTCATGGCCTAGAGATATCTAGGATGTGGTATTTGTGTTCCCTTAATTTTTTTGAGCAGTGTACATACATATTGCTGCATTGGTCTATAGACATAATGACTTGACTGCACTCAAAATAGATATGTAGTAATTATGTTGCTTAATGTTTCATATGTATTGCCTCTGCAGTGCACATATTATGGTCTATGAAAAGTGTACTCCCCCTTGACAGGTCCACTGCTGCTTCTGTCTTAAAGAAGTTGTCCACTGCTTGGACAACTTCTTGTCATACTCCTCGCTTAGCCTGATAAAATAACAACACCTATGCTCCCCTCCAGTTCCAGTGTAGTTTCCGCAATATCTGCAGTCGCTCTTCCCGGGGCCATTGACCAGTGTTGTGACACGTGATTCCAGCACACAATCAGCGCTGGCGTCACTGTTTCCACCTTCAGACAAATCGAACATAAAAAGGAAGTCCAGGCTGCAGCTGATCTCAGCCTTCCCCTTCCTGTTCGATATATCCGAAGGTGGGGGACAGTGACGCCAGTGCTAATTGAACAATGGCGTCACATGTCACAACAACACACGAGAGCCCTGTGGAGAGTGACTGCCGAAACCGCTGGAACGGCGCCGGCATTTGTGGTAAGTGTAGGTTTTATTATTTTATGGGGGAAGACATTTTGATCAAGAAGGGGTTCCTTTGTAGTGGACAACCCCTTTAAGTGTTTTTTGCTGGAACGGTGATGTCATGTCTACAGCTCATATCACGTTTGCAGCCAATTGCTTTGCTCAGACTGTTACATTACTGAGACAAGAGATTCTACGTAGATGGGAAGAGCCAGAGACTGAGCTCTCCTCTTCTTTCCTTCCTTCTGTCTAGATCCCGGATGTCAAACTCACATAGGGTCAAAGTTAAAATTTTGGACAAAGTTGAGGGCCAGGCCTGATATTTGTTAAAAAAAAAAAAGTCTACAATTAAGGAAGTTTTTCCTTATCAACAAATATCTATGAACGTTTTTATATGAAAACCAAGTACATTTTAATAGATCTTCAAATAAAATATTGAAATAACATCATATGCTATGTAAGAGCAGTAAAAAATATATGGCCCAATGGCCTAATTTAGAAAAGTAATAACAAAGGATAAAAAATCTTGAATAATACAAATAATAAATTATGATGCTAACAAAATTTCCCCCAAACACAGTATGATACCCCCACAGTGAATTCCTCCACACACATGGTATGTTGACCTCACAGTACCACCTGTCCCTCAATCGCCCGATCACAGCATGATTCTCCAACGGTAATTACCACATAACCCTCCTTAGAGTATAACGGCCACAAAAAGTCCTCCATACAGTACAATGGGTCCCACATGGTCCTCCTATTGATTTATTAACTAAAACTTAAAATGACAGTTATGCGTTAAGGGTATGTTCACAGTGGGTGTTTTTGCTGCTTTTTTCTGCAGCAAAACCTGATTTCTTGGCAGGAAAGAAGCTGCAGCAAAAATGCATGTTTTGGTGCATTTTTGTTGCAGTTTTGGTGCATTTTTTTCATGCGTTTTGAGGGCTAACTTGTGCCTCTTTGTGCATGCTAATAAAGTTGAGTGCATGCAGAGGAAAAAAACAACTACTTCCTGTAGAACCATACCTCTAGATCCTTTGAAAAGCCATCCATTCATGTGCCACGTACAGTAAAATCACACTGACATGCACATAGATAGAAGAAAAGCCGGCAATTCAGCAGCCGTGTACAGTAAAATCACAGCAGGACTGACAGGATAGAATAGATGGATTACACACAGTAAGTACACATACAATAGGTAGATATATAGATGTTAGTGACATATACAATTAGTTCAGTGTGTGTGCAGCTTACTGTACATGTATTTAATTATTAAAAGATTATTTTTCTGAAAAAAATGGTGTGGGCTCCCACGTAGTTTTCTTAACCAGCAGAGGGAAATTCTTGATAACCAGCCTTGCTGAACCTGACAGCTGAGGGTTGCAGCCCCCAACTGTGAGTTTTGCCTGGCTGGTTATCAAAAATACCCACGCAGGTTGTTTTTTTTAAATTATTTATTAACCGCTCCTGTTCTCACTGTTACAGTTATATGAAAAAGTTTGGGCACCCCTATTAATCTTAAGCTTAATGTTTTATAAAAATTGTTGTTTTTTGCAACAGCTATTTCAAATTTTGTTTGAATGCAGATTGCACATTTTCTGTTCGTACAATAAACCTCATTTCAAGGCAGAAACATTGCTGTGTCCGGCCGGTTTCACACGTCCAGATAATTACAGTACCGGAATTATCCGTGTCCATGTGCCCCTACGTTTCTGTGGCACATCAGTGTGGCACACGTGTGCCACTCGTGTGCCCACTGGGTACCACACGCACCGTGCTGGGTACCACACGTACCAGCATCTGGTGCTGAAGCCGCGATTCATATCTTCCCTGCAGCAGCGTTTGCTGCAGAGAAGATATGAATAATAGTGTTTAAAATAAAGATCTATGTGCCCCATGCCCTCCCACCCCCTGTGCGCCCCCCTGCCCCCCGCTGTTCTGAAAATACCCAGCTCCCTCGTTGGCTGTCGCTGCTTCCTGTTCTGGCCGCATCTTCTTCTGTGTGCGGTCATGTGGGGCCGCCGATTACAGTAATGAATATGCGGCTCCACCCCTATGGGAGGTGGAGCCGCATATTCATTACTGTAAATGAGCGGCCCCACGTGACCGCATACAGGAGAAGATCCCTGAAAAGTGGAACAGAGAAAGCTGTGACATCACATATTGTAATTGTTGGGTCTTGTGTTATGACCTGTGTATAGAGGTGTTAACCAGTCATTGTAATCCTGCCTGGGAATAAGGAAACTGTTGTAAACCGGTATTATGAGTCTAAAATAGTTCCAGTGACTAGTGTGAAAATTGCAAGATTTTGGACAGCCTCCCGACCAGGACCCCATATACCTCCAAATGCCGAGATCCCGCTGCAGAACGCTAACTCTGCATCAACGACATCATTGGGCTGTGATTGGCTCAGGCCCCAATGATGTTAGCCCTCCAGAGGCTCTTGTTCTGTTCCCAATGATGGTAAACATCCAGCAGTGTGTCTCCATCTTGCTTCTGGAGACACAAACCCCGTAAATTAGGCGAGCTCTCATCGCTACAGAAATACCAAACATGTGGGCGCTAAATGTGGTTCAGGCACATTGAGGCTCAGAAGGGAGGGGGCATTTGGATTTGGGAGTGCAGATTTTGCTGGATTTCATTATTTTCCTTTGGGAGGGGGGGCATAGAGCTTTTTCAGAGACTTTGAGCTACCAGTAACACGGAAGCCCCCTATATTTCTATTAACGGATGACAGACCTGAGTGGGAACTTGTTTTTTTTATGTAAATAAAGGTCGGGAAGGGATGAAAGGACCCTGTCAGCACAGAATGACTCTTCAAAACTAAGTACAGCCATTCTGTGCACCATGGTGGGGCCAATCATTTAAATACACGTTCTCACCTACTTGTTTTCCATCTATCTTCAACCTTCTCTGTCACTACGAAGCCAGAGCTGTCAATCAAATAAGGGTTGAGGGTGGAGATAGAGGGAGGACAAGCAGATGCGAAGGTGTATGTAAATAATTGACCCTGCCGTGATACACCAAGGGGTGGCACTTAGTTTGAAGTGTCATTTTTTTGCTGACAGAGACCCTTTAAGCATTTAAGATCCACAGGTTAAGGGCAGAGTCAGATGGCTGTATAAATTGGAGCAAGATCAGAATGCAGTGCATGGACTGGACGGTAGCTTTCCCATCCCGAGATAGGCTGGTTTCACACTTGTGCATGGGAGTGCTGGGAATGGCAGCGTACTTCCTCCCTTCTTCCTCTCTGAAACCACACCTACGCTCTATCTACACTCTGCCTACTACTCCTTGCGTGCCGCGGTGCCCTGCGTACCTATCTTTAACATTGGGTATGCAGGGAGGTACGCTGTATGCGGATCCCTCCGCATGCGCCGTTTTGGCGCTACGCCGAACTGTACTGAACACAACGTGTTGCATTTTGTTGCGGTCGACGCAGCGTCAAAATGGCGCATGCGGAGACATCTGCATACAGCGTACGTCCCTGTGTACCCAATGTTAAAGATACGTATGCAGGGCACCGCAGCACGCAAGGAGTAGTAGGCAGAGCAAAGGCGGAGCGTAGGCGTGGTTTCAGGGAGGAAGTACAATGCCATCCGCAGCACTCCCGTACGCAAGTCTGAAACCAGCCTAAGACAGCTGCACGTATTTCTGTGCAGCTTAAACGCTTGGGTCGTAAGATCCACCAGCCAGTCAGTGCAATGAGCTCCAATCTTGCTTCGATTTAATCAGCTGTCTGCCTTTGCCATAAAAACCCTCAGTCTAACATGTTCCCTGTTAAATGAGTGAAAGGCAAAGACTACCTTTATGGTCTCTAAGGGCGTGTTCACATATTGTGTTTTTAAAAATAAATGTTTTACTCTACCAACAAAGTGAAAGAGATTTCTGGAATCTTATGCACATGCTACTTAATTTTTTCCTTGCAGATTAGAAACAGTTTCCAATCTGCAGCCTGCCAATTCTTTCAGCATTTTTGCAGCATTTTTCACCCATTCAATTGAGTGGGAAAAACACTTAAAAATCTCCATGAAAAACGCTGCAAAAACACGCATTTTGTTTTCCCTGCCAAGAGACATGTTTTGGTGATGAAATGTCTGGTGCAAATACTTAAGTGCCAATATCCTAATTTTGCTTCATGTTTGGATTGTGTTCACATGACTAAATCACCGATCTTATGTATTTCCATGTTAGAAAGTGAACAAACATAAAATGCCCGACGAGCATTGTGGCGCGATCATTGTCTGTATTATACGGCTGTCTGACTGCGTCCAGATAGGCACAGGAAAAATACAATTATTTGCCAAGTGAACAAAAATCTTGTGGCCACAAATAACAAAGTATAAATCCATTCTGAAAAAGATCCTAAAATATAAATGCAGTACATGAAACATGGTGCCGCATGTGCATTGAACACACGTTATCTCAATGGCTAGTGGTTAGCAGCGTGGGAGTTCTAGATTCAAATCTCACCAAGCACAAACACCTGTAAGGAGTTTATATATTCTCCTTGTGTTATCGTGGGTTTCCTCTGGGTTCTCTGGTTTCCTCCCACACTCCAAAGACATACTGATAGGGATTCTATATTGTGAGTCCAAAAGGGGACAGTAATGATAATGTCTGTAAAGCGCTGCATAATATGATGGTGCTATATAAGTGAGAAAAATTAATAAATAAACATCTAAGTGCATAAACAGGGTGGGTAGCAATAAATTAGAATATAAACCACGGAATAATTATGTGTCAATGGAGACAATATTATAACCATGTATAAATATTTTCAATACATAATGAGGCGAATATTATCAAATCCATTCAGTTAGTAAAAAATGCAAAAAAGACGGATAAGATGAGCTGTATGCCAACCTTATGCTACTGCAAGTTAGAGTTAATTTGAATGGAGGCTTATGAGTATATATCAACAGTGCATCCAGCAGTTAATATTGATTAGCCCATTAGAAGGCACACCTTATGGGACTATGTAGTAGTATTGCTGTAAAGCACACATGCCAAACTCTGGCCTGCAGAGTGTGTGTATTTGGCTGCCGATACAGTTGAAAGCAATAATGAAAGAGCAGATGCGCCCACTGTGCCTAGGAGTGCAGAGTTTGAGTGCTCAGTGGGGGGCCATACTGCATGGAGAACTATGTGGTGCCACTATACTGTATGGAAGGCAATACATAGCCCATTATACTGTATGGAGCACTATGTGGGGCCATGATACTGTATAGAAGGCAATGCAGGGCCTATTATACTGTATGGAGAACTATGTGGAGTCATTGTTCTGTATTTAGCACTATGTGGGGTTCATTATACTATATGGAGATCTATATGGGGCCAATTATACTGTATGGAAGGCAATGTAGAGCCCATTAAACTGTATAGAAGACTATATGGGGCAATTATAATGTATGGAAGGCAATGCAGGGCCCATTATACTATATGGAAGGCAATGCAGGGCCCATTATACTGTATGGAAGGCAATGAAGGCCCATTATACTGTATGGAAGGCATTGCAGGGCCCATTATACTGTATGGAAGACTATATGGGGGCCATTATACTGTATGGAAGGCAATCCAGGGGCCATTGTACTGTGTGAAGGACTAAGTGGGGACATTATGCTGTATGGATGGCAATGTAGGGCCCATCATATTGTATGGAGGACTATGTAGAGCAATTATTCTGTATGGAGGAGTTACACCAGGCCCATTATACTGTATGGAGTACTGTGTGGGGCCATTATACTGTATGGAAGCTAATACATGACCCATTATACTGTATGGAGGACTATGCTTCAATCATTATACTGCATGGAAAGCACTGCATGGCCCATTATACATATGGAGGACTATGTGAGGCTATTATGCTCTATGCAAGGCAATGCAGGGCCCACCATTATACTGTATGGATAACTATGCGGAGCCCATCATACTATATGGAAAGCTAAGGGGTCCATTATAGTGTATGTAAGGCAATTGGGGTCCATTATACTGTATGGAAGGCAATGCAGGACCTATTATACTGTATGGAAGCAATGCAGGGCCCATTATACATATGGAGGACTATGTGAGGCTATTATACTGTATGGAAGGCAATGCAGGGCCCAGTATACTGTATGGATGACTATACGGAGCCCATCATACTATATGGAAAGCTAAGGGGTCCATTATTACTGCATGGAGGACTATGTGGAGCCATTATACTGTATGGAAGGCAATGCAGAGCCCATTATACTGTATGGTAGTCAATGTGGAGCCCATTATACTATATGGAGGATTGTGTGGGGCCATTATTCTGTATATAAGGCAATGCAGGGCCCATTATACACATGGAGGACTATGTGAGGCTATTATACAGTATGGAAGGCAATGTAGGGCCTATTATACTGTATGGTTGACTATGAGGAGCCCATCATACTATATGGAAAGCTAAAGGGGCCATTATACTGTATGGAGGACTATGTGGGGCCATTATACTGTATGGAAGGCAATGCAGAGCCCATTATACTGAATGGAAGGCAATGTGGAGCCCATTAAACTCTATGAAGGATTATGTTGGGCCATTATACTGTATGGGGGACTATATGGGGCCCATTATACTGTATGGATGACAATACAGGGCTCATTATACTGTATGAAGGACTATGTGGGGCCATTATACTATATGGAGGTCTATGAGGGGCCCATTATATTGTATGAAGGACTATGTGGGGCTGTAATACTGTATGGAAGACAATACAGGGCCCATTAGACTGCATTAAGGACTATGTTGGGCCATTATACTGTATAGAGGACTGTGTGGTGCCATTATATTATAAGGAGGTCTATGAGGGGCCCATTATACTGTATGGAGTACTATGTGGGGCCATTTTACTGTATGGGAATCATACTGTGATGGGGTCACCATACCTTGCTAAGGGTGGGTACAGTAGGGTCATCATATCGTACATATTTGGGCATTTATATTGGCATCATACTATATTATTATCTGTATTCAAGATTTTTATCCTTTGTAATTACATATTTAAATTGGGTCATATGCTTTTACTGCTCCTTCATTTAATATTATATTATTCCAGTATGCCCCATTTGTGATTAGGTGTTTATTTTATTCTAAGAACTGTTAATTAAAATGTACTTTGTTGATAGGACAACCCCTTTGTTTCCATATGAAAAGGTTTATCGTTATATTTGATAATAAGGAAAAGGAATGTTGTCCCTCTGTGTATTTGATTTTTACATTACTGAGTAAAGTGACAGATGCACATGGTAGAATGAAAGTCATAATTCCATAGGATGCATAAGATCCACCAATTGAAGTTGTTAAATCTCTCCAGAGGGATCTGTGCAATATGGAGAGGTGTAGATAGTCTGTGATATCATCTTTCACTGTTTTGTGCGATATTTTATTGATAAGTAAAGCCGAAGGTGATTCTAAACACACCGTTATACACCTTTGATGACAGTGATTGTGAATGCCAGCTTTTTTTGTTATTTTTATTTTTTATTAATTACCGTAAATTGATTTGAAAGTCATGACTTCATTGTGTACCTAAGATATCTGAATTTGTGTATGATTTTGATATTTTCCCCAATTGCAGATAATTATGACATGGTTTATATGGGTAATTTTCGCCAGCCTCATTGTGTCTGCACTTAGATCTTTATTGATATGTATGTGCAATGACTTTGTGGCATCCTATTTCATTTACTGCAATCTACTATCAATATATAGTAGCTTCTTTTGCAAAATGCATTTATATTTTATTTGTGAATATTGGTCAATTGGAGATCAACTGTATTTCTCCTGCACCTATATGGGTTATTGTTTCAGTGAAGGCACTTCATGGTAGATGGATTGAGGGTTTACTTTATCATGTACTAATATAAAATTGTTTTCATTAAAAAAAATTCCTTGTTGATCAGTCATTTAGGTGTCCCCATTAGACCCATTGGGCCTTTTTTTGTTAGGCAGGTTTCACATTTGCATTGGGCAAAGCTGCGGAGGGCTGCGTAGTTCCTCTGTTAAGCCCCGCCCACTGCCGTACCTCTTCCATTCAGCTCCGCCTACTTCGGCATGCGTCCTGCATATCTATCTTTAACATTGAGTACGCAGGCCATGCGAATGTATGCAGATGCCTCCTCATGCGTCGTTTTGACGCTGCGCCGACCACAACAAAATGCAACATTTTGCGTTTGACGCAATTCGGCGCAGCGTCAAAGCGATGCATGCGAAGGCATCTGCAAACATCCGCATGGCTTGCGTACCCAATGTTAAAGATAGGTACGCAGGACGCATGCCGATGTAGGCGGAGCCGAATGAAAATGGCGTTAGTGGGGGCAGGGCTTAACGGAGGAACTACGCAGCCCTCGGCAGCTCTGCCCAATGCAAATGTGAAACCAGCCTAAGGGTATGTTCACACGTTCAGGATTTCCATCCTTTTTTTTTCAGGACAGTTTTTTTAAAAAACTGCAGCTCTTGGCAGAAAACGCAGGTCCTTTTTTTGGTCCTTTTTTTGTCCTTTTTTGATGCGTTTTTTGATGCGTTTTTTTATCCTTTTTTTATGCAGTTTTCTATGCAGAGACTGTGTTTCCTAGGAAGCTTTTTAGGGCTAAAATGGCTGAAAATACCCTACCCCTACCCCTACCCCTAACCCTACCCCTAACCCTACCCCTAACCCTAACCCTACCCCTAACCCTACCCCTAACCCTACCCCTAACCCTACCCCTAACCCTAACCCTACCCCTACCCCTAACCCTACCCCTAACCCTACCCCTAACCCTAACCCTACCCCTAACCCTACCCCTACCCCTAACCCTAACCCTACCCCTAACCCTACCCCTACCCATATATTCAGCGCGGCTTTTTTTTTACAATTTCCGGACCATGTGCACAGTGTGTCCTGTTTTCCATAGGGTACAGTGTACTGTACCCTGCATGGAAAACAGCTGCGGAACCGCAGCGGCAAAACCGCCGCGGTTCCGCGGTAAAAAACGCACTGTGTGAACATGGCCTTAGTCTTTATTTGCTGAGAGGTGTGTGTTTTTTTTTGTAGACAAGTGTCTCCACATTTACAATGATTTGCTCATGTGCTGGCTATTTTCCTTTCCTTTATTCCTTAACCCCTTTCTGACCTCAGACGGGATAGTACGTCCGAGGTCAGATCCCCTGATTTGATGTGGGCTCCGGTAGTGAGCCTGCATCAAAGCCAGGACACGTCAGCTGTTTTGAACAGCTGACATGTACCCGCAATAGCGGCGGGTGGAATCACGATCGGGCCGGAAATGAGCACGTCGCTGACCCCCGTCACATGATCGGGGATCAGCGATGCATCGGCATAACAACCAAAGGTCTTCTTGAGACCTCTATGGTTGTTGATGCCGGATTGCTACGAGCGCCACCCTGTGATTGGCACTCATAGCAATGCAGGAATTCACCTACATAGGAGCGATCTGAGCTTCGCTTCTATGTAGCTGAGCCGATCGAGTTGTGCCAGCTTCTAGCCTCTCATGGAGGCTATTGAAGCATGGCAAAAGTAAAAAAAAAAAAAATGTTTTAAAAAATATGAAAAAAATAAAAACAATATAAAAGTTTAAATCACCCCCCATCGCCCCATTCAAAATAAAACAATAAAAAAATCAAATATACATATATTTGGTATCGCCGCGTTCATAATCGCCCGAACTATCAATAAAGAAAAGGATTAACCTGATCGCTAAACGGCGTAGCGATAAAAAAATTTGAAACGCCAGAATTACTTTTTTTAGTCGCCACGATATTGCATTAAAATGCAATAACGGGCGATCAAAAGAACATATCTGCACCAAAATGAAATAATTAAAAACGTCAGCTCGTCGCGCAAAAAATAAGCCCTCACCCGACCCCAGATCATGAAAAATGTAGATGCTACGGGTATCGGAAAATGGCAAAAAAATTTTTTATTTTTTTTTAGCAAAGTTTGGAATTTTTTTTCACCACTTAGATAAAAAAAGAACCTAGACATGTTTGGTGTCTATGAACTCATAAGGACCTGAAGAATCACAATGGCAGGTCAGTTTTAGCATTTAGTGAACCTGGCAAAAAAAAGCCATACAAAAAACAAGTGTGGGATTGCACTTTTGTTTGCAATTTCACAGCACTTGGAATTTTTTTCCAGTTTTCTAGTACATGACATGCTAAAACCAATGATGTCGTTCAAAAGTACAACTCGTCCTGCAAAAAATAAGCCCTCACATGGCCATATTGACGGACAAATAAAAAAGTTATGGCTCTGGGAAGGAGGGGAGTGAAAAACTAATATACCCTGGGTCATGAAGGGGTTAAAGCAGAAGTCCCCAACCTTTCCTACCTGGAGAGCCACATTCAGCTCTGAAACAGGGTCACGAGCCACATCCAGACTTTTCTCACCTTGCCCCTCAAAGTAGTGACACTCAAAGTCCCCATGACCTGTATAGTGATAGCCAAAGCTCTTCCACAGAAATCGCACTTTCATACTTGCATTCAGTTGTTCCCAACTTGCTCCTCTTCAGTATTTGTGCTCCAAACACTCAGACCACACTATCACGTCCAGCTTCAAGCACCTCCTCCAACTGGCAGTATCATCCTGTTTCCAGATTTTTGAACTTAAAAATGTATCCTACCACCCCTAGGTCAGTATCCAATGTTGTTCTTCTGTGTGGGGCTACTTGCAACAGTAATCATCCGGAAACCTGCTCTTCATAACTTTTTGCTAGACCTGATGCTAATGCACCAAGCTGGCAGAAGGCCACAAGCAACACATGCTAGGCACCTGTGGCTCCCTAGCCACGGGTTGGGGGACCCCTTCTTCAAAGTGTACAAACACCATGTGCATGAAATATTTTAACCATACAAGTTTTGCCTAAAATAATATAACTAACGTGCCACCCTGGAAAACTATTGTTTGACGTAACATACTTGTAGACTGCAAGCTCCTGGGCTAAACTTTTCCGTAATTCATCCATCTCTTTATTCTGATGCTGCTGCAGCTGGACTGAAATCTTAATCTCCCTCCTCCTGTCTTCTTGTTCTTGCAGCCGTTCCTGGATGGAGAATGAGACATTTTTTAGACATTAGATCTAACCATTGCTTTATCCAAATCACCCACATAGTGAATGTGTAGTAAGCACATAAATCCATTGTTAAATCTCCAAATCAGTGGCAACATGGCATTTAATATATGAAAATACAGACCTGGGTCGCTGTTTAAAATAGTTTTAATAGTCTGCTATGTTTTCCCCACTCTGCTATAAATATACTTGGCATGAAGTCCATTTTTCAGGTATGTGTTGGTACCAAATTAAATGAGCAATGTAAGGAGTCAAGTATTGGGTTTTCCGATGTCATTCGAGCTGAACCCCAGGTTTGCCTCCCAAAAGCAAATGTGAGTCGTCAGAGTGAAAGTGTGAGAAAGGAAGTGTTTCAGATCTCTGCCCATGAGTAACGCTCTCCTATAAATAGGTTATTCCTCTAAGAGTATCCAAGATAGAAATAGTTATTAGGTTGTTCAGACATTTATCATAGGTCATGTTTGAAGTTATCCAGTGTAAGAAATGCTCAAGAGAGTTTAATAAAATAAGGAAAGGTATAAGTTACTTTAGTTTAGTAAGACAATATATGATTCCTAATTTCTGCGTTGTTGTAGGAAGCATGTGCCTCTGTATTCTAGATAAACATATTATATATCTATAAGGTATCCGAAATAAAGGGGTTGACCAGACTAGGGGTTCAAGTTGCAGTCACTGTGTTAGTGCAGACTTGTGAATCCTCACAGCGTGCACAGTGCATACTATCAGGATTCTCCGGTGTTGACATTGCAAGCAGGCAGTCATATGTTTAGCCTCGCTCATTCACTTGTATTGAGAGAGACCATGCACATCTAGTCGGTACGTAACTGCGATCAAACGCCTGCCCATTCCTGGCACCAGCAGAGAAGAATCCTGACTGTGTGTTCACGAGTCTGCAGTCACATAGAGAGCAGTCACATAGAGAGACTGCAGACTTGAGCCTCAAGCGGACAACTCCTTTAAGCAGAAGTGACTTGTTGAATCATATGGATATGTAAGAAGAGGGACCAGACCGGGGGTACCTCTCTGGTGCTGGTTCCGGAACTGTCGGGGCTGTCACCATTGTTGTGAAAGTTTTCCAACCCAGACCGACCTTTGTACTTGTCAGCAGGGGGCGTGACTAAGATAAAATGTCCTTTGCGCGGGAAAGAGAAGGGAGATTTGTTGGGAGCACGCAGCAGGGAGAAGTGGGTGCTCCGTGCTCTGAACATTGTGAGAGCGCAGGCCCGCGCTGTAGATTTCCTGTGTCCAGGTGCACTCACTTTGGACAGAGATCTGCCGGTGCTAATTTCCTCCCATGACTGAAAGTTCCAGATGCTCTGGGCCGGTGGTTACGGCGCGCGTGCCTAGACAGACCGGGTGACTGATCTAGAACTGTGTAATTTCTTACCCGAATACTACTGCCGAACTGAGTCACGCTTCGGCGGTGTTACAGACTGTGCTGCACCCCGTACGACGAACGTTGAACTGGACCTCCAACTTCTTCAAAACGACACTGGAGTCATCACGCACCAGTTGCCTGGGCGCCACCGTTGGAACGAAAGGCTCTGCAGCCAGGAAACCAGCGGACTGTTAAGTTAACCCTTTCATGAACAGTTGCTTTATCTTTTACCTCACCCCGCACTCATCCCCTGCTAATATCACCTCCCATACCCCCTGCTTAACCCATTACCTCCCTGCATGGAGTATACCCCTGTTAATAAATCTGTTAACTCTTGCTCTGCCTCCTTTCCGTCACTGTATCCCGCTACCTGCTCACAGATACATAGGGTACAGGAAAACCACACTTTCTATTACACTTCCCAGTCCGAAAATTTAATTTGATGTCAGAAGACAGTTTAATTTATTTTTCCAATGCTTTTTCATTTTATCATACAATATTTGCCAATTACAAGAGTAAAATGCTGAAAGGAGGAATGTTTTTATTTCTTCTTTATCTGATTGATTAACATAAGAAATATTTAAATATATGCCATACATTTATATTCCTCTGACTGACAACAATAACAATTTTTTTACGGCACTCAATACTATTCAGTATCCTTATAGTGAATGACATTTTATAATTATTGAGATATATTATACCTAATAGAAACCTATAGGGATATCACAATATATATTTGCATACAAACTTGGAGTCAGCATAGCCATAATCCTTGAAGTGCTTTTTCTGTTTTTTTTTTCTAATTTTTTTCTCCTAAATGGGAACTAGCCACCTTTGATACCAGTAAGGAAATTAATGGACAACAAATAGACACAAAGTACAACTTTTTTTGCCATGGTATTTATCATGTGGTGTCTGCCACTACAATACATACAGGTGCTTCTCACAAAATTAGAATATCATCAAAAAGTTACCATAATTTATTTCAGTTCTTCAATACTAAAAGTGAATCTCATCTAATATATAAAGCTGAATGTGTGTGTGAGTGTATGTCCGGGATTGGCATCTGCACCGTCGCAGCTACAGCCACAAAATTTTGCACATTCACACATCTGGACCCCGAGAGCGTCATAGGCTATGTTGTGAGGCGAAATTTTAACCCCGCGCGTTCCAATTCACCAAACAATTTTGCCCCTATCTACTTAATGGGGAAAAAGTGAAAGGAAAAGTGTTGGAGGCAAATTGATAGCTGCCAGATGTGAACAAGTGGGACTTAAAGAGTGAGAGCGATGGCGCCAAAGAGCATACACCGTACAGTTGCTAAGGTGGGGCCCCGACATGGGATACTCACCACACACGGGGATATGAACACACACACAAAATGCACCACACACTACCATGTGCTTGAACACATATACCACCCTCAGCACACATTTCACCACACATACACAAACCTCGCCACATAAAATTCGAAACACAAAAGTCGTCACTCAAAACTCGCCACGCGCAAAACTCGCCACATGCAAAACTAGGCTCACGCAAAACTCGCCACACGTGCAAAACTCATCTCATGGAAAACTCGCCACACGCAAAACTTGCACACGCAGAAAAATTGCCACATGCACAAAAGTTGCAACACATGCAAAAGTTGCCTCACACAAAACTTGCACATACTCAAAACTCACCACACATAAAACTCGCCACGCGCAAAACTCGCCATGCGCAAAACTTACTGAACACAACTTGCTACACTAACCTGTCACATGCAACTCGACACACAAAAAGTTGCTACACGCATGTCGCCTCACAAAGTTGCTACATGCATGTCACCACCCGCAACTCAACACACACTGCTTGACACATGAAACTTGCCCTAAAACACACACAAGTCTGGTATTATCCTTCAAAAATAAAAATCTGATTAATAAGCAGACAAACTACAAGAGCAACAAATGTACAATATAGGAAATACGGCAGCTGTCAGTCACATGACCTGTCTATTATGTGTATGTATGAGCTAATATATACTGCCAGGGGGGAGGGCTTCCTGTTGGCTAGTGATTTATCAGGCTGCCAATAGCAACCAACCACAGCTCAGCTTCTATTTTGCTGCAGTTAATTAATCTGAGCTCTGATTGGTTAATATAGGCAACAAAGGACATTCTCAGTATAACAAAGCTTGTACTATATAAAAGAGGAGATGACACACAGGTATATACTATATACAGGGGAGATGACACAGGTATATACTATATAGAGGGCAGATGACATACAAGTATATACTATATACAGGAGGAGATGACATACAGGTATATACTATATACAGGGGAGATGACACACAGGTATATACAATATACAGGGGAGATGACAGATAGGTATATACTATATACAGGAGGAAATGACTTACAGGTACATACTATATACAGGGGAGATGACACACAGGTATATACTATATACAGGAGGAGATGACTTACAGGTACATACTATATACAGGGGAGATCACACACAGGTATATACTATATACAGGAAGAGATGAAATACAGGTATATACTATATACAGGGCAGATGACTTACAGGTATATACTACATACTGGGGAGATGACACACAGGTATATATTATATACAGGGGAGATGACACACAGGTATATACTATATACAGGGGAGATGACACACAGGTATATACTATATACAGGGCAGATGACATACAAGTATATACTATATACAGGAGGAGATGACATACAGGTATATACTATATACAGGGGGGATGACACACAGGTATATACAATATACAGGGGAGATGACATACAGGTATATACTACATACAGGAGGAGATGACATATAGGTATATTCTATATACAGGAGGAGATGACATACAGTTATATACTATATACAGGAGGAGATGATATGCAGGTGTATACTAGACACAGGAGGAGATGACATAAAGGTATATACCATATACAGGGCAGATGACATACAAGTATATACTATATACAGGGACTCAAAAAAGAGGCAGCACTCCATAGTTTAAGTGAAAAATGTGGAAGGTTTAATTGACCCACATAGCCGGGCGATGTTTCAGCTCCATCTGAGCCTTTATCAAGCCTTGATAAAGGCTCAGATGGAGCTGAAACGTCGCCCGGCTATGTGGGTCGATTAAACCTTCCACATTTTTCACTTAAACTATGGAGTGCTGCCTCTTTTTTGAGTGTCTGTAAACTTGCTGCAATCGCTGGACTGGTTGCTTGAGGCCCTGCACCTGAAGATAAGTACTAGAGTTGTGCTGTTCCTTTTTTTTTCTACTACTACTATATACAGGGGAGATGACATATGTATATACTGAGGGGAACTGAGAGGTGTGAGGTGAACATGAGAGGAGTGAGGTGAAAATGTGTGAGTACAAAATGAAAGGAGTGAGGAGAAAATAGTGGAGTGATAGAAAAATGACAGGTGTGAGGTCAAAATGCCTGGTGTTATGGGGGGAAATGAGAGGTGTGAGGGGGAAAATGAGAGGCGTGATGGGAAAATGAGAGAAGTGAGGTTTTTTAACTAACCACAGTTAGTTACTATGCCCAGGCAACACTGGGTTCTTCAGCTAGTATATTATACTAGCTATTGAACCCGTTCTACGCCCGGGTGGCGAGCATTTATATTGGTATATGGTCTCCATCCTGGTATGTGCTGCTCCATCCTGCGCCCCCATCCTGTCATGTGCTGCTCCCATCCTGCGCCCCCGTTCTGTCATGTGCTGCTCCCATCCTGCGCCCCCGTTCTGTCATGTGCTGCTCCCATCCTGTCATGTGCTGCTGCCATCCTGCGCCCGTTCTGTCATGTGCTGCTGCCATCCTGCGCCCGTTCTGTCATGTGCTGCTGCCATCCTGCGCCCGTTCTGTCATGTGCTGCTGCCATCCTGCGCCCGTTCTGTCATGTGCTGCTCCCATCCTGCGCCCGTTCTGTCATGTGCTGCTGCCATCCTGCGCCCGTTCTGTCATGTGCTGCTGCCATCCTGCGCCCGTTCTGTCATGTGCTGCTGCCATCCTTTGCCCATTCTGTCATGTGCTGCTGCCATCCTTCGCCCGTTCTGTCATGTGCTGCTGCCATCCTGCGCCCGTTCTGTCATGTGCTGCGGCCATCCTGCGCCCGTTCTGTCATGTGTTGCGGCCATCCTGCGCCCGTTCTGTCATGTGCTGCTGCCATCCTGCGCCCGTTCTGTCATGTGCTGCGGCCATCCTGCGCCCGTTCTGTCATGTGCTGCTGCCATCCTGCGCCCGTTCTGTCATGTGCTGCGGCCATCCTGCGCCCGTTCTGTCATGTGCTGCTGCCATCCTGCGCCCGTTCTGTCATGTGCTGCTGCCATCCTGCGCCCGTTCTGTCATGTGCTGCGGCCATCCTGCGCCCGTTCTGTCTTGTGCTGCGGCCATCCTGCGCCCGTTCTGTCTTGTGCTGCGGCCTTCCTGCGCCCGTTCTGTCATGTGCTGCGGCCATCCTGCGCCCGTTCTGTCATGTGCTGCGGCCATCCTGCGGCCGTTCTGTCATGTGCTGCGGCCATCCTGAGCCCGTTCTGTCATGTGCTGCTGCCATCCTGCGCCCGTTCTGTCATGTGCTGCTGCCATCCTGCGCCCGTTCTGTCATGTGCTGCTGCCATCCTGCGCCCATTCTGTCATGTGCTGCGGCCATCCTGCGCCCGTTCTGTCATGTGCTGCGGCCATCCTGCGCCCGTTCTGTCTTGTGCTGCGGCCATCCTGCGCCCGTTCTGTCATGTGCTGCGGCCATCCTGCGCCCGTTCTGTCATGTGCTGCGGCCATCCTGCGGCCGTTCTGTCATGTGCTGCGGCCATCCTGCGCCCGTTCTGTCATGTGCTGCTGCCATCCTGCGCCCGTTCTGTCATGTGCTGCTCCCATCCTGCGCCACCATTTTATTATATGCCCCCCGCTCCAGTGTGTATGCCCCCGAATGCTGCTGCCATATAAAAAAAAAAAAAAATACCATACTCACCTATTGTCCGGCTCCACTGCAGGTGTGTCTTCAAGAAAATGGCGCCAAAAAGCGGGGACTGCGCAGGCGCCGATTCCGGCAGCAGGAATCGGCGCCTGCGCAGTCCGCGCTTTCCGGCGCCATTTTCTTGAAGACACACCTGCAGTGGAGCCGGAGTGTGTCTTCAAGAAAATGGCGCCGGAAAGCGCGGACTGCGCAGGCGCCGATTCCGGCAGCAGGAATCGGCGCCTGCGCAGTCCGCGCCCTCCGGAGCCGGGAGCAGAGGAGCCGGGAGACGGAGCCGCAAGCAGCGCTGGAACCGGGAAAGGTGAGTATACTTACCCTCCCTCCTGGCGGTCCCTGACTCTCCGGTGGAGATCGCGGTATGCGTTCAGTGCTTACGCATACCGCGATCTCCAGGGAGCGTCGCTCTGTGAGGCCCAGACTGCGCCGGCGCTTGCGCTTGCGCAGTCTATAGAGGCTTCGGACAGAGTGACGCTCCCAGCGTTATATTATAGATAAAGTCATTGCAAACACTTGACATAAATCACTTTATTTGTAATGACTCTATATCATATGTGAGTTTCACTTTTTGCATTGAACTGAAATAAATTACGTTTTTGATGATATTCTAATTTTGTGAGAAGCACCTGTATCTAGATCTACGATAACAGACCGCTTTAATATATAGTGGACTTGGCACCTTTGCATTGGGTATATATGGGTACTGCAATATTATAGTATATTCTTATGGGGGATTATGGTTATATTCATTTTTATTGCGCTCTTGAGCCATGGTCCAAATATTTTCCGAGTTGTATAGAGAAGTAATAAGATATTCATGTGTCAATGAATATTGCTAGGAGAGCATAACTCTATATTATGCAATGTACAGGCAATCGTGTCTACTGCTCTCTGTCACTTCGTCGGAGGACTACTTGTGGTTCCATACCCAACTGCATTCCATATGACTCTACTGGAAACAATTTGTCTAGTGAAAAATACCTCTGTAATTTGGCATACATGTACCTTTGTATAATATTAGCTGTGGACATCAAATAACAGAAGCACTACATAAATGGTAACTAATAAAATTATGTACAGTTGCGTGCATACACCTTTAACCCCTTTCTGCCATTAGACATACTATTCCGTCCATGTGGAGGGGGCCCTACTTCCCAAGGACGGAATAGTACGTCCAGCGCGATCAGCTGCGCTCACGGGGGGAGCGCGACCAATCACGGCCGGGTGTCAGCTGACTATTGCAGCTGACATCCGGCACTATGTACCAGGAGCGATCACGGACCGCCCCCGGCACATTAACTCCCGGCACACTGCGATCAAACATGATCGCAGTGTTCCAGCGGTATAGGGTAGCATCGCACAGGGAGGGGGCTCCCTGCGTGCTTCCCTGAGACCCTCGGAGCAGCGCTATGTGATCGCGTTGCTGCGAGGGTCTCTTACCTCCTCCTCCCAGCAGGCCCGGATCCAAAATGGCCGCGGGGTGCAACCGGGTCCCGCAGGCAGGTGGCTTACCAGTGCCTGCTCCGAGCCAGCCCCCCCCCCGGGGCAAAGTAAAAAAGTTTAAAAAAAAATTTTTACATGCGGGAAAAAAAAATCCTAAATAAATAATAATAATAATAAATAAAAATATTGTTCCAATAAATACATTCCTTTATCTAAATAAAAAAAAACAATAAAAGTACACATATTTAGCATCGCCGCGTCCATAACGACCCGTCCTATAAAACTGTTCCACTAGTTAACCCCTTCAGTGAACACCGTAAATAAAAAACAAGGCAAAAAACAACGCTTTATTATCATACCGCCGAACAAAAAGTTGAATAACACGCGATCAAAAAGACGGATATAAATATCCATGAAACCGCTGAAAATGTCATCTTGCCCCGCAAAAAAAAAAAAATCATACAGCATCATCAGCGAAAAAAATAAAAAAAAAGTTATAGTCCTCAGAATAAAGCGATGCAAAAATAGTTATTTTTTCTATAAAATAGTTTTTATCGTATAAAAGCGCCAAAACATAAAAAATTGACATAAATGAGGTATCGCTGTAATCATACTGACCCAAGAATAAAACTACTTTATCCATTTTACCCAATACGGAACGGTATAAACGCCCCCCCCCAAAAAAAGAAATTCATAAATAGCTGGTTTTTGGTCATTCCGCCTCACAAAAATCGGAATAAAAAGCGATAAAAAAATGTCACGTTCCCGAAAATGTTACCAATAAAAACATCAACTCGTCCCGCAAAAAACAAGACCTCACATGACTCTGTGGACCAAAATATGGAAAAATTATAGCTCTCAAAATGTGGTAACGCAAAAAATATTTTTTGCAATAAAAAGCGTCTTTTAGTGTATGACGGGTGCCAGTCATAAAAATCCGATAAAAAAAACGCTATAAAAGTAAATCAAACCCCCCTTCATCACCCCCTTAGATGGGGAAAAAATTTAAAAAAGTATTTATTTCCATTTTCCCATTAGGGTTAGGGCTAGGGTTAGGGTTAGGGTTAAGGCTAGGGTTAGGGCTAGGGTTAGGATTAAGGTTAGGGCTACAGTTAGGGTTGGGGCTAAAGTTAGGGTTAGGGTTAAAGTTAGGGTTAGGGTTGGGGCTAAAGTTAAGGTTAGGGTTGGGGCTAAAGTTACGGTTAGGGTTTGGATTACATTTACGGTTGGGAATAGGGTTGGGATTAGGGTTAGGGGTGTGTCAGGGTTAGGGGTGTGGTTAGGGTTACCATTGAGATTAGCGTTAGGGATGTGTTTGGATTAGGGTTTCAGTTATAATTGGGGGGTTTCCACTGTTTAGGCACATCAGGGGCTCTCCAAATGCGACATGGCGTCCAATCTCAATTCCAGCCAATTCTGCGTGAAAAAGTAAAACAGTGCTCCTTCCATTCCGAGCGCTCCCGTGCACCCAAACAGGGGTTTACCCCAACATATGGGGTATCAGCGTACTCAGGGCACATTGGACAACAACTTTTGAGGTCCAATTTCTCCTGTTACCCTTGGGAAAATACAAAACTGGGGGCTAAAAAATAATTTTTGTGGAAAAAAAAGATTTTTTATTTTCACGGCTCTGCGTTATAAACTATAGTGAAACACTTGGGGGTTCAAAGTTCTCACAACACATCTAGATAAGTTCCTTGGGGGTCTAGTTTCCAATATAGGGTCACTTGTGGGGGGTTTCTACTGTTTAGGTACATTAGGGGCTCTGCAAACGCAACGTGATGCCTGCAGACCATTCCATCAAAGTCTGCATTCCAAATGGCGCTCCTTCCCTTCCGAGCTCTCCCATGCGCCCAAACGGTGGTTCTCCCCACATATGGGGTATCAGCGTACTCAGGACAAATTGGACAACAACTTTTGTGGTCCAATTTCTCCTGTTACCCTTGGGAAAATACAAAACTGGGTGCTAAAAAATAATTTTTGTGGGAAAATTTTTTTTTATATTTCCACGGCTCTGCGTTATAAACTGTAGTGAAACACTTGTGGGTTCAAAGCTCTCACAACACATTTAGATGAGTTCCTTAGGGGGTCTAGTTTCCAAAATGGTGTCCCTTGTGGGGGTTTCAATGTTTAGGCACATCAGTGGCTCTCCAAACGCAACATGGCGTCCCATCTCAATTCCAGTCAATTTTGCATTGAAAAGTCAAATGGTGCTCCTTCCCTTCTGAGCTCTCCCTTGCGCCCAAACAGTGGTTTACCCCCACATATGGGGTAACCTGAAGGGTTAATAAACTTCTTGAATGTGGTTTTGAGCACCTTGAGAGGTGCAGTTTTTAGAATGGTGTCACACTTGGTTATTTTTTACCATATAGACCCCTAAAAATTACTTTAAATGAGATGTGGTCCCTAAAAAAAATGGTGTTGTAAAAATGAGAAATTGCTGGTCAACTTTTAACCCTTATAACTCCCTAACAAAATAAAATGTTGGTTCCAAAATTGTGCTGATGTAAAGTAGACATGTGGGAAATGTTACTTATTAAGTATTTTATGTGACATATCTCTGTGATTTAATTGCATAAAAATTCAAAGTTGGAAAATTGTGAAATTTTCAAAATGTTTGCCAAATTTTAGTTTTTTTTCACAAATAAACGCAGGTAATATCAAAGAAATTTTACCACTAACAAGTACAATATGTCACGAGAAAACAATGTCAGATTCACCAGAATCCGTTGAAGTGTTCCAGAGTTATAACCTCATAAAGGGACAGTAGTCAGAATTGTAAAAATTGGCCCGGTCATTACGTGCAAACCACCCTTGGGGGTAAAGGGGTTAAGGAGCTGTCTGGGATATTTCAAAATTGGTGTAAATCATAATAATAATTTTAAAAAATCATCTATTCAAAACCCCACTGTTCCAGTGCTGCTGTTCCACTATGTTACATTCATCATTCAAGTGACTCCTGCATCCCATCAGTGACCTCAGGGGTTACAGTAGCATGTACAGTATATGTAAGGGTGTGGACAGTGACTGTCATGTTCCTGCCCCCGAAGAAAACAAAGTGATTAGTGTCATGTGTTTTACACATGGATTGTGATATGTGAAGTAGGAACTATGTCATGCGATTTTAGGAATGTAATGTGTAATAATGCATAGTGTTTTATGTAAAGGTGCTATGTGTAAAGGTAATGCCTAGTGTAAGTAAGGTACACTCCAGCACCAGTATAAGGTAAACATAGGATTGCACATAGTTTAGTGCTTAGGATAAAGATAGAAAGTGTTGGTAGTGTACAGCATAGGACTGCATAAGGTAAGATATAGATTAAGATTTAGGACATAAGATACTGTGATATGCTTTGTACTGTAATATGCTTAGTGCATACTGTTATAAGATGCATAGTGTTTGTAAGGGAGATCTGCCCAGCAATAGGCTGCAGGGACAGATATGATTAAGTGTTTTGTCTAGACCAAAGTGGGAGGGGTTAGGGCCAATAAAAAGGAGAATGCTTCTTGTGTCTAGAGGAGAGTTAGTTTGCTAAGTGACAAGGTCAAGTTCAAGGTCCAATGGACTGATAGCAGAAGCGAATACAAAGTGTCCTGGGCTGTATAAGGCCTTACAAGACTCCCTGTGGAGGAAAGGTATCGGATCTCAGATACACTGTGGAACTGAATGGGAAATCCCTGGCGCTGACAGGATCAGTGGATGTAGGGATAGTTCAGGAAGAACAGAAAGTAAAGCAGGAAATATACTGTATTACTGAAACAAGAAACAGAGGGTTCTGTTCTGTGCCCAATACTGCGTGATACAATCTGATGTAATTGAACTGTCCAGTAAACTTTTATGTGTTGAAATTTACTACCCCCTGTACATGCACTTCATGAGGTTTCTTTACCCTTTTTTCTGCTTTTCGGAATTTTTTTGTAATTGTTTGTTTTAATCATTTATCTAATAAATACATATTTTAATATATACACTGCTTTTTTCATATATGCGGCTGTGTATCATATCTGTAAGCTTTATACTTATTGTAGATGGAAAGCAATCAGCTTTATTAGCTTTTTTGTATTCATACCTTACTGTATTGTTTTAGCAGCAGCATCAATAAGAAAATTAATTTAAATTTTAGCACACCATTACTGATTTGGCTCTTATCCTAAGTCATATTGCAAGACTCGTTAAAGGGTTGATTGTGACTTGTAGGATCGCTACTTCAAACAGGTGGCGATATAGAGTTCAAGTCCTCTTTTTCTCTGAAGAGGCAATTTGCATACCTCTATTCTAGAGTGATGGTTGTGGAGTCATTATTCAAGAGCAGATACCGACAATTGTGGTTCCCTAAATTTCACCCATTGGGGTACTTCTTTTCTAGCAGTAATCTAACCCCTTACCGGCATCGGACGTACTGTACCGTCCGATGCCGGCTCCCCTGCTTTGATGCAGGGCTCCGCGGTGAGCCCGCATCAAAGCTGGGACATGTCAGCGTTTTGAACAGCTGACATGTGCCCGTAATAGGCGCGGGCAAAATCGCGATCTGCCCACACCTATTAACTAGTTAAATGCCGCTGTCAAACGCAGACAGCGGGATTTAACTACCGCTTCCGGACGGGCGGACGGAAATGACGTCATCGCCGACCCCGTCACATGATCGGGGGTCGGCGATGCTTGTATATTGTAACCATAGAGGTCCTTGAGACCTCTATGGTTACTGATGACCGGTGGCTGTGAGCGCCACCCTGTGGTCGGCGCTCACAGCACACCTCCATTTCTGCTACATAGCAGCGATCAGCAGATCGCTGCTATGTAGCAGAGGCGATCGAGTTGTGCCTGCTTCTAGCCTCCCATAGAGGCTATTGAAGCATGGCAAAAGTTAAAAAAAAGTTTAAAAAAAGTGAAAAAAAAAAAAACATAAAAGTTTAAATCACCCCCCTTTCGCCCCAATCAAAATAAATCAATAAAAAAAATATCAAATCTACACATATTTGGTATCGCCGCACACAGAATCGCCCGATCTATCAATTAAAAAAAAGTATTAACCTGATCGCTAAACAGCGTAGCGGGAAAAAAATTCGAAACGCCAGAATTACGGTTTTTTGGTCGCCGCGACATTGCATTAAAATGCAATAACGGGCGATCAAAAGAACGTATCTGCACCGAAATGCTATCATTAAAAACGTCATCTCGGCACGCAAAAAATAAGCCCTCAACCGACCCCAGATCATGAAAAATGGAGACGCTACGAGTATCGGAAAATGGCACAATTTTTTTTTTTTTTTTTTTTTTAGCAAAGTTCGGAATTTTTTTTCACCACTTAGATAAAAAATAACCTAGTCATGTTAGGTGTCTATGAACTCGTACTGACCTGGAGAATCATAATGGCAGGTCATTTTTAGCATTTAGTGAACCTAGCAAAAAAGCCAAACAAAAAACCAATGTGGGATTGCACTTTTTTTGCAATTTCACCGCACTTGGAATTTTTTTCCCGTTTTCTAGTACACGACATGCTAAAACCAATGATGTTGTTCAAAAGTACAACTCGTCCCGCAAAAAATAAGCCCTCACATGGCCAAATTGACAGAAAAATAAAAAAGTTATGGCTCTGGGAAGGAGGGGAGCGAAAAACGAACACGGAAAAACGAAAAATCCCCCGGTCATGAAGGGGTTAAATTGTTTAAATAACTCTACACCGCTCCTATCTAGTGCAGAGAAAAACTGTTGATAAACTTGCTTTAAAATAAATCGTTCAAAGACAAATTCAGTAATACCTTTACATGGCCATCCCTTCCTGCCTTACTGAGAAATCAGCGTTTGCATTTATATGCAAATTAGGCTGTAGATCTGAAGCATCTGTCACTCCGGCTCTATTCCCCATTCAGCACTATCTCCTCCTGCTTAACTGATGGCTGCCTACTTTGCCTGAAGTCACACACCATAGAAGTTGGATGAGGTGGCACAGACTCATTTGAATACCAGTTCAAACACTAAGTTATCTGGATTGGAGGACCAGTCTGTCCATGTAAAGGTAATGCTGGACTTGTCTTTGAAAATAATACATGGACATATAAGTAGTTTGGGGGTGAATTCCTGCTTGCTGATTCCCTTTAAATACATAGAAAACAGCTTGTCTAATATATATATATATATACATATATATATATATATATATATATATATATATATATATATATATATATAAATCCAATAGAGATAAAGAAAGGCAGCACTCACCGATCCATCCGAGACAGGTATCTTTATTGTTACAGATTAAAAGTCTTCACGGCCGGGGGTATAGATTCAAAAGAGTGCGGCAAGCCTGACTAGGTCAGGCTTGCCGCACTCTTTTGAATCTGTACCCCCGGCCGTGAAGACTTTTAATCTGTAACAATAAAGATACCTGTCTCGGATGGATCGGTGAGTGCTGCCTTTCTTTATCTCTATTGGATTTATTGGCATGTGTTGTCGGCAGAAGCACCCGAGGTCCGGCGGCTACATCTCTGTTCACAGGCGCGAGAACTCAGCTGTGTCATTAGGAGGTGGTGCGGGCTACTGCGTTTCTGGAGACTGACTTTCATATATATATATATATATATATATATATATATATATATATATATATATATATATATATGTGCAGAGATTAGATACATATTGCCATCAGTTCACAGTTTAAGTGTAATTGAATACTATCTGTTAAAGGCCAGGGAGAAGTTGTACTGTTCTTTAATTGAATACCTGCATTGTTGAAAAACGTCCACCCAAGTAGTCACTTTTTTTTGTCACATATCTGCTATTCTAATAGTCACATACTATACATATATATATATATATATATATATATATATATATATATATATATATATATGTGTGTGTGTGTGTATATATATATATATATATATATTTATATATTTATATATATATAATATTAGCATCTGTTTTTTAGAAACATTTCTTATATGCTTTAGCCTAATTCAGTCCATACCCTGTATAGCAGGACTTCCTCTGCCCTTTTCTGCTTCATGAGATGAATTTGCTCTTGTAGATTGCTTTTCTGAACCTGTAGCTTGCAGGCTTCTCCTTGGAGGGGCCTTATCTCTTCTCTCAGCCTTAGCAACTCTTCCTGTGTCTGTCTTAAAGCGTGCGCCCCTTTTTCAGCACGCTCTAAAAGTTGAAGGAGTTTGGATTCATAATGGTCTTGCAGGGTACTGTGCTGTTCCTCAGTTAGGCTTTGAAGCTCTGCTGAGAGCCGTCGTCTTTCCTGCAGTTCACGTGAAACTCGTCTATGTGGAGTTCTAAGTCGTTGTTCTTCACCCTGTCTCTGTTGAGTAAAGCTTTTCCGCAGTTGGCAAAGCTCTTCTGTCAACCGGGATGCAACAGTCTCTAGTTCCTCTCGTTCTGATGTTTTCTGAGCTAATTCCTCACGCTGATTTTGAAGTTCGTATTGGCATGCTACACATTCTTTAGTAACTCTGAACAATCTGCGGCGTATTCCACGTATCTCTTCCCTCAAAGAGTCCCTTTCCAGTTCTGCTCGTGCCTTTTGTCCATATGCCTGCACTACGTCTTCATGTGCCTGTTGTACTGCTTCCAAAGAGGGTTCCTGAAGTAAGGCCAGCTCGCATATGAGCTCATCTCGTTCCCTTTCCAAGTCTTGCACAGCTGCAATACAGCACTGGAACCTTAGACCTATGTCCTCTAGGGACAAAAGTTCTGGAGTGCCTGGTAAAGAGGGACTGGACTCTGCACATACCCTGGAGAAATAGGAAATAACTAAAATAGTAACTACATGTTTATTTTTTTTCCACGAATCAATAGTACAAGAGAAGATCAGAAAATGTGTACAATATCTTATTAGATAAATCTGATAAATGAGGGAAAAAACACCATATGTGATGCATAGTGGTGTCTATAGTAGGCATGTGGGTACAGAGCTAAACATTAACTTCTGAGAATGCATGCTCACTAACTTTTCACAAGCTCTACTTGACTTTAAAATCAACTTGTTCACAAAATGTTGATTAGTAGATTGTCAATAAAGCCTAAAAAATATGTCTTTTAACTGCTGAAATACTAAGTCGTCCTCTTTAACTGCTGAATTACTAAGTCGTCCGGTATGACTTAAGGGAACCTGTCACATTGTGCATGGAGTCTGATTTGTGAACACCATGGTATAGAGATGAAGCTGATCAGAATGATGCGTAGGTTTGTTGGAAAAGATCCAGTATAACTTTTATTTTATACATTATGCAAATTGTCTCTTCAGAGAGGAAGAGAACAAGAACTCTAGTGCCACCTATTGGAAGTAGCAATCCTACAAGTCAATCTCGACCCTTTAATGAGCCTTGTCACATGAATTAGGGTAACAGCCAAACCAGAATCTCAATTTGCAGACACTGTGTTTCAGGGTACTGTCCCTCGTCAGTGAAAAGTGGAGATCTGGCTTGGCTGTGGGAGATGCCTCTCACAAATCCAAGCCAGATATCCACTTTGTACTGACGAGGGGCAGTACCCCAAAAAACAGTGTCTGCAAATTGAGTTTCTGGTTTGGCTATTATCCTAAGTCACGTGACAAGGCTCATTGCAGGGTCGACATTGACTTGTAGGATTGCTACTTCCAATAGGTGGCACTAGAGTTCTAGTTCTCTTACGCCCTCTGAAGGGACAATTTGCATAATTAGCATATTTCCTAGAGGAGCATTCTGGCTTTAAGTCTCCTCATACCGGCATGCTTAGCATGTGAATGTCCGTAAGGAGAATCTATACTTCTTGGATATTTTATATATTGAAATCCCTGGAGTTTGTATAAATGTGACATCTACAGTGGGTACAGAAAGTATTCAGACCCCTTTAAATTTTTCACTCTTTGTTTCATTGCATTCATTCATTCATTTGGTAAATTAAAAAAAAAAAATTCACATTAATGTACGTACACTCTGCACCCCATCTTGACTGAAAAAAACAGAAATGTATACATTTTTCAAAATGTAATAAAAAAGAAAAACTGAATGATTACATGGTCATAAATATTCAGACCCTTTGCTCAGACACTCATATTTAAGTCACATACTGTCCATTTCCTTGTGATCCTCCTTGAGATGGGTCTACTCCTTCAATGGAGTCCAGCTGTGTTTAATTAACCTGATTTGGACTTGATTTGGAAAGGCAGAAACCTGTCTATATAAGACCTCCCAGCTCACAGTGCATGTCAGACCAAATGAGAATTATCAGGTCCAAGAAACTGGCCAAGGAGCTCAGAGACAGAATTGTGGCAAGGCACAGCTTTGGCCAAGGTTACAACAGGATTCCTGCAGTACTCAAGGTTCCTAAGAGCACAGTTGCCTCCATAATCCTTAAATGGAAGAAGTTTGGGACCACCAGAAGTCTTCCTAGGCCTGGCCGTCCAGCCAAACCGAGCAATCGTGGGAGAAGAGCCTTGGTGAGAGAGGTAAAGCAGAACCCCAAGATCACTGTGGCTGAGCTACAGAGATGCAGTAGGGAGATGGGAGAAAGTTCCACAAAGTCAACTATCAGTGCAGTCCTCTACCAGTTGGTTATTTATGGCAGAGTGGCCCGACGGAAGCCTCTCCTCAGTGCAAGACATATGAAAGCAAACATAGTTTGCTAAAAAAGCCGTGAAGGACTCCCAGACTATGAGAAATAAGATTCTCTGGTCTGATAAGACAAAGATAGACCTTTTTGGTGATAATTCTAAGTGGTGTGTGTGGAGAAAACCAGGCACTGCTCATCACCTGCCCAATACAATCCCAACAATGAAACATGGTGGTGGCAGCATCATGCTATGGGGGTGTTTTTCAGCTGCAGGGACAAGACAACTGGTTGTCATTGGAGGAAACATGAATGCAGCCAAGTACAGAGATATCCTGGATGAAAACCTCTTCCAGAGTGCTCTGGACCTCAGACTTGGCCGAAGGTTCACCTTCCAACAAGACAATGACCCTAAACACACAGCTAAAATAACAAAGGAGTGGCTTCAGAACATCTCCGACCGTTCTTGAGTGGCCCAGCCAGAACCCTGACCTAAACCCAATTGAGCATCTTTGGAGAGACCTGAAAATGGCTGTCCACCAACATTCACCATCCAACCTGATGGAACTGGAGAGGATCTGCAAGGAAGAAGGCAGAGGATTCCCAAATCCAGGTGTGAAAAACTTGTTGCATCATTCCAAGAAGACTCATGGCTGTACTAGCTCAAAAGGGTGCTTCTACTCAATACTGAGCAAAGGGTCTGAATACTTATGACTATGTGATATTTCAGATTTTCTTTTTTAATAAATTTGCAAAAATTACTACATTTCTTTTTTTTTTCAGTCAGGATGAGGTGCAGAGTGTACATTAGTAAGAAAAAAAATTGACTTTTTTAAATTTACCAAATGGCTGCAATGAAACAAAGAGTGAAAAATTTAAATGGGTATGAATACTTTCCGTACCCACTGTATGTTCACATACATAGTCCTACAGGGAAGACTGTCAATCAAGGAGTTGGACCGCCCTCGGGACTCATGCATACAAACACCAGGGATTCAATGAAAAAAATACAAGTTTTTCTGAAATTTTTCTACCAAAAATGTACATGACTCTGATCAGCTAATCCTTCTTTACAAGATCCTTCCCACAGATCAGATACTATTTTCACTATGACAGGATCTCTTCAAGGCAACACCAACACTCTCTTTGACCCTTATATTTATATATGACTTCTTAATCCCACAGATGGAAGAAAATCACCAGTGACCACCAGCTCTCTTGTGAAAGGACCTTTTGAAGCATCTCACCTTTCACAATCATTTTGAGAATTACAATGATTAAATGGTACAGGGGTTAGTTGCAATTACAGGGCTTGTTGTAAAATGTTTAACCCTGCTGTTCTGTTGGTCAAAAATGACCGACCTTGAACTTCAATATTCTTTAAAATATTCAAGATGCGGCTCTGAAACCCGTGGCCGACCGACCCATCCTCATTTAAGTCAATCAACCACAAGTTTCAGAACCGCATCTTGAACACCCCAAAAAATACCAAAGTTCAAAATAGGTCTCCCCAGACCGAACAGAACAGCAGGGTTAAGCATTTTTAACTACTTTATAGAAAATATTTTTCTATATATTAAATGATAATCATAAAAAGTTATATAGACAGGTTTTGTCACACCATAAATTGAATTGCCTTCCGTGATGACTTTTACGTGTGCTGCTTCATGATGAATCTGATCTACCGTACTTCATCTATGTGCCATAATGTCAGCTATTAATGCAGCTACTCAATCGAAGACCGTCACCCTCCTATTCCATAGTGATGTCATCTCATGCATTATCTATCATTATCTATTCCAAGTAAGCATTTGTAAAGCAAACCCTCCTCACCCTACATTGTTAGCCTATGAATCTCTCATTTCTTACTATTTCTACATTCACCCAAACATAAAAAGGTATTGTTCTGCCTGTTGTTCTTCCTGCATCTAGAAGAGTATGTTCATTGTTGCAGTAGGGGTATTATCTGTAGAATCTTACCTCCCTTCTTGGGAGCGTTCTCCTTCCTCCTCTGGACTGGACATCTCATCTGCACAAACTGAGTTCTCTGTTATTAATAAACGGTGCTTCAGAGCCTGTGGGTAATGTTTCCCCCTTCATAGGCAGGGTGAGACTTGTAAGCTGTCACTTTATCTTCCACATGCTTCACACAGAACTTGGGCCTTAGAGTCTAGCTGGGCACGCCTGAGATGACACTGCAGCTCTTTTCCTGGCAGAGCTATCATTTCGTTTGCCAGGGGTTAATTTGCAGCGTTCCAGAAATGCAAGGATTGGCTAATCCAATATATATCTGTGAGCTGCACCCAGTCTGCAGGGTCAGGCCCATGAGATGCCTGGGGAAGAACCAAGCGCACCCTTTCACATTTTTTTTTTTACCAAGAACAAGATGGATTTGGAAGAAAATTTAGAGCTATTTTAAGTAATTTTATTTCAATGTCAGTTGGGTACAATCATTTATGCTAATCCTTGGTATTAAAACTTATTGTGCAAAGCATAAGTATCATGTCATCCAAACAGTAAAATCTTTTATTCTGCCGCCTGATCATTCAGAGAGTTTGATATTCTGCAACACTCAAGTAACATAAGCTGCGACACCAAAAAAACCTAAACTCCTATGATTAAAGAGTAACCGTTGTTTTAATTTTTATTCCATAAATCAATAGCACACATGAAATTAAGAAACTTTGTAATATGTCTTATCAGAGAGATCTGTTTCTTTCTCCGCTCAGACTGATCATTCATTCTCAATATTCTCATTTCCCGGTAAAATCTTTATTCACTATTACATTACTGAGATAGGAGATGGCAGTTGTTATTAATAAGGTGTTATGTAGATGTAACACAGGTACCAGGATGCAGTGACACAAAGACTCAGAGTAAAGGGGTAACAGGGGAAAACAATTACTTGCTTAATAGGTACAGGGATAACCTCCTCGCAGGGAGCAAAACGGGATAAACGAGGTGAAGGCTGAGAGATACAAAGGGAAAATAACTCAAGGCGACAGTTTATAATGTCAAGTTCACTTAACATATAAAGCGCCATGGAATAAATGGAGCTATAACAATAAATAATAACAATAATAACATAACGCAGATGTCTTTCTTCTTATTCCTGGGTTGGATGCCGGATGAGGCCCGGGCTGAGTTCTGCTGGCTTACCCGCCTAACAAGTCGGTCTCTCTTCTGGCGGCAGCGGGCGGTCACGGTCTGACCCGCTGAGCCCCTAGTCTGTTATGCTGCAATGCAGCAAAGAGTAACCTGCTGCGATCCGCCACTTGGCGTACGTTCCTCAGCATGCCTGATGAGGTTTGCTGCACCCGATCGTAATCGCTGCCGTGCGGACTATCTCTGCCCATGACCCAGCGCCGGTCCTCCCTGACTCTTCTGTCCAGAGGGAAGCCCCTCTCTCTTCCCACCCAAACCCTCTTATACTTCTCTAGCACTTCACACCCCCTCTACACAGGTCAAGGGTCTGCCCTGTCCTCAGTCTCTTTCCCCCCTGCAATAGTATGCCCTGCCCCAGCAGTTCAGGAACCGGTGCCCTGTCAGTACCCATAGCCCGATCCTTTCCTCTACACCCCTATTCTCCTTTAACTTGCCATTCCACGAGCGAGAGGTCTTTTACCAGGCGTTCACATTTCATGACTTCTTGGACGATTCGTTGCCAGATGAATTGATCTTGCTCATAACGGGTGGGAGGCACTGATGGGAGGTGGGGAGCTACTTTGGTCCAATGTGTCCGCCACTCTGGTGGCTTCAAACATTGGTAACTCAGCGCTCACCTCACCGGGAGTAGTAGGCAGCAAAGTGTTAAGGTCTTAGGGTGAGGCTGGCACCTCTTCTTCATCGAAGTCTAGAATTGTCACCATGGGTACCTCAGTATTTTCCAGTGATTCTTCTTCATCCTCGGGTCCTTTGGACAAGCAGGGCTACAGCATGCTACGGTGGACCACTGGGGTGAGCACTCCTTCCGACCCATCGTGTCACTCAAGCGGGGTCCGTTCCCATCAACTTTCCAGCTTTCCCCGAGGCCACTTGTCCCAGACCAACACCTGATCCCCTGGTCTCAGAGCTGTCCCTCGGATAGGTGACGTTTCATGATGCCTGAGTTCCTGAAACTTCTTCTCTACCAGCTGACGGTGGGTCTGCAGTCGATGCCGGTGTTCTCGAACCCAGGAGGAAACCCCTGTCTGTGGGTAGTCCTCCTCTGGGTCCAGCTCCAACTCACTGATCTCTCGTCCCTTTTGCCTGAACAGCAAGGTATACGGAGTCAATCCCGTTGTACTATGCAGTCGGTTATTGTATACCCATATTGGTTCAGCTACGAACTCAGGCCATCGAATCTTCCGGTCTTCCTCTAATGTTCGAAGCATCTGGATCAGCATCCAATTGAAGCATTCACAGGCCTCATTCCCCTGAGGGTGATAAGGAATAGTCCTTGACTTCTCGATCCAGTATAAATGGTGCAACTCTTCCATCAATCGGCCCTGGAAGCAGGCGCCTTGTCAGAGTAGATCTTCTTTGGCCAACCGTACAAGGGGATGAAATCCCGGCAGATGGCCTGCGCAGCTGACTCAGCAGTCTGGTCCTCGTCGGGGTCACCACAGCAAACTTTGTGAAATGGTCAGTCATTACCAGGCAATGTTCATACCAGAGATGCTCCAGGACAACAGTCAAGTAGTCGATCATCAGAACCTCCAAGGGGGCAGAAGTCACGATGATCTGTATCGGGGCTCGCTGCTCTGGGGGTTTGGCTAACTCACAGCTCCGACATTGTCGGCCAGCTTCCTACACCACAGTCCTCAATTGTGGGTGATACACAAGCTTCTGCAACCACTGGAACGTCTTCTCTGGACCGCTCGTGGGCCTCCATAGCCACTACTCTGATCAACTTCTCTGGGAGCACTACTTGCCAAGTGACCCCAAATTCTCGCAGTAGCTGTACTCTTTGGTATAGCAGTCCATCTTCCAAGTGAAGTCTTTCCCACTGTCCCAGAATCCGCAGGGTCCCTGGAGACAGATCGTTCCAATCTCGTCAGCTGGGGACTTGTTTTAGTGCCACCCATTGTCACAGCTGGGTGATTTCCTTATCTGTCTGTTGAAGTCGAACCCAGTCGTCCTGAGGCCATCCCAACACCTTTTCTTAGATGCCTTTCCGATCTGTCCCTGTGTCGACACCAACGATTTGGCAAAGTCCCAGAAGCCAGGAATCTCTTCCACCTCCAACTCTTCATATCGATCACACGCGGGTCGCTCATAAGTCACTCTAGAGAGAGCGTCAGCCCTGGCCCATTCTTGTACAGATACTTCACCATGCGGGCCACCCATCTCTGTTCCAAAGCCCTCAACATCGCATTTTCCAGGTGGACCAGGGGATTATTGTCTGTCTGCACCAGGACCTCCAACCCAGACCAGTACTCTGAGAACTTCTTGGTCATCGCCCACACCAGCGCCAGCAGTTCCAGCTTGAAGGAGCTATAATTGTCTGGGTTCCATTCTCAGTCATGAAGGGACTGGCTCGCATAAGCTATCACTCATTCTTTCCTTCCCTGCATTTGTGAGAGTGCTGCCTCAGACCGTGTACACTTCCATTGGTGTGGAGAATGAAGGGCTGTGATAAATCTGCATAGGCGAGGATTGGGGCCTCCGTCATGGCCATTTTCAAGGCTATGAACGCCTCTTCTTGACTGCTTCCCCACTGAATGGTTCGGTTCTTCGAGCCAGCCAGCACCCCTTTTCGCAGCTCCAGTAATGGGTTGGCCAGACGGGTGAAATTCTTCACAAATCTTCGGTAGTACCCAGTAAGCCCCAAGAAGGCCTGAACATCTTTCACCGTTGTGGGGGTGGGTCACTCTTGCACAACCGCCACCTTCTCCTGTGCTGGCCTCACTCCTCCAGATATGACATGCTCCAGATATTCAATCTGTTTGCAAAAGAGATGACACTTTTATGGCTTCACCTTCAGGCCGTGGCTCTGTAGCCGATTTAGCACTTGTTCCAGTCGATGGAGGTTCTCCTCAAAGGTGGCCACGTAGACAATGATGTGTTCAAGATAAATTAGTGTTGCCTCGAAATTGAAGTCCCACAGGCATCTCTCCATCAAGCGCTGAAACGTCCCGGGGGCGTTGGTCAGTCCAAAGGGCATACGGTTGAATAGTCCCATGGGCAATACGTATACAAGCCATGGGCTTGTATAGTCCCATGGGCAATACGAACACCGTCTTGGGCCAGTCGTGTTCAGCCATGGGCACCTGCTAATACTCACTGGCCAAGTCTAGGAATGAAAAGTAATTTGCCAATGCAGGTAGAGACTCCTCAATTCTTGGCAATTGATAGGAGTCCCGCACCGTACAGGCATTCAGCCGTCTGTAATCAACGCAGAAACGTAAGGTCCCGTCTTTCTTCTGGACCAGAAAAATGGGAGCCGCCCACGGACTCTGACTTTCCCATATCACTCCACTCTGCAACATGTGATCTAACATCTCCTTCTCTTCTTTATACATCTGGGGAGGTATCTGTCGGTATCTTTCCTGGACTGGTGCAGCACACCCCATAGGGATCTCATGAGTGATGGCCTGAGTACAACCGAAGTCATCATGGCGGGCGAAGACCCCCTGATAACGCTCTAACACATCTTTCACTTGTTTCACCTGCTGAAGTGAGAGTCCCGTCTATTCAGCCAGCATCTGCTCTAAGATCCTATGACCCTCCTTTGTTCTGCCAGGTGGGGGTTCCAGTGTCACTGTGACTGCCAAAGTCCAGGGATCTCCTCGCACAATCTCCTTGGGGGGCTCTCCTAAGGCTGAATCATTCATCCTGAATTTCTTGTATTTCCTTCTGGATCTCTCAGGCCCACTCCGGCTTGGTTGTGTGTGGGGTGGGTACCGCATTGCTACAGACCATCCCTGCTAGGGCCGCCACCCCCTGTTCCTGTGCGCCCCATCCCTACTTCTAGGAAGGTCATACTTGAGCTAGTATGCAGGTATGGACCGTACGTGGGGCTACGGTGTGAATCCTCTTTGATGCCATTTAATGGGTAAGATCTCGGGGTGGGAATGATTGGTACACTCCAGTTTGTTGAGCTTCTGTACAGGGCCAAGTGAGTTTTCATACAGACTACTCTAACCCTAGTTTTTTGTCTGCCCAAATATGCACTATGCACTTTATTGCTACCTGGTTACGGCATCATGAGTGGTTCACACCGTTCTGGTCTGTGCTACTTTAATTTCCCTTGCTGAATTAGTTTGCTATTTTTTAGTTTTTTTTATTTCAATTCGTACATATTAATGTGTTGTGATTTATGATATAATAAAATTTATAATTTTTTAAATAAATATGGACATATACTCCAGTTTTTTCTTGTGATATGGATTTCGGTTGTGGGAGTGTCCTATTAATACTCCTTTGATGATTTCTCTTCCTGTGGCTCTCCAACTGGGTTGTGAGTATGTTTGAGAAATCTATATGTATAGTTTCCATCTTGGGCTTCTGTTACTAGGCGTTCTCGCAGAGCCTGCTTCAGCGGCGCATCTCTGGGGCCCAACACAAACTGATCCCTCAATATCATATCAGGGGGCCCCATTCCCATGGTCCCCACATCATCCCGCTTAGTGATATGCGCGTATGGATCGCCCCCAAGACACAGGGCCACGGGATCTCAGTACCGGGCCTCTCTGGTTCGGTTCTGAGGCTGTCACGATGGCTAGGCCCGGTCCGCGACCCTGCTAAGGGGCGTCCAATGAAGGTCGTGATACAGTCTGTCAGGGGTTCGTGACGCCACCTGTGGTGTTCGGTCAGGGTGACCGACGCTGCTGTGGGGTCCGCTGGGGTGATGGAATGGCAGCTGGATGGTATAACTTCCCACAGGTGAAGTGTGTCCCCAGGGCTTCCCAGTAAGGTGGATGGTGATGGTGTGAGGTGCAGGCAATAACGAGGACACAGGGTTGCAGTCTCTTTACCTCTTTACTGAAGACTTCAAGATCCTCAATCCAGAGCACGTTTAACAGGGCTCTCAGAGACCGGCCGGTCCGATGGGCACTTCCAGAGTTTCCTTCGCAGATGGAAATCGTTGCCTACCACTAGCGCCTGTGTGTTGTAGTCCTACCCTGCTGAGCATTCGGAATAGTCCTCATAACTGCTGTTCTCGTTCGTTCGTTCTCTACAGCTCTCTCTCTCTCTCTTCAGTTCCAGATGTTACTAGTTTCTCGTCCCCCAGTATGTTTTGGCTAGGACGCACCCGTATGACGGGAAGGCTTGGAGGTCTTCCGGGACCCTAGAGACGCCCCTCTCCCAATGTTGCCCCCTATGTCTTCTTAGGAAATTTAAGGTAGACAGCCAACCTATAATTAACTGTCCGGCGGAGTTTGAAGTAAGGCCTGAAGTCAGTTACTCCTACGGTGTTCTGGCCACTGACTACGCGCCTCAGTAAGATGTTGCCTCTCTCTCTCGGCAAGACTCTTACTGGCTCTCCTTTGTGCTTGATCTCGTTTACACTGTTCCACAATATCCTTCCCTTTGTGTCTCTCTCCTGGATACCGCCGCAGGGTGTGCAGGCGCGGTTCCGTTACGTTCTGTTCTGTTTGCTAGGCACCTGCCAGGTTCCCACGCCTGACAGGGACCCCCCTGTGCCTTCTCCCTGCAACACCCCCTGCCACGGGATGTTGCCTGCTTCCAACCCAGTCAGCTTCTGACTAACTTCCTCCCCAGCCCCTAGTTTTACCAGTGTGAGGAGTGGCTCAATAAATAAAGCCTTTTTCTCCCCCTAGTGGCCGGAGTGTGAAGTGTAATGTGTTCTGGTGATACCTGGTCAGGAGAACTCCTTAGTGCCATCAGACGTACCGCCACTCTCCTTAGCGGCAGAGTGCCATACTGCAACGACCAGGTCTCTGGGGCGCTGCACTCCCCCCCGGTTAAATCCAGTACTCCTGGACTGGGAAGAAGAACAAACAATATAATACAGCAAAAGACATACAAAATTTTTGAAATGCTTAGAACAAGTAAATAGAAAAGGTGCTTCCCTTTATGGGAGGTAAGGACACTTGAACGTTACAAACAAGAAAACAAGATTAAATATTTTTAAATAACATTTTGACTATAAATAACTCTCAGTACCCAGCCGGGTACTCTACTAAGTGCAAACTTTTTGAACAATAAGTTAACTTTCCTTTAAGGGCGTATACGCTGAACCCACTAAAGGCCTACTATAAAATTCTATATAAATAACTCAGCTTTTCTTTCCGTTCTAACTTCCCCAATGCAGGACCGCCTAGCTCCTTGGCTGGGCCTACTGTCATTGTGCCGACCATCTTTCTACATCTCTCAGGAGGACTCTCTCTCTAACCCCTACGGGTTCACTTTCAAGCTTTCCTGTCCTCAGTCTCTGTCAACATTATCAAACTTTCTAAATTTGTAACATTATTAACGTTTTTAACTTTTATTAAGGCAATCATGTAAACATTCCCTTTAAGAGGGACCCAAGTCTCTAGTGCAGATTCTCTCTCTGTCTGCAAGCAAGACCTTCTGCGTCATGTCTGGAAGCATCATCTTCGCAAAGTCTTCTCTCGCTTGTAAAACCAGTAGGGAGCACCTTTAAAAAGGTGCCAACTATATACAAAGCAGTTCTGAATCATTCACTGTCCATGATCCGGCAGTCTTTAAAACAATGATAAACTTTGTGCAACAATAGAAAAACAGTAGAAAACAATAGGGATCCCGGGTAAACAAAGGGATCCCTAGGAGGTAACCCTGGTCGGGTTTAAAGTAGCAGCAACAGCAGGAAACAGTTAACTATGTACATATTCGGATCTCCGAGGTTTATTTCTGCTCTGGCGGCCTCTGCCAGGGTCTAACTGGGCAAGCAGACCTCGAGGGTCTGGGAAGCCTCAAATCCCGGCCTATTTCGGGCAGTGTGGGAGTCCAGTGAGCGATCCGAGGAACAGCAGCAGCGGCTGACGCTGCTTCAGCCCGTTCTTCCTCCAAGGACTTGGCAGCAACCAGGACGGAGGTACAGCGCTGGATATCCCGAGCCCACCAGCCGTGGCCCTTCTGGTATCTGCAGTAGCTTACCGCATCCCCCGGCAGCAGGACAGGACCCTTACTGTCCCCCGCAGGCCAGCCTCCACCACCTCCCGGGTGATATGGACTCTCATTGTCGATCCGATTTCCTGGACAAAGCCTCTTCCTCCCTGGGGCTGGTAAACGATCACCACTCCCCATTTCGGCAATGACCCATACAGCAGCTCACCGCGGGCCTCCCATTCCACATCCCTCGCATGCTCAACTATCAGGAACTTCAGATAATCCCCCCAGGGGAAGGAGCCCATGTCCCACTCACGCGTTTCTGGGTGGAATGATACGGACTCCGGAACTCCACCAACCGCGCCGGTAGTCAGGTCATGCGTCAGCGGAACACCGATCCCCGATCGGCCAGGGTACCGAGCTCACTCGTAGGTGGGGGCTCTGGCAGCTCCACGCCGTTCCTCAGGGGCGGCCACCTGGTCTGGTGCAGGTAGCGGGGGCTCTGCGGGCAGCTCCCAGGACTCAATCTTCTCCAGCGGCGGCATGCCGGTATAATCCTCCGGTGATGGGGACCTAGACTGGGCCATCTTTCTCCGCAAGCCTCCCCGGCTTTCCAGCTCCACTCCGTCTGAGTCATAGTTTCGTTTCTTCAGTCTCCGCCCGCCATAAAAGATGAGAAGGCGGACCTCTGCTGCTGACGGACACGTCCTCAAGGTGCAGAAATATTTAGCCTGGGCGGCCATTATCTTTCGCGCTCTCCAGCTTACTCACGCCCACTTCCACGCCCTTCTTCTTCTCCTGCGCTCCTCGTGGCACTACAATGGCGGCAGTTTTGGCGGGAATCTTGCGGCAATAGCCGTACACAGTCTTTGCAATAAGTCACAGTCCAACATGTTTCAATCACAGTTCCAAGGCACACATGACTCAATTCTTCAGGCTTAAGTACGATCCTGTTCGTGACGCCAAGTTGGATTGCCCCCAAGACACAGGGCCACGGGATCTCGGTACCGGGCCTCTCTGGTTCGGGTTCTGAGGCTGTCACGGTGGCTAGGCCCGGTCCGTGACCCTGCTAAGGGGCGTCCAATGAAGGTCGTGATACAGTCTGTCAGGGGTTCGTGACGCCACCTGTAGTGTTCGGTCAGGGTGACCGACGCTGCTGTGGGGTCCGCTGGGGTGATGGAATGGCAGCTGGATGGTATAACTTCTCACAGGTGAAGTGTGTCCCCAGGGCTTCCCAGTAAGGTGGATGGTGATGGTGTGAGGTGCAGGCAATAACGAGGACACAGGGTTGCAGTCTCTTTACCTCTTTACTGAAGACTTCAAGATCCTCAATCCAGAGCACGTTTAACAGGGCTCTCAGAGACCGGCCGGTCCGATGGGCACTTCCAGAGTTTCCTTCGCAGATGGAAATCGTTGCCTACCACTAGCGCCTGTGTGTTGTAGTCCTACCCTGCTGAGCATTCGGAATAGTCCTCACAACTGCTGTTCTCGTTCGTTCGTTCTCTACAGCTCTCTCTCTCTCTTCAGTTCCAGATGTTACTAGTTTCTCGTCCCCCAGTTTGCTTTGGCTAGGACGCACCCGTATGACGGGAAGGCTTGGAGGTCTTCCGGGACCCTAGAGACGCCCCTCTCCCAATGTTGCCCCCTATGTCTTCTTAGGAAATTTAAGGTAGACAGCGAACCTATAATTAACTGTCCGGCGGAATTTGAAGTAAGGCCTGAAGTCAGTTACTCCTACGGTGTTCCGGCCACCGACTACGTGCCTCAGTAAGATGTTGCCTCTCTCTCTCAGCACAACTCTTACTGGCTCTCCTTTGTGCTTTACAGTGTTTACACTGTTCCACAATATCCTTCCCTTCGTGTCTCTCTCCTGGATACCGCCGCAGGGTGTGCAGGCGCGGTTCCGTTACGTTCTGTTCTGTTCGCTAGGCACCTGCCAGGTTCCCACGCCTGACAGGGACCCCCCTGTGCCTTCTCCCTGCAAAACCCCCTGCCACGGGATGTTGCCTGGTTCCAACCCAGTCAGCTTCTGACTAACTTCCTCCCCAGCCCCTAGTTTTACCAGTGTGACGAGTGGCCCAATAAATAAAGCCTTTTTCTCCCCCTAGTGGCCGGAGTGTGAAGTGTAATGTGTTCTGGTGATACCTGGTCAGGAGAATTCCTTAGTGCCATCAGACGTACCACCACTCTCCTTAGCGGCAGAGTGCCATACTGCAACGACCAGGTCTCTGGGGCGCTGCACGTACATCTCCTACAACGCATTGATATACTGCATCACAGAAACTCCCTCCTGCTGAACGTAGTGAAACAGTCGCATCCGCAGCTCCCTAACATCAGTGGGGTCACTATGCATATCCTCTAGGATCTGCATCACCTTGTCCAGTGTATCCCACTCATGGGGAGGGCGGAAAATAACAGAGTACCGGGCCTCACCTTCTAGGGCCATTAAATCAATCTCAGCTTGCATAGCAGGGGTCATAGCGTGCATCCACAACATACTCTTAACCCTCTCAGTCCAGTCCCACAACATCATGTTACTCCCCGTGAATTTTGGGACATTGCTGAGCATGGCCCCCAGTGGCAAGCTAGACTTTGGGGCACTCATGGTGGATTGATCTGAAGCGTCTGTGTCCAAAGACTGCATCCTGCCAACTACGCCAAATGTAACACAGGTACTAGGATGCAGTGACACAGAGACACAGAGCAAAGGGGTAACAGAGGAAAACAATTACTTGTTTAATAAGTACAGGGATAACTTCCTCGCAGGGAGCAACACGGGATAAATGAGGTGAAGGCTGAGAGATACAAAGGGGAAATAACTCAAAGCGGCAGCTTATAATGTCAAGTTCACTTAGCGTAACTCAGATATCTTTCTTTATTCCTGGGTTGGATGGATGGCTGCCAGCTGATGCCGGTGCTAAGATCTTCCGGCTTCCCCGCCTAACAAGTCGGTCTTTCTTCTCTGGTCTGACCCTTTGAGCCCCTAGTCTGTTACGCTGCAACACAGCAAAGAGTAACCCGCTGCGATCCTCCACTCGGTGTACGTTCCTCAGCATGCCAGATGAGCTTTGGGAGTCTTTGCTGCACCCGACCTTAATCGCTGCCATGCGGCCTATCTCTGCCAGTGGCCCAGTGCCTGTCCTCCCTGACTCTTTTCTCTGGTGGGAAGCCCCTTTCTTTTGCCACTCAAACCCTCTTATACTTCTCCGACTCCCCACGCCCCCTCTACACAGGTCAAGGGTCTGCTCCGTCCTCAATCTCCTTCCTCCCTGCAACAGTAGGCCTGACCCCAGCAGTTCCGGGCTCGTTGCCCTGTCAGCACCCGCAGCCCGATCCTTTCCTCTACATGCTGGCTAGAGTTTGACCTCTGTGCTCTGTCAAGATATCGCAGTCTGGAAAGGTCATGCAGAACCACTCGCTGTGATCTTTGTGTCGAACAGCTCTCTGCTGCCCCCTATCGTGCAGACAATTACTAGAATGACCGGTGATTAATGGAGGAGGCCGCAGGCTGCTTCCACTAATAGGCCATTTATTGGGGAACTAACAGTGAATGTATGGCATATGTACCTCTGATTCCAATGCATGAAATATATGTACAGTATATACCTCTGATACAGTCACTACAAACTCCACCCAAGAAGGATTATAGAACAAAAGGAGCGGAACTATTAAATTTTATATTGAATACATACTTTAGGTAATGTTTATAAAAAAAAAGTACACAAGAATTTACAAAGGGGACAAAACAATGCAGCATATACAATTACAGAAAACAAAAAGGAATTAACACAAGACTTACTACACTGATCACAGAGATGATTCCGCTAGCGGACAGAAGCAATCCTTTTTAGAATGTCTGGGTAATGGGATCAAGCCTACACTGACATGCATCTTCCTCAACATTAAACACAGATCATAATTTGTCTTGACCTTTTACACTGGTCTACAAAAAGAAAAAAAAATTCTGGCATGGACTTTAAGAACAATTTTAGACTAATTTGAGGGTGCTGAATTCAAATCTGATCTTATAATTTCTCCATCACATCACGTTTTTGCGCTATAGGTATATAGCCCATTTTCATGAATTCCATGATAAATATAAGTAGTGTATGAAAAGTGGCGGTTTATATGGTTCACTAAGGTAAATTTAGTTTTCATTTAGTCTCCCAAAAATGTGAGAATATCTTTGTTTTCTTTGAACATGCATAATTCCCATTTGTTATGATAACACCCTTGTTTTCTGTGCTACTGGGACAGTAGAGCTACAGCAGAGCATTGGGTGAAAAATGAATGGCCTCAGCGACAAAGTTTGGCATCTGGCGATAAGAATGTCATCCATGATCCTCTAGTGGATAGGAAGGACATCGTCTTTCCTCCCTTACACATAAAACTTGGATTGATGAAGCAGTTCGTCAAAGCTCTCAATCACAGTGGAGAATGCTTTAACTATATATGTTCAACTTTTCCTGGTCTTAGTGAAGAGAAGAAAAAGGCTGGGATATTTGATGGACCTCAAATAAGAACACTTATGAGAGACCCAAATTTTATCACATCAATGAATGAGACAGAAGAAGGAGCTTGGAATGCATTTTGTAATGTGGTGCAGAATTTTCTAGGGAATAAAAAAGCAGACAACTATGAAGAGATTGTGGAAGAGCTACTAATGAGTCTGTGAAATCTTGGATGTAGAATGAGTATCAAGATTCACTATTTACACAGCCATTTGGACTTTTTTCCAGAGAACCTTGGGGATGTGAGCGAGGAACAAGGGGAGCATTTTCATCAGGACATTAAAACAATGGAAGAACGGTATCAAGGCGGTTGGGGCTCACATATGGTGGCTGACTATTGCTGGAGCTTGATGAGAGACAACCCAGAAGCTGTACATCACAGATCAGCCAAGAAAAGAAAGTTCAAATAACTGCCATTTGCCATTCATCTGTGTGCCATATATATGTTTTTATATTTTGTAGTTTAATTCTGTAAGTATATTTGATTTGCTGTACATAGACTTTGTAATCTTTGTTATTCCTTGATTAAAAATATACAAAATGTAGTACCGAAACTCATGTGTTTTTATCATAAAACATTAGGAGTAATTTTCACCAAAAATTGAAAATATCTCGAAATCCTGATGTGATAGCCAAAAACGGAGTTCATATTCGTAATCAGCAGCCAAAATTGACTTAAAATATGTTTTGAAACCTTTTGCAAGAAAAATTGCGTTGACCAGTGTTATCAGTACCAGAGTTACAGCCACATCCCCCTCCCCCCCCACTGTTATAACCTTAGGTGGAGGTGGGCCGATTGATTTTAGCCCCTCGGGATTTTATGAAATTCTCAGCTTATGAGATAACTTCACTCCTGATCATCGCAGAAGTTTGAGATTGCTGCCATATTTTTCATCGGGATTTTACCTTTACCCAGAGATCAAACATGACGTGACTGTTGTCAGTTATCTGGCCACTATGGATTTCTGGCTTATAAGCAGGAGTTACAGTTATAAAAAAAACATGCTTCATCTTCCTCGATTAGCCCTGAAGCTAAAAATGTATGTCCCATCACTATCGGATTTATACAAGTCACAGTTTCCCACAGCACAGCTCTGTGTCTCTGCTGTCTGCCAGGCTGAACATTCACAACATGCCAATGTTCAGCAAGGCATCTAGATGTAGCAGAGCTAGACTCATCGCTGGACAAAATGGATTATCTTCTCATCAGACAGGTGAGAAATATGGTGGTTTATTATTTTTTTTCTTTTACAGGGGACATGAGCATCAGTGGATTATCTTCTTGTCGGACAGGTGATTTTAAGCTTGCTTTTTTATTTTTCATTTTTTAAATTAAAAGGATAAATGAGTGGTGTGTTTATTTCAAATGAAAGACTTTATTCAGGCTGTGTGATTTTTTACAATTTGACTATGAGGATAGTAATGGCGGTGTCTTCTACACGAATAAACATTACTAACCCCTGGGCTTGATGTCAGCTGTCACTACAAAGCTGACATCAACCCCTATACTATTACCCCACTTGCTAACACACCAGGGCAAGTGGGAAGAGCAATGGCTATGCTCCAGAATTGGTGCATCTTATGGATGCGCCATTTCTGGGGTGGCTGAGAGCTGACGTTTTTAGTCTGAGAGGCAGCCAATATCATAGTCTATTAATATTATCCTGCAGTTGTCTGCCTAGCTTTCGCTGATTTTTAATTGTAGGGGGACCCCATGTCATTTTTTGGGGGGTCTCCCATTTTAATAACAAGTAAAGGCTAAGTACAGCTGTGAGCAGATATTAATAGTCTGGGAAACTCCATGTTTATTACCCCCTACCCAGCAATAAACATCTGACCCCAGCTGTCGGCTTTCCCTAAGTTGGTTAATAACATTTTGAGGGTTCCTGCAACATATTTTTCTTTAAGTTATTAAATTATTAGCTAAATACATGAACATTGAATTACACACACATTACTAATTATATAAATGTCACTGACATCTTTCTATTTTTCTATTCTATTTATATGCAGTTGTGTGAAAAAAGTGTTTGCACCCTTCCTGATTTTCTTTTGCATGTTTGTCACACTCAGAGATCACCAAACAAATTTAAATATTAGACAAAGATAAAACAAGTAAACACAAAATGTAGTTGTTAAATTAAGGTTTTTGAGGGAAAAATAAATCCAAACCTACAGTGCACTGTGTGAAAAAGTGATTGCCCCCTAAACCTAACAACTGATTGGGCCACCCTAACCAGCAACAACTGCAATCAAGAGTTTGCGATTAGAGGTGAGCGAATATTTCAATATCGGTTGGGCTCGCAATTGCCGAATTTGCAATATACGCCAATTTAATCGCTGAATATAGCCGAACATACACAGCACAAAAGCCAGTAGTGTTTCTGATCGGTGGTAACGTTACTGCCGGTAGATTGTTATCGCCTTCAGAGCCCTGCGGTGTCACGCTGTCAGACGTCAGCATGACCCCGCAGAGATGCGGTGACCCATGGTAAAAAGTTTACTGCAGGTTCCGGCTGATGAGATACTACTTTTCCCATCAGCCTGTGTCTGCTGTCACTGATGACAGTGACAGCAGGTGCCGCTGATGGGAGAAGTAGTATTGTCAGCCGGCCCTGTGGACAAAGTTAAAAAAAAACTTACTGCCGTCAGATTGCTGCAGGGTCACGCTGTCAGATGTCAGCATGACCCCGCAGAGATACTGTGACCTGCAGCGGTGACCCATGGTAAACAGCATACCACAGGTCCACAGGCACTGGCTGATGAGAGACTACTATTCCCATCAGTCTATAGCCCAACCAACCAGACAATGGATCCCCAGAGAAACACCATACAGGAAATAGATTAAAAAATGCCTTTATTACATACATATGGCAACATTAAAAATGTAAAAAAAATTATATATAAAAACAAGCAAATAGTGCGCATAATAGGACTTGGAGAGACCACATATACTTGCTCCAATATCAATAATAATGGCTGACTCGACCTTCCATATAAATCGGTTTACTCAGAAACCCCCAAAAATATAAAAATATATATATAATATATATCTATGTGCTGCTCAAAAAAGTGCAACAGTGTGAAAAAAGCCTTAAATGCACAGGATATGTGCCATATATATAAACAACAAAAGTGCCATGTGTCACATTACGATCAAAGTAAAAAAATCATATACCAAAAATGTTATCATTTGAACCAATTATGTGGAGCAAAACAGTGCAAACAAGAACATACATATATTCCAAATGCATTATATAAAAAGTTTCTACTTCCAAGATGAACCCGTAAACACACACACGCAGTTCCTCACAGAGTACCGGTCCAAAGAATACATCCAGAGTAGAGATTTGCACAAAATGATAAAAGTTACTAAAAATAATAAAACACAAGAATGTTAAAAACACAATAGCTATAAAAAAAAATTTCTAAGATCACTTATATAACATGGTGTTTTTTTTTAAAGGTGTTTTTTTAAAGGAAGGGGACAAAACTCAGATTCTCATTCAAGCCCTTTGGTGATACTGTATCCAGAGTCCAGATCCATTTTGTTTTCATTTTAGCTAAAGATTTACCAGTTTCTCCACCCCTTTCAGTTGGTACAATATTATCAATACCGATGACTTTCAGTTGGGATGGGTCACAATTATGATGGATCTTGAAATGTTTTGGGATAGTCTTTAATGTTGAAATATCATTAATCTCTTTTGCAGCCTGTATCCTCAGCACATGTTCACGAACTCTCACTTTAAGCTGTCTTTGTAGTCATACCCACATAAATTAGTGAACACGGGCATGTGGCATTGTAGATCACGGCTGTGGACATGCACGTTATAGCATGTCTGATTCTGAATGTTTTAATCCCCCTTGAATCGCTAAAAGTATGGGCCCTCGTGATATTGGGGCAGGCAACACATTTTCCACATGACTTACACCCCATTTGTCGCCTGGCATTGTCCAAAAATGTAGCCTGGGTAGAATTAGATTGGTAATCACTCTTCACTAGACAATCTCTTAAGTTTCTCGATCTTCTGCATGTAATATTTGGTTTTTCTCCCACATATTGTGATAATATAGGGTCCGCTCGCAATATACCCCATGATTTGGCTAGTTGGGCCCTCATTGCTTCCATTTGCCCATGATATTGGGTGATAAATCTAACTATCTGGTTAGATTTCGACGGTCTACTACCATACAGGGCCTGATGTCTTGTGGTATTTTTTGCTCTATTATAGCCCCTTTTTATTGCCGTCGGCTATATCCACGTTCCAAAAATCTTTCTTTTAGCTCTACGGCCTGTTCTTCAAATTCCATATCATCTGAACAGATCCTCCTAAGCCGCAAGAATTGCCCTATCGGAATTGAATTAATCATTGCAGGGGATGAGAGGATGTTGCATGTAGGAGAGAATTTACTGCTGGAGCCTTACAAAATACTTTCGTGTGGAGACAATTATCATCTCCTCTAAAGATAATTACATCAAGAAACTCCATCCTTTCTACATCATATTTATATGTAAAATGTAAGTTACAGGAATTCAGATTCAATTGTGACATGAAGTCCTCAAGAGATTCCACTGAACCTTGCCAAATAAAAAATATGTCATCTATGAACCGCACCCACAATGGGATGCGGTCCACAGATGGCACAGACTCAGAGATAACGAGGTCCCTCTCCCACAGCCCCAGGAATAAATTTGCGTAAGCTGGCGTGAAAAAAGCACCCATTGCGGTGCCCTGGAGCTGCAGGTAGAGGGACCCCCTATATAGAAAAAAGTTTTTTGACAATGAGAGCTCCAAAAGCTCAATAATGAATCGTCTCATCGGTTCAGGTAAGTATGATGATCTCAAAAAATATTCTACTGCCTGAACACCATCACTGTGACGGATGTTGGTATATAGACTCTCTACATCACAGGATACCAGCAAAGTGTCATCACCAATGTGTAAGCCGTCAATTTATTTCAAGAAATCATTTGTATCCTTTATAAATGAGGGTAATTCTTCAACTAACGGTTGTAACTTTGCGTCCACAAATTTATTGACCTTCTCTAAATAGTTACCGCAGCCCGAAATTATAGGTCTGCCCGGGGACCAATGGATCTAGCTGCAGTATCTGAACATGTGACCCTCGATCTCCACTTAGAGATCTTACTCTGGGCATGCTCAGAACGAGAAAAGCAGGACTTAGTCCTAGAAGCGTCTACTCGCCGCAGCCTAGCACTGGCTTCAATGGCAGAAGCAGGAAAAGCAGCAGTAACTCTTTGTACAGAGTCAGACTGAGTGAGACGTTGGGACTGACATCTCTGCTGAGCAGGCTCCACTGCAGCAGGAGAAGAATGGGAGACCGCAGCGGAGATGGCCCGAGATTCCCCCTATGCAGAGGCGCGAACTTGACCCCTAACACATACTTACCTGAACCGATGAGACGATTCATTATTGAGCTTTTGGAGTTCTCATTGTCAAAAAACTTTTTTCTATTTATTTCTATTTAGGGGTCCCTCTACCTGCAGCTCCAGGGCACCGCAATGGGTGTTTCTTTCTCGCCAGCTTGCACACATTTATTCCTGGGGCGGTGGGAGAGGGACCTCTTTATGTCTGAGTCTGTGCCATCTGTGGACCGCATCCCATTGTGGGTGCGGTTCACAGATGACATATTTTTTATTTGGCAATGTTCAGTGGAATTTCTTGAGGACTTCATGTCACAATTGAATCTGAATTCCTGTAACTTACATCTTACATATAAATATGATGTAGAAAGGATGGAGTTTCTTGATGTAAGTATCTTTAGAGGAGATGATAATTGTCTCCACACGAAAGTATTTCGTAAGGCTACAGCAGTAAATTCTCTCCTACATGCAACATCCTCTCATCCCCCTGCAATGATTAATTCAATTCCAATAGGGCAATTCTTGCAGCTTAGGAGGATCTGTTCAGATGATATGGAATTTGAAGAACAGGCTGTAGAGCTAAAAGAAAGATTTTTGGAACGCGGACATAGCTGACAGTCAATAAAAAGGGGCTATAATAGAGCAAAAAATACCACTAGACATCAGGCCCTGTATGGTAGTAGACCGTCGAAATCTAACCAGATAGTTAGATTTATCACCCAATATCATGGGCAAATGGAAGCAATGAGGGCCCAACTAGCCAAATCATGGGGTATATTGAGAGCGGGCCCTATATTATCACAATATGTGGGAGAAAAACCAAATATTACATGCAGAAGATCGAGAAACTTGAGAGATTGTCTAGTGAGGAGTCATTACCAATCTAATTCTACCCAGGCTACATTTTTGGACAATGCCAGGCGACAATTGGGGTGTACGTCATGTGGCAAATGTGTTGCCTGCTCCAATATCGTGAGGGGCCATACTTTTAGCGATTCAAGGGGGATTAAAACACTCAGAATCAGACATGCCATAACGTGCACATCCACAGCCATGATCTACTATGCCACATGCCCATGTTCACTAATTTATGTGGGTATGACTACAAGGCAGCTTAAAGGGACTCTGTCACCTGAATTTGGAGGGAACAATCTTCAGCCACAGGGGCGGGGTTTTCGGGTGTTTGATTCACCCTTTCCTTACCCGCTGGCTGCATGCTGGCTGTAATATTGGATTGAAGTTCATTCTCTGTCCTCCGTAGTACACGCCTGCACAAGGCAATCTTGCCTTGTGCAAGCGTGTACTATGGAGGACAGAGAATGAACTTCAATCCAATATTGCAGCCAGCGGGTAAGGAAAGGGTGTATCACCCTGTGGTGAAGATTGTTCCCTCTAAATTCAGGTGACAGAGTCCCTTTAAAGTGAGAGTTCGTGAACATGTGCTGGGGATACAGGCTGCAAAAGAGATTAATGATATTTCAACATTAAAGACTATCCCAAAGCATTTCAAGATCCATCATAATTGTGACCCATCCCAACTGAGAGTCATCGGTATTGATAATATTGTACCAACTGAAAGGGGTGGAGAAACTGGTAAATCTTTCGCTAAAATGTAAACGAAATGCATCTTGACTCTGGATACAATATCATCAAAGGGCTTGAATGAGAATCTGAGTTTTGTCCTTTTCCTTTAAAAAACCACCTTTTAAAAAACCACCATTTTATATAAGTGATCTTAGAAATTTTTTTTTATAGCTATTGTGTTTTTTAACATTCTTGTGTTTTATTATTTTTAGTAACTTTTATCATCTTGTGCAAATCTCTACTCTGGATGTATTCTTTGGACCAGTACTCCGTGAGGAACTGCATGTGTGTTCACGGGTTCATCTTGGAAGAAGAAACTTTTTATATAATGCATTTGGAATATATGTATGTTCTTGTTTGCACTCTTTTGCTCCACATAATTGGTTCAAATGATATTTGGATGCAATGATATATTTTTATGCATTGATATATCTAGCTATTATATATATTTTTTTGTATAATTTTTTGTATATATCCAGCAATTATTATTATTTTTGTGTCAACCGAATCATGTATGCGCATTAACATTTGGGTACAAATGGTATATGCTCTTATGATGCATTGATATATATTTTTTCCACCCAGTTATTATGTTTTAATTTTTGAGTTTTTGTGTATACAGTCTTAATTTTGTGTAAGTCTAATTGTGTATACATAGTGATATATTTTTCACATTGTGACTGTAACTGTGTATGCGGTAAATTTCGGGATGTAATTGCATATACGGTATGCATGAATGGGATTTTGTATACATGCATACATTATTGTAAAAAACCTTATCTGATTATGTAATTTTGTAATTATGCGCTGTTTAATCCCCATGGAATTTGTTGTTAGATATATTCTTTGTATATATGGCTAGACTGCAATATCCTCAGCTTTTGGCTGTGGTATCCAGTGTGATCATGTAGGAAGCCAGCGTATAGGACTTATGCGGTACGCTGTGTCCTCTGAGACTTGCACATATTACTTCGGCTCTCCTAGACCACGTCCCTGGTAGTGCGCATGCGCAGCCTGTGGTCTGGATTCCTGGCGCATCGCGTCTTCGTGGCCTTGGCAACGTCGGATACTCAGTCCCCGTACATCCGGTCACGTGGTGCGGGCGCCTGGGTTTCCGGATCCTCCTGGCTGTGCACGCGCCACAAACGCCCAGGCCGCGGCGATAGGTGGTTTATCCATATAAAAAGACCCTAATTTGCACAATATTTACCCCCTGATGAAGGACAAAAGTCCGAAACGTGAGTAGGGGTGCATAATTTAGGATGTGGCGACTCTTCAAGGTAATACTCGGTATACCCTTACCTTTCTGCACTGTGCACTTTATCTTTGATTTTTTAACATTGTTGGTATATGTTTTTTTTACATTGATCGTAATGTGACACATGGCACTTTTGTTGGTTATATATATGGCACATATCCTGTGCATTTAAGGCTTTTTTCACACTGTTGCACTTTTTTGAGCAGCACATAGATATATATTATATATATTTTTTATATTTTTGGGGGTTTCTGAGTAAACCGATTTATATGGAGGGTTGAGTCAGCCATTATTATTGATATTGGAGCAAGTATATGTGGTGTCTCCAAGTCCTATTATGCGCACTATTTGCTTGTTTTTATATATATATTTTTTACATTTTTAATGTTGCCATATGTATGTAATAAAGGCATTTTTTATCTATTTCCTGTATGGTGTTTCTCTGGGGATCCATTGTCTGGTTGGTTGGGCTGTTTCCTTGCTTGGGTGGTACTCACTCGTTTCTCACAGAGCACTTTTTACTAGATTCTTTATAAATTTGTTATTTCTTTATTTCTATTGGATATTTGGGTAATTTAAGTGTCTCTGTGCATCTAATTCCCATCAGGCTATGACTGCTGTCACTGATAGCAGGAGCCGCTGATGGGAGAAGAAGGACAGGGTCACACTTGCGAGTGCAATGTGAGAAACTCACGTGAGTCTCTCACCTCAATACCCGGCACTTGGGACCGGAGCGTGCGGCTGCATGTATTTCTATGCAGCTGAATGCTCAGGTTCTGAGTGCTGGTGCCAGTGCTGGGTATTGAGGCGAGAGACTCGCGCGAGTTTTTCGCATTGCACTCGCAAGTGTGACCCTGGCCGTAGTCTCCCATCAGCTGGCGCCTGTGCTCAAAGTAAACAAACAATTTACAAAAAACACATTATACTCAACTAACACCAAATCCCTGATGCCCTCCTACAAAAAATGTAAAATAAAAGAACAACATATACTCACCTTTATGCCTAATCCCCGATGCCCATGTCTCCTTGAAAAAATAAAAATTAATAAACCACCATATCCTCATTTGTCCACATAATCCCAAGTGTCCCATGGCGATCTCACTTGCATAACAGTAACATCAGGAGATGTGACTGCTGTACCTGGCCGCCGGCGATACACTGACAGGAGGTAATCGCTCCCTCAGTGTATCACTGAGCTGCCGTGAGAGAGATCACACGAGTTCATGATGAACTCTGGTGAACTTTCTCACACAGCGGTGGTACCATAAGTGAGACTACCAGCTCATCAGCTGATGGACTCATGTGACCTCTCTCACGGCAGCTCAGTGCTATACACTGCAGGAGTGACTACCTCCTGTCAGTGTATCACTGGCTCTCAAAGTCATCAAGATCATCATGGGACATTATGGATTATCTTCTCTGCGGACAGGTGAGGAACATTGTGGTTTATTCTTTTATTTTTGTTGCAGAAGACATTGGCGTTAGTGAATTAGGAGTTCAGTGAGAATGGTTTAATTTAGATTCAATAAAGGAGTGGAGTCGGTGTCATTATTTCAAATAAAGGACTTTCTTCGAGTGTTTTTTTATAATATCACTATGAGGTTAGTAATGGGGGCGTCTTATTGATGCCTATCCATTACTAACTCGTGGGCTTGATGTCACCTGACAATACGAAGGTGACATCAACCCCCCCAACCATTATCCCGCTTGCCACCGCTACAGGGCAAGTGGAAATAGCAAGGCTAGGTGCCAAATTTGGCGCATCATATAGATGGGCCTTTTCTGGGGCGACTGAGAGCTAATGCTTTTAGTCTGGGAAGGGGCCAATATCCATGGCCCCTTCGTAGGCTATTAATATCAGCCCACAGCTGTCTGGCTACTTTTTTAGTTAGATTTTATAAGGGGACCCTGTGTAAATTTTTTCTGGGATCCCCTTGTAAACTAGCCAGTAAAGGCTAAGCAGACAGCTGTGAGCTGATATTAATAGCCTGGGAACCTTTATAGCTATTGGCCCCTTTCTAGAATATGAACATCAGCCCCCAGCTGTTGGCTTTCTCTCTTCTGGTTATGAAAATTACACGAGAGCCCACACGTTTTTTTTTGTTTATTTTTTTTTTTTTACTAACAGTTGCTGTTTGATTACAGCCTATGTAGATTCATTCTGTTAACTCTCCTACATGGGCTGGTTACAGTGTGGCATGAATACATGCGTATGTGTGTCTGTGTGTTTACTTACTGGATTAGTAATGAGTGTGTCTAACTGACACCTTTTCATTACTAAACCTAGCGCTTGGTGTCAATGATCAGAATAAAAAAGAAGGTGTTGAATCAAGAAATTACATCACAAAACTTTTTTTTAAATATCTTTATTTAGCTCAACAAAGCCTTCACTGCTGTACAAAAACGCATACAAAACCGCGGCAAAAAAAGTGCCAAAGAAAAGCGGAAAAATGTACGTTCTTTCTGCCAAGAGATGCAGAAACCTTGCAGAAATTTTTGCAAGCAAATACTCTACGTGTGCACATACCCTAAGGCTGGAGTCACACTAGCAATTTTAAAATCGGTCCGATTTTGCTCCTGCAAAGTCAGACGAGTGTAATGCAAGTGTCATGCATTTTTCATGCAAGTACAATCAGATTTTTAACACCTAGCATCCAATTTACATCCTAAGGCCGGTTTCACACACCCTGATATTGCTGGTACTTGAAAAAAGGGGTAACGGAGATGTCAGTGACATATACAATTAGTACAGTGTGTACAGCTTACTGTACATGTTTTTAATTATTTAAAGATTATGTTTCTGAAAAAAACTAGCGAGGAGGTCTCCCACATAATTTTCTTAACCAGCAGAGGGAAAGCCGATGGCTGGGGGCGATGTTTACAGCCTGAGAAAGGGGTAATACCCATGGAGCTTCCCAGTCTATTAATATCAGCTCACAGCTGTATACTTAGCCACCGATGCCATTGTCTTCTGCAAGTGTTACAATAGAAAAAATCAATATTTCTTGTCTTATAATCCATATGTCCCGTGACAGATCTAGTTCTGCTACATCTAGATGGCAGGCTGCATGGTTGCATGATGCTACCATACAGCCTGTCATCCAGCAGAGACACTGAGCATCATCTGCTACTTCTGCCCAGCATCTCGCAGTGAACTCGTAGGATCTGTCTGACGTCACTGAGAGTGTGAGAAAGTTCTCACGCTCTGGGTGCCTTCAGAAAGGTCCTGGGAGTTCACAGCCAATGAACTCACTTCACCTATCTGATGTTAGCGCGAGCACCAATAGAAACTTTCCTGTGGTGCTCGCGCTAACATCAAAATAGTACCGGAGATGTCAGTATCCATGTGTGTAATAATTGCGGCACATGTGGCAACCGTGTGCCGCCTGTGTACCACATCAGTACCACTCGGCGGGGGCCACAGAATCAGTGGTAAAGTAAGTGTTGTTCCCCGGTGCTGGGTGCTGAAGACGACTGTCATTATTTTCCCCTGCTCTGCTGGCGATCAGCACGAACAGGGGAAAATAATGAAAGTTGTATTCAAGTGAAAACAATGCCAGCTGGTGGCCACTTTTGGTACTATTACTCCCATCAGCCTACGCCTGCTGCCGCTAAAGAAAGCGAGAGCAGGAGCAGCTGATGGGAGTATTCATCAGCTGGCTCCTACGCTATAAATAAATAAATGAAAAAAGCGGCGTGAGTTCCCCATGTATTTTTGATAAACAGCCATGCAAAACTCGCAGCTGAGGGCGGCAACCCTCAGCTGTCATCTTCAGCATGGTTGGTTATCAAGAATAAAGGGGTCCCCACGTCTTATTTTTAAAACTTTAAAAAAATGATGTGGGGTCCTGTTGTGGATTCGGTTGTCGGGCTCCCTCCTGTGGTCATGACTGGTACTTCGGCTGGTTCTGTCCATGGACTTCCTCTGGTGGGTGTTTCTGAGTTTCACAGGTGATGAGGTTAATTCGTTAGCTGCTGCTCTATTTAACTCCACTTAGATCTTTGCTCCATGCCACCTGTCAATGTTCCAGTATTGGTCTAGTTCACTCCTGGATCGTTCTTGTGACCTGTCTTCCCATCAGAAGCTAAGTTCCAGCTTGTATTTCTTGGGTTTGCTATTTTTCTGTCCAGCTTGCTATTTAATTTGTTGTCTTGCTTGCTGGAAGCTCTGGGACGCAGAGGAAGCGCCTCCGCACCGTGGGTCGGTGCGGAGGGTCTTTTTGCGCCCTCTGCGTGGTCTTTTTGTAGGTTTTTGTGCTGACCGCAAAGTAACCTTTCCTATCCTCGATCTGTTCAGTAAGTCGGGCCTCACTTTGCTAAATCTATTTCATCTCTGTGTTTGTATTTTCATCTTTACTCACAGTCATTATATGTGGGGGGCTGCCTTTTCCTTTGGGGAATTTCTCTGAGGCAAGGTAGGCTTTATTTTTCTATCTTCAGGGCTAGCTAGTTTCTTAGGCTGTGCCGAGTTGCATAGGGAGCGTTAGGCGCAATCCACGGCTATTTCTAGTGTGTTTGATAGGTTTAGGGATTGCGGTCAGCAGAGTTTCCACGTCCCAGAGCTCGTCCTTATTATCAGTAACTATCAGGTCATTCCGTGTGCTCTTAACCACCAGGTCCATTATTGTCCTGACCACCAGGTCATAACAGTACAGGTGGCCCAAAGTACTAATGCATCTCAATAGAGGCGTAAAAAAAGAGAAGTTCTGAGACCATTTTTTTTCTTTGCACTGTGTTTTGTCTCTATTTTTCCCTTTACCTCTGGGTGGTTCAGGACACTGGTGTAAACATGGACATTCAAGGTCTGTCCTCTTGGATGGATAATCTCACTACAAGGATACAAAACATTCAAGATTTTGTGGTTCAGAATCCGATGTCAGAGCCTAGGATTCCAATTCCTGATTTGTTTTTTGGTGATAGATCTAAGTTCTTGAATTTCAAAAATAATTGTAAATTGTTTCTTGCCTTGAAACCTCGCTCCTCAGGTGACCCTGTTCAACAAGTAAAGATCATTATTTCTTTGTTACGTGGTGACCCTCAAGACTGGGCATTTTCCCTTGCGCCAGGAGATCCGGCATTGCGTGATGTTGATGCGTTTTTCCTGGCGCTTGGATTGCTTTATGACGAACCTAATTCAGTGGATCAGGCAGAGAAAATCTTGCTGGCTCTGTGTCAGGGTCAGGATGAAGCGGAGATATATTGTGAGAAGTTTAGAAAGTGGTCTGTGCTCACTCAGTGGAATGAATGTGCCCTGGCAGCAATCTTCAGAAAGGGTCTCTCTGAAGCCCTTAAGGATGTCATGGTGGGGTTTCCCATGCCTGCTGGTCTGAATGAGTCTATGTCCTTGGCCATTCAGATCGATCGACGCTTGCGTGAGCGTAAAGCTGTGCACCATTTGGCGGTACTATCTGAGCATGGGCCTGAGCCTATGCAATGTGATAGGACTTTGACCAGAGCTGAACGGCAAGAACACAGACGTCGGAATGGGCTATGTTTTTACTGTGGTGATTCCACTCATGCTATCTCCGATTGTCCTAAGCGCACTATGCTGTTCGCTAGGTCTGCCACCATTGGTACGGTACAGTCTAAATTTCTATTGTCTGTTACTCTGATTTGCTCTTTGTCATCCTATTCTGTTATGGCATTTGTGGATTCAGGCGCTGCCCTGAATTTGATGGACTTGGAGTATGCTAGGCGCTGTGTTTTTTTCTTGGAGCCCTTGCAGTATCCTATTCCATTGAGAGGAATTGATGCTACGCCTTTGGCCAAGAATAAGCCTCAGTATTGGACCCAATTGACCATGTGCAGGGCTCCTGCACATCAGGAGGATATCCGCTTTCTGGTGTTGCATAATCTGCATGATGTGGTCGTTTTGGGGTTGCCATGGCTACAGGTTCATAATCCAGTATTGGACTGGAAATCTATGTCTGTGTCCAGCTGGGGTTGCCAGGGGGTACATGGTGATGTTCCATTTTTGTCTATTTCGTCTTCCACTCCTTCTGAAGTTCCAGAGTTTTTGTCGGATTATCGGGATGTATTTGATGAGCCCAAAGCCAGTGCCCTACCTCCTCATAGGGATTGCGATTGTGCAATTAATTTGATTCCTGGTAGTAAGTTTCCTAAGGGCCGATTGTTCAATTTATCTGTGCCAGAACACGCCGCTATGCGGAGTTATATAAAGGAATCCTTGGAGAAAGGCCATATTCGCCCGTCGTCATCACCGTTAGGAGCAGGGTTCTTTTTTGTGGCCAAGAAGGATGGTTCTTTGAGACCTTGTATTGATTACCACCTTCTTAATAAAATTACTGTCAAATTTCAGTATCCTTTGCCGTTGCTGTCTGATTTGTTTGCTCGTATTAAAGGGGCTAGTTGGTTTACCAAGATAGATCTTCGAGGGGCGTGTAATCTTGTGCGTATTAAACAAGGCAATGAATGGAAAACAGCATTTAATACGCCCGAGGGCCATTTTGAGTACCTGGTTATGCCATTCGGGCTTTCCAATGCTCCATCAGTATTTCAGTCCTTTATGCATGACATCTTCCGAGAGTACCTGGATAAATTCCTGATTGTGTATTTGGATGATATTTTGGTCTTTTCGGATGATTGGGAGTCTCATGTGAAGCAGGTCAGAATGGTGTTCCAGGTCCTTCGTGCGAATTCCTTGTTTGTGAAGGGGTCAAAGTGTCTCTTTGGAGTTCAGAAGGTTTCATTTTTGGGGTTCATTTTTTCCCCTTCTACTATCGAGATGGACCCTGTTAAAGTCCAGGCCATTTACGATTGGACTCAGCCGACATCTGTGAAGAGCCTGCAAAAGTTCCTGGGCTTTGCTAATTTTTATCGGCGCTTCATCGCTAATTTTTCTACTGTTGCTAAACTGTTGACTGATTTGACCAAGAAGGGTGCTGATGTGGTCAATTGGTCTTCTGCGGCTGTAGAGGCTTTTCAGGAGTTGAAGCGTCGTTTTTCTTCTGCCCCTGTGTTGTGCCAGCCAGATGTTTCGCTTCCGTTTCAGGTTGAGGTTGATGCTTCTGAGATTGGAGCAGGGGCTGTTTTGTCGCAGAGAAGTTCTGATGGCTCGGTGATGAAGCCATGTGCTTTCTTTTCTACAAAGTTTTCGCCTGCTGAGCGGAACTATGATGTTGGTAATCGTGAATTGTTGGCCATGAAGTGGGCATTCGAGGAGTGGCGTCATTGGCTGGAAGGAGCCAAGCATCGCGTGGTGGTCTTGACAGATCACAAGAATTTGACTTATCTTGAGTCTGCCAAATGGTTGAATCCGAGACAGGCTCGATGGTCGTTATTTTTCTCCCGTTTTGATTTTGTGGTTTCGTACCTTCCGGGCTCTAAGAATGTGAAGGCTGATGCCCTGTCAAGGAGTTTTGTGCCTGACTCTCCGGGTGTTCCTGAGCCGGCGGGTATTCTCAAAGAGGGGGTAATTTTGTCTGCCATCTCCCCTGATTTGCGGCGGGTGCTGCAAAAATTTCAGGCTGATAGACCTGACCGTTTCCCCTGCGGAAAAACTGTTTGTCCCTGATAGATGGACTAGTAGAGTTATCTCTGAGATTCATTGTTCAGTGTTGGCTGGGCATCCTGGAATCTTTGGTACCAGAGATTTGGTGGCTAGATCCTTCTGGTGGCCGTCTTTGTCGCGGGATGTGCGTTCTTTTGTGCAGTCCTGTGGAACTTGTGCTCGGGCTAAGCCCTGCTGTTCTCGTGCCAGTGGGTTGCTTTTGCCCTTGCCAGTCCCGAAGAGGCCCTGGACGCATATTTCTATGGATTTTATTTCGGATCTCCCCGTCTCTCAAAAGAGGTCGGTCATTTGGGTGGTTTGTGATCGCTTTTCTAAGATAGTCCATTTGGTACCTTTGTCTAAATTGCCTTCCTCCTCTGATTTGGTGCCATTATTTTTCCAGCATGTGGTTCGTTTACATGGTATCCCGGAGAACATCGTTTCTGACAGAGGTTCCCAGTTTGTTTCAAGGTTTTGGCGATCCTTTTGTGCTAGGATGGGCATTGATTTGTCTTTTTCCTCGGCTTTCCTGTTATGAACAGGTAATTCAGAACCACAATGGACCTTGAAGTTCAGAGCACACAAAGTGACCTGACAATTACCAAAAACATAGGACGAGCTCTGAGACGTGGGAACTCTGCTGACCGCAATCCCTAATCCTATCCAACCACACTAAAGGTAGCCGTGGAGCGCTCCTGACCAGTCCTATGCGCCTCGAGCACAGCCTGAGAAACTAGCTAGCCCTAAGAAAGAAAAATAAGCCTAGCTTGCCTCAGAGAAATACCCCAAAGGAAAAGGCAGCCCCCCACATATAATGACTGTGAGTTGAGATGAAAATACAAACGCAGAGATGAAATAGATTTAGCAAAGTGAGGCCCAACTTACTGAACAGACCGAAGATAGGAAAGATTGCTTTGCGGTCAACACAAAAACCCTACAAACAACCACGCAGAGGGGGCAAAAAGACCCTCCACACCGACTAACGGTACGGAGGTGCTCCCTCTGCGTCCCAGAGCTTCCAGCAAGCAAGAAAAACCAATATAGCAAGCTGGATAGAAAAAATAGCAAACAAAAATAACACAAGCAAAACTTAGCTTATGCAGGAAGACAGGCCACAGGAACGATCCAGGAGAAAGCAAGACCAATACTAGAACATTGACTGGAGGCCAGGATCAAAGCACTAGGTGGAGTTAAATAGAGCAGCACCTAACGACTTAACCTCATCACCTGAGGAAGGAAACTCAGAAGCCGCAGTACCACTCTCATCCACCAAAGGAAGCTCATAGACAGAACCAGCCGAAGTACCACTCACGACCACAGGAGGGAGCTTGGCCACAGAATTCACAACACTTTCCATCCTCAGACAAATGGCCAAACCGAACGAACTAATCAAACTTTGGAAACATATCTGAGATGCTTTGTTTCTGCTGATCAGGATGATTGGGTGTCCTTTTTGCCGTTGGCTGAGTTCGCCCTTAATAATCGGGCCAGCTCGGCTACTTTGGTTTCGCCGTTTTTCTGCAATTCTGGTTTCCATCCTCGTTTCTCTTCAGGGCAGGTTGAGTCTTCAGACTGTCCTGGTGTAGATACTGTGGTGGATAGGTTGCAGCAGATTTGGACTCATGTGGTGGACAATATGACATTGTCCCAGGAGAAGGCTCAACGTTTCGCTAACCGCCGGCGCTGTGTGGGTCCCCGACTTCGTGTTGGGGATTTGGTTTGGTTGTCGTCTCGTTATGTTCCTATGAAGGTTTCCTCTCCTAAGTTTAAGCCTCGTTTCATTGGTCCGTATAAGATTTCTGAGGTTATCAATCCTGTGTCATTTCGTTTGGCCCTTCCTGCTTCTTTTGCCATCCATAATGTGTTCCATAGGTCGTTATTGCGGAGATACGTGGCGCCTGTGGTTCCATCCGTTGATCCTCCTGCCCCGGTGTTAGTTGAGGGGGAGTTGGAGTATGTGGTGGAGAAGATTTTGGATTCTCGTGTTTCGAGACGGAAACTCCAGTACCTGGTCAAGTGGAAGGGTTATGGTCAGGAAGATAATTCCTGGGTTTTTGCCTCTGATGTTCATGCTGCCGATCTGGTTCGTGCCTTTCATTTGGCTCATCCTGGTCGGCCTGGGGGCTCTGGTGAGGGTTCGGTGACCCCTCCTCAAGGGGGGGGTACTGTTGTGGATTCGGTTGTCAGGCTCCCTCCTGTGGTCCTGAATGGTACTTCGGTTGGTTCTGTCCATGGACTTCCTCTGGTGGATGTTTCTGAGTTTCACAGGTGACGAGGTTAATTCGTTAGCTGCTGCTCTATTTAACTCCACTTAGATCTTTGCTCCATGCCACCTGTCAATGTTCCAGTATTGGTCTAGTTCACTCCTGGATCGTTCTTGTGACCTGTCTTCCCATCAGAAGCTAAGTTCCAGCTTGTATTTCTTGGGTTTGCTATTTTTCTGTCCAGCTTGCTATTTAATTTGTTGTCTTGCTTGCTGGAAGCTCTGGGACGCAGAGGGAGCGCCTCCGCACCGTGAGTCGGTGCGGAGGGTCTTTTTGCGCCCTCTGCGTGGTCTTTTTGTAGGTTTTTGTGCTGACCGCAAAGTAAGCTTTCCTATCCTCGGTCTGTTCAGTAAGTCGGGCCTCACTTTGCTAAATCTATTTCATCTCTGTGTTTGTATTTTCATCTTTACTCACAGTCATTATATGTGGGGGGCTGCCTTTTCCTTTGGGGAATTTCTCTGATGCAAGGTAGGCTTTATTTTTCTATCTTCAGGGCTAGCTAGTTTCTTAGGCTGTGCCGAGTTGCATAGGGAACGTTAGGCGCAATCCACGGCTATTTCTAGTGTGTTTGATAGGTTTAGGGATTGCGGTCAGCAGAGTTCCCACGTCCCAGAGCTCGTCCTTATTATCTGTAACTATCAGGTCATTCCGTGTGCTCTTAACCACCAGGTCCATTATTGTCCTGACCACCAGGTCATAACAGGGTCCCCACCATTTTTGACAATCAACCTTGCTAAAGCAAAGAGCTGGAGGCTGGTATTTTCAGGCTGGCAAGGGGTGATTGATTTAGGCCCCAGCCTAAAAATAGCAGCCTGCAGCTGCCCAGAAAAAGCGCATCTATTCGATGCACCAATTCTGGTGCTTTGTCAGGCTCTTCCCACTTGCCCTACAGCGGAGGCTAGTGGGGTTCATATTTGTGGGGTTGATGTCGCCTTTTTATTTTCCGGTGACATCAAGCCCACGGATTACTAGTGGAGAAGCATCTATAAGACACCTATCCGTTACTAATCCTATAGTTATATGGTAAATAAAGATAAATTCAGAACAAAGTCTTTTATTAGAAATAAAACAAAACACACTTTTCCTTTTTTATTTAAAAATAACAAACACAGTTATACTCATTCAACACCTAATTCCACTGAATCCCTCGTTTTCTGTAATAAAGCAAAAATAAAAAACAACCATATCCCTCACCTGTCGGTCGTTCTGTCCCACGCCATAATCCATGTCTGGGGCATTAATAGTTTTCAACCTGGATGGTGCCAAGATGCGACCGTGCAGGCTGAGAACCACTGGTGACTAAACTGATTCAAGCCCAGCCTCAGTGACTAGCGGTGATGTCATCGAGGTTACCTCCGGTCATTGAGGCTGCATTCTCTGCTGAGTTGAACTGCGATGGTATCAACAGGGTGGGAAAAAGTCACTTAGCTCGCCGCAGTGCAAGCTCAGTGACTTCACCGCAAATCACAGTGAGAAATTCTCACGATTCGATGTCAGTTGTGACAAGCATCATGTTGGCCTCGAGAGAGACTCCATTGATCTTAGTGAGCACATCGGTCGTGTCTCTCACATAGGTGGGGAATGTCTCTACCAGAGGTTTCAAGTAATAATGGATACATTTACAGCCGTTATCACTCAAACCTCCTAATCCAGAGACAGTAGGTCGAACAGGGGATCAACAGTCTCCTTGTGCACCTTTGGTAAAAGATAGGAGGTGGCAACTTTCGAGGATTTGGGTAATAGTGATAATAGTACATTTATGATATTTTTTGGGACAATACACCACTTGTGGGCATGATACAGAATCGACTCAAGATTGGCAGAGAAAGTTTGCATGGGGTTCTGAGGGACTGCACAATAGGTATCCTTGTTTTTCAGGGCTGGCGGAAAGCCTCCCTTTCATATTTCTCAACTGGCCAGGGACAAGCGGGTCTGCTCCACAGACCCTCGCTTCGAGAGACAATCCGCCATTCTTACTGAAAGATTTAGAACCAGGGGTTACGGTGGCCACTGCATCAGGGCGGGCTACAGGCGGGTCAGGTCTTTGACTTTGACCTGAGTTTCATCTTCACATCTAATTGCGATTTGCTTGTGCTGACTAAAAAAGAGCACAGACATGTAACTTTGACCTGAGCTTCATCTCATCCTCTAAAAGAAGAGGTTACAGGTCTGTGAGAGCCAGAAATCTTGCATGTTTTAGGTGACCAAATATTGATTTTCCACCATAGTTTAAAAAATAAATCTTGCCAAATCAGACAAGGAAATTTTCTGGATTTGTTTTCTCAATTTTGACTCTCACAGTTGTAGTCTACCTATGATGTATAATGTTTGTATTTTTTTCGGTTAATATTGTATGTACCTAAGACTTGACATGACAACCAGAGATCTCCAGCGGACCTCTATAGGTGTCACTGCCAAATTGCTATGAGAATATGTCTTATATTCTAGGTTCTTCAAAGTAGCCACTTTTTGCTTTGATGACTGCTTTGCACACTCTTGGCATTCTCTTGATGAGCTTCAAAAGGTAGTGACTGGGAATGGTTTTCAATTCACAGGTGTGCCCTGTCAGGTTTAATAAGTGGGATTTCTTGCCTTATAAAAGGGGTTGGGACCATCAGTTGTGTTGTGCAGAAGTCTGGTGGATATACAGCTGATAGTCCTACTAAATAGACTGTTAGAATTTGTATTATGGCAAGAAAAAATCAGCTAAGTAAAGAAAAACAATTGGCCATCATTAAGAAATGAAGGTCAGTCAGTCCGAAAAATTGGGAAAACTTTGAAAGTGTCCTTAAGTGCAGTGGCAAAAACCATCAAGCGCTACAAAGAAACTGGCTCACATGAGGACCGCCCCAGGAAAGGAAGACCAAGAGTCACCTCTGTTTCTGAGGATAAATTTATCCGAGTCACAAGCCTCAGAAATCGCAGGTTAACAGCAGCTCAGATTAGAGACCAGGTCAATGCCACACAGAGTTCTAGCAGCAGACACATCTCTACAACAACTGTTAAGAGGAGACTTTGTGTAGCAGGCCTTAATGGTAAAATAGTTGCCAGGAAACCACTTCTAAGGACATGCAACAAACAAAAGAGACTTGTTTGGGCTAAAGAACATAAGGAATGGACATTAGACCAGTGGAAATCTGTGCTTGGGTCTGATGAGTCCAAATCTGAGATCTTTGGTTTCAACCACCGTGTCTCTGTGCGACGCAGAAAAGGTGAACGGATGGACTCTACATGCCTGGTTCCCACCGTGAAGCATGGAGGAGGAGGTGTGATGGTGTGGGGGTGCTTTGCTGGTGATACTGTTGGGGATTTATTCAAAATTGAAGGCATACTGAACCAGCATGGCTACTACAGCATCTTGCAGCGGCATGCTATTCCATCCGGTTTGCGTTTAGTTGGATCATCATTTATTTTTCAACAAGACAATGGCCCCAAACACACCTCCAGGCTGTGTAAGGGCTATTTGACCAAGAAGGAGAGTGATGGAGTGCTATGCCAGATGACCTGGCCTCCACAGTCACCAAACCTGAACCCAATCGAGATGGTTTGGGGTGAGCTGGAGCGCAGAGTGACGGCAAAAGGGCCAACAAGTGCTAAGCATCTCTGGGAACTCCTTCAAGATTGTTGGAAGACCATTCCTGGTGACTACCTTTTGAAGCTCATCAAGAGAATGCCAAGAGGGTGCAAAGCAGTCATCAAAGCTAAAGGTGGCTACTTTGAAGAACCTAGAATATAAGACATAATTTCAGTTGTTTCACACATTTTTGTTAAGTATGTAATTCCACATGTGTTAATTCATAGTTTTTATGCCTTCAGTGTGATGAATGTACAATTTTCATAGTTATGAAAATACAGAAAAATCTTTAAATGAGAAGGTGTGTCCAAACTTTTAGTCTGTACTGTACATACCACCAGGAGTGGGCATCTTTTCCTCAGGCCCCCATTGAGGCCAACACGCAGACCCTAGATAATGACCCTGCTGCAGTGCTGCACCTCAAGGGCCAGGAACTGACAAGATCCAAAGGACAAGATCCAAAGGACAAGATCCAGCTGGCCTCCAGTTCAGATGACATCCTGTGGAGACGGCAGAAGAGGATCCCACCGACCAGAGGGTGAGACAAAGACCGCTGCGACCAGGAGGGAAGACTCATTTGTTTCCTCTGCTGCAAGGCGGGACACATCGCAAGATTCTGCAATTGAAACAAGTGACCCCTGGGGCAGAGGGCCAACCCCCAGGAGTAGGATGACCAAGCCCACAAAGCTGGTGAGCCAAGTACGTCAAAGCATGACCGGTCCTCCCAATTGTGATTAACGGCATCCCAATGAACGCTTTACTGGACACCGGCTCTCAGGTGACGACAATGCCATATATTCTTTACAAATGGTACTGGGCTGACTCTGATATTACACATGGCCCATATAATGATCTGACAAAAGTCACCAGCAATGGTCAGCCTTTGCCACAAGTGGGGTATAAGGAGGTGACCATAAAGGTGGGGCGGGTAGAGTTGAATGTCCAAGGTCTGGTAATTGTAGATATTGATCAGCGAGAATGTAGCCCTATGATGACCTTAGGTACTAATGTGATAGAAAACTGTCTTGGCGAGGTTATTGTTTTGTTGCAACAGCTAGCCGAAACTGCTAGTTCCAGTGAGCAGCGTGTCCTGCAAAAAGAGATCAAAGCCCTGATGTAGAGACAACAGGTAGAACTGTCTGTTGGAGAAGTCGGCATCATCAGAGTGAGTGATCCAATCCCCATTGCAATACCCCCCAGGAGTGAAATGTTAATCTGGTGTCGAGCGGCAATAGGCCTCAAGGGTCAAGACTACCAGGCCCTGGTAGAACCCATGTATTCTGATAGTAGGCCCACCATCCTGACAGCCAGAGAGGTGGTTGATGTCCGCAAGGGGAGGATACCAATACGCATCACGAATTGTGGAGAAAAAGAGGTCCATTTACCCAGATACGCCACCCTTGCTAAACTGTTCACTGTCAGTAACAATGCAATACAACCAACAGAGCCCTTGGTCCCATCGGACCAGGTAGAGGACAATGGCTCTTCAGGACAGTTGGAGGATTGGTGTCAGAAGTTACATGTAGGCACTGACTCCACCCCTTTGCACCAAAAGCATGGGGCTTACCGGGTGGTCCAAGAATATGAGCCGGTATCAGCAAACACCCACTAGACTTTGGGCAGGTAAAAGGTGTCCAACACCTTATCCCCACTGGAGATCATCCGCCCATTAAAGAGAGGTACCGGCCTGTACTTCCAGCTCCCTATCAATGTGCCAAGGATATGTTGCGGGAGATGAGGCTGGGGTGATCAGAGACAGTTGTAGCCCCTGGACAGCTCCGTTAGTCTTCATCAGAAATAAAGATGGTACAATGAGGATGTGTGTGTTGACTATAGGTAGATTAATCGCATTACACATAACGATGCCTACACTTTACCCAGAATAGTGGAATCATTAGCTGCACTAAAATCCACTAACTATTTCTCCACCTTAGATCTCACCAGTGGGTATTGGCAGGTTGGCAGAGGCGGATAAAGAGAAGACCACCTTCATTACACCAATGGGCCTCTCCGAGTTCAACTACATGCCGCTTGGGTTTTGCAACGTACCAGGGATGTTCCAGAGAATGATGGAGTGTTGCATCAGGCACAAGAACTTTGAAACCGTTCTAATGTGCCTGGATGACATCATTGTCTTCTCCAAAACCTATGAAAACCACTTGAAGCACCTGGCCGAGGTGTTTGAAGCCCTTTCCAACTTTGGCCTGAAAGTAATGCCATCTAAGTTTCCACCTGTTGAAGCCCAAGGTGCAGTACATAGGCCACGTAGTAAGCGCAGAAGGCATGGCCCCAGACCCTGACAAAGTCACTGTGATCAGGGACTGGCCAAAACCCAACACCATTCATGAAGTACGGCAGTTCCTCGGGTTGGTAGGCTACTACCGGAGATTCATCAATGACTTCACCAAGATAGCCGCACCCCTGCAAGACCTCCTAGTGGGCCAATCCAAGAAGGCAAAGAACAAAAATCCTCCATTCGAGTGGTACAGCAGGCTGGAAGAACCTTTCACTCGGTTGAAGTTGGCTATCACAGGAGATGAAGTCCTGGCCAACTGACTATGACCAACCATTTGTACTTTACACAGACACCAGCAACGTGGGATTGGGAGCAGTGCTGTCACAAGTTCAGAAAGGCAGAGAAAGAGTGATTGCCTACGCCAGCAGGAAGCTGAAAGGAACCCCGACAACTATAGTTTCTTCAAATTGGAGTTTCTCGCCATAGTCTGGGCTGTGACCGAGCAATTCAAACACTACCTGGCTTCAGCGAAGTCTTCACGGACAATAATCCACTTACTCACCTGAAACCGCAAAGCTAGGTGCACTGGAACAGCAAAGGATGGCCCGTCTGTCCAACTACTAGTTTACCATCAAGTACCGAGCAGGGCATAAGAACGCTAATGCTGATGCGCTGTCCAGGATGCCCAATTCACCAGATGTAGGAGAAGACCTGGAAGAGTTGGCAGAAATTGAGTTACTTGCCTTTCACCTCTCCAAGGCAGCCCAGTGCTCCCACTGCGTGAGGAATAAGCCCTATTGCAGGCAAGAAGTAACGCTGATCCCGTTGACCCACCATGGATGGGCAGAGACACAGGATAGTGATCCAGCAGTCTGCCTGGTAAAGGAACTGCTGACACAGGCTGATTCACACCCTGGTCCAGATGCTCCACAAGAGACCCAACAGTTGTGGAAAGAAAAGGGCAAGCTGTTCATCTACAGTATGAGGGTAAACTGTGTCGGAGGAACATCAACTCGTGCACACACGAACTGGTCTGGCAGGTGGTAGTCCTGAAGCGGGATGTGCCAATGGTCTTGGAGGCCTACCACAATTGAGCAGGACACTTCGGACGGAAGAAGCTGGAAGTCTTACTTCATGAGGGATTTTACTGGATTGGCAGGAGAAGAGCCATTGAGAAGTGATGCCGAGAGTGTGGCCCATGCAACTTGCACAGGAAAGACCGTAACAGCCAGAGTGCTTCCCTACAGCCCATAGTCACCAAACAACCACTCGAACTGGTAGCCTTGGACCACATGAAGCTAATCCCAAGCCGTTGAGGCTATGTCTATGCCCTCACGATAGTGGACCATTACTCAAGGTTCCTGGTAGTGGTGCCTGTCAAAGACCAAACAGCGAAGACAGCAGCATTTCAAAGCACTCCAGCCTACCTAATGAGAGCGAGACGTGGCAAGTTACCTATTGACTTTGATATGGAAGTCTTAACACCTAAGACGACATCACCAGATGCAGACTGGGATACAGAGCGGCAGCAGCAATACCGCAAAGTACAAGAGTGCGTGGAAAGAGGTTTGCCCCATGCAAGACAGAGACAAGAAAAGAGCTGCAACCAACAAGCTTCGGCTACTCCTTTAGTACCTGGAGAACAGGTTCTCAAAAGAAAGAGGAGGATGCACAAACTAGATGATCAGTGGGAGGCTGAACCATATACCTTCATGCCTTCAAGCTTTGATAATACTAAGGTATACCTCTTCAGTAAAGATGGAGGAAAAACCTCAGCGGCATTGTCGAGTGATCATCTGACCAATTGAAAAACAAAGAGGAAGACCAAGATGCCCCTCAACCCATAGAAGAGGTGGAATAGAAAATCCATACCATTCTTGGAGATTTTCCCCAGTCATGGGGACACAGGTAGTGCCTGTCTTGATCTTTCCCCAACCTACTGCACCTGAAGCAGCAGAGACTCTAGACCCGTCGGCTCAAGCAGCAGATGCCACATCAGCGGGGAGCAAGAGAATCTACCCCCTCCTAACGGTGAATCTGTCAGACCCATGGTGAGTCTAAGAAGTCACAGACAGATGCCCAGTTTACTAGTAGAATGCAGGCCTACAAGTAGCACAGACCCTAGTGGGTCCACAACAGCAGGAGCAATCACATCAGACCAGGCAAAGCCATCAGAGGTACCTGTACTGCATAGATCCACCCGTAGTGCCAAAGGTCAGATCCCAGCCAGGTATAGGGACTAAAATGTCACTCTAATACTAATATAAATAGGTTTGAATGTATAAGTTTGCAACCTTTAAAGCATGAGTACTTACAGAGACTACTGTGTGAACTTTTAAACATGCATAATAACCTGTTAAAGGACAATTGGGCCACAGGACTATGTGTGGTCCAGACCTTTTCTTGTACATAGTTACCCTGGTTTGGCCTAGAAAATAAACCACTGGTGTGGCCGAAGACCAGGCCCACCAACAGAGAGCCCTGTAGCCACGCCCAGGGCCGATACATAAGGTGGGTTGGGGAGGTTCCCACCGAGGAAACTCAAAAGTCTGGGGGGTACCACACATTGACCAGTGTTGCCCCCAGGAACTTAATTGTCCATTTCTTACCATTTTGTTTTGGTTTTTGCAAATTGTCTCTTCAGAGAGGAAGAGAACTAGAACTCTAGTGCCACCTATTGGAAGTAGCAATCCTAACAGTCAATGTCGACTCTTTAACGAGCCTTGTCACATGACTTAGGATAATAGCCAAACAGGAATCTCAATTTGCAGACACTGTGTTTCGGGATACTGCCCCTCATCAGTGCAAAGTGGAGATCTGGTTTGGCTGATTGAGAGGCGTCTGACCGGGATCCAAGAAGTATCGTTTCTCCTTGCAGAGAGTGACATGATAAGCATGTCGAGGTGAGGAGACTTAAAGCCGCAATGCTCCTCTGGGAAATATGCAAATTGTCTCTTCAGAGAGGAAGAGAACTAGAACTCTAGTGCCACCTACTGGAAGTAGCAATCCTAATAGTCAATGTCGACTCTTTAACGAGCCTTGTCACATGACTTAAGATAATAGCCAAACCAGAATCTCAATTTGCAGACACTGTGTTTCGGGGTACTGCCCCTCGTCAGTGCAAAGTGGAGATCTGGAAATCAGCCAAACCAGATCTAAGATGTGGCAACTGGTGACTATAAAAGGTTCTCATGGCCGCTCGGCCATGCACTAGTATAATCTGAAATTGTGGTGTGTATGCATGTATGTTACTGGTGAAAGCTCCTAATGATCCCCTTCCCTAGCGTTGTTGTCTGAGTGTGGGTGATTGGAGCTGACACAGCGCCAGTTAGTACAATCCAGCACTGTGCACGATATACCAGCGTCAAATAGTGGCATTCGCCAGTGCGACGCTGCACGCAGTTATTGTGCTTTCCTTCTCTAGTTAGGGCAGTTAGTGGCATTCACCAGTGCGACACTGCGGGCACTCAGTGCACTAAGTTTATTAGATAGTTTCTCCAGGCATCGCAGGTGAGGCGCCGTGCGCTTAGTCGGTCTAGAAGGACTCTTACCCTACGTCCTAGGGGCTGAGTTCTGTGAGCTGTGGTGCAGTGACCCACGTTACAGCGAGGGGGCGCTGTGTGTGCGCTTCAAGGTACGCTTGGAGGCACAAATGTGATGAGACAAAGTCCAGCAGGAGTGTAAATGGCCGGTGTGTGTGTTGCAGGTATGTGGTGCAGTGACCCACGTTACAGCCAGGGGGCGCTGTGTGTGCACTTCAAGATGCACTTGGAGGCATAAATGTGATCAGACAAAGTCCGGCAGGAGTGTAAATAGCCGGTGTGTGTGTTGCAGAGGAAGACACTCTGCGCTGTCAGTCTGAAGTTGGGTTGGTGTGCTGGGACCTGTAGTCCCACAAGTAATGGTGTAGTTCTAATGGGAGACTGGCAGGGCTAGTTATGAGAGATGGGCGGGTCAAACTAGCCACACACACCCACACTCCCACCCAGGGGAGTAGTTACACCTAGATAATGTGACCAGGGTGTGGGTCACATGGAGGAGGGGGTTCAGAGTGTATGGATCCGTTTGGTCCATGTGCAAGGTCCTGGACGGTCGGTGTTGGAGTCTCCTGGCAGTGAAGAAGTCCTGGAAGCACCTGAGACCGTGGACCTAGTGGACGGTCAGTGTTGGAGTCTCCTGGCAGTGGAGATGTCCTGGAAGCACTGAAGGGAGTGAGTCCTGTAATTGCCTGTGTGTTGGATTGTCCTGAAGTGGGCTGGAGTCCTGGAAGCACTGCTGAGGCTATGGACTGAATGCTCGAGGTGTTGAATTGTCTTGGTATGGACTAGAGTCCTGCAAGCACCTGGTAAGATTATTACTACCTTTATATTATTTGGTGCATTCCGCCAGCCCTACCAGGGTATACTAATAGATTACAGACTGCATATGAGTCAACAGTGTGATACAGCACCAAAAAAAAGCAAACACAGTTCTGGGATGTTTTAAGAGAAGCATAGAGTCTTGATCACGTGAAGTAATTATCCCCATCTACTCCTCCTTGGTCAGACCTCGTATGGAATACTATGTCCAGTTCTGGGCACTACATTTTAAAAAAGGCATAAAAACCGGAGGAAGTTCAGAGAAGAGCTACCAGGATGGTGAGTTGACTGCAAACTATGTCCTATTAGAAATGGTTAAACGATTTGTAGATGTTTAGCTTGCAAAAAAGAAGGCTAAGAGGAGACTTAATAGCTGTCTACAAATATCTGAAGGGATGCCACAGTGTAGAAGGATTATTGTTCTCATTTTCACATAGAAATATGAGAAGTAATGAAATGAAACTGAAAGGGAAAAGATACAGAAACTTTTTGAAAGTAAGGGTGATCAATGAGTGGAACAAACTGCATTGAAAGTTGGTGAGTAGAGATGAGCGAACTTGTTCAGAAAACGTTCGCCAATTTCAAACTGGGCACGAATGTTGCAAAAGTCGGCCAAAGTTCTGTAAATGATCGAGTTCACTAAGAGATCTTAAAGACATTAATGTTTCTGTAGCAGCATAGGCTGCAAAATGTCCTGCACACATGCACACTGATCACATCCCTGTGTCATCAGTGTGACAGGTACCGGTGCCTGGAAATCAGCGGTACTGTTTGCGCTGTTCACTGGTACCAGGTGCTGAAGAAGACAGCTAATATCACTGTCCCCTGTTCATGCTGTAATCAGCACTAGCCAGGGACAATGTTGAGAATTGTACTCAACTGTTATTAGTGACAGCAGATGGCGGCTGATAGAAATATTCATCAGCTGCTGCATGCATTATAAATAAATATAAAAAAAATGATGTGGGATTCCCCTGTATTTTTGATAACCAGCCAGGCAAAACTGAGCGTTGGGGGCTAGATCCCTCAGCTGTCAGCTTCGGCAAGGCTGGTTATCAAGAATAGAGGGGTCCCCACACTATATTTTTTAATTATTTAAATAAAACGGCGTTGGGGTGGTGAGGAGAGCATGTTGCCAGTGTGCAGCCACATTGTAATTAGTTTGTCTACCCCTTCATTTCATGTTTTATTTGAGTAGGCTTGTTTAAAGCCATTCTTTATCTTGGGTTATTTCTAGTGATGAGCGAGTATACACGTTGCTTGGGTTTTCCCGAGCACGCTCGGGTGGTCTCTGAGTATTTGTTAGTGCTCAGAGATTTAGTTTTTGTCAACGCAGCTGCATGATTTATGGCTGCTAGACAGCTTGAATTCATGTGGAGATTCCTTAGCAACCCCCACATATACTCAGGCTGACTAGCAGCTGTAAATCATGCAGCTGCTTTGACAAAAACTAAATCTCCGAGCACTAACAAATACTCGGAGACCACCCGAGCATGCTCGGGAAAACCCGAGCACCGAGTATACTCGCTCATCATTAGTTACAGTGCCTTGCGCCTTGCGAAAGTATTTGGCCCCCTGGAACTTTTCAACCTTTTCCCACATATCGTGCTTCAAACATAAAGATTAGTGATATTAGTTGCTCGGGTTTTCCGGTGGTCTCTGAGTATTTGTTAGTGTTCGGAGATTTAGTTTTCATTGCAGCAGCTGAATGATTTACAGCTACTAGCCAGCTTGAATACATGTGGGGATTCCCTAGCAACCAGGTGACCCCCACATGTACTTAGCCTGGTTAGTAGCTGTAAATAATTCAGCTACAGCGATGAAAACTAAATCTACGAACACTAACAAATACTCGGAGACCACCCGAGCATGCTCGGGAAAACCCGAGCAATGAGTATATTCGCTCATCACTAATAAAGATACCAAATATAAATGGTGAAGAATCAACAACAAATGTAACACAATTGTGAAGTTGAATGAAATGTATTGATTTAAAATTTTTGTGGAAATTCAAAAACTGAAAAGTGGGACGTGCAATATTATTCGGCCCCTTTTATCTTAATACTCTGTTGTGCCACCTTTTGCTGCGATTACAGCTGCAAGTCGCTTGGGGTATGTCTCTATCAGTTTTGTACATCGAGAGACTGAAATTCTTGCCCATTCTTCCTTGGCAAACAGCTCGAGCTCAGTGAGGTTTGATGGAGATCGTTTGTGAACAGCAGTTTTCAGCTCTTTCCACAGATTCTTGATTGCATTGTGGTCTGGACTTTGACTTGGCCATTCTAACACCTGGTTACATTTATTTGTGCCAGCCTATTCAATACAGAAGGGAGGCAGTATATATAATTATAAAAGGGGTATGTTCATATGAATATAGCAAATATATGTTTGCAATAGGTCTTAATGCTCATATAATATTATAAATAAATAAACAACAATGAAAAAGAAAATAAAAATAAATCACAAATAAAAAAAAAAATATAATAAAAAATAAATGGATAAAAAATAAAATATAATTAGAGAAGGAAAAAAGAAAAAATAGAAAAAATGTATATAAAAAATATATACATAAATAATAATAAAAAAGAAAAAAATCATAAAAATCATATAGATACAAAATAATAATAAATTATAAATCATAGAATAATGCAACTCTTCTTTCTTTGATTTCCTTTCTCAATATGCTTCCTGTTTATTGCTTGTAGATTCTCCAATCATACATCATCCTCTACAATCCAACCTTCCAGCGCGACCAGCAAGAATGTGACATACAACTCCCACAGTCCGCCCAAGGTTAGTAAAATATAGAACTAAAATCAATATTAAAAATATTAGAAACCTTAAAGCCACAAAAGGAATAAAACAATAAAATGAATATTATTAAGAAGGCCACTAAAACGGTTTACAGAAAAGGTACGAAGCTCAAATTCTCATTTAACCCCCTAGGTGACACCGTACCAAGGGTCCAAATCCATTTTGTTTCTTTTCTCGCCAAAGCCATACTTATTTCACCACCTCTCTCATTAGTTTTAATCATGTCAATGCCAGTTACCTTTAGCAAAGATGCATCACACTCGTGATGTAACTTGAAGTGTTTTGGGATTGTTTTTAGTAAGGATATATCTTTCACTTCTTTAGCAGCTAAAATTCCCAAAATATGTTCCCTGGTACGTACCTTACGTTGTCTAGTAGTCATTCCCACATATACCAGGGAACATGGGCATGTGGCATGATAAATTACGGCTTTAGAAGTACAATTTATGGCCTGTTTAATTGTATAAATGGCAGTGCCATTGTGGTTGCAGAATGTATCAGTTCTTTTAATATTAGGACATGCGACACATTGGCCGCATGGTTTACACCCAGGCACAGTTTTTGTATTGGTAAGAAAAGACGGAATTTCTGAGTTATATGAGTAATGGCTTTTGACTAGTTGATCCTTCAAGTTCCTAGATCTGCGATAGGTAATATTACATGTCTCACCAATATATTGTGTTAAAACTGGATCAGCCTTTAAAATTGCCCATGATTTATTTATATATGTTCTCATTAACTCAGTTTGACCATGGTATTGTGTAATATACCTTACTACCCTATCGGATTTATATAGCTTATTTTCATAAAGGGCTTGATGTCTCATGTGCTTGGCACGATTATAACCCTTCTTAACTGAACGCTTGCTGTATCCTCTTTCCAAGAATCTTTCTTTAAGATACAAGGTTTGCCTCTCAAAATCTGCCTCATTTGTACATATCCTTCGTAGGTGCAGAAATTGGCCTATAGGGATCGATTTGATCATTGTTGGAGGATGTGACGAAGAGGCGTGTAAGAGGGAATATACCGCCGTCGATTTCCGAAAAATGTTGGTGTAGAGGCAGCCGCTCTCATCCCTATGTACACCCACATCTAAAAATTCCATGAATTTCGCATCACACTTATATGTTAAATGGATATTCAGATGATTTTGATTCAATTGTTCCATAAAAATATGAAGTGAATCCATAGAGCCCTGCCAAATAAAGAATATATAATCAATGAACCGCACCCATATAAGGATGCGGTCCATTGATGATACCGGCTTAGTGTGAAATAGGTCCCTCTCCCACAGCCCCAGGAACAAATTAGCATATGAAGCGCCCATAGCTGTGCCCTGGAGCTGTAGGTAGAGGGACCCCTTAAAGAGAAAAAAAATTTTAGCCAATGAAAATTCAAGCATTCTTACAGTAAATTGTCTCATGGATGTGGGTATAGAGGACAAGTTCAAAAAATACTCAGCCGCCCGAACACCATCACTATGACGTATGTTGGTGTATAGGCTCTTGACGTCACAAGACACCAAGAGCATATCATCACCAACATAAAGACCATCTATCTTCTTCAAGAACTCATTGGTGTCTTTTATAAATGAGGGTAAACTCTCAACCAGAGGTTGTAATTTAGAATCGACAAATTTATTTATTTTCTCAAGGTAGTTGCCACATCCAGATATGATGGGTCTACCTGGTGGAGTTTTCTGGTCTTTATGAACTTTCGGTAATAAATAGAATGTCGATATGGTTGGTTCAGGTACTTGGAGGGCTACATACAAATCCTTGCTAATAACCCGTTTATCAAGGGCATCTTTTAAAATCACCGAGAGTTCAGCTCTGAATTTCACAAGGGAATTGAATGTCAGTTTTTTGTAGTATACATTATCTCTTAGCTGTCTAAATGCCTCAGATTCATACATCTGCTTGGGCCAAATTACAACGTTGCCCCCCTTGTCAGCTGATTTAATCACCACATCATTTAATTTTTCCAAATTTTTTATGGCCATTTTTTCGGTCTTATCAAGATTTTCAATAGATGGAAAGCGAGGAATTTTATCAAATTCTCTACTCACTGTTTTGACAAAAGCATCAATGATGGGACAGGCTGACAAGGGGGGAAATTTACGAGATTTCGGCCGAATAGATGACGGGATCTTACCTCCCAATGGATCATTGTGCTCTTGTGCTAGTTCATCCAGAATCTCTAGTGCCTCCTGCTCCACCTCTGTTGGAAACAATTGTAACATTTCTTCATTGTGAAAATATTTTTTGAACATTAATTTTCTGGCAAATAAGTGTAAGTCTTTAATAGCTACAAACTTATCGAATTGTGCCGTAGGGCAAAACGTGAGACCTTTTTTGAGAACATTTATTTCAATCTCAGATAAAACGTGGTTACTCAAATTAATCACCTTCAAATTGTTTCCAACACTCTCTGGATTTTGTCTATAATTCCTTTTGGCCGGTGCATGTCGTGGCTCACGTTTGCGCTTAGGAGTGGAAGCAATAGAGGCTAGAGTAGAAACAGAGGCGGATGAGGAGGCACCAGACACATCTACCATAGCTTGATTTGATGAGGCAGAGTCAATCCGAGTACGTGCATTATCATCTTGTGGGTTCTTACGCCACCTATAAATCCTTCCACTGGAGAAATCCCTTTGAGCTCTTGTTAGTTTACTTCTCTGAGTGGTTTGGATATCTTTTATCCACTGATCCATCTGTTTCTCCAGTAGATTATCCATAGATGATAATTGCTCAGCTGACAAACAATTCTTAGCTTTAACGTACACTTCATCCAAGGATTTATCAATAATACCTAGAATTTTGGAATTATATTTAACTAATAATTCCATCAACTGTCTAGAGCAGGGGTCCCCAACTCCAGTCCTCAAGGCCCACCAACATGTCATGTTTTCAGGATTTCCTTAGTCTTGCCCAGGTAATAATTGCATCACCTGTGCAATGCAAAGGAAATCCTGAAAACATGACCTGTTGGTGGGCTGTTGTGAGTTCTGTTTTTGGGCTCCCTCTGGTGGTTACTGATGGTACTGGGTGACTTGTCTTTCCTGGGTCTCTGGGTTCCACCTGTTCCATCAGGATATGGGAGTTTCCTATTTAACCTGGCTTTGCTGGCATTTCCTCGCCGGTTTTCAATGTATCCAGTGTGTCTTGTTACCTCTGCTCCCTGCTCCTAGAACCTTCTGGTCAAGCTAAGTTTGGATTTTCCTGTTTTGGTGTTTTGCTTTATTTGTTTTTTTAGTCCAGCCTGCAGATATGTGATTCTTTGCTGTTGGTTGCTCTAGTGTGCTGAAATTGCTCCTCATGTACCATGAGTTGGCACATGAGTTCAAGTAATTTCAGGATGGTTTTTTGAAGGGTTTTTCGCTGACCGCGCAGTTCACTTTTGTATCCTCTGCTATCTAGCTTTAGCGGGCCTCATTTTGCTGAAACTGTTTTCATACTGCGTATGTGCTTTCCTCTCATTTCACCGTCATTATATGTGGGGGGCTGCTATTTCTGTGGGGTATTTCTCTGGAGGCAAGAGAGGTCTGTGTTTCTTCTATTAGGGGAAGTTAGATCTTCGGCTGGAGCGAGACGTCTAGGATCATCGTAGGCACGTTCCCCGGCTACTTTTATTTGTGTGTTAGGTTCAGGGTCGCGGTCAGCTCAGGTTCCACCGCCCTAGAGCTTGTTTGTATCTGTTCTTGTCCTTTAGTGATCCCCTGCCATTGGGATCATGACAGTATAACCGGCCCACAAAGTGTTAATTGTATTGGCTGAAGTAGGAGGATAAGTAGTCTGAGGAAGTTTTTTTTTTTTTTTTCTCTTTCCCTCAGAGTTTGCTGCCTAGCCTTATTGCAGCCTGGCTACTTCCTCCTCCTCTTAATCGTTGAATGGCTCTGATCCCAGCTGTTTATCATGGACGTCCAGAGTTTGGCTTCCAGCCTGAATAATCTTGCCGCTAAGGTTCAAAATATACAGGATTTTGTTGTACATGCTCCTATGTCTGAACCTAGAATTCCTGTCCCAGAGTTTTTTTCTGGAGATAGATCTCGTTTTCTGAATTTTAGGAACAATTGCAAGTTGTTTCTTTCTTTGAAATCTCGCTCCTCTGGAGACCCTGCTCAGCAAGTCAAGATTATTATATCTTTCCTGCGGGGTGACCCTCAGGATTGGGCATTTGCATTGGCACCAGGGGACCCTGCGTTGCTTAATGCGGATGCGTTTTTTCTGGCATTGGGTTTGCTCTATGAGGAACCTAACCAAGAGATTCAGGCTGAAAAAGCTTTGTTGGCCCTCTCTCAGGGGCAAGATGAAGCAGAAATTTATTGTCAAAAATTTCGGAAGTGGTCGGTGCTTACTCAGTGGAATGAGTGCGCCCTGGCTGCAAAGTTCAGAGATGGCCTTTCTGAGGCCATTAAAGATGTTATGGTGGGGTTCCCTGCGCCTACTGGTCTGAATGAGTCTATGACTATGGCTATTCAGATTGATCGGCGTTTACGGGAGCGCAAACCTGTGCATCATTTGGCGGTGTCGTCTGAACCGTCACCTGAGATAATGCAATGTGATAGAATTCAGTCCAGAAGTGAACGGCAAAATTATAGGCGGAAAAAAAGGTTGTGCTTTTATTGTGGTGATTCAGCTCATGTTATATCAGCATGCTCTAAACGCACAAAAAAGGTTGATAAGGCTGTTGCCATTAGTACTTTACAGTCTAAGTTCATTCTGTCTGTGACTCTGATTTGTTCATTATCATCCATTTCCGTCGATGCCTATGTGGATTCAGGCGCTGCCCTGAGTCTTATGGATTGGTCATTTGCCAATCGCTGTGGGTTTAGTCTGGAGCCTCTGGAAGTCCCTATTCCTTTGAAGGGAATTGACTCTACACCTTTGGCTATGAATAAACCTCAGTACTGGACACAAGTGACCATGCGTATGACTCCTGTTCATCAGGAGGTGATTCGCTTCCTGGTACTGTATAATTTGCATGATGTCCTAGTGCTTGGTCTGCCATGGTTACAAACTCATAATCCAGTCCTTGACTGGAAATCGATGTCTGTGTCAAGCTGGGGTTGTCAGGGGGTTCATGATGATGCACCTCCGATTTCTATCGCTTCATCTACTCCTTCTGAGATTCCTGTGTTTTTGTCTGACTATCGGGATGATTTTGAGGAGCCTAAGCTCAGTTCGCTTCCTCCTCACAGGGATTGCGATTGTGCTATAAATTTAATTCCAGGCAGTAAATTTCCTAAAGGTCGTTTGTTCAATCTGTCAGTGCCAGAGCATACTGCTATGCAGGATTATGTTAAGGAGTCCTTGGAAAAGGGACATATCCGGCCATCTTTGTCCCCTTTGGGAGCAGGTTTTTTTTTCGTGGCCAAAAAAGATGGTTCCTTGAGGCCTTGTATAGATTATCGTCTTTTGAATAAGATTACCGTAAAATATCAGTATCCTTTGCCATTGTTGACTGATTTGTTTGCTCGCATTAAGGGGGCTAAATGGTTCACTAAGATTGATCTTCGGGGTGCGTATAATCTTATACGAATAAAGCAAGGTGATGAGTGGAAAACCGCATTTAATACGCCTGAGGGCCATTTTGAGTAGTTGGTAATGCCTTTCGGACTTTCTAATGCTCCTTCAGTCTTCCAGTCCTTTATGCACGATATTTTCCGTGAATATCTGGATAAATTTATGATTGTGTATTTGGATGATATTTTGGTTTTTTCTGATGACTGGGAGTCTCATGTTCAGCAGGTCAGGAAGGTGTTTCAGGTCCTGCGGGCCAATTCCTTGTTTGTAAAGGGCTCAAAGTGTCTCTTTGGAGTCCAGAAGATTTCTTTCTTGGGGTATATTTTTTCCCCTTCTACTATTGAGATGGATCCCGTCAAGGTTCATGCTATTTGTGACTGGACGCAGCCTACATCTCTTAAGAGTCTACAGAAGTTCTTGGGCTTTGCTAATTTCTATCGTCGTTTTATAACTAATTTTTCTAGTGTTGTTAAGCCTTTGACGGATTTGACTAAGAAGGGTGCTGATGTTGCTAATTGGTCTCCTGCGGCTGTGGAGGCCTTTCAGGAACTTAAGCGCTGGTTTTCTTCTGCTCCTGTGTTGCGTCAGCCAGATGTTTCGCTCCCTTTTCAGGTTGAGGTTGATGCTTCCGAGATTGGAGCGGGGGCGGTTTTGTCACAGAGAAGCTCCGATCGCTCAGTGATGAAGTCATGCGCGTTTTTTTCTAGAAAGTTTTCGCCGGCTGAGCGGAATTATGATGTTGGTAATCGGGAACTTTTGGCCATGAAGTGGGCATTTGAGGAGTGGCGTCATTGGCTAGAGGGTGCTAGACATCGTGTGGTGGTCTTGACTGATCACAAAAATTTGATTTACCTTGAGTCTGCCAGGCGTCTGAATCCTAGACAGGCTCGTTGGTCACTGTTTTTCTCTCGTTTCAATTTTATGGTTTCATACCTGCCAGGTTCAAAGAATGTGAAGGCGGATGCTCTTTCTAGGAGTTTTGTGCCTGACTCCCTTGGAAGTTCTGAGCCCTCTGGTATCCTTAGGGATGGGGTGATTTTGTCTGCTGTCTCCCCAGACTTGCGACGTGCTTTGCAGGAGTTTCAGGCGGGTAAACCTGATCGTTGTCCGCCTGAGAGACTGTTTGTTCCGGATAATTGGACCAGTAGAGTCATCTCCGAGGTCCATTCTTCTGCGTTGGCAGGTCATCCTGGAATATTTGGTACTAGAGACTTGGTGGCCAGGTCTTTTTGGTGGCATTCCTTGTCGAGGGATGTGCGTTCTTTTGTGCAGTCTTGTGAGGTTTGTGCTCGGGCTAAGCCTTGCTGTTCTTGGGCCAGTGACTTGTTGTCACCTTTGCCTATCCCGAAGAGGCCTTGGACGCACATTTCCATGGACTTTATTTCGGATCTCCCTGTCTCTCAAAAAATGTCCGTCATCTGGGTTGTGTGTGATCGCTTTTCTAAAATGGTTCATTTGGTACCCTTGCCTAAGTTACCTTCCTCCTCTGAGTTGGTCCCTCTGTTTTTTCAGAATGTGGTTCGTTTGCATGGGATTCCTGAGAACATCGTTTCTGACAGGGGATCCCAGTTTGTGTCTAGATTTTGGCGGACATTCTGTGCTAAGATGGGCATTGATTTGTCCTTTTCGTCTGCATTCCATCCTCAGACAAATGGCCAGACTGAACGAACTAATCAGACCTTGGAAACTTATTTAAGGTGTTTTGTTTCTGCTGATCAGGATGACTGGGTTACCTTTTTGCCGCTGGCCGAGTTTGCCCTTAATAATCGGGCTAGTTCTGCTACCTTGGTTTCTCCTTTCTTTTGTAATTCGGGGTTTCATCCTCGTTTTTCCTCTGGTCAGGTGGAACCTTCTGATTGTCCTGGAGTGGACATGGTGGTGGATAGGTTGCATCGGATTTGGAGTCATGTGGTGGACAATTTGAAGTTGTCCCAGGAGAAGGCTCAGCAGTTTGCTAATCGCCGTCGCCGCGTGGGTCCTCGACTTCTTGTTGGGGACTTGGTGTGGTTGTCTTCTCGTTTTGTTCCTATGAAGGTCTCTTCTCCTAAGTTCAAGCCTCGGTTCATCGGTCCCTATAGGATCTTGGAAATTCTTAACCCTGTGTCGTTTCGTTTGGATCTCCCGGCATCGTTTGCTATTCATAATGTGTTCCATCGGTCGTTGTTGCGGAAGTATGAGGTACCTGTTGTTCCTTCGCTTGAGCCTCCTGCTCCAGTGCTGGTGGAGGGAGAATTGGAGTATGTTGTGGAGAAGATCTTGGATTCTCGTATTTCCAGACGGAAAATCCAGTATTTGGTCAAGTGGAAGGGTTATGGTCAGGAGGATAAATCTTGGGTGGTTGCCTCGGATGTTCATGCTGATGATTTGGTTCGCGCTTTTCATAGGGCTCATCCTGGTCGCCCTGGTGGTTCTCGTGAGGGTTCGGTGACCCCTCCTCAGGGGGGGGGTACTGTTGTGAGTTCTGTTTTTGGGCTCCCTCTGGTGGTTACTGATGGTACTGGGTGACTTGTCTTTCCTGGGTCTCTGGGTTCCACCTGTTCCATCAGGATATGGGAGTTTCCTATTTAACCTGGCTTTGCTGGCATTTCCTCGCCGGTTTTCAATGTATCCAGTGTGTCTTGTTACCTCTGCTCCCTGCTCCTAGAACCTTCTGGTCAAGCTAAGTTTGGATTTTCCTGTTTTGGTGTTTTGCTTTATTTGGTTTTTTAGTCCAGCCTGCAGATATGTGATTCTTTGCTGCTGGTTGCTCTAGTGGGCTGAAATTGCTCCTCATGTACCATGAGTTGGCACATGAGTTCAAGTAATTTCAGGATGGTTTTTTGAAGGGTTTTTCGCTGACCGCGCAGTTCACTTTTGTATCCTCTGCTATCTAGCTTTAGCGGGCCTCATTTTGCTGAAACTGTTTTCATACTGCGTATGTGCTTTCCTCTCATTTCACCGTCATTATATGTGGGGGGCTGCTATTTCTGTGGGGTATTTCTCTGGAGGCAAGAGAGGTCTGTGTTTCTTCTATTAGGGGAAGTTAGATCTTCGGCTGGAGCGAGACGTCTAGGATCATCGTAGGCACGTTCCCCGGCTACTTTTATTTGTGTGTTAGGTTCAGGGTCGCGGTCAGCTCAGGTTCCATCGCCCTAGAGCTTGTTTGTATCTGTTCTTGTCCTTTAGTGATCCCCTGCCATTGGGATCATGACAGTGGGCCTTGAGGACTGGAGTTGGGGATCCCTGGTCTAGAGGCACTATTGCATACCTCTTCCCAACTTTTAATAAATTCCTCGTCAGTGACGGGAAATGCTGGGGTCACGTGTATCCGTAATCCCCTAGGGATTAATTGGAGCTGAATGTAGTTTTCTAAAAAAGCCTTACTCCACCAGGCTCGAGTTCTCTTATACATTAAATTTTTAATAGTTTTAAAAATTCATTGAGTAGTTTCAATGAGTAGAAACTCATTCAATGTCGGACCCCCCACGGCAAATAAAAGGGCAAAGAATCTTAGAACAAATGCGGGCTAAACTAACAGAGCTCACACTGCAGCAGATACAGCAGGTGGAAGATGTACTCGGACGTTATCAAGACATATTTGCTCATCATGAGGACGATTTTGGCTCTACCATTGCAATCACTCACGAGATCACAACGGGTAATGCTGCGCCCATAAGAGAACGCTACTGTAAAATTCCTCCACAGTTGTACCAGGAGGTGAAAGGAATGCTCTCACAGATGTTACAGAATGGTGTGATCCGGGAAAGTCAAAGCCCATGGGCTGCTCCTGTAGTCCTAGTATGAAAAAAAGACTGCACTCTGAGATTTTGTGTAGACTATCGCAAGTTAAATGCCTGCACTGTGCAGGATTCGTACCCACTACCCTGGATTGAAGAGTCCTTATCCGCCCTGGGACAAGCAAGATACTTCTCTACTCCAGATGTGGCCGGTGGATATTGGTAAGTGCTGATGTCCGAACACGACCGAGTGAAGACGGCCTTCATACTACCTGTGGGCCTGTTTGAGTTTAATAGAATGCTGTTTGGGCTGGCCAACACTCCTGGAACTTTTCAGCGACTGATGGAGAGGTGCTTGGGTGACCTGAATTTCGAAGCCACTTTGGTCTATCTAGATGATATAATTGTCTATGCCGTCACGTTTGAAGAACACCTGCAGTGTTTGGAGCAAGTACTGAGCTGGCTCCAGAGACATGGACTGAAAGTAAAACCATCCCAGTGCCATTTGTTCCGCACCCAAATCGAATACCTAGGACATGTGGTTTCGGCGGAAGGAGTACGTCCATCCAATGAAAAGATTGCAGCAGTGCAAGATTGGCCCACCCCCAAGACTGTCAAGGATGTCCGGGCTTTTGTGGGAATAACCGGGTAATATTGACGGTTCGTAAAAGACTTCACTCGCATCATGAATCTGTTATTGGAGCTGCTGAGAGGAGTTCCGTCTGCAGCCAAAAACCAGGAAATCCAGTGTCCAGAATGACATATAAGAAGCCTGGTCCTACCTGAGACAAAGAACTTGAGGCTGAAGAGGTCCCTGGGTTCCGGAGTCCTGCCAGGACATTAGCAGTCATGCAGTAACTGGTACAAGGGGAGCCCCAGGAAAATATATTGGGACAGCTTTGGGATGAGTGGGTGCGAATTCAACAGGAAGATGGAGAGCTTGCACAAATTCGACAGTGGGTGACCCCCAAACATCTGCCTAGCAAGAATGAGAGGGAGGCCCTGTCTCCTGGGGCCCTACAAATTCTTTCACAATGGGAAAGATTACACCTAAGGAATGGACAGTTGTACAGGAAAATTCAACTACAGCGAGCCCTATCCATCACTTGGCAGGTGGTGGTTCCCGAGTCCCTGTTGCACAAAGTGGCTGTGGAAGCACACGAAAAAGGAGCACCTTTTGGCCAAGATAAGACTTATCAATGGCTTCAGAAACTAGTTTATCATCCCTTACTGAGGGCGAAGGTAGAAGTGTGTCAACATTCTAGAAGCTGTGAATTGTCCAAATCCCTGGAACAGAGCCCCCCCCCACAAAATATTGTGACCTTGGCCCCACTGGAGGTCTTGATGATTGACTTTACGACAATTGGGCTGGCCCATCAAAGGTATGAACACTGCATGGTAATGGTGGATCATTTCACCAAATTTGCCTTTGTGATTCCTACCCAAGACCAAACTGCAGAGTCGGTGGTCTATGCCATCAGTAAAAACTTTATCCAGGTGTACGGCTGTCTGAAGAGGATACACTCGGACCAGGGGGCCTGTTTTCTAGGACGATTGATGGAGGACCTACATCATATGTACCAAATTGGGAAGTCTCGAACGATGCCCTATCATCCACAGGGTAATGGAGCATGTGAATGATTCAACCAGACTCTCATTCAGATGTTGAGAATGCTGGAGGAAGATCGTAAGATGCGCTGGCCTGAATTCGCAGCAGAACTGGTGTGAGCATACAACAACCGCGTACACCCCTTACACCCTGCTCTTCGGCAGAGGAGGCAGAGAGATCACAAAGCTAGAGCTGGACCCAGAGGAGGACTACCCATGGACGAGAGTTTCCACCTGGGTACAAGAACATTGCCATCGGCTGCAAACACTGCATCGCCTTGTACAGACCCGGTTTCAGGACTTGGAGCATTCTGAGAAAACCCCTATATGAGGGACAGCTCTACAGGCTGGAGACCGGGTGTTTATACGAGAGAAGCGCCCTCGAGATAAACTTGACTATCGATGGGAGAAAACACTGTACCGGGTAAAGCGGTGAGTCAGTTCTGAAGGACCCATCTACAAAGTCAAGCCTGAGGGGGAAGAAGATGCCCCCACTCGCACAGTACACCGAAACATGCTCCACCCCTGCATGTCCAGGGATCCTATTTTAGAAGAAGAAGAAAAACCCAGTGTTGCCGAGAGCCCTCCCTTAGTTCATAGTGATTGTGAAGAAGAAGAATATCCGAGGCTACTGATAGTGAGGCCGAAAGGAGAGCTAATATCCGAGACCCCTGGAACATCTGAAATTCCTGTAATGGCTGCTTCACCAGAACAGGGTGCATCCCCGCCCCCGTCAGTTCAACCTGATTCAACTTTTCAAATGGATTCGATGGAAACTCCTAGTTTACGACGCTCTGAACGTTCGACAGCAGGAAAACCCTCTAAACGCTTTGATCAGGAAGATTTTTTGGGGACAAATCATTCAAGGAATGGGAGAATGTCAGCGCTTACTGCAGGAACTTTCACCCGTGGAATGGCGAGCATAAACAGTGGGGGAATGTAAGGAGAAGACCCAGACCAGGCCATCCTACTCCATGACGGATCTAGAACTGTTGGGGCTGTCAACCAGGTTTCACGGGGGGAAAGCTTAAAGCCCCGGACCGACCTCTGCACTTAGGAGTAGGGGACGTGGTTAAGATAAAAGGGCCACAGCGCAGCAAATCAGTTAATTGCCGTGGGAACGTGCATTGCGAGGAAGGCAGTTTCAAGGGTTCTGCGGGGGGGCCAACTGCCAGAGCGGTAAAAAAACAGCATAGGCTAAAAGCTGTTAACAGAGACTGCTGACAATGGCGTACCTGGTCCCCGCTGACATTGCTGACCGTGAGTGACAGGATGCCCAGTCAGGACATAAGCCTGCGCAAACACCAATGGGAGAATTGGAACACCTACTGTGAGGGGTTTCCCTTTTTACCTGAATCGAGTTGCTCGTTGTCCCTGTACGCTGACAGGGGGAAAGACTGTGCTCTGTCCGGCTTATCATTTCCTGACACACGGATTACCAACCGGACCACAAGGAATCACCGTCGCTGCCAGGAGCCAAGACGTCATCTTTTCCAGGACTACACTGGACCATGAGGAATCTCCGCCACCACCAGGATCCAGGATGCCATCTTTTCCAGGACCATACTGGACCCCTTATGCGCAACTGCTTTGGCGCTAACGTCCACATCCTGATTTAACCACATTCTGAAGTCGTCAGACTGATAAGTTTGCTATCCTTGAACTTCCTACGCTATGTTTCACACCCGCTTTCCCCCTAAATTATGTCCCCTGTGTTCCTTTATACTGTTTTATCTGTTTTCTCACTGTCAGGAGTATATCTGTTAAATTAAACCCCACGTTAACGCTTGCTTTGCCTCCGACCCGTTACTGCATCCTCCTACCTGCTCACACCCTATCAAACTCTAGTTACGCCACTGGATTCTATGATTACACAGTATTTATAACTTAGCATCACTGTTACCTGTATCAGGCACGAAAGGTTAATGAATTTAATAAATCTGTGAGCTCTGTTTTGACCTACCGTATATATTTTTTACTTGGTCCTGTACTGCTTCTCTGTTGACTTGAGCCAACTTATCCTATATTAACTTTTGCATTATAGTAAGTAATTAATATTTAGAATTTACCAAAACTTTTTTTGTTCAATTCTTTGGGTTTGGGATCTACCTGTTCCCAGATCATTATGTTGTGATTCAACAACAGTGCAGACCTCATAAGTGCTATGGCTTATCTGACAGTATTTTTTTAATTAATATATTTAAGTAATTGGCTGAGGTCTCAGAACCCGGACCCCCACTGATCTGCTGGCAATAAAAGGAGCAAAAATATAAAAATTTAGTAATTCTTTTTGCCCATCAGTAGAGAACCAGGATATAATTTTCCAACATATTTTTATTCAATTTAATAACCAGCCCTGTCCGTATAAATTTAGGTATTTATGTACCGTGCACAGCATTTAACATGATTTTTGTGTGCTATCATTTCTATGTGGTTTTGGAGTGCATTTTTCTGTCAGCTGTTTCTTTATCCCTTTCCAGAGGTCATATTCCATAATCCTCACTTAGGGTCTGATTACAACAGAGTCTGTCATGCATGCAGATAATCAGATACCCAAGAGTAAAAGACCTTGCAGATTTAGCTGAAGATAGAGTTTGTTTTATACATATGCATGTGTAGATTTGCTGTTTTTTTTCATATACTCTCACTTTTTGTGGCAGCTGCAGCATTATCTACTTTACTTTTATACCTACAAAGTATTCAGAACTCAGAAAAAAACAAAAAACCTCTACTCCATCTGGAAAACTCTTTTGTATATCCCCTTATAGATGTTGGAGAATTAACCCACTGAAAAAAACATAGGCAAGCATATGTTAGAATGGTAATGCATCATTCAATACTATACTGAGTATTGGAAATGAGTAGCTGACCGGAACTTCTCCAAGCAATAACATCTGATCACTGGGGGTAAAGAAGCATGGGTTTATTCTAGGAAGTATTTGTCAGTATAAAATCGGTCTGATTGCTATTATTTTTTTCTCACTTGTCATCAGTGTGCTGTTTGTATGCAGTCCATTATTTTACATCAGCAGCTATTAATCATTTACAGGTCCATTTACAGTTTCTTATGTTACAGAACTGCAATATATCTGAAAATATCCATATTGTGTCATGCGATAATTTTCTTGCACAATTAGGCTAGGGTCACATTGCGTTAGTGCAACCCGTTTAGCGCTAGCGCTAGCGGGTTGCGCTAACGCAATGTTTTTAATGTGGCCGCGTCCCGGGGTCGCGGTAACGTCCCCGCTCTCGCAGATCCCCGATCTGCGAGAGCGGGGAACGGACCGCGGGCACACCTCAGACGCTGCGAGCAGCGTCCGCGGCGCGCCAGGAAACACCGGCGCGTCGCTAGCGCGTGCCGAACATGGCACGCGCTAGTGCTGCGCGTTCCAATTGCCGTGAATGGGCGCGCTAACGGACGCGTTGCACGGCGTTAATTTCGCCGTGCAACGCTGTCCGTTAGCGCTTTCCCATTAACGCAATGCGAACCAAGCCTTAGCCTTGAATGGGTGAGTCTCAGTTGATTTCAGAGTGAAAATGCAGCATGCTGTGATATTTTCGCAGACAGATTCTGTCAGTGGAAAAGTCCGTCATCAGCACTGCCCCATTGAATAACATGTCTGAGTGCTTTCAGATTAAAAATCGGATAGCACTGGTCTGATTTATACAATGAGGTGAGAGAGCCCTAAGTAGGACAATTCTTTTAAGAATATAGAAAAATATTTAGAATTGTGAGTTCTCTGTGGTTGATACCATTTAATGGCTAACTGAAAAGATGGTAACAAATTGCAAGCTTTTGAGGCTACTCGGGTTTCTTCATCAGGCATAGACTAATACAAAACCTGAAAAATCACATATTTATGCACACCACAGCACAGAAATAATGTCATAGATAAGACAGGTGACGTGAAGCAGAACTACCATTATGGGAGAGTGATAAACAGCTGTGTCCATAAATATTGGAACAGTTCATAGATAAGGAGTGGGAATGTTTTATTGTCCTTTGACTGAGGTCTGGTTATTATTATTATTATTATTTATTGTTATAGTGCCATTTATTCCATGGCGCTTTACATGTAAGGAGGGGTATACATAATAAAAACAAGTACAATAATCTTGAACAATACAAGTCACAACTGGTACAGGAGGAGAGAGGACCCTACCCGTGAGAGCTCACAATCTACAAGGGATGGGTGAGAATACAGTAGGTGAGGATAGAGCTGGTCATGCAGCGGTTTGGTCGATCGGTGGTTACTGCAGGCTGTAGGCTTGTCGGAAGAGGTAGGTCTTCAGGTTCTTTTTGAAGGTTTCGATGGTAGGCGAGAGTCTGATCTGTGGTGGTAGAGGGTTCCAGAGTAGGGGTGATACGCGAGAGAAATCTTGTATACGATTGTGGGAAGAGAAGATAAGAGGGGAGTAGAGAAGGAGATCTTGTGAGGATCGGAGGTTGCATGTAGGTAAGTACCAGGAGACGAGGTCACAGATGTATGGAGGAGATAGGTTGTGGATGGCTTTGTACGTCATGGTTAGGGTTTTGTACTGGAGTCTCTGGGCAATGGGGAGCCAGTGAAGGGATTGACAGAGGGGAGAAGCTGGGGAATAGCGGGGGGGACAGGTGGATTAGTCGGGCAGCAGAGTTTAGAATAAATTGAAGGGGTGCGAGAGTGTTAGAGGGGAGTCCACAGAGCAGGAGGTTGCAGTAGTCAAGGCGAGAGATGATGAGGGCATGGACTAGGGTTTTTGCAGATTCATGGTTGAGGAATGAATGGATTTGTGAAATATTTTTGAGTGGAAGTCGGCAGGAAGTGGAAAGGGCTTGGATATGTGGTTTGAAGGAGAGATCAGCATCAAGGATTACTCCGAGGCAGCAAGCTTGTGGGACTGGGGAGAGTGGGCAGCCATTTACTGTAATGGATAGATTCGTTGGGGGGGTCACATGAGATGGGGGAAAGATGATGAATTCTGTTTTGTCCATGTTAAGTTTCAGAAATCTAGTGGAGAAGAAGGATGAAATAGTGGATAGACATTGAGGTATCCTGGTTAGTAGGGAGGTGATATCTGGTCCAGAGATGTAGATCTGTGTGTCATCAGCATAGAGATGTGTTGTAATTCCTTAATTGATGTAAAAAGACATAAATCCATGCGATACATTGATTCCTGTACTGAGTATGTCAAAGGTTGTCATGAGTTTATACTCCCAGACTCTTCCGTCTCTCTGAGATTTCAAATTAGGCTTTAGTACAAGTAATCTCATGTCCATGGTGCTGTGATCTGGGATACAAAAATGTATTGCCACAGGTAGATCCATTCTTTTTTCTTTTATTGTGTGGCAGTGAGACATATTTGTCCTCAGTTTTTGCCCTGTCTCCCCTACATACAGTTGATTTTAAAAATTACAGCAGGAGATCGCAGAGGATACATTTTGTGAGGTAAAGTATTGTTTAAAAACAGCCATTGACATATTTTACCTGACAAAATGAATTCTCTGTGATCCCCTGCTGTAATTTCAGTATTGTCTTTTGCTTCCTTCCCTGCCAAGGAGATGTGGTATGCTCTGTACACAGTCACTTACAGACAATTTTTAAAATGAACTTTCCTTCATGGGAAAATCCCTTTAATGTGAGCAGCTTCCTCTGCCTGTAGACACGTAGCGTATCTGCCGCCGCGATCAGTGTTATGATCTGGTGGCCTTGGAGCAGCATGAGACGTACTCTGGAGAAGGTGGTCCCTGTACTGACCGCAAACCCTGAACCTAGCAGCGCAACTAAAAGCACCCGTGGGGGGTACCTAACACTCCCTAGACCCCTCGGCACAGCCTAAGATCTAACTACCCCTAAAGACAGAAACAGGAAACCTATCTTGCTTCAGAGAAAATCCCCAAAGGATAGATAGCCCCCCACAAATATTGACTGTGAGAGGAGAGGGAAAAAATATACGCAGATATGAAATCAGATTTTAGCATAGGAGGCCATACTAGCTAAAAAGAAAGGATAGAACAGAGTACTATGCGGTCAGTATAAAAACACTAGAAAATATCCACCGCAGAAAATACGGATCACCACATCTGACTAAAGACACGGGGGGTATATCTGCATCTCCAGAGAAATAGCTAGGCTGCAAAAAATCCTTCACAGACCAAGCTGGACGAGACAAAAACATGAAAATGCACAGAACTATAAGGTCCACTGCAGGTGGACAGCAAAAACAAAGCCAGGACTTATCTTAGTAGAAAAACACAGCAAACTGGAAAGACCAGCAGGGAAGTGAATCCTTCAAGAACAATGGACAACTGGCACAGACTAAAGGATCCTGCAAAGCTATATACCCCAGTCAGTCCTGCAATTAGTAGATACACATGTCCACTCCTGCAATCCAGGCACAACTGCATTACCCTCTACAACCACTTGAGGGAGCCCAGAAGCTGAATTCACAACAGTACTCCCCCCTTGAGGAGGAGTCACCGAACCCTCACCAGAGCCCCCAGGCCGATCAGGATGAGCCCGATGAAAGGCACTAACCAAATCAACGGCATGGACATCAGAGGCAGAAACCCAAGAATTATCCTCCTGGCCATAACCCTTCCACTTGACAAGGTACTGAAGCTTCCGCCTCGAAAAACATATTCCAACCCCCATCGACCAATACAGGGGCCGGAGGATCAACAGAGGGAACAACGGGCTCCACATATTTCCGCAACAAAGATTTATGGAAGACATTATGAATAGCAAACGAGGCCGGAAGCGCCAGGCGAAAGGACACCGGATTAATAATCTCAGAAATCCTATAAGGACCAATAAATCGAGGCTTAAACTAAGGGGAAGAAACCTTCATAGGAACATGACGGGAAAATAACCAAACCAGATCCCCAATCTGAAGCCGGGAACCAACACACCGACGACGATTAGCAAAACGTTGAGCCTCCTCCTGAGACAGCACCAAATTGTCCACCACATAAGCCCAAATCTGCTGCAACCTGTCGACCACAGAATCCACACCAGGAAGGTCAGAAGGCTCAACCTGCCCAGAAGAAAAACGAGGATGAAAACCAAAATTACAAAAAAAAGGCGAAACCAAAGTAGCCGAACTGGCCCGATTATTAAGGGCAAACTCGGCCAATGGCAAAAAAGCCACCCAATCATCCTGATCAGCAGACACAAAGCATCTCAAATAGGTCTCCAAGGTCTGATTAGTTCGCTCAGTCTGGCCATTTGTCTGAGGATGAAATGCAGAAGAAAAAGACAAATCAATGCCCAGCTTGGCACAAAAGGCCCGCCAAATCCTAGAAACAAACTGGGAACCTCTGTCGGACACAATATTCTCCGGAATACCATGCAAACGCACCACATGCTGAAAAAACAACGGAACCAAATCAGAAGAAGAAGGCAATTTAGGCAAAGGCACCAAATGAACCATCTTAGAAAATCGGTCACAGACAACCCAGATAACCGACATTCTTTGGGAAACAGGAAGATCGGAAATAAAATCCATAGAAATATGTGTCCAAGGCCTCTCGGGGATCGGTAATGGCAAAAGCAACCCACTAGCGCGGGAACAGCAAGGCTTAGCCCGCGCACAAATCCCACAGGACTGCACAAAAGAACGCACATCCCGCGACAAAGAAGGCCACCAAAAGGATCTACTAACCAAAGCTCTGGTACCAAAAATCCCAGGATGGCCAGCCAACACAGAACAATGAACCTCAGAAATCACTTTAGTAGTCCATCTATCAGGAACAAACAGTTTCCCCACAGGACAGCGGTCAGGCTTATCAGCCTGAAATTCCTGAAGAACCCGTCGCAAATCAGGGGAGATGGCAGAAAGAATCACCCCTTCCTTCAAAATGCCGACCGGCTCAAGAACCCCAGGGGAATCAGGAAAAAACTCCTAGAGAGGGCATCCGCCTTAACATTCTTAGTACCAGGAATGTACGAGACCACAAAATCAAAACGGGAGAAAAACAGGGACCATCGAGCCTGTCTAGGATTCAGCCGTTTGGCAGACTCGAGGTAAATCAGATTCTTATGATCGGTCAGGACCACAATACGGTGCTTGGCCCCCTCAAGCCAATGTCGCCACTCCTCAAATGCCCACTTCATAGCCAACAACTCCCGATTGCCGACATCATAATTGCGTTCCGCAGGTGAAAACTTCCGAGAAAAGAAGGCACACGGTTTCATCAAGGAACCATCAGAATTCCTCTGAGACAAAACGGCCCCTGCCCCAATCTCAGACGCGTCAACCTCAACCTGAAATGGAAGAGAAACATCTGGCTGACGCAACACAGGGGCAGAAGTAAATCGGCGTTTAAGCTCCTGAAAGGCAGAAACAGCCGCGGAGGACCAATTCGTAACATCAGCGCCTTTCTTGGTCAAATCGGTTAGAGGTTTAACCACACTGGAGAAGTTGGCAATGAAACAACGATAAAAATTAGCAAAGCCCAAGAATTTCTGAAGGCTCTTCACAGATGTGGGCTGAATCCAATCATGAATGGCCTGAACCTTAACTGGATCCATTTCTATAGATGAGGGAGAAAAAATGAAACCCAAAAAAGAAACCTTCTGCACTCCAAATAGGCACTTTGACCCCTTCACAAACAAAGCATTATTACGGAGGATCTGAAATACCATCCTGACCTGTTTCACATGAGACTCCCAATCATTGGAAAAAATCAAAATATCATCCAAATATACAACCATGAATTTATCAAGATAACTCCGAAAGATATCGTGCATGAAGGATTGGAACACAGATGGGGCATTAGAGAGTCCGAATGGCATCACAAGGTATTCAAAATGGCCTTCGGGCGTATTAAATGCAGTTTTCCATTCGTCACCCTGCTTGATACGAATAAGATTATATGCCCCTCGAAGGTCAATCTTAGTAAAGCAGCTAGACCCCTTAATCCTAGCAAACAAATCAGTAAGCAAAGGCAAGGGGTATTGAAATTATTCAAGAGGCGATAATCAATACAGGGTCTCAAGGATCCATCCTTCTTGGCAACAAAAAAGAACCCCGCTCCCAACGGTGAAGAAGATGGCCGAATATGCCCTTTCTCCAAAGACTCTTTAATATAGCTCCGCATGGCGGCATGTTCAGGCACAGACAGGTTGAAAAGTCGACCCTTAGGGAACTTACAACCTGGAATCAAGTCAATAGCACAATCACAGTCCCTATGCGGTGGAAGGGAACTGGACTTGGGCTCATCGAATACATCCTGAAAGTCTGACAAAAGCTCAGGAACGTCAGAAGAGGGGGAAGAGGAAATTGACATCAAAGGAACCTGATCATGAAACCCCTGACAACCCCAACTAGTCACAGACATGGATTTCTAGCCTAACACCCCTAACACCGGATTATGTAGCTGTAACCATGGAAAACCCAGCACAATATCATCATGCAAATTATGCAACACCAGAAAATGACAGTCTTCCTGATGGGCTGGCGCCATGCGCATGGTCAGCTATGTCCAAAACTGAGGTTTATTTTTAGCCAACGGTGTAGCATCAATGCCCCTCAAAGGAATAGGGTTCTGCAAAGGCTGCAAGGGAAAACCACAACGTCTGGCAAATTCTAAGTCCATTAAGTTCAGAGCGGCGCCTGAATCCACAAATGCCATGACAGAAAATTATGATAATGAGCAGATCAAGGTCACAGATAACAGAAATTTAGGTTGTATAGTACTGATGGCAACAGAACTAGCGATTCTCTTAGTACGCTTATGGAAATCAGAAATAACATGAGCAGAATCGCCGCAGTAAAAACACAACCTATTCTGATGCCTGAATGTTTGACGTTCAGCTCTAGACAAAATCCTATCACACTGCATAGGCTCAGGGCTCCGCTCAGAGGACAACGCCACAGTGTGCACAATTCTGCGCTCGCGCAAGCGCCAATCAATCTGAATGGCCAGAGACATATAATCACTCAGACCAGCAGGTGTGGGCAACCCCACCATAACGTCTTTAACGGATTCAGAAAGACCCTTTCTGAAAATTGCTGCCAAGCCATCCTCAATCCATTTAGTCAGTACAGACCATTTTCTAAATTTCTGGCAATACGATTCTGCCGCTTCTTGACCTTGACACAGGGCTAACAAAATTTTCTCAGCCTGATCCTCAGAATTAGGCTCATCATACAACAACCCCAATGCCTGAAAGAACGAATCAACATCAAGCAAAGCAGGATTGCCAGTTTCCAGGGAAAATGCCCAATCCTGTGGGTCACCACGCAGCAGAGATATGATGATTTTAACCTGCTGAATAGGATCACCAGAAGACCGGGGTCTTAATGCAAAAAACAGTTTACAGTTATTTTTGAAACTCAAAAATTTGGATCTGTCACCAAAGAATAAATCAGGAGTGGGAATCTTAGGTTCTGAGGCAGGAGTTTGAACAATATGATCTGAAATACCCTGTACCCTAGCAGCAAGCTGATCCACCCGAGAAACTAACTCCTGAACATTCATGTTAATACAAGACTCCATAGCCACCCAGAGGTAAAGAGGGAGGAACAGACCAAACAGGCTAAGGAAAAAAAATGGCTCAAAATCTTTCCACCCTTCTTCTGAGATGCAATTAACTCATTCTGGGCCAGTTGTACTATTATGATCTGGTGGCCTTGGAGCAGCATGAGACGTACTCTGGAGAAGGTGGTCCCTGTACTGACTGCAAACTCTGAACCTAGCAGCGCAACTAAAAGCAGCCGTGGGGGGTACCTAACACTCCCTAGACCCCTCGGCACAGCCTAAGATCTAACTACCCCTAAAGACAGAAACAGGAAACCTATTTTGCCTCAGAGAAAATCCCCAAAGGATAGATAGAACCCCAAAAATATTGACTGTGAGAGGAGAGGGAAAAAACATACGCAGATATGAAATCATATTTTAGCATAGGAGGCCATACTAGCTACAAAGAAAGGATAGAACAGAGTACTATGCAGTCAGTATAAAAACACTAGAAAATATCCACCGCAGAAAATACAGATCACCACATCTGACTAAAGACATGGGGGGTATATCTGCATCTCCAAAGAAATAGCTAGGCTGCAAAAAATCCTTCACAGACCAAGCTGGACTAGACAAAAACATGAAAATGCACAGAACTATAAGGTCCACTGCAGGTGGACAGCAAAAACAAAGCCAGGACTTATCTTAGTAGAAAAACACAGCAAACTGGAAAGACCAGCAGGGAAGTGAATCCTTCAAGAACAATGGACAACTGGCACTGACTAAAGGATCCTGCAAAGCTATATACCCCAGTCAGTCCTGCAATTAGTAGATACACATGTCCACTCCTGCAATCCAGGCACAACTGCATTACCCTCTATAACCACCGGAGGGAGCCCAAAAGCTGAATTCACAACAGATCAGCCCTATGATTCACTGCACCTGCGCGGAATTCACGCAGGCGCAGTAAATCAGACCGCCACCATCTTTGAGCAGACAGATAGCGGCGGTCACATTAAAACTGCGCATGCGCTCTTCCTGTACAAAGATGGCGGCGGTCAGTGAATCTTTCAGCTGATCCCAGCAGAGGCGTGTTCATGACGGTGTTCCGCTGGTGGTACCATGCAAGAGGCTGCGCACGGCGTGTGTGTGTTTGTGTGGTGCGGCGATGTTCCGCTGATGGTACTGCACAAGAGGCTGGTACCACCACCAGCAGTTTCCATATTGAGACACCCATCACTTAGGTGTCCCAATATGGCGGTCGGTGAACTTCTGCCACTTGGAATTCTGGGATCCGGACACATCTGGACGGAACAGAGGTGAAGACATTACAAGGTAAGTATATATTAAGATTTATTTTATAGAAATATATATAGGCGTTTTTTGCCCTTTATACATAATTTATGTATGGAACCATTTAGGTTTATTCAAAAAAATGTTAAATCCTCTTGTGACCAGTGGTAGTCACTTTTTGCCTAGTCTTTTCTTGACATGAGGCATCCTTTTATCAATCTGTATTTATATGTTTAATAAAATGAATTTGTAATATACGCTCCTTTTCCCTTTCGTTGTGTGTGAGGGTATTTTGGATATACTGCTCATCACCAGCCCAATATAATCCCAACAGTGAAACATGGTGGTCACAGCATCATGTTATGGGGGTGTTTTTCAGCTGCAGGGAGAGGACAACTGGTTGAAGTACAGAGATATCCTGGATGAAAACCTCTTCCAGAGTGCTCTGGGCCTCAGACTTGGCCAAAGGTTCCCCTTCCAACAAGACAATAACCCTAAGCACACAGCTAAAATAACAAAGGAGTGGCTTCAGAACAACTCTGTGACCATTCTTGACTGGCCCAGCCAGAGCCCTGACCTAAACCCAATTGAGCATCTATGGAGAGACCCGAAAATAGCTGTCCACCAAAGTTAACCATCCAACCTGATGGAACTGGAGAGGATCTGCAAGGAAGAATTGCGGAGGATCCCAAAATCCAGGTGTGAAAAACTTGTTGCATCATTCCCAATAAGGCTCATGGCTGTACTAGCTCAAAAGGGTACCTCTACTCAATACCGAGCAAAGGGTCTGCATACTTACGACCATGTGATATTTCGGTTTTTCTTTTTCAATAAATTTGCAAAAATTTCTACATTTCTGTTTTTTTTAACCAGTCAAGATGGGGTGCAGAGTGTACATTAATGAGAAAAAAAAATGAACTTTTTTGAATTCACCAAATAGCTGCAATGAAACAAAGAGTGAAAAATTTAAAGGGGTCTGAATACTTTCCGTACCCACTGTACATAGATATCGATCGCTCCCATGGGGCCGTGGGGTACTCGGTACCGGGTCCTGCGGTTCACAGGGGGGATGTCACGGTGGCTGACTTGGTCCTGGGACGTTGTGTAAAAGGGAAAGGTCTTTAAAGGGATAAAGTTTGTGTTCGTGACGCCACCTGTGGTATTCGGTCAGGGTAACCGACGCTGCTTTAAGGGGTCCGCTGGGGTGATGTTATGGCAGCTAGATGGTATACCTTCCCACAGGTGAAGTATGTCCCCAGGGCTTCCCGGTGTGTAGATGGTGGATGGTGAGAGGCGCAGTGAAGAACGAGGACACAACGTTGCAGTCTCTTTACCTTTACTGAAGACTTCAGCATCCACAGTCCAGGGCACCAGATCACAGGGCAGGCAGAGTGCAGCCAGTTTGGAGGCAAGTCCAGAGTCCCCTTGTCCAGGTGGAAATCAGTAGCCTTCCTTTGCGCTGCAGTGTTGTAGTCCCTTACTGCTAAGCTTCTCATACGGTCCTCACAACTGTTGTAGATGTTATCGATGTTATGTCTCTCTCTCTGTCCCCCGGTTAGGATAGGACAAACCCATATGACTGGTGGCTTGAGGTGGTTTATAGGGACTCTATCATGCCCCAGCATCTAAGGGGTGCCACCGTGCCTCCTGGGTGTAGGGCGGACAGGTAACGTGAAATTAGCTGTCCTGCCGGTCTCTGGAACAAGGCATAAAGGACGTTACTCCCTCGGTATTCCAGCTACCGGGCTTCTGCGCCTCAGAAGGAGGCAGCCTGTGTAGGGCTGGTCCCCTTCTGATATCCACTCCTTTGCTACGACCTCTTTGCACACTCGCAGCAATCTGTTTTACTTTCTATCCGTCTGTTTCCTAGGAGCTGCAGCACTTTAGGCCACAGGGCTCCTCTGCTTCATTTCCCTCTGTCTCCCTGACAGGAACTGTACCCTTTCCCTCCAGATCAGGATGTTTTTATAGGGGAGTTCACCTTAAACAGGCTTAGAGTTCCCCCTTCTGGTCTGGAGTGTGAATATGTTGCATGCATTGTGTTACCTGACAAAGAGTTCTCCTTCATTGCCTCCAAACGTAGCATCACTCTCCTTGAGAGGAAAGCAATACCACTGCAATGATAAGGACCCTGGGGCGCCGCAGATACTTACTAGTGATGAGCAAGCACTAAAATGCTTGGATGCTCTTTACTTGAGTCAAGCAAATCGTAATGCCCGGGTGCTCGACCAGAGTAATGAGTCTAATAGAAGTCAATGGAAAACTGGAGCATTTTTCCGGCCACTCTTCCCCCGGAGGTCTTAAGGGATCTAAAAATTGCTGAAATCGATTGAATGAACAGTATGGGGAAGACGCCTGAAAGCATCTCTGAATCCCAGGTCGTTGCTGGGAACAATGTTGTCAGAGTATCACTCCACTTTTATAGACTAACAATAAATCATACAAAATCAAAGTTAGGGTATGTTCACACTGGGCGTTTTTGCTGCTTTTTTCTGCAGCAAAACCTGATTTCTCGCCAGGAAAGAAGCTGCGGCAAAAGCGCTGGTTTAGGTGCATTTTTTGTTGCACTTTTGGAATGCACGCCAGGGCCTAGGGGTACTCGGTACCGGTTCTGGTACTTAAAGGGGATGTCACGGTCGCTGCGACCCGATCCGTGGCCCTGGACGCCCAAGTAAAGGGAAAGTCTTTAAAGGGGAATTGGTGAATAAAGTTCGTGTTCGTGACACCACCTGTGGTATACGGTCAGAGGGGACCGACTCTGCTTAAAGGGGTCCACTGGGGTGATGTTATGGCAGCTAAGATGGTATAACTTCCCACAGGTGAAGTAAGTCCCCAGGGCTCCCGGTATGTAAGTGAAGATGGTGAGCGATGCAGTAAGAAATGGAGGACACATGTTTGCAGTCTCTTTACCTGGTTTACTGAAGACTTCAGGTAGCCACAGTCCAGGGCACCAGATCACAGGTACAGTCAGGGTCAGGCCGGCTTGGAAGCGAATTCAGAGTCCCCTTTACCAGGTGGAGTTAGAAGTCCTACTAGCGCGGTGGTGTAGTCCCTTGCTGCGTATGGCTTCTGTTAAGGTCCTCACAGTTCTCTCTGTCCTCCTTAAAGGTGGGGCACAAACCCGTATGACAAGTGGCTCAAGCCTATTTATAGGGTCTCTATCACAACCTGGGCTCTATGCGCCACTGTGTCTCCTGGGTATTAGGGCGTAAGGATGATGTGTAGGCCAGCTGTCCTGCCGGTTTCTGCTGTGAGTCTTGGAGTCTTCCGGCTACCAGTGTCTGCGCTCTGCCAGGGAGGTAGCCCAGTCGCAGCTGTCCTCCCCAAAGGTCACTCTCCTGTGCTTCTCTCTCCTGCACGATCACTACATGTTGTTCTTCTTTCTGTATTCTCTGTCCTGTGTTAAGGGGAGAATGTATGGCATATGAAGATATACTGAAATCAAACTTATATGGACGCTTTGCTTAGTATTAGATTCATGTCACTTTAAGGTTTTCTGATCCACTGTTATAAGACTTAATTCTGTTTATTATTCCATCCCAGGATGTGCCAAGATATGCCAATCAGGGAGGGGCTGTGGATACCACAGAAAAAACGACAGTGGGAAAAAGAACTTAAATAACGAGTAAACCTTTATTAATACAAATGACATACATAATAAAATATGGACCATAACTTAGGACAAAGTGCCAAGATAATGCAGACCACAGGAAAAACACCAACACCTCCTGACGAAGGAGTTCCCCTCCGAAACGCGCGTCGGGCGGACGTGCAGCTCCGGGTCCTGGCAGAGCATTAGCAGCCGCACCAACAGGTAATATACCCCACAGCAGCAGGGTCTGCTTTACATTATGTGACCTATTAGTGTACCTGATGGTTGCGGTTCTGTAGTCATAGCCTATATTGCCATCCGCTGACTGGGTCTTTTTTTTTTTACCTCCATGTATGGCCCTCTAGAGTGTACTTGCTGATTAGGTAATTACCGTTTGGGCCGCACTAGAGCTTTGCACACCTGAGTGTTGGGTTTTTGCCTTCGTGTACATGGACACCATCTATAGTAAATACCCTAGCTGGTTTGCTCTTATTTCCACTACATATTTAGTACCATTTTCTAAGGTAGCCAGTTCCTTAGCTGCATGTCCTTATTGCACAGGCAGCGGTTTTCCTGTGGTCTGCATTATCTTGGCACTTTGTCCTAAGTTATGGTCCATATTTTATTATGTATGTCATTTGTATTAATAAAGGTTTACTCGTTATTTAAGTTCTTTTTCCTACTGTCATTTTTTTTATGGTATCCACAGCCCCCCTGTTTTGCATGTTATTGTGACGACTAGGCTGAGTACAAGTCTGACCAGCACGCAATTTTGGGATCACGTACGCATTGTACCTACGTGATCTGGTCATATAATACCTTTTTCTCCAAGATATGCCAATGTCTAGATGGCTGTATAATTCCCCTAGTCTTATCAAGAGTAAATACACCTTTACGTAGGGAGATCAATTCCCAATAAACTGAAGAACAGTAGAATACGTGCATAGACAGATGCCAACCTGACCTAGAACAGGTCATTAGAGTGATAACAGTACAGAATAAGCAACAATATAATCAATCAAATGACTTGTGATAATTATTAAGTTGGAAAGAACTATGATGTAATGCGCTCAGACCGCCCGATTTCTCTAATAAAAAGAGCGGTCCGACTAATAAAGGGCAGGAATCTTTTGAGAGACAATTGCTTGCATTTGTGTCCTGATTTCTCCGGCCGTAAAACCTCACATCCAATTTGGCAGCAGACAATTAAGACGGGTCGCACCCTAGTGTGACAGAATTAACACCAGGAGCTGCAGCATCTTCGTGGCTACACGGCTCCTCCACAGAGGCGTAGCTAGAGCTTTTGCCGCCCGGGGCTGTTCCCGAGCTTGGCGCCCCCCTCCCCCCCCCCCAGCAGGAATAAGACCTCAGATGGAGAAGTTAAATTGTTTCGCCGATGAATGTTACCATCACATGATCGGGACTGCAAAAAAAAAAACAAGTTATGCTTACCTGACCGCGCTCCTGCTCTTTCCACGCAGCTGAAACGTCCACTCGCCGGCGACTGACAATGATGTCAGACGCCGGCGACATGCACACTGGGACTGACGTCAGCTGCCAGGCGGCTGTTAACTATTGACGTGCGGGCGCGGGCCCGCACGTCAATAGCGTTAAACAGCTGCAGCGCCGGCCCAGTGACCCACCCCCAGGGCTGGCTCCAGGTTTTTGAGGGCCCCGGGCAAAAGAGTCTCAGTGGGTCCCCCCTTTAACACATACCACGATTCATGATGCCCAGATACGGCAGAGAAATCTAGGTATAGTCCAATGCCAGATTTCACTTCTAACATGAGTGACAGCTATTGCAAATTCTACAATGTATATATACAGGATAGGAGGAGAGGTACTGTGCAGTGTATATATACAGGAGGAGTGGTACTGTGCAGTGTATATATACAGGAGGAGTGGTACTGTGCAGTGTATATATACAGGAGGAGTGGAACTGTGCAGGGTATATATACAGGAGGAGTGGTACTGTGCAGGGTATATATACAGGACAGTGGTACTGTGCAGGGTATACAGTGGGGCAAAAAAGTATTTAGTCAGTCAGCAATAGTGCAAGTTCCACCACTTAAAAAGATGAGAGGCGTCTGTAATTTACATCATAGGTAGACCTCAACTATGGGAGACAAACTGAGAAAAAAAAATCCAGAAAATCACATTGTCTGTTTTTTTAACATTTTATTTGCATATTATGGTGGAAAATAAGTATTTGGTCAGAAACAAACAATCAAGATTTCTGGCTCTCACAGACTTCTTCTTTAAGAGTCTCCTCTTTCCTCCACTCATTACCTGTAGTAATGGCACCTGTTTAAACTTGTTATCAGTATAAAAAGACACCTGTGCACACCCTCAAACAGTCTGACTCCAAACTCCACTATGGTGAAGACCAAAGAGCTGTCAAAGGACACCAGAAACAAAATTGTAGCCCTGCACCAGGCTGGGAAGACTGAATCTGCAATAGCCAACCAGCTTGGAGTGAAGAAATCAACAGTGGGAGCAATAATTAGAAAATGGAAGACATACAAGACCACTGATAATCTCCCTCGATCTGGGGCTCCACGCAAAATCCCACCCCGTGGGGTCAGAATGATCACAAGAACGGTGAGCAAAAATCCCAGAACCATGCGGGGGGACCTAGTGAATGAACTGCAGAGAGCTGGGACCAATGTAACAAGGCCTACCATAAGTAACACACTATGCCACCATGGACTCAGATCCTGCAGTGCCAGACGTGTCCCACTGCTTAAGCCAGTACATGTCCGGGCCCGTCTGAAGTTTGCTAGAGAGCATTTGGATGATCCAGAGGAGTTTTGGGAGAATGTCCTATGGTCTGATGAAACCAAACTGGAACTGCTTGGTAGAAACACAACTTGTCGTGTTTGGAGGAAAAAGAATACTGAGTTGCATCCATCAAACACCATACCTACTGTAAAGCATGGTGGTGGAAACATCATGCTTTGGGGCTGTTTCTCTGCAAAGGGGCCAGGACGACTGATCCGGGTACATGAAAGAATGAATGGGGCCATGTATCGTGAGATTTTGAGTGCAAACCTCCTTCCATCAGCAAGGGCATTGAAGATGAAACGTGGCTGGGTCTTTCAACATGACAACATGACAATGATCCAAAGCACACCGCCAGGGCAACGAAGGAGTGGCTTCGTAAGAAGCATTTCAAGGTCCTGGAGTGGCCTAGCCAGTCTCCAGATCTCAACCCTATAGAAAACCTAGGGAGTTGAAAGTCCGTGTTGCCAAGCGAAAAGAAAAAAAACATCACTGCTCTAGAGGAGATCTGCATGGAGGAATGGGCCAACATACCAACAACAGTGTGTGGCAACCTTGTGAAGACTTACAGAAAACGTTTGACCTCTGTCATTGCCAACAAAGGATATATTACAAAGTATTGAGATGAAATTTTGTTTCTGACTAAATACTTATTTTCCACCATAATATGCAAATAAAATGTTAAAAAAACAGACAATGTGATTTTTTGGATTTATTTTCTCAGTTTGTCTCCCATAGTTGAGGTCTACCTATGATGTAAATTACAGACGCCTCTCATCTTTTTAAGTGGTGGAACTTGCACTATTGCTGACTGACTAAATACTTTTTTGCCCCACTGTATATACAGGAGGAGTGGTACTGTGCAGGGTATATATACAGGACAGTGGTACTGTGCAGTGTATATATACAGGGCAGTGGTACTGTGCAGTGTATATATACAGGGCAGTGGTCCTGTGCAGTGTATATATACAGGGCAGTGGTCCTGTGCAGTGTATATATACAGGGCAGTGGTCCTGTGCAGTGTGTATATACAGGGCAGTGGTGCTGTGCAGTGTATATATACAGGGCAGTGGTCCTGTGCAGTGTGTATATACAGGGCAGTGGTCCTGTGCAGTGTGTATATACAGGGCAGTGGTGCTGTGCAGTGTATATATACAGGGCAGTGGTCCTGTGCAGTGTGTATATACAGGGCAGTGGTCCTGTGCAGTGTGTATATACAGGGCAGTGGTCCTGTGCAGTGTGTATATACAGGGCAGTGGTGCTGTGCAGTGTATATATACAGGGCAGTGGTCCTGTGCAGTGTGTATATACAGGGCAGTGGTGCTGTGCAGTGTATATATACAGGGCAGTGGTCCTGTGCAGTGTATATATACAGGGCAGTGGTACTGTGCAGTGTATATATACAGGACAGTGGTACTGTGCAGTGTATATATACAGGGCAGTGGTACTGTGCAGTGTATATATACAGGGCAGTGGTACTGTGCAGTGTATATATACAGGGGAGTGATGGTACTGTGCAGTGTATATATACAGGGGAGTGATGGTACTGTGCAGTGTATATATTTCAACAGCCGCCCAGCCCAGGCCCCCAGCACCTGTCCTGTATATATATTATATATACTGTCATGCAGGCTGTACAGATACAGTATATACATATACAGGACAGGTGCTGGGGACCTGGGCGGCTGCTGAAGTATATATATATCAGCTGTGGCCGCCCCAGGTCACCCAGACTGTCAGAATACAGGGATACATCGCACTCACTCAGGGCGGCAAGGAAGAAGCTCCTCCAGAATCTGCCTGTCCTAATAAGTGTTCACTTCACAGCAGCCAGGGAGGGGCGGGCGGAGGAGCAGAGCAGGAGAAGTGCTCTCTCCGCCCACAAACAAAGTCACGCTGCGTTCTTAACCCTGATGTGCCTGCACTGCCTGGCCCTGAACTGAATGAAAAGATGCTTGTGCGAGCAGGGCTAGATGCCCGCCCCCCGCATTGTGCCGCCCGGGGCGGCCCGCCCCCCCCCCCCGCATCCCCCTTCCTACGCCACTGCTCCTCCAGTCCTTCTAACTGCTCTCTTCTCTCTCTTTCTGCCAGGAGCTGCAGACTCCCACGTCTGCTCAGCTACACTCCTTTCTTGCCAGCCCCGCCTAAGCTGAAGTTCCATGACAAGCGCCTCTCTGGCTTTTCCCGACTCACTGACTAACTTTCCCTCCAGACCAGAATATATATATAGGGGAGCCACCCATCAGCTGGATCAGGGCGCCCCCTTCTGGCCTGGAGTGTGAACATGTTGTGTGCTTGTGGTTTACCTGATAAAGACAGGGATCGTCGAACGGTGTGCTGCCTACCTGGCGCTCGAGTCCGACACATCGCTGATCGGGTTGACAGATTACTGGGAGGAGCTGGTGAGGACCCAGCAGTCATGGTGCACATTGGCACAAATGACAAAGTTAGAGGTAGGTGGAAGGTCCTTAAAAACGATTTCAGGGAATTAGGCTGCAAGCTGAAAGCAAGGACCTCCAAAGTGGTATTTTCCAAAATACTGCCTGTACCACGTGCCAAGCCAGAGAGGCAACGGGAGATTAGGGAGGTTAATAAGTGGCTCAAGAATTGGTGTAGGAAAGAGGGGTTTGGGTTCCTGCAGAACTGGGCCGACTTCTCAGTTGGCTACAGGTTCTACGCTAGGGACGGGCTGCACCTCAGTGGGGAAGGGGCAGCTGTGCTGGGGGAGAGAATGGCTAGAAGGTTGGAGGAGTGTTTAAACTAGGGAATGAGGGGGAGGGTATTCATTTTTTTGGAGGGGAAGATGGTGCAGATAGAGTCCTGGGCACAATTAAGGAAGTTGGGGGTGGTGGTGGCTTGGGTAGTGGGGTTAGAACAATTAATAATTTAAGAAAGAATAGAGGTACAGAGAGATACATAAAGTGTATGTATACTAATTCCATTAGCCTCGCCAACATAATGGACGAATTAGAATTAATGTTGTTGGAGCATAATTATGACATGGTGGGGATATCTGAAACATGGCTGGATGAGAGCCATGACTGAACTGTTAACTTGCAGGGCTATAGTCTGTTCAGAAATGACCGAATGGATAAGCGAGGGGGAGGGGTGTGTCTGTATGTAAAATCATCCTTAAAACCCATCCTGCATGATCTAATGAAAATGTAGAGTCCCTGTGGGTGGAGATAATGGGAGGGGGAAAAAATGATAAATTACTCATAGGGGTTTGTTATAAGTCTACAAAAATAATGGAAGTAACGGAGAATATCCTCATAAAGCAAATAGATGAAGCTGCGACTCAAGGAGAAGTCATTATTATGGGGGACTTCAACTTCCCTGAAATAGATTGGGGAACAGAAACCTGCAGTTCCAGCAAAGGTAATCGGTTTTTGACAACTATGAGAGACAATTACCTTTCACAACTGGTCCAGGACCCAACAAGAAGGGGGTCACTGACATATCCATCCCCGGACGAAGCTAAACGCGAAACGCGCGTCGGGTTGCTGTCACCACCATCAGGTAAATTACTGGGCTGCTATCCTCACATTCACTTTACCCTGCATCTTATATATATGAGCTTATACTGAGATAGGTTTCCTGTCCTTTATTGATCCCTTATTGTTTTTGCCTAGCTGTATATACCCTCTAACTATTTGGCCTCTTTGTATATAGCGATTCTGGTTTTGTTTATTGCAAGCATGATCTTTGCTGCTAAATTTACTATTGGGCTACTATTATCTATAATTGGGCTGGTCTTAGTTTGCTAGGGATTATATATTCCTTCAATATAGGGTTATATTTTCAGCACTTCATTTATCCATCTATGGTCCAATTTTAAGGATCTTATTTACTATGCTCTATATGTTCTATGAGGATAATTATGGTAGAACCACTTAGCATGCCTGTTTGACTTTTTTTCTGCGCAGTACATATTATATTTATATTCTATTTTTCTGTAATCCTTCTTTGACCTTATTTTGTATATTTTTTTTGCTCTGTACTGTGCATTAATTACCATATTTTATAAGGATTCATTCTGTCTACTTTTTTCTATATGGTAGCATTGGCATTTACGCTTTTACCTTATGGTGGTTATTATCTCTTTTGCATATTTTCTCCGTCCCACCTTTTATGAGATTTAATTTTTTGTATTCATGTGTGTATAATAAAATTTCATTATTTTATGGCCAGATTGCTTCTTTCTTGCTTTTTTGGATGTTTATATTTATTTGGAGCATTGCCACGTAACTAGGCAGGTATTTCTCCTCTTTTTTGATGCATAGCAAATATAAGGGTTGGGGTGACTTGGGGAATATTGATCACAAAATAATACGTTTTCATGTATCCTTTAATAAGATGTGTAGTAGAGGGGTTACTAGGACACTAAACTTCAGGAGGACAAATTTCCAATGGATGAGAGATGATCTTGGTGCAATTAACTGGGATGATACCCTGAGACATAAAAATACAAAAAGAAAATGGGAGACATTTATTAGCATCCTGGATAGGACCTGTGCACAGTATATACCATATGGGAAGAAACATACTAGAAATAGGAGGAAACCAATACGGCTAAATAGAGCTGTAAGGGGCGCAATTAGTGACAAAAAGAAGGCATGTAGAGAATTAAAGGAAGTAGGTAGTGATGAGGCATTACATAATTACAGAAAATTAAATAAATTCTGTAAAAAGCAAATCAAGGCAGCAAAGATTGAGACAGAGAGACTCATTGCCAGAGAGAGTAAAAATAATCCCAAAATATTCTTTAACTACGGAAATAGTAAGAAACTAAAAAATGATAGTGTTGGCCCCCTTAAAAATAGTCTGGGTGAAATGGTGGATGAGGATGAGGAAAAAGCCAATATACTAAATGACTTTTTTCATCAGTATTTACACAAGAAAATTCCATGGCAGACAAAATGATCAGTGATAACAAAAATTCCCCATTAACTGTCACCTGCTTAACCCAGCATGAAGTACGGCGGCGTCTAAAAATCACTAAAATTGACAAATCTCCGGGCCCGGATGGGATACACCCCTGAGTACTGCAAGAATTAAGTAGTCATTGATAGACCATTATTGTTAACCCCTTTCTGACATTAGACGTACTATCCCGTCGAGGTGGGGTGGGCCCGTATGCCCACCGATGGGATAGTATGTTATAGCGATCAGCCGCGCTCACAGGGGGAGCGCGCTGTTCGCGGCCGGGTGTCAGCTGACTCTCACAGCTGACATCCGGCACAATGTGCCAGGAATGGTAACGGACCGCCCCTGGCACATTAACCCCCACATTAACTGTTTGATCGCAGTGTTCCGGCAGCATAGGGGCTCCCTGCGGGCTTCCCTGAGACAGTGCACAGCAAAGTGTCAGATCAGCGATCTTACACTATAACATGATTCCCCCCTCCCCCCCCCCCCCCCCCGGGGCAATGTTATAGTGTAAAAAAAAAATACAGATGTGTAAAAAAATAAAAAAAATTCCTTAAAAAATATATATATTGTTTCCATAAATACATTTCTTTATCTAAATAAAAAAAAAAGTACACATATTTAGTATCTCCACGTCCGTAATGACCCGACCTATAAAACTGTCCCACTAATTAACCCCTTCAGTGAACACCATAAAAAAAGGAGGCAAAAAACAACGCTTTATTATCATACCACCGAACAAAAAGTGGAATAACACGCGATCAAAAAAACGGATATAAATATCCATGAAACTGCTGAAAACGTCATCTTGTCCTGCAAAAAACGAGCTGCCATACAGCATCATCAGTGAAACAATAAAAAAGTTCTAGTCCTCAGAATAAAGTGATGCAAAAATAATTATTTTTTCTCTGAAATAGTTTTTATCATATAAAAGCGCCAAAACATAAACAAATTATATAAATGAGGTATCGCTGTAATCATACTGACCTGAAAAATAAAACTGCTTTATCCATTTTACCAAACGCGGAACGGTATAAACGCCGCCCCCAAAAGAAATTCATGAATAGTTGGTTTTTGGTCATTCTGCCTCACAAAAATAGGAATAAAAAGCGATCTAAAAATGTCACGTGCAAGAAAATGTTACCAATAAAAACATCAACTCGTCCCGCAAAAAGCAAGACCTCATATGACTCTGTGGACCAAACTATGGAAAAATTATAGCTCTCAAAATGTGGTAATGCAAAAAATATTGTTTGCAATAAAAAGCATCTTTTAGTGTGCGACAGCTGCCAATCATAAAAATCCGCTAGAAAACCCGCTATAAATAGTAAATCAAACCCCGCTCATCACCCCCTTAGTTAAATTTAAAAAATGTATTTATTTCCATTTTCCCATTAGGGTTAGGGCTAGGGTTAGGGTTAGGGCTAGCGTTAGGGCTAGGATTAGGGTTAGGGGTTAGGGCTAGGGTTAGGGCTAGGGTTAGGGCAAGGGATAGGTCTAGGGTTAGGGCTAGTGTTAGGGCTAGGGTTGGGGCTAGGGTTATGGTTGGTGCTAGGGTTAGGGCTACAGAAAGGGTTGGGGCTAAAGTTAGGGTTAGGGTTTGGGCTAAAGTTAGGGTTAGGGTTGGGGCTAAAGTTACGGTTAGGGTTTGGATTACATTTACGGTTGGGAATAGGGTTGGGATTAGGGTTAGGTGTGTGCCAGGGTTAGGGGTGTGGTTAGGGTTACCACTGGGATTAGGGTTAGGGGTGTGTTTGGATTAGGGTTTCAGTTATAATTTGGGGGTTTCCACTGTTTAGGCACATCAGGGGCTCTCCCACCGCGGCATGGCGTCCGATCTCAATTCCAGCCAATTCTGCGTTGAAAAAGTAAAACAGTGCTCCTTCCCTTCTGAGCTCTCTTGTGTGCCCAAACAAGGGTTTACCCCAACATATGGGGTATCAGCATACTCAGGACACATTGGACAACAACTTTTGGGGTCCAATTTCTCCTGTTACCCTTGGAAAAATACAAAACTGGGGGCTAAAAAATAATATTTGTGGAAAAAAATTTTTTTTTATTTTCACGGCTCTGCGTTATAAACTGTAGTGAAACACCTTGAGGTTCAAAGTTCTCACAACATATCTAGATAAGTTCCTTGGGGGTCTAATTTCCAATATGGGGTCATTTGTGGGGGGTTTTGACTGTTTAGTTACATCAGGGGCTCTGCAAATCAACGTGACGCCTGCAGACCAATCCATCTAAGTCTGCATACCAAATGGCGCTCCTTCCCTTCCGAGCTCTGCTATACGCTCAAACTGTGGTCCCCCCACATATGGGATATCAGTGTACTCAGGACAAATTGGACAACAACTTTTGGAGTCCAATTTCAACTGTTACCCTTGGAAAAATACAAAACTGGGGGCTAAAAAATAATTTTTGTGGAAAAAAAAGATTTTTTATTTTCACTTGTCTACGTTATAAACTGTCGTGAAACACTTGGGTGGTTCAAAGTTCTCACAACACATCTAGATAAGTTCCTTGGGGGTCTAGTTTCCAATATGGGGTCTCTTGTAGGGGGTTCTACTGTTTAGGTACATTAGGGGCTCTGCAAACGCAATGTGACGCCTGCAGACCATTCCATCTAAGTTTGCATTCCAAATGGCGCTCCTCCCTTCCGAGCTCTTGCATGGGCTCAAACTGTGGTTCCCCCCACATATGGGGTATCAGCATACTCAGGACAAATTGGACAACTTTTGGGGTCCAATTTCAACTGTTATCCTTGGAAAAATGCAAAACTGGGGGTAAAAAATAATTTTTGTGAAAATAAAAGATTTTTTATTTTCACTGGTCTACGTTATAAACTGTAGTGAAATACTTGGTGGTTCAAAGTTCTTACAACACATCTAGATAAGTTCTTTGGGGGTCTAGTTTCCAATATGGGGTCACTTGTGGGTGGTTCTACTGTTTAGGTACATTAAGGGCTCTGCAAACGCAATGTGATGCCTGCAGACCATTCCATCTAAGTTTGCATTCCAAATGGCGCTCCTTCCCTTCCGAGCTCTCGCATGGGCTCAAACGGTGGTTCCCCCCCACATATTGGATATCAGCGTACTCAGACCATTCCATCTAAGGCTGCATTCCAAATGGCGCTCCTCCCTTCTGAGCTCTTGCATGGGCTCAAACTGTGGTTCCCCCCACATATGGGGTATCAGCGTACTCAGGACAAATTGGACAACTTTTGGGGTCCAATTTCAACTGTTATCCTTGGGAAAATACAAAACTGGGGGCTAAAAAATAATTTTTGTGGAAAAAAAAGATTTTTTATTTTCACTTGTCTACGTTATAAACTGTCGTGAAACACTTGGGTGGTTCAAAGTTCTCACAACACATCTAGATAAGTTCCTTGGGGGTCTAGTTTCCAATATGGGGTCTCTTGTAGGGGGTTCTACTGTTTAGGTACATTAGGGGCTCTGCAAACGCAATGTGACGCCTGCAGATCATTCCATCTAAGGCTGCATTCCAAATGGCGCTCCTCCCTTCCGAGCTCTTGCATGGGCTCAAACTGTGGTTCCCCCCTCATATGGGGTATCAGCGTACTCAGGACAAATTGGACAACTTTTGGGGTCCAATTTCAACTGTTATCCTTGGAAAAATACAAAACTGGGGATAAAAAATAATTTTTGTGAAAATAAAAGATTTTTTATTTTCACTGGTCTACGTTATAAACTGTAGTGAAATACTTGGTGGTTCAAAGTTCTCACAACACATCTAGATAAGTTCTTTGGGGGGTCTAGTTTCCAATATGGGGTCACTTGTGGGTGGTTCTACTGTTTAGGTACATTAGGGGCTCTGCAAACGCAATGTGATGCCTGCAGACCATTCCATCTAAGTTTGCATTCGAAATGGCGCTCCTTCCCTTCCGAGCTCTCGCATGGGCTCAAACGGTGGTTCCCCCCCACATATTGGGTATCAGCGTACTCAGGACAAATTGGACAACAACTTTTGGTGTCCAATTTCAACTGTCACTCTTGGGAAAATACAAAACTGGGGGCTAAAAAATAATTTTTGTGGAAAAAAGAAGGAATTTTTATTTTCACGGCTCTGCGTTATAAACTGTAGTGAAACACTTGGGGGTTCAAAGCTCTCACAACACATCTAGATGAGTTCCTTAGGGGGTCTACTTTGCAAAATGGTGTCACTTGTTGGGGGTTTCAATGTTTAGGCACATCAGTGGCTCTCAAAACTCAACATGGCGTCCCATCTCAATTCCAGTCAATTTTGCATTAAAAAGTCAAATGGCACTCCTTCCCTTCTGAGCTCTGCCATGCGCCCAAACAGTGGTTTACCCCCATATATGGGGTATCAGCATACTCAGGACAAATTGTACAACAACTTTTGGGTCCAATTTCTTCTCTTACCCTTGGGAAAATAAAAAACTGGGGGCGAAAAGATCATTTTTGTGAAAAAATATGATTTTTTTATTTTTACGGCTCTGCATTATAAACTTCTGTGAAGCACTTGGTGGGTCAAAGTGCACACCACGCATCTAGATAAGTTCCTTAGGGGGTCTACTTTCCAAAATGGTGTCCCTTGTGGGGGGTTTCAATGTTTAGGCACATCAGTGGCTCTCAAAACTCAACATGGCGTCCCATCTCAATTCCTATCAATTTTGCATTGAAAATTCAAATGGTGTCACACTTGGCTATTTTCAATCATATAGACCCCTCAAAATGACTTCAAATGAGATATGGTCCCTAAAAAAAATGGTGTTGTAAAAATGAGAGATTGCTGGTCAACTTTTTACCCTTATAACTCCCTAACAAAAAAAAATTTTTGGTTCCAAAATTGTGCTGATGTAGACATGTGAGAAATGTTACTTATTAAGTATTTTGCATGACATATCTCTGTGATTTAAGGGCATAAAAATTCAAAGTTGGAAAATTGCTAAATTTTTAAAATTTTCGCCAAATTTCCGTTTTTTCTTCACAAATAAACGCAGGTAATATCAAAGAAATTTAACCACTATCATGAAGTACCATATGTCACGAGAAAACATTGTCAGAATCATCAGGATCTGTTAAAGCGTTCAAGACTTATAGCCTCATAAACAGATAGTGGTCAGAATTGTAAAAATTGGCAGGGTCATTAACGTGCAAACCACCCTTGGGGGTTAAGGGGTTAACTAAAGAGCCACCTTGTGCAGCACTAATGCTGCATTCTGTGAAGGTGGCTCTTCTTTTGTGGTCCCTTCCAACGCTGCAATAATACTTTTTATAATTTGCGCGCCATACCTTTAGTCTGTCTGGGGGGCACGTCTTTTCACCTGGACACAACCGCCTACCAGCCATCACTCAACCCCTCCGTGCGCCACCTCCTCTGCCTTCAGTAATGTACCCAGCACCTGCGCTGTGCGTTCCTTTTTTGGGCATGCGCGTTTGCCCGAGAAAGGAAAGCACAGCGCAGGCGCTGGGTACGTTACTGAAGGCAGAGGAAGAGGCTCCCGGCGCACAGAGGGGCTGGGAGGTAGTGCAATTAAAGGGTGCAATCAACATTCAAGTTAATTAATAACATTTTGAACAGCAGCAATAGCTGCAAATAATGATACCTTGTGAACACACTCACAGAAATAACATGGATCATACATGAAACATCTAGAAATATAGATAAATATCTGGTTCTATCCATGTAAATACTTGGGGACAGTAACGTATACTCCCAATACTAGAAACAACAAAGAAAAAAATGGAGTTCTATACGAAAGTAATAAATATAAATAAATTTTATTAAAGTTACATAGAAAAAATATATATCATAAAATAAACAAACAGAAGCAAGGAGACCCAAGTAAAAAGACATCCTGATCCCAGGCACAGACATAAGTACAGTCACCATGGTATTAGTACCAAAGCACCTATATAAATATATAACAAAAGATATGGTGTATTGCCATATAAAACTGGCTAACCGTAGCAAATAGTGTGAAACACCCTATCATAATAAACAGTAGTTGCTTCCATGTGGACAAGTGTCACCCATACATAAAGGAAACAAAACCGTTAAAATCCATATAGGAAGCAAACAATCTTACCCATGATGTAAGTAATCAGCGCCTGGGACCCTGGAACAACCCCCCTAATGCGCGTTTCGCGTAGCTTTCTTATATTTATTACTTTCATATAGAACTCCATTTTTTTCTTTGTTGTTTCTAGTATTGGGAGTATACGTTACTGTCCCCAAGTATTTACATGGATAGAACCAGATATTTATCTATATTTCTAGATGTTTCATGTGGGATCCATGTTATTTCTGTGAGTGTGTTCACAAGGTATCAAAGAAAGCTACGCGAAACGCGCGTTAGGGAGGTTGTTCCAGGGTCCCAGGCGCTGATTACTTACATCATGGGTAAGATTGTTTGCTTCCTATATGGATTTTAACGGTTTTGTTTCCTTTATGTATGGGTGACACTTGTCCACATGGAAGCAACTACTGTTTATTATGATAGGGTGTTTCACACTATTTGCTACGGTTAGCCAGTTTTATATGGCAATACACCATATCTTTTGTTATATATTTATATAGGTGCTTTGGTACTAATACCATGGTGACTGTACTTATGTCTGTGCCTGGGATCAGGATGTCTTTTTACTAGGGTCTCCTTGCTTCTGTTTGTTTATTTTATGATATATATTTTTTCTATGTAACTTTTTTTTAATTTAAATAGATTTTTATTAACAATATAAAGAAGAACATCCGGATGCCATTTACATTACATTATATCACATACACATTTTCTTATTACAATACACCCCAACATTACCCCAACTACCCCCTCCCCCCCTAAGACAGCTCATTCCCAATCTACACCCCACTGAGGCCTTCTCTGTCTCGTGTAGTATATCCTTATCCAGGTCTTAAGAAACTCGACTTCTATACTCCTCAATCCAATTCAAGCCAAGGAGACCACATCTTATTATACATTTCTATTCTCCCCCTTTTTTTATACACCCCCTTTTCCAATTTTAAACCATGTTGAACATATTGGAGAAATTCCCTTCTCGCAGGTGGTTCCGCATTAATCCAATTTCGTGCTATTACTTTCCTTGCCATGTAGAGTAACCTAGCAATTGCAATCTTCCAAGTATTGTCAACTCCAATTTCTTCCACATATCCCAGCACGCATACTATCGGGTCTCTAAGAACTCTGCACCTATACGCTACTTCAACCCGGCTCAAAACCACCACCCAAAAAGCAGCCAGCCTAGGACACGTCCACATCATGTGATATATTCCTGTATTCTCACTCGCACACCTCGGGCACTCAGAGTTAGCACGCAATCCCGCTTTGTATAGCACTTCCGGAGATTTATATACTCTATGCAGAATATATAACTGCGAGAGTCTATATGGCTCACTCAAGGATAGTCGCGGAACCCACTCCATCACCGATTCCCAGGTTTCATTCTCCATCGTCCCTACTTCCCTCTCCCACTTAGCTCTCGCCTTTATAGGGAAATCTAGCAAAAACGTGTGCATAAGGTCCTTGTACAGAGTAGAAATAACTCCCCTTGTAGTCCCGTCACCACACACATACTCCAACACAATATCATCTTGAACTCTGATATCAACATTCTTCTTCTGAGCTCTAAAGGCATGTCTCATCTGCGCGTACTGATATACCCCTGTGGATCGCAGCCCAAATTCTACCTGCAATTGAGAAAAGGACTTCAATGCTTGCTGCTGAATTATCTGGTGAACAAAACAAATTAGTAACATAGTAACATAGTAACATAGTTAGTAAGGCCGAAAAAAGACATTTGTCCATCCAGTTCAGCCTATATTCCATCATAATAAATACCCAGATCTACGTCCTTCTACAGAACCTAATAATTGTATGATACAATATTGTTCTGCTCCAGGAAGACATCCAGGCCTCTCTTGAACCCCTCGACTGAGTTCGCCATCACCACCTCCTCAGGCAAGCAATTCCAGATTCTCACTGCCCTAACAGTAAAGAATCCTCTTCTATGTTGGTGGAAAAACCTTCTCTCCTCCAGACGCAAAGAATGCCCCCTTGTGCCCGTCACCTTCCTTGGTATAAACAGATCCTCAGCGAGATATTTGTATTGTCCCCTTATATACTTATACATGGTTATTAGATCGCCCCTCAGTCGTCTTTTTTCTAGACTAAATAATCCTAATTTCGCTAATCTATCTGGGTATTGTAGTTCTCCCATCCCCTTTATTAATTTTGTTGCCCTCCTTTGTACTCTCTCTAGTTCCATTATATCCTTCCTGAGCACCGGTGCCCAAAACTGGACACAGTACTCCATGTGCGGTCTAACTAGGGATTTGTACAGAGGCAGTATAATGCTCTCATCATGTGTATCCAGACCTCTTTTAATGCACCCCATGATCCTGTTTGCCTTGGCAGCTGCTGCCTGGCACTGGCTGCTCCAGGTAAGTTTATCATTAACTAGGATCCCCAAGTCCTTCTCCATGTCAGATTTACCCAGTGGTTTCCCGTTCAGTGTGTAATGGTGATATTGATTCCCTCTTCCCATGTGTATAACCTTACATTTATCATTGTTAAACCTCATCTGCCACCTTTCAGCCCAAGTTTCCAACTTATCCAGATCCATCTGTAGCAGAATACTATCTTCTCTTGTATTAACTGCTTTACATAGTTTTGTATCATCTGCAAATATCGATATTTTACTGTGTAAACCTTCTACCAGATCATTAATGAATATGTTGAAGAGAACAGGTCCCAATACTGACCCCTGCGGTACCCCACTGGTCACAGCGACCCAGTTAGAGACTATACCATTTATAACCACCCTCTGCTTTCTATCACTAAGCCAGTTACTAACCCATTTACACACATTTTCCCCCAGACCAAGCATTCTCATTTTGTGTACCAACCTCTTGTGCGGCACGGTATCAAACGCTTTGGAAAAATCGAGATATACCACGTCCAATGACTCACCGTGGTCCAGTCTATAGCTTACCTCTTCATAAAAACTGATTTTTATTTAAATTCCCTTGTTCTGCCATTCCATCAGTCCTCCCAAAGCCTCAAATTCCTTTAAATTGTTATTAGACCATATCGGTGTGAATTTAGTCAACCCTGTAACCCCACGAATCTGCCTTAGTCTATTCCATAGTTTACGAATCAGGAACAGGGTTGGGTATACTTTTCCCAAAGCGCCCAAAGAGCCATCCTCCAAACACCTAGCCATCGGTCGTCGGTCCGTCACCTCTTCCATTAGATGTTGTACTGCACTGGATGACGCCCCTCGCGCCCAGCCCCTCAAATGCTGGCTCTGTGCCGCAAGGAAGTATATTTCCTGGTTGGGCAAAGCCAAACCACCATCCTCCTTGGGTCGCTGAAGCGTCTCCAGGCTAATACGTGGATATTGTCTTCCCCATATCAAACTTCTAAAGAGGGCATTAATCTGCCTGAACTTCCCCCGAGGGATCCAAATTGGTGCGTTATGTAGAACATATAGAATTTTAGGCATCAGGACCATTTTAATAAGGTTTACCCTACCGACGACCGATAGATGTAGCTTATTCCAGGCATCTACCTTCGCCTTGAGTACCCCCATAACAGGAGCCAAATTCCTTTGTAGGTACTCCGCAATTGGCACCGAGACATATATTCCAAGGTATTTAAATTTAGAAACCACCTGTAGCATTTCATTACCAACATCCTCACTCACATTGTCTCATATGTCAACCACCCTAAAAAGAACCGACTTATCCCAATTAATTGTCAATCCCGACACAGTACCAAATCTCTCCACAATTTCAATGGCCCCTCTTAGTGAATCGTCTGGATCTGCCAGGAACAGCAAAACATCATCCGCGTATAACGCTATTTTTTTCCTCTATTTTCCCATACCTAAACCCAAGGACCCTATCAGACTGTCGAATCTTAGCAGCAAGAGGTTCTACAGCCAGCGCGAACAGGAGGGGCGAGAGCGGGCATCCCTGCCTAGTACCCCTAGCCAGCCCTATAGGTCGAGACAGCTCACCGTTCACTCTAATTCTAGCCGACGGTGATGAATACAGCAGCTGTATCCAGGCCACAAACTGCGGACCAAACCCCATACATTCCAACACCTGCCAGAGATATCCCCACTCAACACTGTCAAACGCCTTATGGGCATCTAGTGATACAATCACTCTTCGACCACCGTTATCAGACTCTACCTGCATATTTACATATAACCTCCGCAAATTGATCGCCGTGGATCTGTCAGGCATAAAGCCAGATTGGTCCGAATGCACCAGACTCGCAATAACACTAGAGAGTCGGAGAGCCAACACCTTGGCCAGAAGCTTGACATCAATAGTTAGTAAAGAAATTGGGCGGTACGACTCCCGTTTCCCCAACTCCTTATCCTCCTTTGGAATAACCACTATTATGGCCTCTCTCATAGAGGCTGGCAAGCACCCACAGGACCTAGCTTCCTCCAGTACCATTTTTAATCTAGGAATCAACACTTCTGCCAACCCTTTATAGATCTCAGCGGGTAGCCCATCGACCCCAGGCGCCTTCCCATTAGCCATAGACATCAATGCCCGACTCAATTCCTCCTCAGTGATAGGGGCCTCAAGGCTCTCCCTATCTGCCTCATTCAGTCTCGGCAAATCCAGACCTTCCAAGAAAGTCAGTGTGTCCTCGACCGATTCACCAGCCCAAGAGGAATACAAATCTGCATAGAAGTCCGCAAAGGCCCTCAAAATTTCAGGCGTTTCCGTTATTCTACCTCCACTTAGAGATCCCAAAGAGTGTATATATGAAGAACTTCTCTGAGCAGCAGCCACTACCGACAGCAAATGACCCACTGTTTCTCCCTCCTGATAAAACAACACCCTTTGGAAATCCCGCTTCCTCTCAGCTTTGCCTAGCAGAATTTTTTCCAAATGATCTTGTGCGTTTTTCATCCTTCTCTCTGCCTCAGGGGTTCCCAGTGTGGCCATCCCATCTTCTGCTTCCTTCAACTCCTCAACTGCCGCTTTTTCTGCCTCTCTCGTCCTCCGCTTACACCTACTAATGTCCCTAAACAGTAGTCCCCTCAGGTACGCCTTCATTGCATCCCAAATTGTAAGAGCGTCGGTACTTCCATCATTTAAAAGAAAAAATTCTGCCACCTCCCTTCCTATACTTTCCAACTCAATACTCTGTAACCAATTAGGATGAATCTTCCATTCTCTCCCACTTAGCGAGCGAGCCCCCTCCAATCTAACTTCTACTTCAATTGGACTATGGTCCGACAAGGCCCTTGGCAGATATCTCACCTCCCCAACCAGTGTGTCCAAAATCCTGTTACCCAGAGCCATATCAATCCTAGAGAGCGTGGCATGCGCTGGTGAATAACATGAGTACCCTCTCTCTCCAACGTGTCTAACCCTCCAAAGATCAATCATGCCTATCTCCTGTATATAGGTGCCAAATGTTGTTATATGTCCCTCCGACCTATTCTGAGTATTCTTATTTTTGTCCCAATAATCATCACAGATGTTGTTTAGATCTCCGATAATTATTAACGGTGTCGGTCCCCATCTTTCCACTCGCTCCATTACTTCTCTGATTTTCCTGCTAGAGTAGGGAGGCGGAATATACATCGCGGCAACACACAGCATCACTCCATACAATATACACCGTATTAGTACGTACTGCCCCTCCACATCCACATATACCTTCACCTCCTCATACTGAACTCCCGCTGGAACCAAGATTGAGACTCCTCTTGCGTACGTGGAGAAGGTAGAATGATAACCCTTCTGAATCCACCGTCTATTCAGGACATCCACCTTCTCCCTTACCAAATGTGTCTCCAGCAAGCATATCATTGAGGCCCGTTGGTCTCTTGCATATTGCAAACACGCTGCACGTCTGGATTTCTCCCCTAGGCCTCTCACATTCCAGCTCAAAATTTTAAAACGGGTCCCCATCACTTGACTCATCTTCACTAAAAGTATCATCATTTTTGAGAACAAGCTGTCCAACTACCCTCCCCGCCCCTCCCAACTCCCCCTCCCCCCCATCCCCCCTCACACCTAACCTTTCCACCTCTTTTCAAGAGTGGGGCATCATCGCCCATAGCTAACACTCCGTTTGGCATTACCTTCCCAACCCTCCTCCCACCACTGTACATAACAGGATTTTTTCAGACATTTTGAAAAATAACATGTCTCAAAATATTTCAAACATAGATTTATTTACACACGCAAGAAACCTGCATACACTTAAAATATGCCGCTTACCCTTCCTCCCTCCTTCCCAGCATCCATTACACCATCCCTTTAACTTTAACTGAATACAATCCAGCTCCCTTCTTCACCACCCATACCCCCTGGTTTGTCAATCACATGACTCTATGCCCCCTGACAAATAAGTAACCAAAATCAGACTCTTCCCACAGTTTCAGTCTCCTTTTCCTTTAAGCTTTTTAGCATTAATATCGATCCACTGGGTAGCTTCCTCCGGCTTCTGAAAAAAATGAATTTTATCAAACGCCACCACCCTCAGTCTTGCTGGAAACATCATGGAATACTGCACTCCCAGTTCTCTCAGCCGTCTCTTGATACCCGTGAACATCATCCGTTGTCTCTGCACCAAAGTAGAATAGTCTGGGTATATAGCAAACTTTTGGCCTTCAACTGTCAGATCCGTCATGTCTCTGGCCTTCCTCAGGATAATGTCTCTGTCTCTATAATTTAGAATTTTGGCAAGCATGGTACGGGGATTCGCTCCAGGGACAGGTGGTTTCGGTGGGACCCTATGCGCTCTTTCTACCGCGAACACTTTTGTTAGCGCCATATCTCCAAAAGTCTCTAACAGCCAGTTTTCAATATACTCCGTTGGATTCCTCCCTTCAGCTTTTTCAGGGATGCCCACTATGCGGATATTATTTCTTCTGGACCTGTTCTCAAGGTCCTCATTTTTTGCCGCCAATTCAGCTATTGCTTGAGTGAACTTTTTCTCTGCTTTTTGCAGCTGCACTATATGGTCTTCTGCAGTGCTCACTCTCTCCTCTACCTCCCCCACACGTTTGTCAATCTTCTGCATGGCTGCGTTTATCTGGGCTGTGTCTCCCTTAACCTCCTGTATCTGTAAGGTCAGAGACTGTTTACATGAAGAAACTAGCGCAAAAACGTCTCTTAGGGTAGGCTCAGCTTCTGGCGCCATTTCCTCGGGTCCCCCTTCTGCCACCGCCATTTTACTCTCCTTTCTCCCCTGTTGTACCTCATGTTCTCCTGCTGGGCTCTCCTCCTCCTCCTCTTCGGTATCAGCTCCGGCTCCCTCCTCAGCGGCCTCCGCTCTCGCAAACTGCTGGAGCTTTGCCGCCACCTCCATGCGCTTTCTGCATGCGGCGTTCTCCTTGTCTGCCTTCTCCCTTGTGTCGGCGCCATCTTGGATAGCGCCTGCCTCCCCGGCTCCCGCGTCCTTCTGCCGTCTCCTTGTCATTTTTGCTGGTTTAAGCGCTACCGCTCAGCGCTACCGGGCTCTCCGAGTCTCCCCGCACCGATAAGCCCCTTCAGGGACCAAACAGCAGCGGCTCTGCAGGATTTTAAGGTGTACAGCGGCGGGAGCTCACAGCCGCACGTCCGCTCACATGGACTCTCAGGCCACACCCCCCCTTCTATGTAACTTTAATAAAATTTATTTATATTTATTACTTTCGTATAGAACTCCATTTTTTTCTTTGTTGTTTCAAATAATGATACCTGCATTTTTGCAGTTTTTTTTTAACACCCATTCAAGCCAATGGGTGAAAAACGCTGCAAAAATGCTGAAAGAAGTGACATGCTCTATGCCCATAAAAAGCAAAACACAAAATCCTGATGACACAAAAACCCAATGTGTCTGCATGAGATTTCTGAAATCTCACAGGCTTTGCTGGTACTGTAAAAGGCAGCTGAAAATTAGCATACAACAGCAGCAAAAATACGAAGAAAAAAAAAACCCCCAGTGTGAACATACCCTTAAAATGGATTTTACAGGCTATACAAATGAATTCTACAAGCATTTAGCTGACAAAATTTTCCCATTGTAAGAGCCGATTTTTAGTAGACTGTCTCAAGGAGATCCCATTTTTCCTTCTGCGAATATGGCCTACATTAAATTATTGCTGAAACCAGAGAAAGACCCTCTATACCCCAACTCATATAGGCCAATCTCTCTCATTAACTCTAACATTAAAATCATATCCAAAATAATGGCTGATAGGTTGGCTTCTATTCTACCTCACCTCATATTCTCCGTACAGGCAGGTTTTGTGAAAGGTCACTTGGCCACGCTGGACATCAGAAAAGTACTTCTGGTACTGGATAAGGTTCATTCCTCATCTGACTTAAAAGGTTCCCCTGCGATCATCTCATTAGATGTGGAAATGGCCTTTGATAACATTAGTTGCGAGTGGTTATATAGGGTCTTAATCAAAATGTCTTTAACAGGCCTCTTCTTTAATTACATACATAATTTATCCTCTTCTCCAAAGGATCAGGTATACACTCCGGGACTTTTGTCAACTCCCTTCCCTCGCGAAAAAGTTATGAGACAGGGAGATCCATTGTCCCCCCTTCCTCTTCTACTTAGCACTGGAACCCTTAGTTCACATCTTATCAGATCCAAATACCTTTTTCAGGGATCCATATTAATAAATCAATTCAGGCAGCCTTTTTTGTGGATGACGTGATTCTATTTATGTCCGATCCCATTCATCATTTGCCTATAGTGCTCGACTTGCTTAAGAGTTTTGGTTCTTACTCCGGCTTTAAGATTAATGTAAAAAAACGTGAAATACTTCCACTAACTGAGAGAGGAATAAAACTTCACTCAATTTGGTATTTGGGTGGCATAACATTAGCTCCATCGTACATCACTTATCTGGGAATTAAAATAGGTCGATTACCAACATCTCCATACACCCTAAATTGTTCTCCTATAAAAAAAATTACTACTCAGCTAAAGGCATGGAAAGATTTATCTTTATCTTTTATGGGGAGGGCACACTTGGTGAGAATGATTAGTATAGCCAGGCTCATGTATCAACTACAAACTTTACCATTACTTCTGAAATACTCCGATGTCACCATACTCAATAGGGCCTTCAGCCACTTTACAGTATATGGAGAGGTAAATGTCCTAGGATTAAGACAACGGAGGCATCAATTTTCCAAGTATTAGAAACTACAATCTTGCCTGCCACTCCCGCTATATAATCGAATGGCTTCACAAGAAACATGTGTCTCTCCCCAGGGTCCTGGTCATCACAGTAATGTTGCTTTCCCCACGGGGAGAGTGATGTTACGTTTGGAGGCAATGAAGGATAACTGCATCCAGGCAGGGGCGGATTATCAGAGGGTCAATATGGGCGGTAGCCCAGGGCCCAGTGGTCTGGGGGGGGCCCTGGGCTACCGCAGATTAACCCTCTGATAATAATCCTCTGTGACTGCCCGCTGCCGGCATTTATGGGCCCCCGGACCCGGTGGGCAGAGAGAGAGGGTCCGCATTGGGCCCCTTCTCATCTGCTCACCGGGCCCCTTACGGCGCTGCGGCGGTTTCCTATTGATGTGCGGGCGCGCGCCCGCATGTCAATAGTTAACAACAACAGCCGCCAGCCAATTGGAGGCTGGCAGCTGATGTCGGCCGCAGTGCACACGTCGCCGGCGTCTGACGTCATTGTCAGTCGCCGGCGAGTGTGCGCTGCTGCAGGGAGCTCATCGCCTGGAGCGCGGACAGGTGAGGAGACTGCTTGTTTTTTTTTTTTTTGTTTTGTTTTTTTGGATCAGTTATCGGTGGACACACTGGGGGGCAATGCTGGAGGACACACTGGGGGGCAATGCTGGAGGACACACTGGGGGGCAATGCTGGAGGACACACTGGGGGGCAATGCTGGAGACACTGGGGCAGATTGGAGGACACACTGGGGGCAATGCTGGAGACAGTAGGGCAGATTGGAGGACACACTGGGGGGCAATGCTGGAGACACTGGGGCAGATTGGAGGACACACTAAGGGCAATGCTGGAAACACTGGGGCAGATTGGAGGACACACTGGGGGCAATGCTGGAGACACTGGGGCAGATTGGAGGACACACTGGGGGGCAATGCTGGAGACACTGGGGCAGATTGGAGGACACACTAAGGGCAATGCTGGAGACACTGGGGAAGATTGGAGGACACACTGGGGGCAATGCTGGAGACAGTGAGGCAGATTGGAGGACACACTGGGGGCAATGCTGGAGACAGTGGGGCAGATTGGAGGACACTGGGGGGGCAATGCTGGAGGACACAGTGGGGCAGATTGCTGGAGACAGTGGGGCAGATTGCTGGAGACAGTGGGGCAGATTGCTGGAGACAGTGGGGCAGATTGCTGGAGACAGTGAGGGGGGCAATGCTGGAGACACTGGGGCAGATTGGAGGACACACTGGGGGCAATGCTGGGGACAGTGGGGCAGATTGGAGGACACACTGGGGGGCAATGCTGGAGACACTGGGGCAGATTGGAGGACACACTGGGGGCAATGCTGGAGACAGTGGGGCAATGCTGGAGACAGTGGGGCAGATTGCTGGAGGACACACTGGGGGCAATGCTGGAGACAGTGGGGCAGATTGCTGGAGACAGTGGGGCAGATTGCTGGAGACAGTGGGGCAGATTGCTGGAGACAGTGGGGCAGATTGCTGGAGACAGTGGGGCAGAATGCTGGAGACAGTGAGGCAGATTGGAGGACACACTGGGGGGGGCAATGCTGGAGACACTGGGGCAGATTGGAGGACACACTGGGGGCAATGCTGGAGACAGTGGGGCAGATTGGAGGACACACTGGGGGGCAATGCTGGAGACACTGGGGCAGATTGGAGGACACACTGGGGGCAATGCTGGAGACAGTGGGGCAGATTGCTGGAGGACACACTGGGGGGCAATGCTGGAGGACACACTGGGGGCAATGCTGGAGACAGTGGGGCAGATTGGAGGACACACTGGGGGGGCAATGCTGGAGACACTGGGGCAGATTGGAGGACACACTGGGGGCAATGCTGGAGACAGTGGGGCAGATTGGAGGACACACTGGGGGGCAATGCTGGAGACACTGGGGCAGATTGGAGGACACACTGGGGGCAATGCTGGAGACAGTGGGGCAATGCTGGAGACAGTGGGGCAGATTGCTGGAGGACACACTGGGGGGCAATGCTGGAGGACACACTGGGGGCAATGCTGGAGACAGTGGGGCAGATTGCTGGAGACAGTGGGGCAGATTGCTGGAGACAGTGGGGCAGATTGCTGGAGACAGTGGGGCAGATTGCTGGAGACAGTGGGGCAGAATGCTGGAGACAGTGGGGCAGATTGGAGGACACACTGGGGGGGCAATGCTGGAGACACTGGGGCAGATTGGAGGGCACACTGGGGGCAATGCTGGAGACAGTGGGGCAGATTGGAGGACACACTGGGGGGCAATGCTGGAGACACTGGGGCAGATTGGAGGACACACTGGGGGCAATGCTGGAGACAGTGGGGCAGATTGCTGGAGGACACACTGGGGGGCAATGCTGGAGGACACACTGGGGGGGCAATGCTGGAGACAGTGGGGCAGATTGCTGGAGACAGTGGGGCAGATTGCTGGAGACAGTGGGGCAGATTGCTGGAGGACATACTGGGGGCAGATTGCTGGAGGACACACTGGGGGCAGATTGCTGGAGGACACACTGGGGGCAGATTGCTGGAGGACACACTGGGGGCAGATTGCTGGAGGACACACTGGGGGCAGATTGCTGGAGGACACACTGGGGGCAGATTGCTGGAGGACACACTGGGGGCAGATTGCTGGAGGACACACTGGGGGCAGATTGCTGGAGACACTGGGGCAGATGATTGCTGGACACACTGGGGCAATGCTGGATACACTGGGGCAGATGATTGCTGGACACACTGAGGCAATGCTGGAGACACTGGGCCAGATTGCTGGACACACTGGTGGTAATATGCTGGACACACTGGGGCAGATTGCTGGACACACTGTCTGGGGGCAATATGCTGGACATACTGGGGCAGATTGCTGGACACACTGGGGGTAATATGCTGGACACACTGGGGGCAGGACTGGAGGCATGGGCAGAATGTAGACACGGGGCATGATTGGAGACATGGGGCAGGATTGGATCATGGGGCAGGATGGATACGATGGAGACAGATGGGGCAGGATGGGGAGATCATATGGTGTAGAATGGATACTCATGAGTGCAGGATGGGAGAACATATGGCTGGAGCCAGGAATGAGATAAACGGGGCCAGGGTGGGGAATATTATTACCATAGGGGCTAATTAAGGGATATTATTACTGCAGTGATGTATTTATTTTATTTTTTGAGTATACTGTTTTAAATGGGGGGGCGGTCCGGTTATTGTGCAGAGTGACACTATATCGCCTTTTTATCTTCATGTGGTGTAATGTAGAAGTTGTGAAAAATTAAGTAATGTGTTCTGCAAGTGGAGCTCGAGATAACTGTGTTATTTCCTGCAGAAAAGAGTCCTGGCTGGAAGAAATGATGGCGGTCTGTGCAGGATGAAAGATGAAGGAGTTCACCTAGAGACATCACTGGTGAGTCAGTGTTGCCTATACACTACATAGTTATTAAGGTTGAAGGAAGACTATATGTCCATCTAGTTCAACCCATAGCCTAACCTAACATGCCCTAACATGTTGATCCAGAGGAAGGCAAAAAAACCCCATGTGCAAAGAGTAAGCTCCACATTGGGGAAAAAAATTCCTTCCCGACTCCACATACGGCAATCAGACTAGTTCCCTGGATCAACGCCCTATCAAGGAATCTAGTGTATATACCCTGTAACATTATACTTTTCCAGAAAGGTATCCAGTCCCCTCTTAAATTTAAGTAACGAATCACTCATTACAACATCACATGGCAGAGAGTTCCATAGTCTCACTGCTCTTACAGTAAAGAATCCATGTCTGTTATTATGCTTAAACCTTTTTTCCTCCAACCGCAGAGGATGCCCCCTTGTCCCTGTTTCAGGTCTATGATTAAAAAGATCATCAGAAAGGTCTTTGTACTGTCCCCTCATATATTTATACATTAAAATGAGATCACCCCTTAGTCTTCGTTTTTCCAAACTAAATAGCCCCAAGTGTAATAACCTATCTTGGTATTGCAGACCCCCCAGTCCTCTAATAACCTTGGTCGCTCTTCTCTGCACCCGCTCCAGTTCAGCTATGTCTTTCTTATACACCGGAGACCAGAACTGTGCACAGTATTCTAAGTGTGGTCGAACTAGTGACTTGTATAGAGGTAAAATTATATTCTCCTCATGAGCATCTATGCCTCTTTTAATGCATCCCATTATTTTATTTGCCTTTGTAGCAGCTGCCTGACACTGGCCACTGAATTTAAGTTTGTCATCCACCCATACACCCAGGTCTTTTTCATTGACGGTTTTGCCCAGAGTTTTAGAATTAAGCACATAATTATACATCTTATTACTTCTACCCAAGTGCATGACCTTACATTTATCCCCATTAAAGCTCATTTGCCATTTATCAGCCCAAGCTTCTAGTTTACATAAATCATCCTGTAGTATAAAATTGTCCTCCTCTGTATTGATTACCCTGCAGAGTTTAGTGTCATCTGCAAATATTGAAATTCTACTCTGAATGCCCCCTACAAGGTCATTAATAAATATGTTAAAAAGAAGAGGGCCCAATACTGACCCCTGTGGTACCCCACTGCTAACCGCTACCCAGTCCGAGTGTGCTCCATTAATAACCACCCTTTGTTTCCTATCCCTGAGCCAGCTCTCAACCCACTTGCACATATTTTCCCCTATCCCCATTATTCTCATTTTATGTATCAACCTTTTGTGTGGCACCGTATCAAAAGCTTTTGAAAAGTCCATATACACTACATCCACTGGGTTCCCTTGGTCCAATCCGGAACTTACCTCTTCATAGAACTGATCAAATTAGTCTGACATGAACGGTCCCTAGTAAACCCGTGCTGATACTGGGTCATGAGGTTATTCCTCTTCAGATACTCCAGTATAGCGTCCCTTAGAATGCCCTCCAGGATTTTACCCACAGTAGAGGTTAAGCTTACTGGCCTATAGTTTCCGAGTTCAGTTTTTGTTCCCTTTTTGAATATTGGCACCACATTTGCTATACGCCAGTCCTGTGGCACAAACCCTGTTATTATGGAGTCTTTAAAGATTAAAAATAATGGTCTATCAATGACTGTACTTAATTCCTGCAGTACTCGAGGGTGTATCCCATCCGGGCCCGGAGATTTGTCAATTTTAGTGATTTTTAGACGCCGCCGCACTTCCTGCTGGGTTAAGCAGGTGACATTTAATTGGGAATTTTTATCACTAGACATTTTGTCTGCCATGGGATTTTCTTGTGTAAATACTGATGAAAAAAGTCATTTAGCATATTGGCTTTTTCCTCATCCACCATCTCACCCAGACTATTTTTAAGGGGGCCAACACTATCATTTTTTAGTTTCTTACTATTTATGTAGTTAAAGAATATTTTAGGATTATTTTTACTCTCTCTGGCAATGAGTCTCTCTGTCTCAATCTTTGCTGCCTTGATTTGCTTTTTACAGAATTTATTTAATTTTCTGTATTTATTTAATGCCTCCTCGCTACCTACTTCCTTTAATTCTCTAAATGCTTTCTTTTTGTCCCTTATTGCGCCCCTTACAGCTCTATTTAGCCATATTGGTTTCCTCCTATTTCTAATATGTTTATTCCCATACGGTATATACTGTGCACAGGTCCTATCCAGGATGCTAATAAACGTCTCCCATTTTCTCTGTGTATTTTTGTGTCTCAGGATATCGTCCCAGTTAATTGCACCAAGATCCTCTCTCATCCGTTTGAAATTTGCCCTCCTGAAGTTTAGTGTCCTTGTAACCCCTCTACTACACATCTTTTTAAAGGATACATGAAAACTTATTATTTTGTGATCGCTATTTCCCAAGTAACCCCCAACACTTATATTTGATATGCGGTCTGGCCTGTTGGTTAATATTAGGTCTAGCAGTGCCCCCCTTCTTGTTGGGTCCTGAACCAGTTGTGAAAGGTAATTGTCTCTCATAATTGTCAAAAACCGATTACCTTTGCTGGAACTGCAGGTTTCTGTTCCCCAATCTATTTCAGGGTAGTTGAAGTCCCCCATAATAATGACTTCTCCTTGAGTCGCAGCTTCATCTATTTGCTTTACTAGGATATTCTCCATTGCTTCCATTATTTTTGGAGATTTATAACAAACCCCTATCAGTAATTTATTATTTTTTCCCCCTCCCCTTATCTCCACCCACAGGGATTCTACATTTTCATTAAATTCACCTATATTATCGCGCAGGATGGGTTTTAAGGATGATTTTACATATAGACACACCCCTCTCCCTCGCTTATCTGTACGGTCATTTCTGAACAGGCTATAGCCCTGCAAGTTAACAGCCCAGTCATGGCTCTCATCCAGCCACGTTTCAGATATCCCCACCATGTCATAATTATGCTCCAACAACATTAGTTCTAATTCGTCCATTTTGTTGGCGAGGCTTCTGGCATTAGTATACATGCACTTTATGTTCCTCTCTGTACTTCTATTTCTTAAATTATTAACTGTTCTGACCCCACCCCCCATGCCACCGCCACCCCCAACTTCCTTATTTGTGCCCAGGACTCTGTCTGCACTATCTTCCCCTCCTATAAAATGAATACCCTCCCCCCCAATTCCTAGTTTAAACACTCCTCCAACCTTCTAGCCATTCTCTCCCCCAGCACAGCTGCACCCTCCCCATTGAGGTGCAGCCCGTCCCTAGCGTAGAGCCTGTAGCCAACTGAGAAGTCGGCCCAGTTCTGCAGGAACCCAAACCCCTCTTTCCTACACCAATTCTTGAGCCACTTATTAACCTCCCTAATCTCCCGTTGCCTCTCTGGCGTGGCACGTGGTACCGGCAGTATTTCGGAAAATACCACGTTGGAGGTCCTTGCTTTCAGCTTGCAGCCTAATTCCCTGAAATCATCTTTAAGGACCTTCCACCTACCTCTAACTTTGTCATTAGTGCCAATGTGCACCATGACCGCTGGGTCCTCACCAGCCCCTCCCAATAATCTGTCCACCCGATCAGCGATGTGTCGGACTCGAGCGCCAGGTAGGCAGCACACTGTTCGACGATCCCTGTCTTTGTGACAGATTGCCCTATCTGTTCCCCTAATAATTGAGTCGCCCACTACCAGCACCTGTCTGGCCTGCCCTGCTCTCCTATTTCCCTCCTTACTGGAGCAGTCACTCCTCCGGCTTTCAGAGGACATGCCTGGCTGCAGCAGTGCTACCCCTGTACTGGCACCCCCCTCATCTGCCAACTTAGCAAACTTATTGGGGTGTTCCAGATCAGGACTAGCCTCCCTGGCACTCTTCCCTCTACCCCGCTTCCTAACTGTCACCCAGCTTGCTACTTCATTGTCCTGCAGCTCCATCCCACCATCCCCCCCTCATCTGTCCCATTGAGCGTCTGCTCCGTGAGCAGAAGACTCCTCTCCATGTTGTCTATGGATCTCAGTGTTGCCAGCTGCACATTTAGAGTCAAAATCTGGGTTTCCAAATGCACAACGTGCTCACATCTCGCACAGCAGTATGCACCCTCGATCGGCTGCTCAAGGACTGCATACATGTGGCAAGATGTGCACTGGATGGCATTAACAATCGTGGAGCACATTTCCTAATGGGGATTGCACCAGACAGAACAGTTCAATAAAAAAAATAAATAAATACAAAGTATTGATAAAAATCAGACAGCAATTCAGTAATTCCTCCCCTGAAAACTCCCTGACTCCAAAGTCACTGAATCACAAGTCACACTTACCGGCGTCCACACTTACGCTCTGGTCACACTCAGCTCGCTCACACTCGCTCTGCTGAAGATTTATAGAGATTTTTTTTTTTTTTTTTTTTTCCTAGTTCCCCTCAACAGCAATCAACCTTGCTGTTCAAATGCACTTTCAAAAAGGACTTGAGCCCCAAACAGCTGCCCCTTATAAACCCTTAACTATGAGCCCCCACCCTAAGTTAACCCTTATGAATATAGCTACCCCCAATTCAGCAACTCACACCAATTCACACAGGTATTTGTTAAAGGCTTTCCAAATACCTCTTCACTGAATCACAAGTCACACTTACCGGCGTCCACACTTACGCTCTGGTCACACTCAGCTCGCTCACACTCGCTCTGCTGAAGATTTATAGAGATTTTTTTTTTTTTTTTTTTTTCCTAGTTCCCCTCAACAGCAATCAACCTTGCTGTTCAAATGCACTTTCAAAAAGGACTTGAGCCCCAAACAGCTGCCCCTTATAAACCCTTAACTATGAGCCCCCACCCTAAGTTAACCCTTATGAATATAGCTACCCCCAATTCAGCAACTCACACCAATTCACACAGGTATTTGTTAAAGGCTTTCCAAATACCTCTTCACTGAATCACAAGTCACACTTACCGGCGTCCACACTTACGCTCTGGTCACACTCAGCTCGCTCACACTCGCTCTGCTGAAGATTTATAGAGATTTTTTTTTTTTTTTTTTTTTCCTAGTTCCCCTCAACAGCAATCAACCTTGCTGTTCAAATGCACTTTCAAAAAGGACTTGAGCCCCAAACAGCTGCCCCTTATAAACCCTTAACTATGAGCCCCCACCCTAAGTTAACCCTTATGAATATAGCTACCCCCAATTCAGCAACTCACACCAATTCACACAGGTATTTGTTAAAGGCTTTCCAAATACCTCTTCACTGAATCACAAGTCACACTTACCGGCGTCCACACTTACGCTCTGGTCACACTCAGCTCGCTCACACTCGCTCTGCTGAAGATTTATAGAGATTTTTTTTTTTTTTTTTTTTTCCTAGTTCCCCTCAACAGCAATCAACCTTGCTGTTCAAATGCACTTTCAAAAAGGACTTGAGCCCCAAACAGCTGCCCCTTATAAACCCTTAACTATGAGCCCCCACCCTAAGTTAACCCTTATGAATATAGCTACCCCCAATTCAGCAACTCACACCAATTCACACAGGTATTTGTTAAAGGCTTTCCAAATACCTCTTCACTGAATCACAAGTCACACTTACCGGCGTCCACACTTACGCTCTGGTCACACTCAGCTCGCTCACACTCGCTCTGCTGAAGATTTATAGAGATTTTTTTTTTTTTTTTTTTTCCTAGTTCCCCTCAACAGCAATCAACCTTGCTGTTCAAATGCACTTTCAAAAAGGACTTGAGCCCCAAACAGCTGCCCCTTATAAACCCTTAACTATGAGCCCCCACCCTAAGTTAACCCTTATGAATATAGCTACCCCCAATTCAGCAACTCACACCAATTCACACAGGTATTTGTTAAAGGCTTTCCAAATACCTCTTCACTGAATCACAAGTCACACTTACCGGCGTCCACACTTACGCTCTGGTCACACTCAGCTCGCTCACACTCGCTCTGCTGAAGATTTATAGAGATTTTTTTTTTTTTTTTTTTTTCCTAGTTCCCCTCAACAGCAATCAACCTTGCTGTTCAAATGCACTTTCAAAAAGGACTTGAGCCCCAAACAGCTGCCCCTTATAAACCCTTAACTATGAGCCCCCACCCTAAGTTAACCCTTATGAATATAGCTACCCCCAATTCAGCAACTCACACCAATTCACACAGGTATTTGTTAAAGGCTTTCCAAATACCTCTTCACTGAATCACAAGTCACACTTACCGGCGTCCACACTTACGCTCTGGTCACACTCAGCTCGCTCACACTCGCTCTGCTGAAGATTTATAGAGATTTTTTTTTTTTTTTTTTTTTCCTAGTTCCCCTCAACAGCAATCAACCTTGCTGTTCAAATGCACTTTCAAAAAGGACTTGAGCCCCAAACAGCTGCCCCTTATAAACCCTTAACTATGAGCCCCCACCCTAAGTTAACCCTTATGAATATAGCTACCCCCAATTCAGCAACTCACACCAATTCACACAGGTATTTGTTAAAGGCTTTCCAAATACCTCTTCACTGAATCACAAGTCACACTTACCGGCGTCCACACTTACGCTCTGGTCACACTCAGCTCGCTCACACTCGCTCTGCTGAAGATTTATAGAGATTTTTTTTTTTTTTTTTTTTCCTAGTTCCCCTCAACAGCAATCAACCTTGCTGTTCAAATGCACTTTCAAAAAGGACTTGAGCCCCAAACAGCTGCCCCTTATAAACCCTTAACTATGAGCACCCACCCTAAGTTAACCCTTATGAATATAGCTACCCCCAATTCAGCAACTCACACCAATTCACACAGGTATTTGTTAAAGGCTTTCCAAATACCTCTTCACTGAATCACAAGTCACACTTACCGGCGTCCACACTTACGCTCTGGTCACACTCAGCTCGCTCACACTCGCTCTGCTGAAGATTTATAGAGATTTTTTTTTTTTTTTTTTTTTCCTAGTTCCCCTCAACAGCAATCAACCTTGCTGTTCAAATGCACTTTCAAAAAGGACTTGAGCCCCAAACAGCTGCCCCTTATAAACCCTTAACTATGAGCCCCCACCCTAAGTTAACCCTTATGAATATAGCTACCCCCAATTCAGCAACTCACACCAATTCACACAGGTATTTGTTAAAGGCTTTCCAAATACCTCTTCACTGAATCACAAGTCACACTTACCGGCGTCCACACTTACGCTCTGGTCACACTCAGCTCGCTCACACTCGCTCTGCTGAAGATTTATAGAGATTTTTTTTTTTTTTTTTTTCCTAGTTCCCCTCAACAGCAATCAACCTTGCTGTTCAAATGCACTTTCAAAAAAAAGCCTGACACTATACACTGTATACTATATACAGCGGTCCTGTGTATAATGTCACCAGTGATCACTGTATTACCTCTACACAGACACTGCATTCTAAGTACAGATCTCCTGTGAATACTGGCACTTATGGTGATAGTATTGTGTTTTTTGTTTTTTTATTACTGATCAGTATTGTGGTACTCAGTCACTATGTGGTGGTAATATGTGGTCTGGAAATGGTGTTGTGGTATTTGTCCCTTGTATGTGCTATTTGGTCACCAAGTGGTAATATGTGGTCTTGACATGGTGCAGTGGTATTTGTTCCTTGTATGTGATATTATTCGATCACTGTGGTTGTAATTTGTGGTCTGATCATGGTGCGGTGATATTTGTTCCTTGTATGTGATATTATTCGATCACTGTGGTTGTAATTTGTGGTCTGGTCACGGTGCGGTGGTATTTGTTCCTTGTATGTGATATTATTGGTCAAGATATACCTAAATTGTATTGCAGATTTTAACAAATATTTAATAGGTTACAGTAGAGTAGGGCCCGGCCATTTTTCTGGAATAATCTGGTTCGGGTATATCATGACCCCCGTCACATGACCCCCGTCACATGACCCGGGGGGCCCACAGTGTGTGAACAGCCCGGGGCCCTGGCTACCCTTAATCCACCCCTGCATCCAGGTAACACAATGCATGTGTGGCACCCCTAGGGGTATTTGCCACAAAAATAGTTACTGACAGTAAGTACAAATACTAAAATAGCAAGACTGCACTACCACCTCCGGCCAGAAGGGGGAGCTCCAGAGACTCCCCTTGATCCATTCTGGTCTGAGAGAAGAAATGGCAGTTGGGCCAAGGAGCTGATAGTGAGAGGTCATACAGTTGAATCTCTAACAGCCCTGTGACTGTTACCAGGCCTAAATCACCGGCCTGAGGAGAAGAGGGATAGAGAAAAAGGACATTGTGAGAACCGGGTAGCATTAATCACTACCCAGAACAGGCGCAAAGACGGATACCGGATCCGTGGCTGTATTCATTATATATAATACAGCAACCGGAAAAACGTGAGGTGATATCAGCTTCACTAGGGTCGGATGCAGCAACAGACACAGAGTTCAGCGGTACTCCCAGAGGGGGTAAACCGATAAAAGGACTCGGGTTGCCCGTCGAACCAGGACCCGGAGGGGACAGATTGGGCCGGCAGCCAGTTCACATACAGCAGCAGGGCCACACAGAAATTGCGCACAATAAGAGGCGAAGACCCCGGCAGGGTCAAAGTAACTCAGAGTTCCCATACAGACTCCGGTGACAGGACTGGTTGTAAATCCTTTTATGTTAAAGTAAACTGGTTAAATGTTTCAGTGCCTCAGTCTTTCATTTGGACAATAGCCATCTATCCAGGATCAGGATCGTCACCGCTGGGAGAACCTGCTGCTGATCAAGTAAGTGCCTGTCCCCTCATGATACCCCTTACACTGTGCATTGCCTGAGGCCACAGCACCGGGTCAATCCACCCGTGACATCCCCCTCAAGAGACAGACTCCATTGGTCCGGTGCTGGGTATCCCGGTCTCCTGGGCGTCACAATTGGCGTCACGAACAGGATCTAGCCAGCCCGTATACCGGGTATTGTGTGCCGTGATTGGAGCCCAAAACTGTGAAAACTGGGATGAAAAATCTTGAAAATTGACTTTATTAACCCCTTCAAGACCCAGCCTATTTTGACCTTAAAGACCTTGCCGTTTTTTGCAATTCTGACCAGTGTCCCTTTATGCGGTAATAACTCAGGAACGCTTCAACGGATCCTAGCGGTTCTGAGATTGTTTTTTCGTGACATATTGGGCTTCATGTTAGTGGTAAATTTAGGTCAATAAATTCTGCATTTATTTGTGATAAACACGGAAATTTGGCGAAAATTTCGCAATTTTCACATTTTGAATTTTTATTCTGTTAAACCAGAGAGATATGTGACACAAAATAGTTAATAAATAACATTTCCCACATGTTTACTTTACATCAGCACAATTTTGGAAACAAAATTTTTTTTTGTTAGGAAGTTATAAGGGTTAAAATTCGACCAGCGATTTGTCATTTTTACAACGAAATTTACAAAACCATTTTTTTTAGGGACCACCTCACATTTGAAGTCAGTTTGAGGGGTCTATATGGCTGAAAATACCCAAAAGTGACACCATTCTAAAAACTGCACCCCTCAAGGTACTCAAAACCACATTCAAGAAGTTTATTAACCCTTCAGGTGCTTCACAGCAGCAGAAGCAACATGGAAGGAAAAAATGAACATTTAACTTTTTAGTCACAAAAATTATCTTTTAGCAACAATTTTTTTATTTTCCCAATGGTAAAAGGAGAAACTGAACCACGAAAGTTGTTGTCCAATTTGTCCTGAGTACGCTGATACCTCATATGTGGGGGTAAACCACTGTTTTGGCGCATGGCAGGGCTTGGAAGGGAAGGAGCGCCATTTGACTTTTTGAATCAAAAATTGGCTCCACTCTTTAGCGGACACCATGTCACGTTTGGAGAGCCCCCGTGTGCCTAAAAATTGGAGCTCCCCCACAAGTGACCCCATTTTGGAAACTAGACGCCCCAAGGAACTTATCTAGATGCATAGTGAGCACTTTGAACCCCCAGGTGCTTCACAAATTGATCCGTAAAAATGAAAAAGTACTTTTTTTTCACAAAAAAATTCTTTTAGCCTCAATTTTTTCATTTTCACATGGGCAACAGGATAAAATGGATCCTAAAATGAGTTGGGCAATTTCTCCTGAGTACACCAATACCTCACATGTGGAGGTAAACCACTGTTTGGGCACATGGTAAGGCTCGGAAGGGAAGGAGCGCCATTTGACTTTTTGAATGAAAAATTATTTCCATCGTTAGCGGACACCATGTCGCGTTTGGATAGCTCCTGTGTGCCTAAACATTGGCGCTCCCCCACAAGTGACCCCATTTTGGAAACTAGACCCCCCAAGGAACTAATTTAGATGCCTAGTGAGCACTTTAAACCCTCAGGTGCTTCACAAATTGATCTGTAAAAATGAAAAAGTAATTTTTTTTCACAAAAAAATTCTTTTCGCCTCAATTTTTTCATTTTCACATGGGCAGTAGGATAAAATGGATCATAAAACTTGTTGGGCAATTTCTCCCGAGTACGCCGATACCTCATATGTGGGGGTAAACCACTGTTTGGGCACTCGGCAGGGCTCGGAAGAGAAGGCGCGCCATTTGACTTTTTGAATGGAAAATTAGCTCCAATTGTTAGCGGACACCATGTCGCGTTTGGAGAGCCCCTGTGTGCCTAAACATTGGAGCTCCCGCACAAGTGACCCCATTTTGGAAACTAGACCCCCCAAGGAACTTATCTAGATGCATATTGAGCACTTTAAACCCCCAGGTGCTTCACAGAAGTTTATAACGCAGAGCCATGAAAATAAAAAATAATTTTTCTTTCCTCAAAAATGATTTTTTAGCCTGGAATTTCCTATTTTGCCAAGGATAATAGGAGAAATTGGACCCCAAATATTGTTGTCCAGTTTGTCCTGAGTACGCTGATACCCCATATGTGGGGGTAAACCACTGTTTGGGCGCACGGCAGGGCTCGGAAGGGATGGCACGCCATTTGGCTTTTTAAATGGAAAATTAGCTCCAATCATTAGCGGACACCATGTCACGTTTGGAGAGCCCCTGTGTGCCTAAACATTGGAGATCCCCCAGAAATGACACCATTTTAGAAACTAGACCCCCAAAGGAACTAATCTAGATGTGTGGTGAGGACTTTGAACCCCCAAGTGCTTCACAGAAGTTTATAACGCAGAGCCATGAAAATAAAAAAAAAAATTATTTTCTCAAAAATGATCTTTTAGCCTGCAATTTTTTATTTTCCCAAGGGTAACAGGAGAAATTTGACCCCAAAAGTTGTTGTCCAGTTTCTCCTGAGTACGCTGATATCCCATATGTGGGGGTAAATCACTGTTTGGGCACATGCCGGGGCTCGGAAGTGAAGTAGTGACGTTTTGAAATGCAGACTTTGATGGAATGCTCTGTGGGCGTCACGTTGCGTTTGCAGAGCCCCTGATGTGGCTTAACAGTAGAAACCCCCCACAAGTGACCCCATTTTGGAAACTAGACCCCCAAAGGAACTTATCTAGATGTGTGGTGAGCACTTTGAACCCCCAAGTGCTTCATAGAAGTTTATAATGCAGAGCCGTGAAAATAATAAATACGTTTTCTTTCCTCAAAAATAATTATTTAGCCCAGAATTTTTTAATTTTCCCAAGGGTAACAGGAGAAATTTGACCCCAATATTTGTTGTCCAGTTTCTCCTGAGTACGGTGATACCCCATATGTGGGGGTAAACTACTGTTTGGGCACATGCCGGGGCTTGGAATTGAAGTAGTGACGTTTTGAAATGCAGACTTTGATGGAATGCTCTGCGGGCGTCACGTTGCGTTTGCAGAGCCCCTGATGTGCCTAAACAGTAGAAACCCCCCACAAGTGACCCCATTTTGGAAACTAGACCCTGAAAGGAACTTATCTAGATGTGTGGTGAGCACTTTGAACCCCCAAGTGCTTCATAGAAGTTTATAATGCAGAGCCGTGAAAATAATAAATACGTTTTCTTTCCTCAAAAATAATTATTTAGCCCAGAATTTTTTATTTTCCCAAGGGTTACAGGAGAAATTGGACCCCAAAAGTTGTTGTCCAGTGTCTCCTGAGTACGCTGATACCCCATATGTGGGGGTAAACCACTGTTTGGGCACACGTCGGGGCTCAGAAGGGAAGTAGTGACTTTTGAAATGCAGACTTTGATGGAATGGTCTGCGGGTGTCACGTTGCGTTTGCAGAGCCCCTGGTGTGCCTAAACAGTAGAAACCCCCCACAAGTGACCCCATTTTAGAAACTAGACCCCCCAAGGAACTTATCTAGATATGTGGTGAGCACTTTGAACCCCCAAGTGCTTCACAGACGTTTACAACGCAGAGCCGTGAAAATAAAAAATCATTTTTCTTTCCTCAAAAATTATGTTTTAGCAAGCATTTTTTTAGATTCACAAGGGTAACAGGAGAAATTGGACCCCAGTAATTGTTGTGCAGTTTGTCCTGAGTATGCTGGTACCCCATATGTGGGGGTAAACCACTGTTTGGGCACACGTCAGGGCTCGGAAGTGAGGGAGCACCATTTGACTTTTTGAATACGAGATTGGCTGGAATCAATGGTGGCGCCATGTTGCGTTTGGAGACCCCTGATGTGCCTAAACAGTGGTAACCCCTCAATTCTAACTCCAACACTAACCCCAACACACCCCTAACCCTAATCCCAACTGTAGCCATAATCCTAATCACAACCCTAACCCCAACACACCCCTAACCACAACACTAACCCCAACACACCCCTAACCCTAACCACAACCCTAATTCCAACCCTAACCCTAAGGCTATGTGCCCACGTTGCGGATTCGTGTGAGATATTTCCGCACCATTTTTGAAAAATCTGCGGGTAAAAGGCACTGTGTTTTACCTGCGGATTTTCCGCGGATTTCCAGTGTTTTTTGTGCGGATTTCACCTGCGGATTCCTATTGAGGAACAGGTGTAAAACGCTGCGGAATCCGCACAAAGAATTGACATGCTGCAGAAAATACAACGCAGCGTTTCCGCGCGGTATTTTCTGCACCATGGGCACAGCGGATTTGGTTTTTCATATGTTTACATGGTACTGTAAACCTGATGGAACACTGCTGCGAATCCGCAGCGGCCAATCTGCAGCCAAATCCGCACCGTGTGCACATAGCCTAATTCTAAAGGTATGTGCACACGCTGCGGAAAACGCTGCGGATCCGCAGCAGTTTCCCATGAGTGTACAGTTCAATGTAAACCTATGGGAAACAAAAATCGCTGTACACATGCTGCGGAAAAACTGCACGGAAACGCAGCGGTTTACATTCCGCAGCATGTCACTTCTTTGTGCGGATTCCGCAGCGGTTTTACAACTGCTCCAATAGAAAATCGCAATTGTAAAACCGCAGTGAAATGCGCAGAAAAAAACGCGGTAAATCCACCATAAATCCGCAGCGGTTTAGCACTGCGGATTTATCAAATCCGCAGCGGAAAAATCCGCAGAGGACCAGAATACGTGTGCACATTCCTAACCCTAACCCTAGCCCTAACCCTAGCCCTAACCCTAACCCTACCCCTAACCCTACCCCTAACCCTAACCCTACCCCTAACCCTACCCCTACCCCTAACCCTACCCCTAACCCTAACCCTACCCCTAACCCTACCCCTAACCCTACCCCTAACCCTACCCCTAACCCTAACCCTACCCCTAACCCTAACCCTATTCTAACATTAGTGGAAAAAAAAAATTTCTTTATTTTTTTATTGTCCCTACCTATGGGGGTGACAAAGGGGGGGGGGGGTCATTTATTATTTTTTTTATTTTGATCACTGAGATAGATTATATCTCAGTGATCAAAATGCACTTTGGAACGAATCTGCCGGCCGGCAGATTCGGCGGGCGCACTGCGCATGCGCCCGCCATTTTGGAAGATGGCGGCGCCCGGGAGAAGACGGACGGGACCACGGCTGGATCGGTAAGTATGATAGGGTGGGGGGGACCACGGGGGGGGGGATCGGAGCACGGGGGGGGGATCGGAGCGCGGGAGGGGTGGAACGGAGCGCGGGGGGCGTGGAACGGAGCACGGGGGGGCTGGAATGGAGCACGGGGGGGTGGAACGGAGCACGGGGGGGTGGATCGGAGTGCAGGGGGGGTGATTGGAGCACGGGGGGGTGATTGGAGCACGGGGGGAGCGGACACGAGCACGGGGGGGAGCGGAACACTGGACGGAGGGGAGCCGGAGCAGTGTACCGGCCAGATCGGGGGGGTGGGGGGCAATCGGAGGGGTGGGGTGGGGGCACACTAGTATTTCCAGCCATGGCCGATGATATTTCAGCATCGGCCATGGCTGGATTGTAATATTTCACCCGTTATAATGGGTGAAATATTACAAATCGCTCTGATTGGCAGTTTCACTTTCAACAGCCAATCAGAGCGATCGTAGCCACGAGGGGGTGAAGCCACCCCCCCTGGGCTAAACTACCACTCCCCCTGTCCCTGCAGATCGGGTGAAATGGGAGTTAACCCTTTCACCCGGTCTGCAGGGACGCGATCTTTCCATGACGCCGCATAGGCGTCATGGGTCGGATTGGCACCGACTTTCATGACGCCTACGTGGCGTCAAAGGTCGGGAAGGGGTTAAAGAAAAATCCATTCCCCATTGAAAACTATTGAAAGTGACTTTTCCCCATTGGTTATAATGGAGTAAAGATGGCCGCCATCCCCTGAGGTAATCACTTCATAACCGTTAGGCACGAGACTGTTAATTGAGCTACGCCATCACCTGAGCCCCAGTCTAACTGAAAAACTTCAGAATCCGCCATTACAGAGCGCGGTGGGTGGGAGCAGCAGGGGGCGTGTCATTGTGGGCGGCACCAAGCTGAGCGCTCTGACATCAGAGCAAGGGGAAAATCGATCCTGCTGCACAGCGGAACGAATCTACACTATCCCGACGGAAGCGGAGGACCGGAAGGGTCCGGATTAACTAAGGGGGCACAGTATGTCGCAGCACGGAGACGCCGCAGCACTCGGCAACGCTAATGCAGCTGAAAGACAGAGTGTCAATAGAGAGTCCGGCAGCGCAGCGGTGCAAGGAGTGGCGCCCATCATGCCGGTGCTGATGCCATATACCCCGGGTGGCCCATGGCTTCCAATGTATGAAGGTGAGCCTAATACCCTTGACGATTTCAGAGAAAAGATGCTGGCCCATTTTGACATGTTCCCTGTGGGTGAAGTTCAGCGTGTTAGTCTCCTGATGATGCAGTTAAGTGGCCATGCTAAGCGAGAAGTCACAGCATGGGCAGCTGATCTAAAAGGCACTGTTGAACGCATATTTGCTGGATTAAAAGCTACATTTGAAACCACGGCCAGCAGCAAAGCTAAAATACGATTCTTTAGTTGCAAACAAAAAGCTAATGAGGGCGTGAGAGACTTTGCCTTAAACCTGCAGGAAGCCCTTAAATCACTTACACTGGCTGAACCCATTTTTAACACCGGAGCGGATAAACTGCTAAGAGATCAATTTATTGAGGGACTCTACACCCCTTCTCACCGGGGGCATGTGAGCATGCTTGTTTTTAAGAACCCTGAATTGACATTTGCCCAATTAAAGGAGAGCGCTATACGTCTCCAGCTGGCAGAGGCACCTCGGGATCAGGATCCTGCGCAACCCATGGCAGAGGCACCTCAACAACAGGGAGTGCCAGTGACATCAGCTATGTCTGGGGCCATTGCTAAGCCCCTGGGGCCCAGTACTAATGAGGCTCTTCAACAAAAGCTTGACTCTTTAGCTGATGTTGTTGCTTCAATGGCTAAAACCATGCAGGAGATGAGAGGACACAAGATGGAGTTGGCAAACTGTAGAGAGGATGTTCCATGGATGAGACCCCGGAGATACCCGACATGGAGAGGACGACCCCGCGACCGCTACCAACCGGATGGACAGCCCATTTGCCGCCGTTGCCAGCAGCCGGGCCACTTTGCACGAGATTGTGATTTAAACGGGAATCCCCTGGGAATGCGGGCCGCTTCGCAGGAATGAACTTTCAAGGCCCAACACCCTGGCACGACAGGTACATCGGAGGACGACCCATTATCCCTATCGTGCTGGACGGAATTCCCCTCAACGCTTTGCTGGACACAGGTTCCCAGATTTCATCTATACCGTATATCCTTTATAAGAGGTACTGGGCTGATGCAGATATTGATAAAGGGCCCTCTGATGTTGAACTAGATATATGGGCCAGTAATGGTAAGTTGGTACCGAAACTAGGATTCAGGGAGATGACCATAAAGATTGGTAAAGTAGAACTGAAGAAACAGGGTATAATTGTTGTTGATGTTGACCGGCGGAACTGTGAACCAACTGTATTGATAGGAATGAATGTGTTAGAGAACTGCTTTTCCGAAGTCATTTCTGTCTTACAGCAAATTGCTGAAACTGCCCAATCCTGCCAGCAGAGAGTTCTCCGGAGGGAAATAAAAGTATTGATGTTAAGGCAACAGGTAGAAGTTGCAGGTGGAGAAATCGGCAGTGTGAGGGTAAGTGATCCAACGTCTATTGTAATCCCACCAAAAACAGAAATGCTGGTATGGTGTAGAGCAGCCATTGGTACTAAGGGACGAGATTATCAAGCCTTAATAGAACCAGTGTACACCGACAGCAGGCCCACTATACTCACAGCACGAGGGATAGTCGAGGTACACCGGGGACGAGTGCCGGTACGACTTTTGAACTGTGGAGAGGAAGAGGTCACTTTGCCAAGGTATGCTACAATGGCAAAGCTATATACTGTTGACAACAATGCCATCACAAACATTGAGCCCTTAGAACCAACCTGTCAGGTGGAAGGCAATGGCTCAGATGGAGAAATGGAGGATTGGTGCCAACAGCTACACGTGGGCATAAATTCAACACCTACCCATCAAAAACAAGGGGTGTATAGGCTAGTGGCGGAATATGAACAAGTCTTCAGTAAACACCCATTGGACTTCGGACGGATAGAAGGGGTAGAACACACAATCCCCACAGGTGACCATCCCCCAATAAAAGAAAGATATAGACCCATACCGCCCGCTCACTATCAATGTGCAAAAGATATGCTGAGGGAAATGAAACAGGCCGGGGTAATAAGATACAGCTGTAGCCCCTGGGCGGCCCCTCTAGTGATTGTCAAAAAAAAGGACGGAACCATGAGAATGTGCGTAGACTACCGGAAGATTAATAACATCACCCATAAAGACGCCTACCCCTTGCCTAGGATAGAAGAGTCCTTAACTGCTTTGAAATCTGCTAATTATTTTTCCACCTTAGACTTAACAAGCGGGTATTGGCAAGTCCCTGTGGCTGAGAGAGATAAGGAAAAGACGGCATTCACCACACCAATGGGTCTATGTGAATTTAATCGCATGCCGTTCGGACTCTGCAACGCATCCGGTACCTTCCAGCGGCTGATGGAATGCTGCCTCGGACACAAGAACTTCGAGACCGTCCTCCTGTACCTAGATGATGTGATCGTCTACTCAAAGACTTACGAACAACACTTAATAGACCTGGCAGAAGTGTTCGAAGCCTTATCCAGGTATGGCATGAAAGTCAAGCCATCCAAATGTCACCTTCTCAAGCCAAAGGTACAGTACCTGGGACACATCGTGAGTTCGGAGGGAGTAGCACCAGATCCCGAGAAAATAAGCGCCATAAGGGATTGGCCAAGACCTACCAGCGCAAAAGAAGTGAGACAATTCCTGGGATTGGTGGGTTACTATCGCAGATTTATAAAAGGATTTACCAAGTTGGCAGCACCCTTGCAAGACACCTTGGTAGGGCAGACGAAGAAACCTTCAAACCGAAACCCTCCTTTTCAGTGGAACGACGAAAGGGAAGACTCCTTTGAACAACTAAAGAAGGCACTAACCGGAGAAGAGGTTCTGGCATACCCAGATTACCATCAACCTTTCATCCTCTACACCGATGCCAGTAATGTGGGACTAGGAGCGGTGCTGTCACAAAAGCAAGAAGGTCGGGAGAAAGTCATCGCCTTTGCAAGTAGAAAGCTCCGGCCTACTGAAAGAAATTCAGAAAATTACAGCTCCTTCAAATTGGAACTACTGGCAGTAGTTTGGGCTGTGACTGAACGTTTCAAACACTATCTGGCCGCTGCAGAATTTATTGTCTATACTGACAACAATCCGTTGACCCACCTGGACACAGCCAAATTAGGTGCGTTAGAACAGCGATGGATAGCCCGGTTATCTAATTACAACTTCATAATCAAGTATCGAGCAGGTCGCAAGAATGGAAATGCCGATGCCCTATCCCGGATGCCACACTTGAGAGATGTAGAAGAGGAAACGGGGGAGCTTGAAGAAATTGAACTACCAGCCTTCCATCGTCCCAAGGCAAAACATCATCAGTCAAGTACCTATCAGAAACAACAAGAGGTGAATTTTAATCCGTTAGCACACCATAGATGGGCTGACACCCAAGACAGCAATCCGGCTGTGAAGTTGGTGAAGGAACTGTTGACTGAGCAAAGTGCATATCCCTATGAGGATGCCCCAGAAGAGACGCATCAACTCTGGAAAGAGAGAGGCAAAATGTTCCTGTATCAAGGGAAGCTCTGTAGAAGATACCCCAATCCGAAAACACATGAATTGGTTTGGCAGATTATTGTGCCTAAACAAGATGTGAAGATGGTCCTCGAAGCTTACCATAATGGTGCTGGTCACTTCGGTTGGAAAAAGTTAGAAGTACTTCTAAGAGAAAGATTTTATTGGGTCGGGATGAGAAAATCAATCGAACAGTGGTGCAGAAATTGTGGCCCGTGTAACCTCAGAAGAAACGATCAAAAGAACCAAAGAGCACCACTGCAGCCCATAATCACCAAACAACCACTTGAACTTGTAGCCATGGACCACGTGAAGTTGACACCAAGCCGGTCCGGCTATGTCTATGCCTTGACCATCGTGGACCATTATTCACGTTTCTTGGTAGTAGTACCCGTAAAAGATCTGACAGCAAAAACAGCAGCCAAAGCATTCCAAACGTACTTTTGTAGACCCCATGGATATCCGGAACAGGTTCTCACCGACCAAGGTACAGCCTTTGAATCAGAGATCTTCAGAGAATTCTGTAATATGTATGGTTGCAAAAAGATCCGGACGACGGCCTATCATCCACAAACAAACGGCTTATGCGAGAAGATGAACCATATTGTAATAGACCTACTAAAGACTTTACCTGAGACAGAAAGGAATCAATGGCCAGAGAAATTGCCTGACTTGGTGGATCTGTATAATCATGTCCCGGTGAGCTCCACCAACTGCACCCCAGCTTACCTTATGCGTGCAAGACCCAGCCAATTACCAATCGATCTAGAAATGGGAATTCTGAAACCAGACGCAGAAGTTCAAGACTCCAATTGGGATATCATACGGCAAAAGCAGTATCGCCAAGTGCAAGAGAGTGTGGAAAGAAGCCTTCAGCAAACTAGAGAAAGACAAGAGCGAACTTTCAACCAGAATGCTCTAGCGACCCCATTAAGACCGGGTGACCAAGTGCTCAAGAGAAATCGTCGAACCAATAAACTGGACAATCAGTGGGAAGCCGTACCCTACACAGTTTTACCAACAAGAGTGGATAATCCTAAAATGTGTCTCATTAGCAAAAACGGAGGCTTAACATCTGTACTAGTGTCACGAGACAATCTTAAATTATGTCCGGAAGCATTGAAAGAGCCAGACGTTGTCCAGCCAGAACCAGAAGTTATTCAACCCATACAGGTTCAACCAGTAAAGGAAAAAGAAGAGGAAGTGTATCACACCTGTATAGGAGACTTTCCCAAAACCCTACTAACATACCATGGTGCAGTAGTGGTTCCCATGGTGGCCTTTTACCCAACACCGAACCCAATACCAGAAGTCCCAAGACAGGAAGAGGCTGACCCCGTACTACAGGAGGTTCCAGGCCAGGAAGAACAGATTCCTGGTCAGAGTAATCCCATTCACGGTGGACTTGCCAACTCCATAGTCGTGGAATTATCTTTAGCAGAGCGGGCAGATACTACATCCGCAGTAGACAGTAGTACACCACATGAAGAGACACCGCTATTACGTAGATCACAGCGTAGTACCCAGGGTCAATTACCGGCCAGGTATGCAGATTACCAACTATAAAGCTCATAATGTGAATTGTATATATGTTATGCCGTATATAGTTAAACAGAAAATGTAGTATAGTCATTGCTATCAGTCTGCAACGTTTAAGCCCAGTGCCTACAGAGACTTGTCTGTATGAACTTATTGCATATTCTTGAACTTTTTATCAGCCCGGAGGCACTAAATCAAAGCTCCGGAAAGACTGCTTTTTGAACTTTGCTTTTTGCTCTTTTTGAACTTTCTTTAGACTTTATATTGATAACTCTGTTGGAAAAATGGAACTAAATTCCTGGACACTAAGTACAGTGCCTTTCCTAATACCTTCAAGGATAGAACTGTATTAATGGACGCTATTTGAAGTGACTTTTTACAGAACTCTATTTTTGTTTCCTTGAGTGGTTTTTGTAACTTTTCATTTTTAAGACTCTGTACATATTAATTGTTATTTCAAAATGTTATTGTCCCACAGTCCCGGAGTACTGTTCTTAACTAAGGGGGAATGTGGCACCCCTAGGGGTATTTGCCACAAAAATAGTTACTGACAGTAAGTACAAATACTAAAATAGCAAGACTGCACTACCACCTCCGGCCAGAAGGGGGAGCTCCAGAGACTCCCCTTGATCCATTCTGGTCTGAGAGAAGAAATGGCAGTTGGGCCAAGGAGCTGATAGTGAGAGGTCATACAGTTGAATCTCTAACAGCCCTGTGACTGTTACCAGGCCTAAATCACCGGCCTGAGGAGAAGAGGGATAGAGAAAAAGGACATTGTGAGAACCGGGTAGCATTAATCACTACCCAGAACAGGCGCAAAGACGGATACCGGATCCGTGGCTGTATTCATTATATATAATACAGCAACCGGAAAAACGTGAGGTGATATCAGCTTCACTAGGGTCGGATGCAGCAACAGACACAGAGTTCAGCGGTACTCCCAGAGGGGGTAAACCGATAAAAGGACTCGGGTTGCCCGTCGAACCAGGACCCGGAGGGGACAGATTGGGCCGGCAGCCAGTTCACATACAGCAGCAGGGCCACACAGAAATTGCGCACAATAAGAGGCGAAGACCCCGGCAGGGTCAAAGTAACTCAGAGTTCCCATACAGACTCCGGTGACAGGACTGGTTGTAAATCCTTTTATGTTAAAGTAAACTGGTTAAACGTTTCAGTGCCTCAGTCTTTCATTTGGACAATAGCCATCTATCCAGGATCAGGATCGTCACCGCTGGGAGAACCTGCTGCTGATCAAGTAAGTGCCTGTCCCCTCATGATACCCCTTACACTGTGCATTGCCTGAGGCCACAGCACCGGGTCAAGCCACCCGTGACATCCCCCTCAAGAGACAGACTCCATTGGTCCGGTGCTGGGTATCCCGGTCTCCTGGGCGTCACACATGCAACATGTTCACACTCCAGACCAGAAGGGGGAGCTCTAAGCTTGTTTAAGGTGAACTCCCCTATAAGAACATCCTGACCTGGAGGGAAAGAGGTCAGTTCCTGTCAGAAAGACAGAGGGAAAGGAAGCAGAGGAGCCGTGTAGCCTCAAGTGCTGCAACTCCTGGGAAGAGACATTCAGAAGGCAGAACTGTATTGCAGTGAGCGTGCAAGGAAAGCAAAGCAAAGGAGAGGATACCATAAGAGGACCAGCCCTGCACAGGCTGCCTCTTTCTGAGGCGCAGAATCCTGGTAGCCGGAACACCGAGGGATCAAGGACCTTTATGCTTTACTTCAGAGACCGGCAGGACAGCTACTTGCAGGTTACCTGTCCGCACCTACACCCAGGAGGCACGGTGGCACCCCTCAGAGGCCAGGGCGTGCTAGAGTCCCTATAAACAGCCTCAAGCCACCAGTCATACGGGTATTGTCCAATCCGAATACGGGGGACAGATTGAGAAACACCACATCTGTGAGACCCTTATGTGAAGCCATAGGCAGTAAGGGACTACACCACTACAGCGCAAGGGAAGGCTATTGATTTCCACCTGGACAAAGGGGACTCTAGACTTGCCTCCAAACCGGCCAGACTCTGCTTGCCCTGTGATCTGGTGCCCTGGACTGTGGATGCTGAAGTCTTCAGTAAAGGTAAAGAGACTGCAACCTTGTGTCCTCGTTCTTCTCTGCGCCTCTCACCATCCACCATCTACACACCATAACATCAGCCCAGCGGACCCCTTAAAGCAGCGTCGGTCACCCTGACCGAATACCACAGGTGGCATCACGTACACAAACTTTATCCCTTTAAAGACCTTTCCCTTTTACACGGACGTCCCAGGGCTACGGACTGGGTCAGCCACCGTGACATTCCCCTGTGAACCGCAGGACCCGGTACCGAGTACCCCATGGCCCCATGGGGTCGATCCAACTTTGGTGTCACAAACAGGATCTACTAAACCCCGTAAATTGGGTCATGTGCACCTAAAGGACTGTGCCTAACTGATTTGTGCTAAAAGACTGTGCTGCCAAAAATTGATGCCAAAATCTGCCATTGCCGCGCCGCGTGGAGCACGAGGGGGGAGGAGACTACCTTCGTGGGCTGAGCTAGCCAAAAAGAGCATGAATCAAGAAGAACAGGTGCCGCGCTGCTGCCTGGAACGCCGGAAGTGATGACGTCGTACAGCGGAGCCACAAGAGGAGACACCGACTTCTATCAGGTTAGCGAGGGGAAAGAGCCATGTCTAATCCGGGAGGGGAGTTGGCGGCAGTTGCAGCCACAGACCTAATAGCACCCCCAGGCCTCGCAGCGGACGTGCCCGCAGGCCCAGTGATGCCCCCGAACCCCGCCAGTTGACGCCGCAGCTCCAATAGACTGGCCAGACACCGCCACAGCTACAGCGGCCATCATGCCCCTGTCCATGCCATCGTTGTCTCTTCCTCTGGTTGGCGGGATCCTTTTCTGTCGTCACCAGGGAACATCCTCCGGTCTGGAAGCCAGCTTGATCTTCTCCTTGGGGGCCTCCTGTAGGGACTGCACGGTCCAGGCTAATGCAGCAAAGTTCTTGGTCAGCTCCTGCATCTGGAGGCGTAGTCCTGCGGGAGAATCATCTTCATGGACCTGGGCATTGACCTCAGCAGGGACTTGAGGGTATGGCGCCACCTCCTGGTGGTATGTGAGGGCTGGACACCTAGGAGGTATTGCACGGCTCGTTTAAGATTCGTGCAACACCCGGATGGCGTTGTCCTTAAATTGCGCAAAGCCTAGGTTAGGGTCCTGCAAAGCCAGGATATGTAATTGCGCCCTGTGGGTGGGGGACAGGAGCCCCTCAATGAACTGCGCTTTCAAAAGTTTATCTGCATCCTGTACGCTGTTAGGGTCTACTTGATTAACAGCCCGGAGTGCCTCTTGCAAATTAAGAGCATAATCCCGTATACTTGGGCTATATGTTTACACCCGAAGAACCTCATTTTTATCTCTGCAGCGGTGCTGGTGTCAAAAGTAACTTTAAACTTAGCAAAGATCTGCTGCACAGTCCCTTTATCCACCGCTGGCCAGGATTTCACCTCCCTCAGGGCCGCTCCAGACAGTTGGCCAGTCAAAATGTTAATCTTCTGATGCTCTGTCAGGGGATAAACTTCAAGCAGGCTGCAGAGTCTTTATTTAAAGTCATCTAATGTATGCGATTCTCCAGAATATTGTGGGAGCCAGGCTGCTCCAGGTATGTATGGCATGGACAAGGGTATGATGGCCGTTGTAGCTGTGGCGGTGTCTGGCCGGCCTATGGGAGCTACAGTTGCGTTCTCCGCAGGGCTCAGGGACATCACTGGGCCTGCGGGCACATCCGCTGCGAGGTCGGGGGGTGCTATCAGGTCAGCGGCTGCAACCGCCGCCAACTCCCCTCTCTGGTTAGACATTGTTCTTCCCCCTAGCTAACCAGATAGAAGCCGGCGCCTCCTTTTGCGGCTCCGCTGTACAACGTCTTCACTTCCAGCGGTCCAGGCAGCAGCGCGGCACCCGTCCTTTCTGCTTTGCGCTCTTTTCGGCTAGCTCTGCCCACAAAGGTATGTCTCCTCCCCCTCGCGCTCCACGCGGCGCGGCAATGGCTGATTTTGGCAGCAATCTTGTAATACACAGTCTTTTAATAAATCACAGTTCAGGCACAATTCTTGCACAGTCTCTAGGCGCACATGACCCGATTTTCAGGCTTAAGTAAATCCTGTTCATGACGTCAAAAGATTGGAGTGCTCCCAAGGGCTAAGGGTACTCGGTACCGGGTCCTTCGGTTCTGAAAGGGGATGTCACGGTGGCTGACCCGGTCCGTGGCCCTCGGGACATCCATTGTAAAAAAGGGGAAAGGTCTTTAAAGGGTAAAGGTCTTTAATATGTTCGTGACGCCACCTGTGGTATTTGGTCAGGGTGACCGAAGCTGCTTTAAGGGGTCCGCTGGGGTGATGTTATGGCAACTAGATGGTATACCTTCCCACAGGTGACGTATGTCCCCAGGGCTTCCCAGTGTGTAAATGGTGGATGGTGTGAGGTGCAGTGAAGAACAAGGGCACAAGGTTGCAGTCTCTTTACCTTTTACTGAAGGCTTCAGTATCCACAGTCCAGTGCACCAGATCACAGGGCAAGCAGAGTCCGGCCGGTTTGGAGGCAAATTCAGAGTCCCTTTATCCAGGTAGAAATCAGTAGCCTTCCTCTTGCGCTTTGGTGTTGTAGTACCTTACTGCTAAGCCTCTCATAAGGTCCTCACAGATGTTGTAGATGTTATGTTTCTCTCTCTCTGTCCCCCAGATGGATAGGAAAAACCCGTATGACTGGTGGCTTGAGGCTGCTTGTATGGACTCTAGCACGCCCCTGGCCTCTGAGAGGTGCCACCGTGCCTCCTGGGTGTAGGTGCAGACAGGTAACTTGCAACTAGCTGTCCTGCCAGTCCCTGAAGTAAAGCATAGAGATCCTTACTCCCTCGGTATTCTGGCTATCGGATTTCTGCGCCTGAGAAGGAGGCTGCCTGTGTAGTGCCGAACTCCTGCTGGCATCCACTCCTTTGCTATGACTTCCTTCACGCTTGCTGCAATATGTTCTGCTTTCTATCCGTCTGTTTCCTAGGAGCGGCAGCACTTTAGGCTACACGGCTCCTATGCTTCCTCTCCCTCTGTCTTCCTGACAGGAACTGAACCCTTTCCCTCTAGATCAGGATGTTCTTATAGGGGAGTTCACCTTAAACAGGCTTAGAGGTCCCCCTTCTTGTCTGGAGTGTGAACTTGTTGCATGCATTGTGTTACCTGACAAAGAGTTCTCCTTCATTGCCTCTAAACGTAACATCACTCCCCCCTAGAGGAAAATGACATTACTGCAATGACCAGGACCCTGAGGCGCTGCATAAAGATTACCAGGCCCTCATAGAACCTGTGTATTCGGATAGTAGGCCCACAATCCTGACAGCCCGAGGGGTGGTTGAATTCCGCAAGGGGAGGGTGCCAGTACGTGTCCTTAACTGTGGAGAGAAAGAGGTCCACCTAACCAAATATGCCACACTTGCCAAACTGTTTACTGTTGATAATAATGTGATACAGGCAACAGAACCCTTGGTCCCGTCCAACCAGGCGGAGGACAATGGCTCTGCAAGACAAATGGAAGATTGGTGTCAGAAACTACACATGGGCATTGATTCTACACCGTCACATCAGAAACAAGGGGCTTACAGGGTGGTCCATGAGTATGAGAGAGTATTCAGCAAACACCCACTAGATTTTGGGCAGGTAAAAGGGATTCAACATCATATCCCCACGGGAGATCATCCGCCCATTAAAGAGAGATACTGTCCTGTACCTCCAGCTCATTATCAGTGTGCCAAAGACATGTTACGAGAGATGAAGGAGGCTGCGGTAATCAGAGATAATTGTAGCCCCTGGGCAGCTCCCTTAGTTCTCGTCAGGAAAAAGGATGGCACCATGAGAATGTGTGTAGATTATAGGCAGATAAACCGCATTACACACAAAGATGCATACCCACTGCCCAGAATCGAAGAATCATTAGCTGCTTTAAAATCTGCTAACTACTTCTCTATCTTGAATCTCACCAGTGGGTACTGGCAGGTTCCCGTAGCAGAAGCGGATAAGGAAAAGACGGTCTTCACCACACCGATGGGTCTCTGTGAATTCAACTACATGCTGTTCGGACTGTGCAATGCCCCAGGAATGTTTCAGAGCATGATAGAGTGCTGTCTTGGACCCAATAATTTTGAAACCGTCTTGCTGTATCTGGACGATGTCATTGTCTTCTCCAAGACTTATGAGGACCATCTGGAACACTTGGCCGAGGTGTTCGAAGCTCTGTCTAGCTTTGGTCTGAAGGTAAAGCCATCCAAATGCCATCTGTTAAAGCCCAAAGTGCAGTACCTGGGCCATGTGATGAGCGCCGAAGCAGTGGCCCCAGACCCTGACAAGGTCACTATGATCAGAGACTGGCCGAAGCCCAGCAGCCTCCATGAAGTCCAGCAGTTCCTCGGGTTGGTAGGCTACTACAGAAGATTTATCAAAGACTTCACCGAGAAAGCCGCACCACTACAAGACCTGTCAGTGGACCAATCCAAGAAAACCAAAGGTAAGAATACCCCATTTGACTGGGACGACGGAATGGGGAGATCTTTCACTGGTTTGAAGTTGGCTCTGACGGGAGATGAGGTACTGGCTTACCCTGAATATGATCAACCGTTTGTGCTGTACACGGACGCCAGCAATATGGGACTAGGAGCCGTGTTGTCCCAGGTCCAGAAAGGCAAAGAAAGAGTAATCGCCTAAGCCAGCAGGAAACTTCGTCCCACTGAAAGGAACCCTGAAAACTACAGTTCCTTTAAGCTGGAGTTCCTCGCCATCGTCTGGGCAGTGATGGAGAGATTCAAGCACTACCTGGCCTCGGCAAGATTCACTGTCTTCATGGATAACAATCCACTGACACACTTGGACACAGCAAAACTTGGTGCCCTGGAGCAACGGTGGATGGCCCAATTGTCCAATTATGATTTCTCCATCAAGTACCATGCAGGGCAGAAGAATGCGAATGCCAATGCATTGTCCAGAATGCCCAACTTGCCAGAGATGAGAGAAGATTCAGAAACACTCGAAGAAATAGAATTGCCAGCTTTCTATCGCCCCAAAGCAACTCAGTATTCTTATCATGGGAAGAACCGGCACAGAAACAAGCCAGAAGCCACGCTGAATCCCCTGCCCCACCATGGATGGGCAGAGACCCAGGATAGTGACTTAGCGGTCCGTATGGTGAAAGAACTCCTGACCCAGGCAGGTTCACACCCTGGTCCAGATGATCCACAAGAGATGCAACAACTGTGGAAGGAGAAAGGCAAACTATTTATCTACAATGGTAAGCTGTGCCGGAGAAACATTGACCTACGCACTCATGAGTTAGTTTGGCAGATAATGGTTCCGAGACAAGATGCGCCAATGGTTCTGGAAGCATACCACGATGGAGCAGGACACTTCGGATGGAAGAAGTTGGAGAGTCTACTTCGTGGAAGGTTCTACTGGGTTGGCATGAGAAAAGTCATCGAAAAGTGGTGCCGAGAGTGTGGCCCATGTAGCCTGCGTAGAAAGGACCATGACAGTCAGAGAACTCCCCTACAGCCCATAGTCACCAATCAGCCACTTGAACTGGTGGCCTTAGACCACGTGAAGCTAACACCAAGCCGGTCAGGCTATGTCTACGCTCTGACCATCATGGATCACTACTCCAGATTCCTGGTAGTTGTACCTGTCAAGGATCTGACAGCAAGAACAGCAGCCAAGGCCTTCCAATGGTACTTATGTAGACCACACGGATACCCAGAGAAGGTACTTACTGATCAAGGTCCAGCCTTTGAAGCGGAAGTGTTTCCAGAATTCTGCAACCTGCACGGATGCAAAAAGATCAGAACAACACCGTACCACCCACAAACCAACGGAATGTGTGAAAATATGAACCAAGTAGTGATTGACCTACTGAAAACCTTACCTATACAGGAAAGTTACTTATGGGCAGAAAAGTTGCCAGACTTGGTAGACTTGTACAACCACATTCCAGTGAATTCCACCAACTGTACTCCAGCATACCTGATGAGAGGAAGATCCAGCAAACTACCTGTTGATCTAGACATGGGAGTCCTAACCCCAGGAAATACCTCATCTGATGCAGATTGGGATACTGAGAGACCGCAAAAGTACCGTCAAGTACAAGAGTGCGTTGAAAGAAGTCTATCCCAAGCCAGACAAAAACAAGAGAGAGACTACAACCAACATGCTCCTGCAATTCCCTTGTCACCAGGTGAACAAGTGTTAAAGCGTAAAAGGAGAATGCACAAACTTGATGATCAGTGGGAAGCAGAACCATTTACCATCTTACCGTCCAACTTTGGCAATACTAAAGTCTGTCTTATCAGCAAAGATGGAGGAGAAACTACCACTGCAGTATCCAGAGACCATCTCAAGAAATGCCCTGATAAACTGAGGAACAAAGAACATCTCCACCCGTGGAAACAGAAGAAAAGAAGATTCACACTGTTCTTGGAGATTTTCCCCAGTCAAGTAGATCAGGCCATCGTGATACCTGTCTTAACTTATCCCCAGCTGGAAATACCAGAACAAAATGTGATTCCAGACCATCCTGAACCAGAAGAGACTCTGCACCAACAGGTTCAAGCAGCGAATGTCACCTCAGCAGTGGAACCAGAGAATCCACCCTCTCCCTCTTCTATTGGTGAACTTGTCAGACCTATGGTGACTTTAAGAAGACGCAGACTCTTGCCCAATTTACCTACACAATGCAGGCCTACAGATAGTACACACATTAGTGGGTCCACCACAGTAACAGCAGACATGTTAGATCAGGAACTACGCAGGTCTACTCATAGTACCAAAGGTCAAATCCCAGCTCGTTACAGGGATTAAAATGTCAATAATTGCTGTTACATGTTTGAATTGTTTGCTTATCTTTATTACAGGTTAAAAAAAAATGGACATTGCGGTAATGGACAATGCCAACCCAAAGACTTTCCTTGTAAATAGTTTGGCACCCTCAAGGTGCAACTTGGTTCCACCCACTTTGCCGGCGTGGGTAGAGCCTTTCTTTGCTTCATCTGACCAAAGACAATAACAGATGTACTCTTATAAACTTGTTAATGCAACGTTTAAGTGTCCTCACCTCCCATAAAGGGAAGCCAAAGTTTTAAAATTGTTCAAATGTTTTTCAAAAATGTTTTTCAAAATGTTTGCATTATTTAACTTCCAAATTGTTGTTATCTTTTCCCAGTCCGGGAGTACTGCATTTAACGTGGGAGGGGGGAGTGTGGCGCCCCAGGGTCCTGGTCGTCACAGTAATGTTGCTTTCCCCACGGGGAGAATGATGTTACATTTGGAGGCAATGAAGGATAACTGCATCCAGGTAACGCAATGCATGCAACATGTTCACACTCCAGACCAGAAGGGGGAGCTCTAAGCCTGCTTAAGGTGAACTCCACTATAAGAACATCCTGATCTGGAGGGAAAGAGGTCAGTTCCTGTCAGAAAGACAGAGGGAAAGGAAGCAGAGGAGCCGTGTAGCTTGAAGTGCTGCAGCTCCTGGGAAGAGACATTCAGAAGGCAGAACTGTATTGCAGTGAGCGTGCAAGGAAAGCAAAGCAAAGGAGAGGATACCAGAAGGGGACCAGCCCTGCACAGGCTGCCTCCTTTCTTAGGCGCAGAATCCCGGTAGCTGGAACATCGAGGGAGTAAGGACCTTTATGCTTTACTTCAAAGACCGGCAGGACAGCTACTTGCAGGTTACCTGTCCGCACCTACACCCAGGAGGCACGGTGGCACGCCTCAGAGGCCGGGGTATGCTAGAGTCCCTATAAATAGCCTCAAGCCACCATACAAATATTGTCCTATCCGAATACTGGGGACAGAGAGAGAAACACCATATCTGTGAGACCCTTATGTGAAGCCATAGGCAGTAAGGGACTACACCACTACAGCGCAAGGGAAGGTTATTGATTTCCACCTGGACAAAGGGGACTCTGGACTTGCCTCCAAACCGGCTGAACTCTGCCTGCCCTGTGATCTGGTGCCCTGGACTGTGGATGCTGAAGTCTTCAGTAAAGGTAAAGAGACTGCAACCTTGTGTCCTCGTTCTTCTCTGCGCCTCTCACCATCCACCATCTACACACCGGGAAGCCCTGGGGACATACTTCACCTGTGGGAAGGTATACCATCTAGCTGCCATAACATCACCCCAGCGGACCCCTTAAAGCAGCGTCGGTCACCCTGACCAAATACCACAGGTGGCGTCACGAGCACAAACTTTATCCCTTTAAAGACCTTTCCCTTTTACATGGACGTCCCAGTGTCACTGACGGGTCAGCCACCATGACATCCCCCTGTGAACCGCAGGACCCGGTACCAAGTAACCCACGGCCCCATGGGGGCGATCCACATGCATATTCTGATCACACGGTGCAATCTGACTATGTTTATCTATTTCATTTAATAGCCCTTCTCCATTTCCAGTTTGCCTTGCTACCCCCAGCAATTAAAAGATTGGTTAGTTTTAGGGATACTATTTCCACTTGGAAGGCAGTAAGGAAAAAATTTGGTCTCTCTTTTAGAGTTTCAAAACACCTTCCACTATGGAGTAATCCTAAATTTCCACAAAGTAGTGACAATAAATTTTTCTCAAAATGGCGACAGGCAGGGATTAATAACATCTCGCATCCTCTCCACCCAACTGAGCAGCGATGGTTGACATGCACAGAGTGTCTGGAGAAATATAACCTACCTTTCCAAACTTATTTTAAGTTTGAACAAATCAAACTCTTCATTATGGTCAACTTAAAAGATGTTACCTTTGAGGTTGCTCACAATGATTTGGATGTCATTTTGTTATCTCCAGTGAGTACTCCTTCAATATCAGTTTTATACTTGGTAATGAGGTCCAATCTATTGTGGGTCCACCCGGACACTTTTTTCAAATATTGGAAGCAGCAGTTTGACGATGTGCAGATTCCATGCAAGATCAAGGCAGGGTGGAATGTGTTCAGGAAACACATTAAAAATAAAGTATGGAGAGAAACCCAATAAAAAATTATGCATGGAGCCATCTATGCTTTTAATATACCTTACCTAGAAACAATCCTCTATCAAATAGACTAACAGAATGTCCTAAGTGTCACCTTCCTAACTCTTTTTAAAATACTTTAATTACTCCTTTCTTATATTGCACACTATTGAGTATTAGACCCTGAGCAGTCTAGGTTCTCCACCAGCGTTTTCTATATGGGGACTATTTTCACTTATCTTTTGCACTGGCAATTTCTCTTGCTGCCATACTTTGCTCTCCCATCCACTTAAATGAATTGTGGGTTCTGTGTGCTACACCTGTGTCAACCTGTATCAACCATTCAACTTTGTCCTTTAATTAGTTGCTATTATTGTTTTGTTTTGCTTTACATGTCCTTTGAATAAATTATGATAATGATTTTATCTGGAACTCTTGTGCTCTTTTTCTTCTCCTGTGTTGTATGGCTATTTAAGAGTGTCCTGTGGTATTGTAGCCCCCCAGCACCGCTTGGTTTAGGGTAATTTGGAATAAGAAGAAGGTTTCTGTTCTGAATTCTGTGTTTCAAAAAAAAGAGCACAGTAGTGACAGTCAAATATGGTGGAGGTTCAAAGATATTTTGGGGTTGTTTTGCTGCCTCTGACACCGTGTTCCTTGATTTTGTGCAAAGCATCATGAAATATGAAGATTCCCAAAGGATATAGGGTCGCAATGTAGTGTCCAGTCTCAGAAAGCTGGGTTTGTATGCTAGGTCATGGTTCTTCTAGCAGGACAATGACCCCAAAAATGCTTCGAGAAGCACCCAGAAATGGATGGAAGCAAAGCACTGGAGATTTCGAAGTGGTAATTCCAGCTCCAGTAGCGTAAAGTCTCCCGCCGCTACCTCTTACATACAGCTGCTACATTGAAACTGTGAATGGACACTTTAAGTCAGTTAATTTTGCCTGCTTTGATGAATTTCTGAGTACAGATCACTGTAGAAAACACAAATCTGTGAGTGTATGAAAAAAGGCAATCAAGTTATAGACTGCGAAAGAGATGTATGTGACCAGAATGAACACTCAAATCCAGCAGATGATACCTAGCACCAATCCCTACACTAAACGCAGCTAACAGCGGAATTAATGAGAAACAGAAAAATATATATTTTTAGGTTGCAGCAGCAACAGCAAGATTATAATTTATAAGCCAATAATTCCTGACTAAATGCCTGTAATACGCTATCCCTACTGCAACAGCTCCCCGAAGACAATTTGCATATAAGAGAGGTATTATTGCAGAATATAGAAGGGATTTGAACCAATTCTGAAAAGATTTTTTCTTGTACTTTTACAGCAACAAACTCTGGAGGAGCGCATGGAACACCGCCTGTTTTGATGAATTTCTGAGTGCAGATCACTGTAAAAACATGAATCTGTCAGAGTGCATGGAAAAAAGCAATCAAGATATAGACTGTGGAAGAGATGTATGTGACCAGAACTAGTACTCATTTCCAGCAGATGATACCTAGCACCTGCCCTACACTAAATGCAGCTAATAGCAGTATTAAAAGGGAATAGAATAGATGTTACTTTGATTTTTTTTTAGGTTGCATCAGAAAGGATTATAATTTAGAAGGAAATAATCCTTGACTAGATGCCGGTAATACGCTAACCCTACTGCGACAGCTCATACTACATGAATTGCAGATAAGGGTGTATTATTAGAGAATGGAATCTATTTCAATTAGCCCTGTTAAAAGCTATTAGTTTATCGTGGCAGCATCAAGGACTGTTATTACATCAACCCTGCTGGCGAATATAGTGTAGTGTTTCGCATCTACTGAGCCTGATGTGGAGGAGACCAGAATCTTCTGTACTTACTGTACAGTCTACTGTCCTGACTGTGAAATCCTTTATGCAGTGCGAGAACTCCCTATGTGACAAACACCTAACATGCCACAGCCAGGCACTGTATCTTATACTAATATAACCCACCACCTCTTTGGTTTACAAAAATGTTCCCTGAACTAGAAGGTGAAGACTCAACTTATTGTATTTTCTGACCGTCGCCTTCTTGTGAGCATGGCTGCTCAAATATTTGAACATCACTACATGCGATCTCCTCATGTCCCACCTGGTAGAGCGAAAGGGCAGAATCTTTAAATGGAAGTGTGAACAGCTCTTCGGAGTGTCCAAATGTGGGAACACTTGTCTTTGTGCACTCGGCATGGTGGGAGGAAGGAGGATCAGGGTGAGGATTATGTGGTCCAGAATCACGGCTACTGAGACTGGACTGTGTGGAAGACAGGGTGGTGCTGGCAAAGTGACTGGAAGCATTATTTGCTATTAGTGATGAGCGAGTGTACTCGTTGCTCGGGTTTTCCCGAGCAAGCTCGGGTGGTCTCCGAGTATTTGTTAGTGTTCAGAGATTTAGTTTTCCTTGCCGCAGCTGAATGATTTACAGCTACTAGCCAGGCTGAGTACATGTTGTGGTTGCCTGGTTGCTAGGGAATCCCCACATGTAATCAAGCAGTCTAGTAGCTGTAAATCATTCAGCTGCCACGATGAAGACTAAATCTCCAAGCAGTCATAAATACTCGGAGACCACCCGAGCGTGCTCGGGAAAACCCGAGCAATGAGTATACTCGCTCATGACTATTTGCTATCCATCCAATAACCTTTTCACATTGGTGTGGCTTCAATTGTGGTGTTCTGTGCTCCCTTATAAAGGGGGACAAGAAGCTAAGTCGACATGACGTGTGTGTTTGTTGTGCTCCTGCAGGAGGCCCAGTTTCACCTTGCCCACGGCCTTGGCCTCTGTATTTTTGTCTGGTTACATGATATTTACTATGGTTATTTTATTGACCTTATTCTCTATTGGGCTCTTGTTTGGGGCACTAACATTGTTGTATGATTCTGTATATCTTTATAAATTCAATCCTGGCTGTACAGTATTAATTTATATATGTATTTGAGGTTTTATATATTTTCATTATTCAAGTGCCTAGACTTTCATATATGTTTATTGGTCTACAATAACTTATGCTGATCGGGAGATTATGGTTTTACTTGTTTTTATTCTTGGAACTTTACTGTGTCAATAAAATATATACCGCATATGCTGATTGTGGCCCCATAAGATGCTCCATAGACACATTTGCCCCGTATAATGCTCCACAAATGCTGTTTATGGCCCCCATAAGATGCTCCATAGACACATTTGCCCCGTATAATACTCCACAAATGCTGATTATGGCCCCATAAGATGCTCCATAGACACATTTGCCCCGTATGATGCTCCACAAATGCTGATTATGGCCCCATAAAATGCTCCATTCAGACATTTGCCCCATATAATGCTGCACAAATGCTGATTATGGCCCCATAAAATGCTCCATTCAGACATTTTCCCCATATAATGCTGCACAAATGCTGATTATGGCCCCATAAGATGCTCCATACAGACATTTGCCCCATGTAATGATGCACAAATGCTGATTATAGCCCCATAAGATGTTCCATAGACACATTTTCTCCGTAATAATGCTCCACAAATGCTGATTATGGCCCCCATAAGATGCTCCATAGACACATTTGCCTCTAATAATGCTCCACAAATGCTGATTATGGCCCCATAAGATGCTCCATAGAGATATTTGCCCCATATAATGCTGCACAAGGCCCCATAAGATGCTCCATAGAAATATTTGCACCATATAATGCTGCACAAATGCTGATTATGGCCCCATAAGATGTTCCATAGACACATTTGCTCCATATGCTGTTGCTGCGATTAAAAAAAATAAATAAATAAAAAAATCACATACTCACCTCTCGTTGCTCAGGCCCCCTGCGTCTTCCACTAATCGCGTCATCGCGCCCTCTGACCAGAGCATCACTGCAGAGGACGCGGAAGATGGAGCGGCGCCCAGCAGTGGAAGGAGGGACAGGTGAATATTCCGCACTGCCCCCTCATACTCACCTGCTCCTGGCACCGTCCCTGCACGTCCCTGGTTCTCCGGGGGCTGACAGCTTCCTCCTGTATTGAGTGGTCACATGGTATCGCTCATTACAGCAATGAATATGTGGCTCCACCCCTATGGGAGTGGAGTCGGGTCCATATTCATTACTGTAATGAGCGGTACCATGTGACCGCTCAATACAGGAAGGAGCTGCTGACACCCGGAGAACCAGGGACATGCAGGGACCGCGCCAGGAGCAGGTGAGTATGATTAGACAGCTGCCGCTCCCCCTTCCCTGCCGACCCCTGTGAATGACTCGAGTATAAGCCGAGAGGGGCAATTTCAGCCTAAAAAAATGGGCTGAAATTCTTAGCCTATACTCCAGTATATACGGTATTTTTTATCTACAGGTGTGCACCTACAGTATTTCCATACTGCTTTTCCTTTCTCTCGATATCAGCCAACACTTCATTGTGTGTGGGGGCGCCTTTCAACTGATTGTTGGAGAAGATATCGACTGGGTATGTCTGATTTCAAACTGCTGATTGAATTTTTCTTGAGATAAGCTGCAGCCAGACATGTTTGTGGGCAGCCTACACTCAGCTGAATGAACACTCTTGTGTATTGGAGAGCATGAAAAAAAACACTTTGGACCAGAACATTTTCTACCAATGGCTCATGTACTGTCCATATTTGATCCACTGAGCACACTTATCCAAAACATGTTCATCTGAACTAGCCCTAAAAGTATTGGTTTTATTAGTTAGAAAATCATTCTCAACCTATAAAAATATGTTTACTACACTGTCAGGTTTATTTGGAGGGAAAGATAAGTTATCTGGCTCCACGATATGAGCCAGAATGATATATTATATGACTTCAGTCAGCTGAAGGTTGATGAAAGAACCTAGGAATTAGTGAAGATTTCTACACGCAGGCAGGCGCTGGATTTTAGAAACAATGTTTGGTTAAACTTGTTAAAAAAAATTGTTTGTCTACTTTTGCAGATTGAAACTGTTCAGTTTCATTTTTAGTACTTTTAATTCCACTATATTTATACATGAACCTTTCCAAGTTGTGTCTAACACTTTTGACTCAGTGTCTTAGGAATGCAATTAACTTACAAAAGGCAGAGCTTTGTTTAATTGAGAGATGAGCTGGCAGAGGGATACACTCACTTCCATTTATGGCATAAAAATGCATAAAAAGGGTCACTTTTTATATGGCGGATATGTCGGTTTCATGCCAGAGTAAAATAATATTGTGGACTAGTGCTCTTTCTAAACTGAACTTTTACTTATGAGAAACCTCTCAACTTTAGAACTTTTCCTTAGTAAAACCAAAAAATGAAGACATTTTATAATATAGATTACATTGCCACAGTAGACAACATTCGATTTTTATGCATCATCTATTTCTAATACAATTAAACATATACAATGCTGTTTAAAAAAAATGAAACATCCTCTTAAAAGGAACCTTTCACGCTGTCCAAACTGCAGACAGCTTCATGTGATTTACAGGTCTCACCCATAGCAAGTGACCTGTCAATCACCTGTAGCAGTGCTGGGAAAAGTTGCCTGGGTACAGAGACAAACTAGTCACTGTAAATTCGGGGTTTGTTCGGGACACTAGCGGTGACAAACTCCAAACATGGACTTTTTTCCGGAAGTCTGTCTTACTGTTCGGGTTCCAAATAAAGTTTGTTGAAAGGCTGCAGAGCAGCCAGTCAGCAAGCTTTTTTGGCTGTGGGCATTTCTGGAAGCATCATAGCCATTCTAAATGTTGCAATGAGTGTGATTGGCCGATGCAACACGTGACCTGGCCTGTATAAAAGCTGCATCACAGGTTGTGCCACCATTTTAGTCTCAGCATGGTGCATAGTGCCATGATACCTGGTGCAGCGTGCCATAAGAGTCTGAGGTGGAGCGCCCTAATGGCCTGGTGTAGAGTGCCCTAACAGTCAGGCACAGCATGCCATAACAGCCTGGCAAAGCGTGTCATAACAGCCTGGTGCAGCGTGCCATCACAGCCTGGCGAAGCATGTCATAACAGCCTGTTGCAGTGTGCCATAACAGCCTGGTGTAGAATGCTCTAACATCCTGGAGTAGAGTGCCCTAACAGCCTGGTGCAGAGTACCATAACAGCCTAGTGCAGCGTATGCTTAATACAGTGCATAGTGACCAAACACAGCGAACCACTAGCCATGTCAACAGCTTTAGTTTCATTCAAGTCAAGTTCTTGCTTTTTGCCATTTTGTGGTATTTTATGTTGTCTCATATGAGTATCATCCGATGGAAATGAGTGTTCCTTCTGGTCACATACATCTCTTCCACAGTCCATAACATGATAGCTTCTTTGCATGTATTCATTGACAGATTCAGGCTGCTTATAGTCATCTGCAGACAGAAATTCATAAATGAAGGCAAAATTAGCTAATTTATTGACCATTTGCAGTTTCACTGTACCATCTGTGTGTACGCGGTAGTATTAGGAGAGGCCCTCATCTTCCAAACTTTTTCCAATCCAATCCACAATCTTTTTAAAATCGTCCCAAAAATTTTTCAGAGGCCAAGACAAGTTCTTGTTTTGTCCCATGTTTTGTCTTGTTTTGTTGTATTTCTCAAATGTCAGTATCATCTGATGGAAATGAGCAGAGATGAGTGAACCTGAACTGTAAAGTTTGGGGTTTGTACCGGGTGCTGAACGCCGAACACAGCCATTTTACAGACGTCCTCTGTATTGTTGGTGTTTGTGGATCGCCCCCAGACACAGGGCCACAGGTTACTTAGTACCGGTCCTTTCTTTCTCAGTTCTGGGGTCGTCACGGTGGCTGGACCCGGTCCGTGACCCTGCTAAGGGGCGTCCAATAAAGGGTGATGGTGCGTAGTGCGAGGAATAACGAGGACACAGGGTTTAGTTTCTTTACCTTTTACTGAAGGTTTCAGAATCCTCAATCCAGGGCACTTTCAACAGGGCTGTCTGAGACCGGCCGATCCGAAGGCACATCCAGAGTTCCCTTTGCAGGTGGAAATCAGTGTCTACCCACTAGCGCCTGTGTGTTGTAGTGCTTCCCTGCTGAGCATTCAGGATAGTCCTCACAACTTCTGTTCTCGTTCGTTCTAGATCTTTCTTTTCTCCGTCCCCCAGGTATGTTATGGCTAGGACGCACCTTTATGACAGGTAGGCCTGGAGTTATTCTGGAACCCTAGTGTCGCCCCTCTCCCACGATTGCCTCCTATGTCCTTCTTAGGTGTTGTATGGTAGACAGCCAACCTGTAATTAACTGTCCTGCCGCTGTTTGAAGTAATGCGTGGAGACTGTTACTTCTTCGGTGCTCCGGCCACCGGCTATGCGCCTCAGTAAGATGTTGCCGTTCTCGGGGCACGACTCCTACTGGATCTCCTTTGTGCTGATCTCATTTCTCACTGTTCCACAATATCCTTCGCTTCGTGTCTCTTTCTTAGGATACCGCCGCAAGGTAGTGCAGGCGCGGTTCCGTAAAAATCTGTCCTTTCGCAAGGTACCTGCCAGATTTCCAAGTTCTGACAGGTCCTCCCTGGAGCTCTCCCAGGCTTCGTTCTGCCTAACTTCCTGTCCAACCCCTAGTTTTACCAATGTGAGGAGTGGCCCAATAAATAAGCCTTTTACTCCCCCTAGTGGCCGGAGTGTGAAGTGTAGTGTGTGCTTGGTGATACCTGGTCAGTAGAACTCCTTTAGTGCCATCAGACGTACCATCACTCCCCTTAGTGGCAGAGCGACGTTACTGCAACGACCAGATCTCTGGGGCGCTGCATTTGGATACCATATAAAGTTTTTTAAAAGACTGCAGCACAGCCAATTAACATGCTTTTAGACTGTGGGCACTTCTGGAGCCAACACATCCATGCCAAGTATTGAGTGGGAGCAGATGGTATACTTCTCTATTCATCCAAAGGTAAGAACAAATCCTGTGGGTTACCGCCTGGATAATGAATATGAGCCTGCCCACGTTGGCTGTGGACAGGTGTATGCGCCCATCTGTGATTACATCCCCTGCCGTTCTAAACACATGTTCCAACAGTACACTTGCTGTAGTGTAGTCCAGCACCTCCAAGACGTAAAGGGCAGACTCAAGCCATTTTGGAATCCAATGTGGAGGCCCAGAAGTTACTGTATATGGGGCAGACCTGTTATGATCTGGTGATTAAGGAGCGACATGCGTCTAGCTCTGAGCAGGTGGCAACTATACTGACCGCAGGCCCTAAGCTCAACACAACTCTAGAAGCAGCCGTGGAATGCTCCTAACTCTGCCTAGGCATATCGTCACAGCCTAAGAGCTAACTACCCCTAAAGATAGAAGCAGGAAAACTATCTTGCCTCAGAGAAAATCCCCAAAGGATAGATTAGCCCCCACAAATAATGACTGTGAGAGGAGAAGGAAATGACATACGTAGTATGAAACAAGATTTAGCACAGGAGGCCACTTCTAGCTAGATAGAAAATAGTACAGGACAGAACGCTGTGCGGTCAGTAATAAAAACTAGAAAAAGTCCACCGCAGAGAAATGCAAAAATCTCCACACATGACTAAAGGTGTGGAGGGCAAACTCTGCTGCCCAGAGCTTCCAGCTTAGCTGAATAGATCCATACTGAAAAGCTGGACAAATGAACAAAAACAAGAAAGTGCTGAACAACAAGTCCACAACAAGAGAACCGCAAAAGCACAAGCAAGGACTTAGCTTTGAGGAACTGGTCAGAGTGTCAGGAAAGTCCTAAGAGCAATGACTCCAGGCAGGAACAATTGACAACTGGAATTGAATGAGGGATAAGGCCAGACTAATATAGCCGAGCCAGAAAGACGATCAGTGAAAACAGCTGCTGAAGCTAAATCCAAGAAGCAGCCATACCACTAAAAACCACAGGAGGGAGCCAAAGAGCAGGACTCACAAAAATGCCATTAACAACCACCGGAGGGAGCCTAAGAGCGGAATTCACAACAGTACCCCCCCTTAAGGAGGGGTCACCGAACCCTCACCAGAGCCCCCAGGCCGATCAGGATAAGCCAAATGAAAAGCACGAACCAAATCGGCGGCATGAACATCGGAGGCAACAACCCAAGAATTATCCTCCTGGCCATAACCCTTCCACTTGACAAGATACTGAAGCTTCCGCCTCGAAAAACGAGAATCCAAAATTTTCTCAACCACATATTCCAACTCCCCCTCAACCAACACCGGGGCAGGAGGATCAACAGATGGAACAACGGGCACCACATATCTCCGCAACAAAGATCTATGGAAAACATTGTGGATGGCAAAAGAGGCTGGAAGGGCCAAACGAAAAGACACAGGATTGATAATCTCAGAAATCTTATAAGGACCAATAAACCGAGGCTTGAACTTAGGGGAAGAAACCTTCATAGGAATATGACGAGAGGACAACCAAACCAAATCCCCCACTCGAAGCCGAGGACCAACACACCGACGGCGGTTAGCAAAACGCTGAGCCTTGAAGAAAAACGAGGATGGAAACCAAGATTACAAAAGAAAGGCGAAACCAAAGTAGCCGAACTGGCCCGATTATTAAGGGCAAACTCGGCCAACGGCAAGAAAGTCACCCAATCATCCTGATCAGCAGACACAAAGCATCTCAAATAGGTTTCCAAGGTCTGATTAGTTCGCTCAGTTTGGCCATTGGTCTGAGGATGGAACGCCGAAGAAAAAGACAAATCAATACCCATCCTAGCACAAAAGGCCCGCCAAAACCTGGAAACAAACTGGGGACCTCTGTCAGACACAATATTCTCCGGAATGCCATGCAAACGAACCACATGCTGAAAAAACAATGGAACCAAATCAGAGGAGGAAGGCAATTTAGGCAAAGGTACCAAATGGACCATTTTAGAGAACCGGTCACAAACCACCCAGATAACAGACATCCTCTGGGACACAGGAAGATCCGAAATAAAATCCATGGAAATATGCGTCCAAGGCCTCTCCGGGACGGGCAAAGGCAAAAGCAACCCACTAGCGCGGGAACAGCAAGGCTTGGCTCGGGCGCAAGTCCCACAGGACTGCACAAAAGCACGGACATCGCGCGACAAGGAAGGCCACCAAAAGGACCTAGCAACCAAATCTCTGGTACCAAAAATCCCAGGATGACCAGCCAACACTGAACAATGGACCTCAGAAATCACCTTACTCGTCCATCTATCAGGAACAAACAGCTTCCCCACAGGACAGCGGTCAGGCCTATCAGCCTGAAATTCCTGAAGCACCCGCCACAAATCAGGGGAGATGGCAGAAAGAATCACCCCTTCCTTAAGAATACCAACCGGCTCAAGGACTCCAGGAGAATCCGGCAAAAAACTCCTAGAGAGGGCATCCGCCTTAACATTCTTAGATCCTGGAAGATGCGAGACCACAAAATCAAAACGGGAGAAAAACAGGGACCACCGAGCCTGTCTAGGGTTCAGCCGCTTGGCCGACTCAAGGTAAATCAAATTCTTATGATCGGTCAAGAACACAATGCGGTTCTTGGCTCCCTCAAGCCAATGTCGCCACTCCTCAAATGCCCACTTCATAGCCAACAACTCCCGATTGCCGACATCATAATTGCGTTCCACAGGCGAAAACTTTCGGGAAAAGAAGGCACATGGCTTCATCAAGGAACCATCAGAATTCCTCTGTGACAAAACGGCCCCTGCCCCAATCTCAGAAGCGTCAACCTCAACCTGAAAAGGAAGAGAAACATCCGGTTGACGCAACACAGGGGCAGAAGTAAATCGGCGTTTAAGCTCCTGAAAGGCCTCAACAGCCTCAGAGGACCAATTAGTCACATCAGCGCCTTTCTTCGTCAAATCGGTCAGGGGTTTAACCACACTAGAGAAGTTGGCAATGAAACGGCGATAAAAATTAGCAAAGCCCAAAAATTTCTGAAGGCTCTTCACAGGTGTGGGTTGAATCCAGTCATGAATGGCTTGGACCTTAACAGGATCCATTTCTATAGATGAAGGAGAAAAAATAAACCCCAAAAAAGAGACCTTCTGAACTCCAAATAGACACTTAGACCCCTTCACAAATAGAGCATTATCACGAAGGATCTGGAATACCATCCTGACCTGCTTCACATGAGACTCCCAATCATCGGAAAAAATCAAAATATCATCCAAATACACAATCAAGAATTTGTCAAGATAATTGCGGAAAATATCATGCATGAAAGACTGGAACACAGATGGAGCATTAGAGAGCCCAAATGGCATCACAATGTATTCAAAATGGCCTTTGGGCGTATTAAATGCAGTTTTCCATTCGTCACCCTGTTTAATACGAACAAGATTATATGCCCCTCGAAGGTCAATCTTGGTAAACCAACTAGCCCCCTTAATCCCAGCAAACAAATCAGAGAGCAAAGGTAAAGGGTATTGGAATTTGACCGTGATCTTATTAAGAAGGCGATAATCAATACAGGGTCTTAAGGAGCCATCCTTCTTGGCAACAAAAAAGAATCCCGCTCCCAATGGTGACGAAGACGGCCGAATATGCCCCTTCTCTAAAGACTCCTTAACATAGCTCCGCATGGTGGCATGCTCTGGCACAGATAGGTTGAAAAGTCGGCCCTTTGGGAACTTACAGCCAGGAATCAATTCAATAGCACAATCACAGTCCCTATGTGGAGGAAGGGAACTGGACTTGGGCTCATCGAATACATCCTGGAAATCTAACAAAAATTCAGGAACATCAGAAGAGGGGGAAGAGGAAATTCACATCAAAGGAACGTCACTATGTACCCCTTGACAACCCCAACTAGTCACAGACATTGACTTCCAATCCAGCACTGGATTGTGTACTTGTAACCATGGAAAACCCAGTACAACAACATCATGTAAATTATGCAACACCAGAAAACGGCAATCTTCCTGATGTGCAGGAGCCGTGTACATAGTCATCTGCGTCCAGTACTGAGGTTTATTCTTGGCCAATGGTGTAGCATCAATACCCCTCAAGGGTATGGGACTCTGCAAAGGCTGCAAAGAAAAACCACAGCGCCTAGCGAATTCTAAGTCCATTAAGTTCAGAGCAGCGCCTGAATCCACAAATGCCATGACAGAAAAAGATGACAATGAGCAAATCAGGGTCACAGACAGGAGAAACTTAGGCTGCACAGTACTAATGGTAACAGATCTAGCGACCCTCTTAATACGCTTAGGGCAATCAGAAATAGTATGAGGAGAATCACCACAGTAAAAACACAGCCCATTCTGACGTCTGTATCCCCTCTGTTCCGCTCTAGTCAAAATCCTATCACATTGCATGGGCTCAGGACTTTGCTCAGAGGACACTGCCATATGGTGCACCACTTTGCGTTCGCGCAGGCGCCGATCAATCTGAATGGCCAGAGACATAGATTCGCTCAAACCAACAGGCGTGGGAAACCCCACCATAACATCTTTAAGGGCTTCAGAAAAACCCTTTCTGAAAATTGCTGCCAGAGCTTCCTCATTCCATTTAGTGCGCACAGACCATTTTCTAAATTTCTGGCAGTATAATTCTGCCGCTTCCTGACCCTGACACAGGGCCAACAGTGTTTTCTCAGCATGCTCTACAGAGTTAGGTTCGTCATACAATAATCCGAGCGATTGAAAAAATGCATCTACATTAAGCAATGCTGGATTCCCTGACTCAAGTGAGAATGCCCAGTCCTGAGGGTCGCCACGCAGAAGAGAAATAACTATCTTTACTTGCTGAATGGGGTCACCAGAGGAACGGGGTTTCAGAGCAAAAAACAATTTGCAATTATTTTTAAAGTTCAAAAACTTAGATCTATCCCCGTAAAACAAATCCGGAGTAGGAATTCTAGGCTCTAAGGCCGGAGTCTGAACCACATAATCTTGAATACTCTGTACTCTTGCAGCAAGCTGATCCACACGAGAAAACAAACTCTGAACATCCATGCCTGCATCCAAATCCCGAATCACCCAGAGATCAAGAGGAAGGAAAAAGACAAAACAAACTAAAGAAAAAAAAATGGCTCAGAACTCTTTTTCTCTTCCTTCTTTTGAGAGGCATTCAGCTCATTTCGGCCAGTTGTACTGTTATGATCTGGTGATTAAGGAGCGACATGCGTCTAGCTCTGAGCAGGTGGCAACTATACTGACCGCAGGCCCTAAGCTCAATACAACACTAGAAGCAGCCATGGAATGCTCCTAACTCTGCCTAGGCATCTCGTCACAGCCTAAGAGCTAACTACCCCTAAAGATAGAAGCAGGAAAACTATCTTCCCTCAGAGAAAATCCCCAAAGGATAGATTAGCCCCCCACAAATAATGACTGTGAGAGGAGAAGGAAATGACATACGTAGTATGAAACAAGATTTAGCACAGGAGGCCACTTCTAGCTAGATAGAAAATAGTACAGGACAGAACGCTGTGCGGTCAGTAATAAAAACTAGAAAAAGTCCACCGCAGAGAAATGCAAAAATCTCCACACATGACTAAAGGTGTGGAGGGCAAACTCTGCTGCCCAGAGCTTCCAGCTTAGCTGAATAGATCCATACTGAAAAGCTGGACAAATGAACAAAAACAAGAAAGTGCTGAACAACAAGTCCACAACAAGAGAACCGCAAAAGCACAAGCAAGGACTTAGCTTTGAGGAACTGGTCAGAGTGTCAGGAAAGTCCTAAGAGCAATGACTCCAGGCAGGAACAATTGACAACTGGCATTGAATGAGGGATAAGGCCAGACTAATATAGCCGAGCCAGAAAGACGATCAGTGAAAACAGCTGCTGAAGCTAAATCCAAGAAGCAGCCATACCACTAAAAACCACAGGAGAGAGCCAAAGAGCAGAACTCACAAAAATGCCACTAACAACCACCGGAGGGAGTCCAAGAGCGGAATTCACAACACAGACCCATCACTCAGTATGTGGAGATCTGTGGTCACATACTCTTCCACTATGTTGTTGAAATGCTGCATCCTGCTAATATGTACTGGATCAGATGGTGGCGCTGGATGATGTAGTGGGCTGAGAAAGGTTTTCCACATTTCGGCCATACTAACCCTCGTTTCCGAGGTGGTGCCGTTGCCTTAGCTGTTTTTGCGACTTTCTCCTCCTCTTCTGCCTTGTGCTTCCACTGGGCCTCCACCAGCAGGTGGGAACAATGTCAGTAGTACATCTACCAAAGTGCACTTGTATTATCGCATTTTCTGATAACGCTTGTGACGCAAGTAAGGATGACACATACAGTTGTGTTCAAAAGTTTACATACCCCGGCAGAATTTTTGCTTTCTTGACCTTTTTTCAGAGAATATGTGTAATAGCACCAAAACCTTTTCTCCACTCATGGTTAGTGGTGCGATGAAGCCATTTATTGTCAAACTACTGTGTTTTCTCTTTTAAATCATAATGACAACCCAAAACATTCAAGTGACCCAGATCAAAAGTTTACATACCCTGGTGATTTTGGCCTGATAACATGCGCAGAAGTTGACACAAATGGGTTTGATTGGCTACTAATGGAGACATCCTCACCTGTGACCTGTTTGCTTGTAATCAGTGTGTGTGCATAAAAGCTAAGTGAGTTTCTGGCATCCAGACAGACTCTTGCATCTTTCATCCAGCTGGATTGTGAGTCATGGGGAAAGCAAAAGAATTGTCATCGGGTCTATGGGAAAAGGTAGTTGAACTGTATAAAACAGGAAAGGGACACAAAAAGATATCCAAGGGCGCCTTTTTTTGGAAGAAGCACGTATGCGAAACAGCGCTGTCAGGGTAGGAGCAGGCCGCACGACACTTGAAAAACCCTGCACTGGTCACTTTGTGAGTATCTTCTCAGAGCTTTTGAGGTCACTTTATCCTCTTCTCTTTTGATGTCAAATGTCTTTTTCTGCGGACAATCTCTTTTCTATTACCTCATCACTTATGAATATGTCTTTTTCAATGAGGGTGTTTTTGTGCATCTGTCTCAATGTATACACATCCTACATCGTGTGGATTTCTCTTTTTGCACTAAGCACTTTATTTTTGCATACTGTGAAGGGGCCAAATACATTATCTACTATATAATTGTCTAAGGGTCACTTCCGTCTGTCTGTCCTTCTGTCACCGTTATTCATTCGCTGATTGGTCTCGTCAGCTGCCTGTCATGGCTGCCGCGACCAATCAGCGACAGGCACAGTCTGGAGGAAAATGGCCGCTCCTTACTCCCCGCAGTCAGTGTCCCTGGCGATCCGCTCCATACTCCCTGCTCCCCTCAGTCAGTGTCCCCGGCGCTCCGCTCCATACTCCCCACAGTCAGTGTCCCTGGCGCTCCGCTCCATACTCCCTGCAGTGTCCCCGGCGCTCCGCTCCATACTCCCCACAGTCAGTGTCCCCGGCGCTCCGGTACATACTCCCCGCAGTGTCCTCGGCGCTCCGCTCCATGCTTCCCGCAGTCACTGTCCCCAGCGCCCGCTCCATACTCCCCTCCGGTCACCGCTAAGACAGGGTTAATGCTGGCGGTAACGGACCGCGTTATGCCGCGGGTAACGCACTCTGTTACTGTCGCTATTAACCCTGTGTGTCCCCAACCTTTTACTATTGATGCTGCCTATGCGGCATCAATAGTAAAAAAAAGTAATGTTAAAAATAGTAAAAAAAACAAAAAACATGCTATACTCACCCTCCGTTGTCCGCTCGCGAGACTGCTAATTCATCTGGGTAATTTCGCAATGCATCCTGGGAACGGAAGATGGCGGCAGCCGCGCGCCCATTGACACAGCGCTGTTGGATCCCAGGAGGCGGAGAGACGGGACGCTGAGGAGCAGCGACCAGAATGGTGAGTATGTTAAACTACAAGGGGCCCTCGGATCGTTAGGTGAGTATGTTTATTTTTTATTTTTTAACCTGTGACATATGTGGCTGGGTAATATACTACGTGGCTCTGTGCTGTATACTACGTGACTGGGCAATATTCTACGTGGTTGGGCAATATACTATGTAACTGGGCAATATACTATGTGACTGGGCAATATACTACGTGGCTGGGCAATATACTACGTAACTGGGCAATATACTATGTGGCTGGGCAATATACTACGTGACTGGGCAATATACTATGTCACTGGGCAATATACTACATGGCTCTGTGACCCCCAGAAGAAGGCTGACTGCCGAAACGTGCGTAGGGGCAGGCACTGGCACCCACCAGAGGTAATTATTTGCACAGTTATATTGGTACCTCCTTTTTATGAGTGTCTTATGGTTAGAGACGTTTTCATTGGATTGAGAGAAGTAATTTTGTGCAATATATTGGTTCACTTTTGGCTTTTGTATAGTACCTCTTGCTGATAACATGGTGGGTCCCTGTGCCATATCTTGGTTTCCCACTCGTTAATGCCTACATGTTGGTATTTTTTGTACTTTTGTATTTTTTTGTTTTTTGTTGTCTTTTCAATAAAATTTACATTTTTTATATATTTGGTTCTTGTGTACATTTTTTATCGGATTTTTTACATGGCTCTGTGCTGTATAATACGTCGCTGTGCAATATACTGTGTGGCTCTGTGCTGTATACTATGTCGCTGTGCAATATACTACGTGGCTCTGTGCTGTATACTACGTGGGCTGTGCAATATACTATGTCACTGGGCAATATACTATGTGGCTGGACAATATACATGGCTGGGCAATATACTACGTGGCTGGGCTATATACTATGTGGCTGGGCAATACACTACGTCACTGGGCAATATACTACGTTGCTGGGCAATATACTACGTCACTGGGCAATATACTACGTGGCTCTATGCTGTATACTACTTCGCTGTGCAATATACTACGTGACTGGGCAATATATTACGTGGGTTGGGCAATATACTACGTCGCTGGGCAATATACTATGTCGCTGAGCAATATACTACGTCGCTGGGCAATATATTACGTGGACATGCATATTTTAGAATACCCGATGCGTTAGAATCGGGCCACCATCTAGTATAAACATATTTGGCAATTAGAAATATGATATTTATATCCGCATTCAACATTACATAGTAACATAGTTATTAAGGTTGAAGGAAGACTTTAAATCCATCTAGTTCAACCCATAGCCTAACCTAACATGCCCTAACATGTTGATGCAGAGGAAGGCAAAAAAAAACCATGAGGCAAATAGTAAGCTCCACTTTGGGGAAAAAAATTCCTTCCCGACTCCACATACGGCAATCAGACTAGTTCCCTGGATCAACGCCCTATCAAGGAATCTAGTATATATACCCTGCAACATTATACTTTTCAAGAAAGGTATCCAATCCCCTCTTAAATTTAAGTAATGAATCACTCATTACAACATCATACGGCAGAGAGTTCCATAGTCTCACTGCTCTTACAGTAAAGAACCCGCGCCTGTTATTATGCCTAAACCTTCTTTCCTCCAGACGTAGCGGATGCCCCCTTGTCCCTGTCTTAGGTCTATGATTAAAAAGATCATCAGAAAGGTCTTTGTACTGTCCCCTCATATATTTATACATTAAAATAAGACCACCCCTTAGTCTTCGTTTTTCCAAACTAAATAGCCCCAAGTGTAATAACCTCTCTTGGTATTGCAGACCCCCCAGTCCTCTAATAACCTTGGTCGCTCTTCTCTGCACCCGCTCTAGTTCAGCTATGTCTTTCTTATACACCGGAGACCAGAACTGTGCACAGTATTCTAAGTGTGGTCAAACTAGTGACTTGTATAGAGGTAAAATTATGTTCTCCTCATGTGCATCTATGCCTCTTTTAATGCATCCCATTATTTTATTTGCCTTTGTAGCAGCTGCCTGACACTGGCCACTGAACATGAGTTTGTCATCCACCCATACTCCCAGGTCACATAGTTACATAGTTATTAAGGTTGAAGGAAGACATTAAGTCCATCTAGTTCAACCCATAGCTTAACCTAACTTGCCCTAACATGTTGATCCAGAGGAAGGCAAAAAAGCCCATGTGGCAAAGAGTAAGCTCCACCTTGGGGAAAAAAATTCCTTCCCGACTCCACATACGGCAATCAGACTAGTTCCCTGGATCAACGCCCTATCAAGGAATCTAGTGTATATACCCTGTAACATTATACTTTTCCAGAAATGTATCCAGTCCCCTCTTAAATTTAAGTAATGAATCACTCATTACAACATCATATGGCAGAGAGTTCCATAGTCTCACTGCTCTTACAGTAGAGAATCCGCGTCTGTTATTATGCTTAAACCTTTTTTCCTCCAAACGTAGAGGATGCCCCCTTGTCCCTGTTTCAGGTCTATGATTAAAAAGATCATCAGAAAGGTCTTTGTACTGTCCCCTCATATACAGTATTTATACATTAACATAAGATCACCCCTTAGTCTTCGTTTTTCCAAACTAAATAGCCCCAAGTGTAATAACCTATCTTGGTATTGCAGACCCCCCAGTCCTCTAATAACCTTGGTCGCTCTTCTCTGCACCCACTCCAGTTCAGCTATGTCTTTCTTATACACCAGAGACCAGAACTGTGCACAGTATTCTAAGTGTGGTCGAACAAGTGACTTGTATAGAGGTAAAATTATGTTCTCCTCATGAGCATCTATGCCTCTTTTAATGCATCCCATTATTTTATTTGCCTTTGTAGCAGCTGCCTGACACTGGCCACTGAATATGAGTTTGTCATCCACCCATACACCCAGGTCTTTTTCATTGACGGTTTTGCCCAGAGTTTTAGAATTAAGCACATAATTATACATCTTATTAATTCTACCCAAGTGCATGACCTTACATTTATCCCCATTAAAGCTCATTTGCCATTTATCAGCCCAAGCTTCTAGTTTACATAAATCATCTTGTAATATAAAATAGTCCTCCTCTGTATTGATTACCCTGCAGAGTTTAGTGTCATCTGCAAATATTGAAATTCTACTCTGAATGCCCCCTACAAGGTCATTAATAAATATGTTAAAAAGAAGAGGGCCCAATACTGACCCCTGTGGTGCCCCACTGCTAACCGCTACCCAGTCCGAGTGTGTTCCATTAATAACCACCCTTTGTTTCCTATCCCTGAGCCAGCTCTCAACCCACTTACACATATTTTCCCCTATCCCCATTATTCTCATTTTATGTATCAACCTTTTGTGTGGCACCGTATCAAAAGCTTTTGAAAAGTCCATATACACTACATCTACTAGGTTCCTTTGGTCCAGTCCGGAACTTACCTATTCATAGAAACTGATCAAATTAGTCTGACATGAACGGTCCCTAGTAAACCCGTGCTGATACTGGGTCATGAGGTTATTCCTCTTCAGATACTCCAGTATAGCATCCCTTAGAATGCCCTCCAGGATTTTACCCACAGTAGAGGTTAAGCTTACTGGCCTATAATTTCCGAGTTTAGTTTTTGTCCCCTTTTTGAATATTGGCACCACATTTGCTATACGCCAGTCCTGTGGTACAGACCCTGTTATTATGGAGTCTTTAAAGATTAAAAATAATGGTCTATCAATGACTGTACTTAATTCCTGCAGTACTCGAGGGTGTATCCCATCCGGGCCCGGAGATTTGTCAATTTTAGTGATTTTTAGACGCCGCAGCACTTCCTGCTGGGTTAAGCAGGTGACATTTAATGGGGAATTTTTATCACTAGTCATTTTGTCTGCCATGGGATTTTCTTGTGTAAATACTGATGAAAAAAAGTCATTTAGCATATTGGCTTTTTCCTCATCCTCATCCACCATTTCACCCAGACAATCTTTTTTTTTTTAATTTAAATAGATTTTTATTAAGAATAAACATAAACATTACATTTTATCCATCTTCCAGTGTGTTACAAACAAAGTTTCTTCATTTTCAAAACCCCCAACAATCCCAACAAACCCCAAACCCCCCCCCCCCCATGACAGCTCCTTTCCAATGATACTTTAATTACTAGTATTGATGACTCTTTGAACCGCTTAACTCACTTATGACCGCTTATTCGTCTAGCAATTTCCCCCATTCAAAGGCCCTCAGCCTCCCATTTCCTATACCTATTCATCCCAGCTCGAGCCACGGAGACCACATTTTGTCAAACATTTCTATTTTCCCATGTCTTTTGTAGACCCCCTTTTCCAGTTTGAGACCATGTTTAACATATTTCAGGAATTCACCCCTTGTAGGCGGCTCCTCCTTGATCCAATTCCGTGCTATCACCTTCTGAGCCATATATAATAGCCTAGCTATTGCTATCTTCCAGGTGTTATGCACTCTAATTTCCTCCACATATCCCAGTAGGCACACCATCGGATCTCTCGGCACTCTGCATTTATACGCCCCTTCCACACGACTCAGTACTACCAGCCAAAAAGCAACCAGTCTTGGACATGTCCACATCATGTGATATATTCCTGCATTCTCAGTCCTACATCTCGGGCATTCAGAGTCAGCACGCAACCCCACTCTGTGTAACACTTCCGGTGATTTATAGACTCTGTGCAAGATTTACAGCTGCGATAGTCTATACGGCTCGCTTAGTGACACTCGTGGAACCCACTCCATCACCGACTCCCAGATTTCATTCTCCATTGGGCCTAAATCTCTCTCCCACTTAGCTCTCGCTTTTAGAGGAAAATCCAACAAATATGCATGCAGTAGGTCTTTATAGAGGTGGAAATGACTCCCCTTGTGGTCCCATCCCCACACACGTATTCCAAAACTATGTCCTCTTGGATCCTAATGCCATCGCCCCTGTTTTGAGCTCCAAAAGCGTGCCTCATCTGAGCATATTGATACTCCCCAGAAGGTCTCAGTCCAAACTCCCCCTGTAGCTGAGAAAAGGATTTTAACACTCGTTGTTGAATTATCTGAGCAACAAAATAAATTCCTTTAGCCTGCCACTCTGTCAGCACTCCCAGAGCCGCAAACTCTACCAAATTATTATTAAGCCATGTCGGTGTAAATTTAGTCAATCCCGTAACCCCCCGAATCTGTCGCAGTCTGGTCCATAGTTTACGTATCAAAAACATAGTTGGATACAATTTCCCCAATGCTCCCAAGGAGCCATCCTCCCGACACTGCACCACCTGGCGTCGGTTTGTCACCCCCTCCATCAAGTGTTGTACCGCACTGGAGGACGCCTCCCGCGCCCAGCCCTTCAAATGCTGACTTTGGGCTGCAAGAAAATATAACTCAGGGTTGGGCAAAGCCAAAACCCTATCTTCCTTGGGTCGCTGAAGCGTCTCCAGGCTAATACGTGGGTGTTGCCTCCCCCATATCAAGCTTCTAAAAAGAGCATTAATCTGCCGGAATTTCCCACGTGGAATCCAAACTGGCGCGTTATGGAGGACGTAAAGTATTTTGGGCATCAGAACCATTTTAATAAGATTAACCCTACCCACCACCGATAGATGTAACTTGTTCCACGCATCTACTTTTGCCTTAAGCGTGCCCATAAGAGGAGTCAAATTCCTATACAAAAACTCCATAACTGGCATCGAGATCCATATTCCCAGGTATTTAAAAAGGGATGCCACCTTAAGCCGCCCTTCTCCCAATGGCTCACTCCCACTCCCTTCCACCCCATCCACATCAAAGAGGACCGATTTATCCCAATTTATCCTCAACCCCGACAAGGCACCAAATTTCTCAATGATCTCGATGGCCCCTTTCAAGGCATCATCCGGGTCCGCCAGGAATAGTAAAATGTCGTCCGCATATAACGCTATCTTTTCCTCAACACTCCCATATCTAAACCCAGGGACCTCATCAGACTGTCGAATCTTGGCGGCCAGGGGCTCCACAGCCAGAGCAAACAGAAGGGGCGACAGTGGACATCCCTGCCTCGTACCTCTGGCCAACTTTATAGGCTGAGAAAGTTCCCCATTCACTCTGATTCTAGCTGTCGGTAATGAATATAGCAGTTGAATCCACGACACAAATTGCGGTCCAATACCAATAAACTTCAACACCCGCCAGAGATATCCCCACTCCACACTGTCAAACGCCTTATGGGCTGTTGTGAGTTCTGTTTTTGGGCTCCCTCTGGTGGTTACTGATGGTACTGGGTGACTTGTCTTTCCTGGGTCTCTGGGTTCCACCTGTTCCATCAGGATATGGAAGTTTCCTATTTAACCTGGCTTTGCTGGCATTTCCTCGCCGGTTATCAATGTATCCAGTGTGTCTTGTTACCTCTGCTCCCTGCTCCTAGAACCTTCTGGTCAAGCTAAGTTTGGATTTTCCTGTTTTGGTGTTTTGCTTTATTTGGTTTTTTAGTCCAGCCTGCAGATATGTGATTCTTTGCTGCTGGTTGCTCTAGTGGGCTGAAATTGCTCCTCATGTACCATGAGTTGGCACATGAGTTCAAGTAATTTCAGGATGGTTTTTTGAAGGGTTTTTCGCTGACCGCGCAGTTCACTTTTGTATCCTCTGCTATCTAGCTTTAGCGGGCCTCATTTTGCTGAAACTGTTTTCATACTGCGTATGTGCTTTCCTCTCATTTCACCGTCATTATATGTGGGGGGCTGCTATTTCTGTGGGGTATTTCTCTGGAGGCAAGAGAGGTCTGTGTTTCTTCTAATAGGGGAAGTTAGATCTTCGGCTGGAGCGAGACGTCTAGGATCATCGTAGGCACGTTCCCCGGCTACTTTTATTTGTGTGTTAGGTTCAGGGTCGTGGTCAGCTCAGGTGCCATCGCCCTAGAGCTTGTTTGTATCTGTGCTTGTCCTTTAGTGATCCCCTGCCATTGGGATCATGACAGTATAACCGGCCCACAAAGTGTTAATTGTATTGGTTGAAGTGGGAGGATAAGTAGTCTGAGGAAGTTTTTTTTTTTTTTTTTCTCTTTCCCTCAGAGTTTGCTGCCTAGCCTTATTGCAGCCTGGCTACTTCCTCCTCCTCTTAATCTTTGAATGGCTCTGATCCCAGCTGTTTATCATGGACGTCCAGAGTTTGGCTTCCAGCCTGAATAATCTTGCCGCTAAGGTTCAAAATATACAGGATTTTGTTGTACATGCTCCTATGTCTGAACCTAGAATTCCTGTCCCAGAGTTTTTTTCTGGAGATAGATCTCGTTTTCTGAATTTTAGGAACAATTGCAAGTTGTTTCTTTCTTTGAAATTTCGCTCCTCTGGAGACCCTGCTCAGCAAGTCAAGATTATTATATCTTTCCTGCGGGGTGACCCTCAGGATTGGGCATTTGCATTGGCACCAGGGGACCCTGCGTTGCTTAATGCGGATGCGTTTTTTCTGGCATTGGGTTTGCTCTATGAGGAACTTAACCAAGAGATTCAGGCTGAAAAAGCTTTGTTGGCCCTCTCTCAGGGGCAAGATGAAGCAGAAATTTATTGTCAAAAATTTCGGAAGTGGTCGGTGCTTACTCAGTGGAATGAGTGCGCCCTGGCTGCAAAGTTCAGAGATGGCCTTTCTGAGGCCATTAAAGATGTTATGGTGGGGTTCCCTGCGCCTACTGGTCTGAATGAGTCTATGACTATGGCTATTCAGATTGATCGGCGTTTACGGGAGCGCAAACCTGTGCATCATTTGGCGGTGTCGTCTGAACCGTCACCTGAGATAATGCAATGTGATAGAATTCAGTCCAGAAGTGAACGGCAAAATTATAGGCGGAAAAAAAGGTTGTGCTTTTATTGTGGTGATTCAGCTCATGTTATATCAGCATGCTCTAAACGCACAAAAAAGGTTGATAAGTCTGTTGCCATTAGTACTTTACAGTCTAAGTTCATTCTGTCTGTGACTCTGATTTGTTCATTATCATCCATTTCCGTCGATGCCTATGTGGATTCAGGCGCTGCCCTGAGTCTTATGGATTGGTCATTTGCCAATCGCTGTGGGTTTAGTCTGGAGCCTCTGGAAGTCCCTATTCCTTTGAAGGGAATTGACTCTACACCTTTGGCTATGAATAAACCTCAGTACTGGACACAAGTGACCATGCGTATGACTCCTGTTCATCAGGAGGTGATTCGCTTCCTGGTACTGTATAATTTGCATGATGTCCTAGTGCTTGGTCTGCCATGGTTACAAACTCATAATCCAGTCCTTGACTGGAAATCGATGTCTGTGTTAAGCTGGGGTTGTCAGGGGGTTCATGATGATGCACCTCCGATTTCTATCGCTTCATCTACTCCTTCTGAGATTCCTGTGTTTTTGTCTGACTATTGGGATGTTTTTGAGGAGCCTAAGCTCAGTTCGCTTCCTCCTCACAGGGATTGCGATTGTGCTATAAATTTAATTTCAGGCAGTAAATTTCCTAAAGGTCGTTTGTTCAATCTGTCAGTGCCAGAGCATACTGCTATGCGGGATTATGTTAAGGAGTCCTTGGAAAAGGGACATATCCGTCCATCTTTGTCCCCTTTGGGAGCAGGTTTTTTTTTCGTGGCCAAAAAAGATGGTTCCTTGAGGCCTTGTATAGAATATCAGTATCCTTTGCCATTGTTGACTGATTTGTTTGCTCGCATTAAGGGGGCTAAATGGTTCACTAAGATTGATCTTCGGGGTGCGTATAATCTTATACGAATAAAGCAAGGTGATGAGTGGAAAACCGCATTTAATACGCCTGAGGGCCATTTTGAGTATTTGGTAATGCCTTTCGGACTTTCTAATGCTCCTTCAGTCTTCCAGTCCTTTATGCACGATATTTTCCGTGAATATCTGGATAAATTTATGATTGTGTATTTGGATGATATTTTGTTTTTTTCTGATGACTGGGAGTCTCATGTTCAGCAGGTCAGGAAGGTGTTTCAGGTCCTGCGGGCCAATTCCTTGTTTGTAAAGGGCTCAAAGTGTCTCTTTGGAGTCCAGAAGATTTCTTTCTTGGGGTATATTTTTTCCCCTTCTACTATTGAGATGGATCCCGTCAAGGTTCAGGCTATTTGTGACTGGACGCAGCCTACATCTCTTAAGACACACATGGATTTTTCCTCTCTGAACCCTGTTCACACAGGTTATATACAGATGATCAGGTTTTTAAATACATCAGATAGGGATTGCATACATTAGTTAGGACTGCTCTGATAAGGGTATACTGTGAAGATTGGTAGAGCAGCTTAGTATACATTTTTTGCAAAAAACGTATCAACCAAATACCCTGTTTTTTACATCTTTTACTAGCACTTGCGGATTACTGCAACATTTTTTCAAACTGAGTGTTTTTGGTTTTACTATTCTCTTTTGTGTCTTCAGGTTTCTTGGTGGTGTGTGAACATGATCATACAGACTTGTTCACTGTGCAAGTAGCCCATGTGTTCCTGTTTCCATAATTGTTCTCTTGTGTCTACAAGACTGGGGAGTTCCACCACTCCTCTTGGGCTATCTGCACAAAAGCTGTTCTACCCTGTATGCACACATGGATTTTTCCTCTCTGAACCCTGTTCACACAGGTTATATACAGATGATCAGGTTTTTAAATACATCAGATAGGGATTGCATACATTAGTTAGGACTGCTCTGATAAGGGTATACCGTGAAGATTGGTAGAGCAGCTTAGTATACATTTTTTGCAAAAAACGTATCAACCAAATACCCTGTTTTTTACATCTTTTACTAGCACTTGCGGATTACTGCAACATTTTTTCAAACTGAGTGTTTTTGGTTTTACTATTCTCTTTTGTGTCTTCAGGTTTCTTGGTGGTGTGTGAACATGATCATACAGACTTGTTCACTGTGCAAGTAGCCCATGTGTTCCTGTTTCCATAATTGTTCTCTTGTGTCTACAAGACTGGGGAGTTCCACCACTCCTCTTGGGCTATCTGCACAAAAGCTGTTCTACCCTGTATGCACACATGGATTTTTCCTCTCTGAACCCTGTTCACACAGGTTATATACAGATGATCAGGTTTTTAAATACATCAGATAGGGATTGCATACATTAGTTAGGACTGCTCTGATAAGGGTATACCGTGAAGATTGGTAGAGCAGCTTAGTATACATTTTTTGCAAAAAACGTATCAACTAAATACCCTGTTTTTTACATCTTTTACTAGCACTTGCGGATTACTGCAACATTTTTTCAAACTGAGTGTTTTTGGTTTTACTATTCTCTTTTGTGTCTTCAGGTTTCTTGGTGGTGTGTGAACATGATCATACAGACTTGTTCACTGTGCAAGTAGCCCATGTGTTCCTGTTTCCATAATTGTTCTCTTGTGTCTACAAGACTGGGGAGTTCCACCACTCCTCTTGGGCTATCTGCACAAAAGCTGTTCTACCCTGTATGCACACATGGATTTTTCCTCTCTGAACCCTGTTCACACAGGTTATATACAGATGATCAGGTTTTTAAATACATCAGATAGGGATTGCATACATTAGTTAGGACTGCTCTGATAAGGGTATACCGTGAAGATTGGTAGAGCAGCTTAGTATACATTTTTTGCAAAAAACGTATCAACCAAATACCCTGTTTTTTACATCTTTTACTAGCACTTGCGGATTACTGCAACATTTTTTCAAACTGAGTGTTTTTGGTTTTACTATTCTCTTTTGTGTCTTCAGGTTTCTTGGTGGTGTGTGAACATGATCATACAGACTTGTTCACTGTGCAAGTAGCCCATGTGTTCCTGTTTCCATAATTGTTCTCTTGTGTCTACAAGACTGGGGAGTTCCACCACTCCTCTTGGGCTATCTGCACAAAAGCTGTTCTACCCTGTATGCACACATGGATTTTTCCTCTCTGAACCCTGTTCACACAGGTTATATACAGATGATCAGGTTTTTAAATACATCAGATAGGGATTGCATACATTAGTTAGGACTGCTCTGATAAGGGTATACCGTGAAGATTGGTAGAGCAGCTTAGTATACATTTTTTGCAAAAAACGTATCAACCAAATACCCTGTTTTTTACATCTTTTACTAGCACTTGCGGATTACTGCAACATTTTTTCAAACTGAGTGTTTTTGGTTTTACTATTCTCTTTTGTGTCTACATCTCTTAAGAGTCTACAGAAGTTCTTGGGCTTTGCTAATTTCTATCGTCGTTTTATAACTAATTTTTCTAGTGTTGTTAAGCCTTTGACGGATTTGACTAAGAAGGGTGCTGATGTTGCTAATTGGTCTCCTGCGGCTGTGGAGGCCTTTCAGGAACTTAAGCGCCGGTTTTCTTCTGCTCCTGTGTTGCATCAGCCAGATGTTTCGCTCCCTTTTCAGGTTGAGGTTGATGCTTCCGAGATTGGAGCGGGGGCGGTTTTGTCACAGAGAAGCTCCGATGGCTCAGTGATGAAGCCATGCGCGTTTTTTTCTAGAAAGTTTTCGCCGGCTGAGCGGAATTATTATGTTGGTAATCGGGAACTTTTGGCCATGAAGTGGGCATTTGAGGAGTGGCGTCATTGGCTAGAGGGTGCTAGACATCGTGTGGTGGTCTTGACTGATCACAAAAATTTGATTTACCTTGAGTCTGCCAGGCGTCTGAATCCTAGACAAGCTCGTTGGTCACTGTTTTTCTCTCGTTTCAATTTTGTGGTTTCATACCTGCCAGGTTCAAAGAATGTGAAGGCGGATGCTCTTTCTAGGAGTTTTGTACCTGACTCCCTTGGAAATTCTGAGCCCTCTGGTATCCTTAGGGATGGGGTGATTTTGTCTGCTGTCTCCCCAGACTTGCGACGTGCTTTGCAGGAGTTTCAGGCGGGTAAACCTGATCGTTGTCCGCCTGAGAGACTGTTTGTTCCGGATAATTGGACCAGTAGAGTCATCTCCGAGGTCCATTCTTCTGCGTTGGCAGGTCATCCTGGAATATTTGGTACTAGAGACTTGGTGGCCAGGTCTTTTTGGTGGCCTTCCTTGTCGAGGGATGTGCGTTCTTTTGTGCAGTCTTGTGAGGTTTGTGCTCGGGCTAAGCCTTGCTGTTCTCGGGCCAGTGGATTGTTGTCACCTTTGCCTATCCCGAAGAGGCCTTGGACGCACATTTCCATGGACTTTATTTCGGATCTCCCTGTCTCTCAAAAAATGTCCGTCATCTGGGTTGTGTGTGATCGCTTTTCTAAAATGGTTCATCTGGTACCCTTGCCTAAGTTACCTTCCTCCTCTGAGTTGGTCCCTCTGTTTTTTCAGAATGTGGTTCGTTTGCATGGGATTCCTGAGAACATCGTTTCTGACAGGGGATCCCAGTTTGTGTCTAGATTTTGGCGGACGTTCTGTGCTAAGATGGGCACTGATTTGTCCTTTTCGTCTGCATTCCATCCTCAGACGAATGGCCAGACTGAACGAACTAATCAGACCTTGGAAACTTATTTAAGGTGTTTTGTTTCTGCTGATCAGGATGACTGGGTTACCTTTTTGCCGCTGGCCGAGTTTGCCCTTAATAATCAGGCTAGTTCTGCTACCTTGGTTTCTCCTTTCTTTTGTAATTCGGGGTTTCATCCTCGTTTTTCCTCTGGTCAGGTGGAACCTTCTGATTGTCCTGGAGTGGACATGGTGGTGGATAGGTTGCATCGGATTTGGAGTCATGTGGTGGACAATTTGAAGTTGTCCCAGGAGAAGGCTCAGCAGTTTGCTAATCGCCGTCGCCGCGTGGGTCCTCGACTTCTTGTTGGGGACTTGGTGTGGTTGTCTTCTCGTTTTGTTCCTATGAAGGTCTCTTCTCCTAAGTTCAAGCCTCGGTTCATCGGTCCCTATAGGATCTTGGAAATTCTTAACCCTGTGTCGTTTCGTTTGGATCTCCCGGCATCGTTTGCTATTCATAATGTGTTCCATCGGTCGTTGTTGCGGAAGTATGAGGTACCTGTTGTTCCTTCGCTTGAGCCTCCTGCTCCAGTGCTGGTGGAGGGAGAATTGGAGTATGTTGTGGAGAAGATCTTGGATTCTCGTGTTTCCAGAGGGAAACTCCAGTATTTGGTCAAGTGGAAGGGTTATGGTCAGGAGGATAATTCTTGGGTGGTTGCCTCGGATGTTCATGCTGATGATTTGGTTCGCGCTTTTCATAGGGCTCATCCTGGTCGCCCTGGTGGTTCTCGTGAGGGTTCGGTGACCCCTCCTCAAGGGGGGGGGTACTGTTGTGAGTTCTGTTTTTGGGCTCCCTCTGGTGGTTACTGATGGTACTGGGTGACTTGTCTTTCCTGGGTCTCTGGGTTCCACCTGTTCCATCAGGATATGGGAGTTTCCTATTTAACCTGGCTTTGCTGGCATTTCCTCGCCGGTTATCAATGTATCCAGTGTGTCTTGTTACCTCTGCTCCCTGCTCCTAGAACCTTCTGGTCAAGCTAAGTTTGGATTTTCCTGTTTTGGTGTTTTGCTTTATTTGGTTTTTTAGTCCAGCCTGCAGATATGTGATTCTTTGCTGCTGGTTGCTCTAGTGGGCTGAAATTGCTCCTCATGTACCATGAGTTGGCACATGAGTTCAAGTAATTTCAGGATGGTTTTTTGAAGGGTTTTTCGCTGACCGCGCAGTTCACTTTTGTATCCTCTGCTATCTAGCTTTAGCGGGCCTCATTTTGCTGAAACTGTTTTCATACTGCGTATGTGCTTTCCTCTCATTTCACCGTCATTATATGTGGGGGGGCTGCTATTTCTGTGGGGTATTTCTCTGGAGGCAAGAGAGGTCTGTGTTTCTTCTAATAGGGGAAGTTAGATCTTCGGCTGGAGCGAGACGTCTAGGATCATCGTAGGCACGTTCCCCGGCTACTTTTATTTGTGTGTTAGGTTCAGGGTCGTGGTCAGCTCAGGTGCCATCGCCCTAGAGCTTGTTTGTATCTGTGCTTGTCCTTTAGTGATCCCCTGCCATTGGGATCATGACAATGGGCATCCAAGGACGCAATAACCCTCCGGCCACAATTGTCAGACTTCAGCTGCAGATTCATATACAGCCTCCGCAGATTGACCGCTGTAGACCTGTCAGGCATAAAGCCGGACTGATCCGGATGTACAAGGTTAGTAATGAAACTGGACAGATGGGAAGCTAACACCCTGGCCAAGAGCTTGACATCGATGGTTAGCAGAGAAATTGGGCGATATGACTCTGGTTTCCCCAGATCCTTATCCTCCTTCGGAATAACCACTATAATAGCCTCCCTCATAGATGCTGGGAGATACCCCTGGCATCCAGCCTCCTCCAGTACTAACTTTAATTTGGGAATGAACACTTCCCCCAAGCTTTTATAGATTTCGGCTGGTAACCCATCAACTCCAGGCGCCTTCCCATTGGCCATAGACTTCAGCGCCCGACTCAGTTCCTCCTCCGTGATAGGGGCATCGAGGCTCACCCTATCCTCCTCACTCAATTTCGGCAACCCCAGACTCTCCAAGAAAGTCTCTGTATCTCCGACTGACTCATTGACCCTGGAGGAATATAAGTCCGCGTAGAAGTCCGCAAAAACCTTTATAATTTCAGATGTTTCAGATATCTTGCTCCCACCATCAGAAACTAACGAGTGTACATATGAGGTACTTCGCTGAGCAGAAGCCACCACCGATAGCATGTGTCCCACTGTTTCTCCCTCCTGAAAATAAGTCACCCTTTGAAACTCCCGCTTCCTTTCAGCTTTTCCCAGCAGAATCTTCTCCATATGAGTTTGCGCTGTTCTCAACCTTTTCCCTGCCTCGGACGTTCCCAACACTACCATCTCGTCCTCTGCAGCCTTCAACTCCTCCACCGCCACTCTCTCTGCCTCCCTCGTCTTCCGCTTACACCTACTAATATCTCTAAATAGTAGCCCTCTCAGGTACGCCTTCATTGCATCCCAAACAGTTAGAGCATCTGTACTCCCATCATTTAAAGCAAAGAATTCCGTCACCTCCTTCCCTATACCTTCCAAGTCAATACTATGTAACCAGTTAGGATGGATCTTCCATTCTCTCCCGCTTGCGGTCCGTGTCCCCAACAACCTAACCTCCACCTCAATTGGACTGTGATCCGAAAGGGCCCTCGGCAGATAACGCACCTCCCCCACCATTGTGTCCAACAGACAGTTACCCAGCGCCATATCAATTCTGGACAGCGTAGCATGAGCCGGTGAGTAGCACGAGTACCCTCTCTCCCCAACATGTCTAACTCTCCATAGATCAATCATTCCTATTTCACGCACATAGGTACCAAATGTTGTAGTGTGCCCCCCCGACCTGTTCTGGGTGTTCTTATTTTTATCCCAAAAACCGTCACAAATATTGTTCAAATCCCCAATAATTAAAAGTGGTAGCGGTCCCCATCGTTCCACCTTCTCCAACACCTCTCTAATCTTCTTGCTTGAATATGGAGGTGGAATATACATTGCCGCAACACACACCCTCACTCCATATAATATACACTGTATCACCACATACTGACCATCAGCATCCACGCATACCTTCACCTCTTCATACTGCACTCCCACCGGCACCAATACTGACACACCCCTTGAGTACGTCAAAAAGGTAGTGATACCCCTTCTGAATCCATCGTCTATTTAGTACGTCCACCTTCTCCCGCATCAAGTGTGTCTCCAGCAAACATATCATAGAGGCCCGTTGATCCTTTGCATACTGCAAGCTCGTAGCTCGCCTAGACTTATCCGCCAGACCTCTCACATTCCAACTCAGTATCTTAAAGCGGCCCCCTATTATGTGACTCATCATCTTTAGTTATGTCGTTACTCCCGGTTCTGAGCTGTCTAACTTCCCTCCCCTCCCTTACCCATACCCCCCCCCCCCGCACTCCCCCCCAATACTATACATTCTGCCTCTTATCAAGAGTGGGGCACCATCACCCATTGCGAACACTCTTGTTAACGTAACCTTCTCCTTCCGCCTCCCGCTACCGTTTATAACAGAATTCGGTGCAATTCTTAGAAGAATAAAATATTTCAACATGTATTAAATTACAACTGCAAGGAAACTAAGTAAACTTTTAGTACGCTACACACCCTTCCTCCCTCGTACTCAACCGCCATATCAGCACTCCCAGGGCATTCCCTGAGTAATGCCCAGCTCCACCCTCAAACCTTCACATCGCAATTACCAATGTACTGTCAGTCAATCTCTTTTCCTTTTTAACAGTGAAATACCCCCCGACCGGCCCACCCCGTATTTTCAATCTCCTTTCCCTTTAAGCCTTTTAGCATTGAGATCTATCCACTGGGTAGCGTCCTCCGGCGTCTGGAAAAAATGAATCTTATCCAACGCAACCACTCTCAGTCGTGCCGGAAACATCATGGAGTATTGCACTCCCAGTTCCCTCAGCCGTCTCTTGATACCCGTGAACACCATCCATTGTTTCTGGACCAGGGTGGAATAGTCAGGGTAGATAGCAATTCTTTGACCTCCAATTGTCAAATCCGTCATGTCTCTAGCCTTCCTCAGGATAATGTCTCTGTCTCTGTAATTTAGGATTTTGGCCAGCATGGTACGGGGACTTGCTCCAGGGACAGGTGGTTTCGGTGGGACCCTGTGGGCTCTCTCTACCGCAAATACTTTTGTCAGTGCTGCATCACCAAAGGTCTCAAGGAGCCAGCTTTCAATATACTCCGTGGGATTCCTCCCCTCAGTTTTTTCAGGGATACCCACTATACGGATGTTATTTCTTCTGGACCTATTCTCCAGATCCTCATTTTTTGCAGCTAGCTCCGATATTGCTTGAGCAAACTTCTTCTCCGCTTTCTGCAGCTGCACTATATGATCTTCCGCAGTGCTCACTCTTTCCTCTACAGCCCCCACACGCTTGTCAATCTTCTGCAGGGCTGCATTTATCTGGGTTGTGTCACCCTTGACCTCCTGTAGCTGCTGGATCAGGGATTGTTTGCATGAGGACACCAGTGCAAAAACGTCTCTAAGGGTGGGCTCTGCTCCTGGCACCGTATCCTCAGATCCCCCTACTACCACCGCCATGCTGCTATCCCTGCTCCCCTGCTGTACCTCTTGCTCTTCTGCTGGGCTTTCCTCCTCCTCTTCTGTGTCAGCTCCGGCTCCCTCCTCTACTTTCTCTGCGTTCTCTGCGGCCTCCACTCTAGCAAACTGCTGGAGCTTTGCCGCCACCGCCATTCGCTTCTGGCATGCAGCGTTCTCCTTTTCTGCCTTCTCCCTGGCGTCGGCGCCATCTTGGCCAGTCCCTGCCTCGCCGGCTCCGGCGTCTCTTCGCCTCCTCCTGGTCATACTCGCTGACCCCGGGGCCGCCGCTGTACACCGCCGCACTCCCGAAACTCTCCTGCAGCCGGTAAGCACCGCAAATCGCCGCTCAGCTGCGGCATATGAGGATAATGGCAAGATTAGTAGCGGGAGCGCTCTGCCGCGCGTCCGCTCACATGGACATTCAGGCCACGCCACCCAGACTATTTTTAAGGGGGCCAACACTATCATTTTTTAGTTTCTTACTATTTATGTAGTTAAAGAATATTTTAGGATTATTTTTACTCTCTCTGGCAATGAGTCTCTCTGTCTCAATCTTTACTGCCTTGATTTGCTTTTTACAGAATTTATTTAATTTTTTGTATTTATTTAATGCCTCCTCACTACCTACTTCCTTTAATTCTCTAAATGCTTTCTTTTTGTCACTTATTGCGCCCCTTACAGCTCTATTTAGCCATATTGGTTTCCTCCTATTCCTAGTATGTTTATTCCCATATGGTATATACTGTGCACAGGTCCTATCCAGGATGTTAATAAACGTCTCCCATTTTCTTTGTGTATTTTTGTGTCTCAGGATATCGTCCCATTTAATTGCACCAAGATCCTCTCTCATCCGTTGGAAATTTGCCCTCCTGAAGTTTAGTGTCCTTGTAACCCCTCTATTACACATCTTTTTAAAGGATACATGAAAACTTATTATTTTGTGATCGCTATTTCCCAAGTAACCCCCAACCCTTATATTTGCTATGCGGTCTGGCCTGTTGGTTTGGTCTTTTTCATTGACGGTTTTGCCCAGAGATTTAGAATTAAGTAGATAGTTATACATCTTTGTTATGGACCACCTGGTGGTTAGGAGCACCCGGAACGACCTGATGGTTAAACTCACACAGGACAAGCTCTGGGAAGTGGGAGCTCTGCTGACCGCAACCCCTAATCCTATCACACAACTAGAAATAGCTGTGGAGCGTACCTAATACGACCTAGACGCCTCTTCACAGCCTAAGAGCTAACTAGCCCTAAAGATAGAAAATAAAGCCTACCTTGCCTCAGAGAAATTCCCCAAAGGAAAAGGCAGCCCCCCACATATATAGACTGTGAGTTAAGATGAAAGTCACAAACACAGAAATGAAACAGGTTTCAGCAAAGGGCGGCCAGACTTACTAAACAGACTGAGGATAGGAAAGGTATCTTTGCGGTCAGCACAAAACCCTACAAAAAGACCACGCAGAGTGTGCAAAAAGACCTCCGCACCGACTCACAGTGCGGAGGTGCCACTCTGCATCCCAGAGCTTCCAGCTAGCAAGGCAAGATCATCATAGCCAGCTGAACAAGGAAACAATGAACAAATAATTAATAGCAGGGACTTAGCTTCTGCTGGAGTAGACAGGTTACCAGAAAGATCCAAGAGCGAACTGAACCAGTACAAGAACATTGACAGCTGGCATGGAGTAACGATCTGAGTGGAGTTAAATAGAACAGCCAGCCAAAGAATAAACTACGTCACCTGTGGAAGAAACCTCAGAAGCAGCAGCTCCACTCACAGCCACCAGAGGGAGTCCATGGACAGAACTCGCCGAAGTACCATTCATGACCACAGGAGGGAGTTCAATAACAGAATTCACAACAATGACCACACTGGCGCTGAGCTTATAGACTTTGGCGGCCATGCGAACCTTTTATAGCTGTAGCAGACAAGGACCTTCCAAGTGGCCCAATAGGAGCTGCTACAGGGCCTGAGCGTGTGACCCCTGACCTCCAATGAAAGGTCCTCTGTTGTGAATTCTGTGGCTGAGTTCACTTCTGTGGTCACAAGTGGTATTGCAGTCTCTGGGCTTCCTCCCTCAGGTGTTTTGGTGAGCTCGTTGGCTGCCTTGCTATTTAGCTCCACCTGAGTCTGTCTTCCTTGCTCCTTGTCAATGTTCCAGTGTTGGATCTGAGCTACTGCATCTTTCCTTGGGCCTGCTGCTCTGCTAGATAAGTGCTTCTAGTTTGTTTTCTGTTTTTTTCTGTCCAGCTTGCTATTGTCTTTTGCTGGAAGCTCTGAGAAGCAGAGGGGTGCACCGCCGTGCTGTTAGTTCGGCACGGTGGGTCTTTTTGCCCCTTTGCGTGGTTTTCGTTTTAGGGTTTTTTGTAGACTGCATAGTTCTCTTTGCTATCCTCGCTCTGTCTAGAATATCGGGCCTCACTTTGCTGAATCTATTTCATTCCTACGTTTGTCTTTTCATCTTGCTAACAGTCATTATATGTGGGGGGCTGCCTATTCCTTTGGGGTATTTCTCTGAGGTAAGTCAGGCTTGTATTTCTATCTTCAGGCTAGTCAGCTCCTCAGGCAGTGCCGAGTTGCATAGGTAGTTGTTAGGCGCAATCCACTGCTGCTTATAGTTGTGTGAGGATAGATCAGGTACTGCAGTCTACAGAGATTCCACGTCTCAGAGCTCGTCCTATTGTTTTTGGTTATTGCCAGATCTCTGTATGTGCGCTGATTACTGCACGCTGTGTTGCCTGATTGCCAGCCATAACAGTACAAGGAGCCCCACCAATGATTCCCAATAGAGGGAAAAAAGAAATCCTGACATCATTTTTTTTTCTTAGCTCTGTCTTCAGTCTTTTTTTTCCCCTAGACATTAGAGTGCTTCAGGACACAGCTGTGGACATGGATATTCAGGCTCTGTGCTCCTCAATGGATAATCTCGTTGTAAATGTACAAAAGATTCAAGATACTATTGATCAGAAATCGATGCTAGAACCAAGAATTCCGATTCCTGATTTGTTTTTTGGTGACAGAACTAAGTTCCTGAGCTTCAGAAATAATTGTAAGCTATTTTTGGCCTTGAAACCTCATTCTTCTGGTAATCCTATTCAACAGGTTTTGATTATTATTTCTTTTTTGCGCGGCGACCCACAGGACTGGGCGTTTTCTCTTGCACCAGGAGATTCTGCATTGAGTAATGTTGATGCATTTTTCCTGGCGCTCGGATTGCTTTACGATGAGCCTAATTCAGTGGATCAGGCTGAGAAAAATCTGCTGGCTTTATGCCAGGGTCAGGATGATGTAGAAGTATATTGTCAGAAATTTAGGAAATGGTCAGTACTCACTCTGTGGAATGAATCTGCACTAGCGGCTTTGTTCAGAAAGGGTCTCTCTGAAGCTCTTAAGGATGTAATGGTGGGATTTCCTATGCCTGCTGGTTTGAATGAGTCTATGTCCTTGGCCATTCAGATCGGTCGTCGCTTGCGCGAGCGTAAATCTGTGCACCATCTGGCGGTACTGCCTGAGAGTAAACCTGAGCCTATGCAGTGCGACAGGACTATGACTAAAGTAGAACGGCAAGAACACAGACGTCTGAACAGACTGTGTTTCTATTGTGGTGATTCTACTCATGCTATTTCTAATTGTCCTAAACGCACTAGGCGGTTCGATAGCTCTGCCGTTATTGGTACTGTACAGTCCAAATTCCTTTTGTCCATTACCTTAATGTGCTCTTTGTCATCGTATTCTGTCATGGCGTTTGTGGATTCAGGCGCTGCCCTGAATCTGATGGATTTGGATTATGCTAAACGTTGTGGATTTTTCTTGGAGCCTTTGCGGTGTCCTATTCCGTTGAGAGGAATTGATGCTACACCTTTGGCCAAGAATAAGCCTCAGTACTGGGCCCAGCTGACCATGTGCATGGCTCCTGCACATCAGGAAGTTATTCGCTTTCTGGTACTGCATAATTTGCATGATGTGGTCGTGTTGGGGTTGCCATGGCTACAAACCCATAATCCAGTATTGGATTGGAACTCTATGTCGGTAACCAGCTGGGGTTGTCAGGGAGTACATGGTGATGTTCCATTTTTGTCTATTTCGTCATCCATTCCTTCTGACATCCCAGAGTTCTTGTCGGACTTTCAGGATGTATTTGAAGAGTCCAAGTCTGATGCCCTACCTCCGCATAGGAATTGTGATTGTGCTATCGATTTGATTCCTGGTAGTAAATTCCCTAAGGGCCGTTTATTTAATTTGTCCGTACCTGAACACACCGCTATGCGCAGTTATGTGAAGGAGTCCCTGGAGAAGGGACATATTCGCCCATCGTCGTCACCATTGGGAGCAGGGTTCTTTTTTGTAGCCAAGAAGGATGGTTCGCTAAGACCGTGTATTGATTACCGCCTTCTTAATAAGATCACTGTTAAGTTTCAGTATCCCTTGCCATTGATTTCTGACTTGTTTGCTCGGATTAAGGGGGCTAGTTGGTTTACTAAGGCTACGTTCACATTAGCGTTGCGCCGCCCTGCGTCGGCGACGCAACGCGCGACGCACGGAAAAACGCGCGCAAACGCGCGCAAAAACGCGCGCGTTTTGCGACGCGTGCGTCGTTTTTGACGAAAATCGGACGCACAGAAAATGCAACTTGTTGCATTTTCTTGCGTCCGACGCTAGCGTCGGAAACGACGCACGTGGCGAAAAACGCCACCCAAAAAACGCACGCGTCCCCTATGTTAAACATAGGGGCGCGTCGCCGCTGCGTCGCCGCTGCGTCGCCGACGCAACAGCGGCGCAACGCTAATGTGAACGTAGCCTAAGATTGATCTTCGTGGTGCGTATAATCTGGTGAGAATCAGGCAGGGAGATGAATGGAAAACGGCATTTAATACGCCCGAGGGTCATTTTGAGTATCTGTTGATGCCGTTCGGACTTGCCAATGCTCCATCTGTTTTTCAGTCTTTTATGCATGACATTTTCCGTGAGTATCTGGATAAATTCTTGATTGTTTACTTGGATGACATTTTGATCTTCTCAGATGATTGGGAGTCTCATGTGAAGCAAGTCAGAATGGTTTTCCAGGTACTGCGTGCTAATTCCTTGTTCGTGAAGGGATCAAAGTGTCTCTTCGGTGTGCAGAAAGTTTCATTTTTGGGGTTCATCTTTTCCCCTTCTACTATCGAGATGGATCCGGTTAAGGTTCAGGCCATCCAGGATTGGACTCAGCCGACATCTCTAAAAAGTCTGCAGAAATTCCTGGGCTTTGCTAATTTTTATCGTCGCTTCATCTGTAATTTTTCTAGCATTGCCAGACCATTGACCGATTTGACCAAGAAGGGTGCTGATTTGGTTAATTGGTCTTCTGCTGCCGTGAAAGCTTTTCAGGAGTTGAAGCGTCGTTTTTGCTGTGCCCCTGTGTTGTGTCAACCTGATGTTTCTCTTCCGTTCCAGGTCGAGGTTGATGCTTCTGAGATTGGTGCAGGGGCGGTTTTGTCACAGAGAGGTTCTGGTTGCTCAGTGTTCAAACCATGTGCTTTCTTTTCCAGGAAATTTTCTGCTGCTGAGCGTAATTATGATGTGGGCAACCGAGAGTTGCTGGCCATGAAGTGGGCATTCGAGGAGTGGCGTCATTGGCTTGAGGGTGCTAAGCATCGCGTGGTGGTATTGACTGATCATAAGAACTTGACTTATTTCGAGTCTGCCAAGCGCTTGAATCCTAGACAGGCCCGTTGGTTGTTATTTTTTGCTCGTTTTGATTTTGTGATTTCATACCTTCCGGGCTCTAAAAATGTGAAGGCGGATGCTCTGTCTAGGAGTTTTGTGCCCGACTCTCCGGGGTTATCTGAGCCGGCGAGTATCCTCAAGGAAGGAGTCATTGTGTCTGCCATCTCCCCTGATTTGCGGAGAGTGTTGCAGAAATTTCAGGCTAATAAACCTGATCGTTGTCCGGCCGAGAAACTGTTCGTCCCTGATAGGTGGACTAGTAAAGTTATCTCTGAACTTCATTGTTCGGTGCTGGCCGGTCATCCAGGAATCTTTGGTACCAGGGAGTTGGTTGCTAGATCCTTCTGGTGGCCATCTCTGTCACGGGATGTGCGTGCTTTTGTGCAGTCCTGTGGAATTTGTGCTAGGGCTAAGCCCTGCTGTTCACGTGCCAGTGGGTTGCTTTTGCCCTTGCCGGTCCCGAAGAGGCCTTGGACACATATTTCGATGGATTTCATTTCTGACCTTCCCGTTTCTCAAAAAATGTCGGTCATTTGGGTGGTCTGTGATCGCTTTTCTAAAATGGTCCATCTGGTGCCCTTGGTTAAATTGCCTTCCTCCTCTGATTTGGTGCCTTTGTTCTTCCAGCATGTGGTTCGTTTACATGGCATTCCTGAGAATATTGTTTCTGACAGAGGTTCCCAGTTTATCTCGAGGTTCTGGCGAGCCTTGTGTGGTAGGATGGGCATTGACCTATCTTTCTCCTCGGCCTTCCATCCTCAGACTAATGGCCAGACCGAACGAACCAATCAGACCTTGGAAACATATCTGAGATGTTTTGTTTCCGCTGACCAGGATGATTGGGTGTCATTTTTGCCGTTGGCTGAGTTCGCCCTTAATAATCGGGCCAGCTCGGCTACCTTGGTCTCTCCATTTTTCTGCAATTCTGGGTTCCATCCTCGTTTCTCTTCAGGACAGGTTGAGTCTTCGGACTGTCCTGGTGTGGATTCTGTGGTGGACAGGTTGCAGCAGATCTGGACTCAGGTAGTGGACAATTTGACCTTGTCCCAGGAGAAGGCTCAGCTTTTCGCTAATCGCAGACGCCGTGTGGGACCCCGACTTCGTGTTGGGGATTTGGTTTGGTTATCCTCTCGTCATATTCCTATGAAGGTTTCCTCTCCTAAATTTAAACCTCGTTTTATTGGTCCGTATAGGATTTCTGAGATTCTCAATCCGGTGTCTTTTCGTCTGACCCTCCCAGACTCCTTTTCCATACATAATGTATTCCATAGGTCGTTGTTGAGGAGATACGTGGCACCTATGGTTCCATCTGTGGAGCCTCCTGCCCCTGTTTTGGTGGAGGGGGAATTGGAGTATATTGTGGAGAAGATTTTGGATTCTCGTGTCTCTAGACGGAAACTCCAGTATCTGGTCAAATGGAAGGGTTATGCTCAGGAAGATAATTCCTGGGTTTTTGCCTCTGATGTCCATGCCCCAGATCTTGTTCGTGCCTTTCATGTGGCTCATCCTGGTCGGCCTGGGGGTTCTGGTGAGGGTTCGGTGACCCCTCCTCAATGGGGGGGTACTGTTGTGAATTCTGTGGCTGAGTTCACTTCTGTGGTCACAAGTGGTATTGCAGTCTCTGGGCTTCCTCCCTCAGGTGTTTTGGTGAGCTCGTTGGCTGCCTTGCTATTTAGCTCCACCTGAGTCTGTCTTCCTTGCTCCTTGTCAATGTTCCAGTGTTGGATCTGAGCTACTGCATCTTTCCTTGGGCCTGCTGCTCTGCTAGATAAGTGCTTCTAGTTTGTTTTCTGTTTTTTTCTGTCCAGCTTGCTATTGTCTTTTGCTGGAAGCTCTGAGAAGCAGAGGGGTGCACCGCCGTGCTGTTAGTTCGGCACGGTGGGTCTTTTTGCCCCTTTGCGTGGTTTTCGTTTTAGGGTTTTTTGTAGACTGCATAGTTCTCTTTGCTATCCTCGCTCTGTCTAGAATATCGGGCCTCACTTTGCTGAATCTATTTCATTCCTACGTTTGTCTTTTCATCTTGCTAACAGTCATTATATGTGGGGGGCTGCCTATTCCTTTGGGGTATTTCTCTGAGGTAAGTCAGGCTTGTATTTCTATCTTCAGGCTAGTCAGCTCCTCAGGCAGTGCCGAGTTGCATAGGTAGTTGTTAGGCGCAATCCACTGCTGCTTATAGTTGTGTGAGGATAGATCAGGTACTGCAGTCTACAGAGATTCCACGTCTCAGAGCTCGTCCTATTGTTTTTGGTTATTGCCAGATCTCTGTATGTGCGCTGATTACTGCACGCTGTGTTGCCTGATTGCCAGCCATAACAGTCCTCCCGTGGGCATGCACAGTGTGTGCAAAGCAGGACTTAGTCCCAGAAAAGCCTGCACGCCGCTGACCAGTGCTGGCTACAAAAGCAGAACCTGGAAAAGGCAGCAGTAACCCTTTGCACAGTATCAGGCTGAGTGAGACGCTGGGACAGATGTCTCTGCTGAGCAGGCTCCACTGCGGTTGAAGCAGAGTGGGAGACCGCAGCAGACATGGCTCGAGATTCCCCCTGTGCAGCGGCGGGACCTCGACTCCTAACATCTACTTATCAAACCAATTTATTGCATTACCAATCTACATATATAAATACCTAAGGAATAGGAGAATCCGGAGCATATGGTAAGAATATAAACAACTCTTTATTGATACAAAACATTAAAAAATTGCATATCAGTAATATATAAGGTGCATAAATTCCAACGGATAACAAGAGTGGGAGGGAAACCCACCCCGGGAGGGAAACCCACCCCTCTATAATCCCCACACTAAGCAATTACCACATACAAGAGATGAAAGTGCAAACACTGAGTGTGCTATATCTAAATGAAATGGCAAGCCTGATCAGCGGTAAGTAACACAGTGATCCGATCGGATCACAATGGAGGCAATCATAAGAACCTAAGTAAAGGGTCACAAATCAGCTTACCAGCTCAGGGGGGGAGACAGAGGAGAGGGATCCCGCCGGAAAATGACCCCGACGCGCGTTTCGCGGCTCTGCCACGCCGCTTCCTCAAGGGGATATGGAAAGGAGCAGCCAGGACCTGCTGATAACCTTCCTGACCCCAGTCACGTGTCCCTGACCGGCCAATCATGGTGGCGCCAGCGGCGCATGCGCCCGGTGATGGGAAGGTCCTCCATGGAGGCACGGCGTCGGGCCCAGTGCGCATGCAGGAAGGTTATCAGCAGGTCCTGGCTGCTCCTTTACTTAGGTTCTTATGATTGCCTCCATTGTGATCCGATCGGATCACTGTGTTATTTACCGCTGATCAGGCTTGCCATTTCATTTAGATATAGCACACTCAGTGTTTGCACTTTCATCTCTTGTATGTGGTAATTGCTTAGTGTGGCGATTATAGAGGGGTGGGTTTCCCTCCCACTTTTGTTATCCGTTGGAATTTATGCACCTTATATATTACTGATATGCAATTTTTTAATGTTTTGTATCAATAAAGAGTTGTTTATATTCTTACCATATGCTCCGGATTCTCCTATTTCTTATGTATCTTATATGGAGCTGATTTGATTTGTCTGGTTACATATAACACACTTGTGTTTTCTCCCAGACTATTAATATGATTTTGGGATTTGTATTACTATATATAAATACCTCTCTGTGTTCATCATCTCATTAAATACATTAACATGTGATCAACTTGATTTTCCTGAAATTGCCTGCGCCCCCGACAACCAATGTGTCAAAATTTCGCATGGGCCAACTGGTTATTTTTATTTATTTTATCCCCGGTATATTTCATATGTCATGTAATGTTTATATATGCATATAAATTTTGCATTACATTGAACTTATGCTTATGTATTGCAAATGTACTGATGTTAATGTGTTGTATAGACATAGGGATAGTGTAGGATTCAGCCCAGTAGGGGAGCACAATATAATAGAATAGAATAAAGATTAGATAGGCCAATAGGATTAGGATAGTTAGGAGGGGCTAAGGGTACCGTCACACTATACGATTTACCTACGATCACGACCAGCGATACGACCTGGCCGTGATCGTAGGTAAATCGTAGTGTGGTCGCTGGGGAGCTGTCACACAGACAGCTCTCCAGCGACCAACGATGCCGAGGTCTCCGGGTAACCAGGGTAAACATCGGGTTACTAAGCGCAGGACCGCGCTTAGTAACCCGATGTTTACCCTGGTTATAAGCGTAAAACTAAAAAAAAAACAAACAGCACATACTTACATTCTGGTGTCCGTCAGGTCCCTTGCCGTCTGCTTTCCGCACTATGACTGCCGGCCGTAAAGTGAAAGCAGAGCACAGCGGCTGTGCTTTCACTTTCACTTTACGGCCGGCAGTCAGTGAGTGCGGGAAGCAGACGGCAAGGGACCTGACGGACACCAGAATGTAAGTATGTGCTGTTTGTTTTTTTTTAGTTTTACGCTTGTAACCAGGGTAAACATCGGGTTACTAAGCGCGGCCCTGAGCTTAGTAACCCGATGTTTACCCTGGTTACAAGCGAACGCATCGCTGGATCGCATCGCTAGATCGGTGTCACACACACCGATCTAGCGATGACAGCGGGAGATCCAGCGATGAAACAAAGTTCCAAACGATCTGCTACGACGTACGATTCTCAGCAGGATCCCTGATCGCTGCTGCGTGTCAGACACAGCGATATCGTAACGATATCGCTGGAATGTCACGAATCGTACCGTCGTAGCGATCGAAATGGCAGTGTGTGACGGTACCCTAAGACAAGGCAGTTGGGGAACTTCCTGTTACTAGTCAGAGAGAGTCAGTGTGAGTCGGGAGTAAGAACAGGACAGTCATGTCAAGGGGGGGACGTTTAAGCTGAGGAGCCTAGCAGTCCAGGGCCTAGACCTGACAGTCACACATAGTGGAGGGGTATCTTGGCAGCATGAGAATGATAGCAGCTAACTTCGTGGGAACAAGCCTGGACGTCCGGGTCCTAGGGCCTGGTAAGGAATGGAAGAACCATTTCTCGATGTCACCTTCGGAAAGGGAAGTGGACAGGGAACTCCTGAAGCAGGTTAGTCTGACCAGTAAGGAAGCTGCGGGACTGGAGGATCCGGCGGATATTCTTGGAGGAGTGAGGGACAGTACAGGGAACGGAATGGTGATATTCTGCGAGGAATCTTGTGCTGTTTCTGTGACTAAACTGGACAACCTGGACTCTGATTGTCATTGTGTGGTGTTAAAGGAAAAGGACTCTCGGCAGTGTGAAATGGACCCTGATTTGCAAGTGAGTGAACTACCGTATGTTAATAGAGCAAAGGGCCAGGGTGTGCCAGTGCTGCCACTCTCAAGCACGACTATCCCCCTGGCCTCCGTTTCATTCTGTGAAACTAGTGTGAGTGTGCATCAGATCTCTTTGCTCTGATGGCACGCTCTGTTCTCCTCCCTTCTCAAAGTAGTATTCTTGTAGTTCACCTAGCTATGCGCCAGCAGTCCTCAAAATAGACAGGGCTGCTCTGCCCCAAAATATTTTGAGGCACTGGCATGTATTGATTTCTTTGGTTTGGCTTTAGTTTCTGTTATTTTGTACATACGGGGGCTTGGTTCCCTTTATTGGCTATGCATTCCATTTATATAGCTTTCTAAGGCAGGTATTAAAACAGTCTGCTCTAGGTCCTGCCCTGCCCTAGTCTATTTTGAGGCCTGCTGGCAAGCAGCAAGGTGAACTACAAGAGATTGGGGCAATCTTGATTGGGTACACCTGGTTGCGGTGGGATGGAATTTAAGCTTTTTTAAATCAAAATAATGTTAACTAAGTACACTATGTTATTTGCATGTACTATTTATTTATTTACTGCAAAATATTTGCTCATTTTTTTATCCTGGATTATGGCCACAGCATGAATGTGTGTGGTTAATTATTGTAGCCCTAATCATTTATTATTATGTTGTAGCCCTACAGCTGGCACAGGAAGGGGAGCGTGGGCTCTGCCATGAGTGGTGAGTAGTATGCTGGTAAGATGTCCAAATGGCAGGCATCTGCTCAGCAAAAGGTTTACAGAGCATGAAACATAGCTATTTTTCTGAAATTGCATCAATTTTACTTCCTTTTGGAAATTGGAAAAAATATAGCAAGAGTCCTAGTAGCAAGAGTCCTAGTGATCTCTTTGCATGATGTTAAAAATACACCTATCATCCCACAAGCAACCAAGCAAGCAGCTTGAGCTTGCCATGCTCACCAGTACCGCTATGGGCCTCGTTGGCTCACTTTCTGTTTCCCGCTGTGATGGGTGGTCACCACGGCCAGCGTGATCATCATTAATTTTCCACTTACAGTCAGACTAGTCTCCTGTCTGTGCTTGTAATAACTAAATATCTTCTTCTACATCCCACCTGCTGCTCCTCTTACTTCACAATAATCTGCTGCATGTAACATTGACCTTGAATGCCTTCAATAGCCCTAAGACACCAATGAAGCATGTTGAAGTTGCTGTTCCTCCTTAAACCCCAGATGCATCCTTTTGTTTCTTTTCAATATAAGTATGAGTGGGATGACTGCTGCTTGATATAATCAGTCACCAATTTACGCTGTTTGTACAGAGGCTCCAACATATGCAGAGTTGAATTCCATTTCATTGCAACGTTGCAATACAGGTGGCACTGAGGATGACCATTCGGTTTTTGAAAGCATGAAGAGTGTGTTACCTGAATGAAAAGGCTGAGTGTGGTGAAAGAAATATAGTGTCCCTGTCAATAGGAGCAGTTCTACATACAGTATCTACAATGCAGCGTATTTTTTTTAGCTCAAAATCAAGTTGAGAGAGCGAACCACATTCTCCTGCATGATAGCACAGAGTGGGCACCCTTTTCTGCAAGAAATAATGATGGCTGGGTATCTTCCAGTGAAGCCGAGTGCATGGCATAATAACTCAAAAGGCAGGAGAGAAATATGATATTTTTCCTCAATGTACAGTATTTAACATCATTCTTTGTTCATTTCAAGAAAGGACAAAACAAGAAATGCTAGGTAGGTGGGTGCATATCCAAAAAGCCTAATGCAACAACAAACTAGTAAAACATGTGTTAAAAACAGACATGCACAGTTAAATGTATAGGTTTTTTCCCATTTTTATTTGAACAAAATTTTCCCTGATTGCAGGAAAAAAAAAAGAAATAGTTAGGTAATATAAGGTCGGATTAGCCCACCCGAGAAGCGGAAAATCTTTTGGTGGGATCAGGATCTCCTTCAGGGTAGTCGTTGGCGGAAAAACTTGCAGCCACTATGGGGCCCAGAGTCCAGAAGAACCCATTGCTGAATGGCAGCCAGGTGATATTACTGCAATCTAGATTTAAACAGATTCTAAATCCTGAGGATACAGATGTCATGCCATTCTGTCTGTTTCTGGTTTTTGGCATGACAATGCATATGTTTGCTTTAACCCTTTACTCTTTTCCCCCTAATTTGAGCTGGGATACTGCTGGCTGATACCTTAATGGAGCGTTCTCAGTTCCCTGCTCTGCTGCGCAGTCGTACATGGGCATTTAGGTATTTGCCCTGCTGCATACCTTCCTAATGTGCAGTCCCTGGTTGCTGCTGTGAAGCTGTCCGCTGGTTGTGAGGTCATTTGCAGCTGGTGCATGGCTTTCTACGTGGCTCAGTGCATGCAGTTTCAGTCAGGTGCCCTGAGTCTCAGAACCTGCACTGTTGGTGCTGTAATGGTTTCTGTGTGTGCTTAGGGCGTGCGCGGCCACACTTCCCCTACTTTTATCAGGGTTAGGGTGTGTACTTCAAATGCTGTCCCCAGCCAATTGCTGAGGGACAGCTCATATATAAAGGTCCCCTGCCCTATGGGCGGGGCTTGAGACACACTCACAAAGCTCTTGAACTTTGATATGTGTGTTTGTGTTCCTGCACTTCTCCCGTCTATGTTTTGGTACCAAAGTCCTTGCCTTGAAACCTGTTTTGTCCTGTTCTAGCGCCTGTCCTGGAGGCGGTATATCCAGGTTCGAATCCTTGATCTTGTACCTGTCCTGTACCTGAACCTGTCTGAGCTGTGTCTGCTGTGATTATGTTCCTGGAATCCCTCTGCATCTGGAGCCTCACTCCCAGTGACTTTGAGTCTCTTGAAATCGGTGTTTCTGCTGAGCATCTACTACTCTGCTCTGACTACCATGCGGTGTTAACCCCGTCTGGCTCATGTCCAATATGGCGGTGTTTGCACCATCACGCTTGAGTGCTTTCCTAGGTCCGATGCCTGGAGCCTGACGACCGCTGTCTGGAATCTGATGACCGCTGTCTGGAACTTGTAGCCTGATGTCTCTGGTGGTGCCTGTAGGGCGACCCGATGTCTGCTGGTGACCCTGGATCCAGATGTCCTGATGTCCTGTCTGTACCCTGATGTCCTGTCTGTGCCCTGATGTCCTGCCTGTGTCTTGATGACCTTGATGTCCTGATATCCTGTCTGTTCCCTGATGTACCTGATTTCCTGGGCTGCCATGCCAGTGTCCCAGCCGATGATCTGGGTTCCCACGCCAGTGTCCCAGATGTCTATCCGGTATTCCTGTGTCCTGATGCCCTGCCTGTGTCCTGATGTCCTGAGGTCTTTCCTGAGTCAAGATGTTCTGATGTCCTGTCTGTATCCTGATGCCTTGCCTGTACCCTGATGTCCTCATGTACCCTGATGTCCAGCCTGGGTCCTGATGTCCCGCCTATCTGTGCCTCGGTGATCTGTTGGTGCCTTGGGGTCCACTGGGTGGTACCCTTCTGAGGTGTGGAATCGGGAGCCTGACATCATCATGTTTTGTTTATGTACTGTGTGACTTTACTTTAGTAAACTTTACTTTCTCTATACCTGAAGTATCGGTGTAATCATGTCCTACGTGTCTCTTTCCTTGTCCACATGCTCAGCTGCCACAGAACCCTGGTCGCTGCCTTCCCCTAGTTCGGGTAGGCCGGGTCCCCCTCTGCGGTTTAAAGGGTCCGTATTTTGTCCAAGGGGGACGCACGCCCCATGCCTTCTGAGGTTGGTCGGCTTGGGGGCGTTTATGGGCTGGGCCGCATCTGCGGCTGCAGCTGATCGTGACAATAGATACTGTTGAATACAATTATGGAAGAGAAATCTGATAATTTCCTACTCTGCCATTCGGCCTGACTGGCGTCACTTGACGAGCCACAGACCTCATGCTGTTGAAACCAGAGGAAGGTGCTGGGAGATCATAGCTACAGAGGGGTGAAATATGTATTTGATTTTGTAAGTTTGCCCACTGACAAAGACATGAACAGTCTATAATGTTAAGGGTAGGTTAATTTTAACATTGAGAGATGTAATATCAAAAATAAAATGCAGAAAATCACATTGTATAAATTATATAAATGTATTTGCATTTTGCAGTGAGAAATAAGTATTTGATCCCCTACCAACCATTAAGAGTTCTGGCTCCTACAGACCAGTTGGATGCCCGTATCAACTCATTACCTGCATTAAAGAGAGCTGTCTTTCATAGTCACCTTTATAAAAGACTTCTGTCCACAGACTCAATTAATCAGTCAGACTCTAACTTCTACAACATGGGAAAGACCAAAGAGCTTTATAAGGATGTAATGCACAAGATCATAGACCTGCACAAAGCTGGAATGGGCTACAAAACCATAAATAAGATTCTGGGTGAGAAGAAGACAACTGTTAGTGCAATAGTAAGAAAATGGAAGAAATGCAAAATGACTGTCAATTGACATTGATCTAGGGCACCATGCAAAATCTCACCTCGTGAGGTATCCTTGATCATGAAGAAGGTGAGAGTTTAGACTAAAACTACACGGGGGGAACTTGTTAAACCTGCTGTTGTCTTCGGTCAAAAACGACCGACCTTGAACTTCAATATTCTTTAAAATATTCAAGATGCGGCTCTGAAACCCGTGGCCGACCGACCCATCCTCATTAAAGTCAATCAACCACAAGTTTCAGAACCGCATCTGGAACACCCCAAAAAATACCAAAGTTCAAAATCGGTCTCCCCAGACCAAAGACAACAGCAGGGTTATGATCTCAAGGCAGTTGGGACCAGTCGACAAAAAAACATTAGTAACACATTACGCCGTTAAGGTTTAAAACACTGCAGTGCCCGCAAGGTCCTTCTGCTCAAGAAGGCACATGTGCAGGCCCATCTGAAGTTTGCCAATGAACACCTGGATGATTTTGTGAGTGATTGGGAGAAGATGCTGTGATCAGATGAGACAAAAATGGAGGTGTTTGGTTTTAACTTAACTCGCTGTGTTTGGAGGAAGAGAATTGCTGCCTATGACCCAAAGAACACCATCCCCACTGTCAAGCAGAGAGGTGGAAACACAGGATTACTTCACCACATGAATGGGAGAATGGATGGAGCCATGTACCGTAAAATACCTGAGTGACATTAAAAATGGGTCATGGCTGGGTCTTCCAGCAAGACAATGACCCAAAACATACAGCCAAGGCAACAGTAGTGGCTAAAAAAGAAGCACACTAAGGTCATGGAGTGGTCATGATTTAAAAAGAGAAAACACAGTAGTTTGACAATAAATGGCTTTACCCAACTACTAACCATGAATGGAGAAACAGTTTTGGTGTTATCATTCATATTCTCTGAAAAAAGGCCAAGAAAGCAAAAATTCTGCAGGGGTATGTAAACTTTTTTGGCACAACTGTATATAGGAAGCTGTGGGGGCCATCATACTGTATATAGGAGAGTTGTGGCTGACCACAACACGTTCCTCCATACACTTGGGGAGTCTCTCACATGTCTTTTGGCAAACTCAAAAATGAGCCTTACAACGTTTTATTTTTAATTTAACTCACCACTTTCCCTCTCTAACCACAACAAACTCTCCTTCATGCTCACAAATCCTCGCTCACCCCAGCACACTTCTACCAACCACACATTCAGAAATGAACAAGCCGTTAACCCTCAAACACTTTCAGACTCAATACACTCATCACTAGTGTTGAGCATTCCGATACCGCAAGTATCGGGTATCGGCCGATATTTGCGGTATCGGAATTCCGATACCGAGTTCCGATACTTTCGCAATATCGGATACCGGAATTGGAAGTTCCCATAATGCAAAGAGCCAGTTTCATTTAATTCATCCAATGAGGAAATGATTAGAAGTGTGGGCACATCCTGTTCTGCACGGTAGGCATGTAACTACTGGCATGGCTGTGATTGGCTGCTGAAATGATGTCATCATGCACTATAAAAGTCGCTGCCGCCATTTTGGGCTCACTCTGCTGTGAATTCAGTTAGTGACAGGATGCTGTGTTCTGACTGAGGTCCAGTTTTGAGATAGCGATTTGCTTCATTGTGCTTTACCCAGGCTAATTTAGCAACCACTGTGTGAGAACCTTGCCTTTGCCTTGCAGCGCTGTTCACAGCTGTCTGCAAGGTTTCTGTGTGTGTGAGTGCAGCTCACTCTGTAGTCTGTCCACAGCCACAGCCGGTTGTAGTCAGCTCAGGGTGCGTCACTGCCTCATACTGTTCAATCCATTGTCCTTTTTTGCAATTAGTGCAGCCTGCTGCACATTTTTTCAAATTTATCCTATTAGTGGGTTTCCATCCGTGTCCTGCTAGATTGTGGAAAAACACTATATAGGATTAGATAGAGGAGCTTTTCTTGGCCTTGCAGCGCCGATCACGGCTGTCTGCACGGTCTGTGTGTGTGTGTGCAGCTCACTCTGCAGTCTGTTCTGCTGCCACAGCTGGTCGTAGTCAACTCAGGGTGCGTCACTGCCTCATACTGTTCAATTGTCCTCTTTTGCATTAGTGCAGCCTGCTGCACATTCTTTCAAATTCATCCTATTAGTGGGTTTCCATCCGTGTCCTGCTAGATTGTGGAAAAACACTATATAGGATTAGATAGAGGAGCTTTTCTTGGCCTTGCAGCGCCGTTCAAAGCTGTCTGCACTGTCTCTGTGTGAGTGCAGCTCACTCTGTAGTCTGTTCTGTGAAACAAACAAAAAGTTTATAAAGTTCACCAAACACTCCACTTTACAGCTGTGTATGCCACATTAGCTCATATTAAAGTGTAGTCCACAATTTATAAAATTAGTGTTTCTTATACCTGTTAGCAGCTGTTCAGGAATAAGCACACTAAGCCCTTAGTACTTTTCTGCCTATCTTTATCAGTCTACCAAGATGAAGAAGGCAGGGAGTAAGGCACGTGGTCGTGGGCGTGGAGGTGGAGCAGGGACAGGACGTGGGGATTCTTGTTGTGAATTCTGCTTTTGGGCTCCCTCCGGTGGTTGTAGATGGTAATGCAGTTGTCCATGGGCTGCAGTCCTGGACAGGTGTATCTGCTGATTGCAATTCTGACTTAGGTATTTAGGTTTGCAGGACTCATTAGTCCTTGCCAGTTGTCAATGTTTCTTGGGAAGTGTTGGATCTCTGTTGTGGATTCTGTTTTTGGGCTCCCTCTGGTGGTTACAGATGGTACTGGGTGACTTGTGTTCTCTGCGGTCTCTGGTGTCCACCTGTTCTATCAGGATATGGGAGTTTCCTATTTAACCTGGCTTTCTTGTCATTTCCTCGCCGGCTATCAATGTAATCAGTGTGTCTTGTTACCTCTGCTTCCCGCTTCTGTATTCTTCAGGACAAGCTAAGTTTTTGATTTTCCTGTTCCATGTTTTGCTTAATTTTTGTCTTAGTCCAGTTTGCAGATATGTGATTCCTTTTTGCTGGTTGCTCTAGTGGGCTGATATTACTCCTCATGTTCCATGAGTTGGAACATGAGTTCAAGTAATTTCAGGATGGTTTTTTGTAGGGTTTTTCGCTGACCGCGCAGTTCACTTTTGTATCCTCTGCTATCTAGCTTTAGCGGGCCTCATTTTGCTGAATCTGTTTTCATAACTACGTATGTGCTTTCCTCTCATTTCACCGTCATTACATGTGGGGGGCTGCTATTTCTGTGGGGTGTTTTTCTGGAGGCAAGAAAGGTCTGTGTTTCTTCTAATAGGGAAAGTTAGTTCTTCGGCTGGCGCGAGACGTCTGGAATCATCGTAGGCACGTTCCCCGGCTACAGCTAGCTGTGTGTTGAGGTTCAGGATCGCGGTCAGCTCAGTTTCCATCACCCTAGAGCTTGTTTTGTTTTTTGTGCTTGTCCTTTTGTGATCCCCTGCCATTGGGATCATGACAGTATAGCCGGCCAAAAAGTGGTAATCGTATTGGCTGAAGTAGGAGGAAAAGTAGTCTGAGGAAGTTTTTTTTTTTTTCCTCTCAGAGTTTGCTGCATAGCCTTAATTGCAGCCTGGCTGCGTCTTACCTCCTCTTAATCCTTGAATGGCTCTGACCTCAGCTGTTTATCATGGACGTCCAGAGTTTGGCTTCCAGCCTGAATAATCTTGCTGCTAAGGTTCAAAATATACAAGATTTTGTTGTACATGCTCCTATGTCTGAACCTAGAATTCCTATCCCAGAGTTTTTTTCTGGAGATAGATCTGGTTTTCTGAATTTTAGGAACAATTGCAAGTTGTTTCTTTCTTTGAAATCTCGCTCTTCTGGAGACCCTGCTCAGCAAGTCAAGATTGTTATATCTTTCCTGCGGGGTGACCCTCAGAATTGGGAATTTGCATTGGCACCAGGGGATCCTGCGTTGCTCAATGTGGATGCGTTTTTTCTGGCATTGGGTTTGCTCTATGAGGAACCTAACCTAGAGATTCAGGCTGAAAAAGCTTTATTGGCTCTCTCTCAGGGGCAAGATGAAGCAGAAATATATTGTCAGAAATTTCGGAAATGGTCGGTGCTTACTCAGTGGAATGAGTGCGCCCTGGCTGCAAAGTTCAGAGATGGCCTTTCTGAGGCCATTAAAGATGTCATGGTGGGGTTCCCTGCGCCTTCAGGTCTGAATGAGTCTATGACTATGGCTATTCAGATTGATCGGCGTTTACGGGAGCGCAAACCTGTGCACCATTTGGCGGTGTCTTCTGAACAGGCACCTGAGACAATGCAATGTGATAGAATTCAGTCCAGAAGTGAACGGCAAAACTATAGGCGGAAAAATGGGTTGTGTTTTTATTGTGCTGATTCAGCTCATGTTATATCAGCATGCTCTAAACGCACAAAAAAGGTTGAAAAGTCTGTTGCCATTAGTACTTTACAGTCTAAGTTCATTCTGTCTGTGACTCTGATTTGTTCATTATCAGCCATTTCCGTCGATGCCTATGTGGATTCAGGCGCTGCCCTGAGTCTTATGGATTGGTCATTTGCCAACCGCTGTGGGTTTAGTCTGGAGCCTCTGGAAGTCCCTATTCCTTTGAAAGGAATTGACTCTACACCTTTGGCTATGAATAAACCTCAGTACTGGACACAAGTGACCATGCGTATGACTCCCGTTCATCAGGAGGTGATTCGCTTCCTGGTACTGTATAATTTACATGATGTCTTAGTGCTTGGTCTGCCATGGTTACAAACTCATAACCCAGTCTTGGACTGGAAAACGATGTCTGTATTAAGCTGGGGATGTCAGGGGGTTCATGATGATGCACCTCCGATTTCTATCGCTTCATCTACTCCTTCTGAGGTTCCGGTATTTTTGTCTGATTATCGGGATGTTTCTGAGGAGCCTAAGCTCAATTCGCTTCCTCCTCACAGGGATTGCGATTGTGCTATAGATTTGATTCCTGGCAGTAAATTTCCTAAAGGTCGTTTGTTCAATCTGTCAGTGCCAGAGCATACTGCTATGTGGGATTATGTTAAGGAGTCCTTGGAAAAGGGACATATCCGTCCATCTTCGTCCCCTTTGGGAGCAGGTTTTTTTTGTGGCCAAAAAAGATGGTTCCTTGAGACCTTGTATAGATTACCGTCTTTTGAATAAGATTACAGTTAAATATCAGTATCCTTTGCCATTGTTGACTGATTTGTTCGCTCGCATTAAGGGGGCTAAATGGTTCACTAAGATTGATCTTCGGGGTGCGTATAATCTTGTGCGGATAAAGCAGGGTGATGAGTGGAAAACCGCATTTAATACGCCTGAGGGCCATTTTGAGTATTTGGTGATGCCTTTTGGACTTTCTAATGCTCCTTCTGTCTTCCAGTCCTTTATGCACGATATTTTCCGTGAATATCTGGATAAATTTATGATTGTGTATTTGGATGATGTTTTGGTTTTTTCGGATGACTGGGAGTCCCATGTTCAGCAGGTCAGGAAGGTGTTTCAGGTCCTGCGGGCCAATTCTTTGTTTGTAAAAGGTTCAAAGTGTCTCTTTGGAGTCCAGAAGATTTCTTTTTTGGGGTATATTTTTTCCCCTTCTACTATTGAGATGGATCCCGTCAAGGTTCAGGCTATTTGTGACTGGACGTAGCCTACATCTCTTAAGAGTCTACAGAAGTTCTTGGGCTTTGCTAATTTTTATCGTCGTTTCATAACTAATTTTTCTAGTGTTGTTAAGCCTTTGACGGATTTGACTAAGAAGGGTGCTGATGTTGCTGATTGGTCTCCTGCGGCTGTGGAGGCCTTTCAGGAACTTAAGCGCCGGTTTTCTTCTGCTCCTGTGTTGCGTCAGCCAGATGTTTCACTTCCTTTTCAGGTTGAGGTTGATGCTTCCGAGATTGGAGCGGGGGCGGTTTTGTCACAGAGAAGCTCCGATTGCTCAGTGATGAAGCCATGTGCGTTCTTTTCTAGAAAGTTTTCGCCCACTGAGCGGAATTATGATGTTGGTAATCGGGAGCTTTTGGCCATGAAGTGGGCATTTGAGGAGTGGCGTCATTGGCTTGAGGGTGCTAGATATCGTGTGGTGGTCTTGACTGATCACAAAAATCTGATTTACCTTGAGTCTGCCAAGCGTCTGAATCCTAGACAGGCTCGTTGGTCACTGTTTTTCTCCCGTTTCGATTTTGTGGTTTCATACCTGCCAGGTTCAAAGAATGTGAAGGCGGATGCTCTTTCTAGGAGTTTTGTGCCTGACTCCCCTGGAAATTCTGAGCCCACTGGTATCCTTAGGGATGGGGTGATTTTGTCGGCTGTCTCCCCAGACTTGCGACGTGCTTTGCAGGAGTTTCAGGCGGATAAACCTGATCGTTGTCCGCCTGAAAGACTGTTTGTTCCGGATAATTGGACCAGTAGAGTCATCTCCGAGGTCCATTCTTCTGCGTTGGCAGGTCATCCTGGAATATTTGGTACTAGAGACTTGGTGGCCAGGTCTTTTTGGTGGCCTTCCTTGTCGAGGGATGTGCGTTCTTTTGTGCAGTCTTGTGAAGTTTGCGCTCGGGCTAAGCCTTGCTGTTCTCGGGCCAGTGGATTGTTGTCACCTTTGCCTATTCCGAAGAGGCCTTGGACGCACATTTCCATGGACTTTATTTCGGATCTCCCTGTCTCTCAAAAAATGTCCATCATCTGGGTTGTGTGTGACCGCTTTTCTAAGATGGTTCATCTGGTACCCTTGCCTAAGTTGCCTTCCTCCTCTGAGTTGGTCCCTCTGTTTTTTCAGAACGTGGTTCGTTTGCATGGGATTCCTGAGAACATCGTTTCTGACAGGGGATCCCAGTTTGTGTCTAGATTTTGGCGGACGTTCTGTGCTAAGATGGGCATTGATTTATCCTTTTCGTCTGCATTCCATCCTCAGACGAATGGCCAGACGGAACGAACTAATCAGACCTTGGAAACTTATTTAAGGTGTTTTGTTTCTGCTGATCAAGATGACTGGGTTACCTTTTTGCCGCTTGCCGAATTTGCCCTTAATAATCGGGCTAGTTCTGCTACCTTGGTTTCTCCTTTCTTTTGTAATTCGGGGTTTCATCCTCGTTTTTCCTCTGGTCAGGTGGAGCCTTCTGATTGTCCTGGAGTGGACATAGTGGTGGATAGGTTGCATCAGATTTGGAGTCATGTGGTGGATAATTTGAAGTTGTCCCAGGAGAGGGCTCAGCAGTTTGCTAATCGCCGTCGCCGCGTGGGTCCTCGACTTCGTGTTGGGGACTTGGTGTTGTTGTCTTCTCGTTTTGTTCCTATGAAGGTCTCTTCTCCTAAGTTCAAGCCTCGGTTCATCGGTCCCTATAGGATCTTGGAAATTCTTAACCCTGTGTCGTTTCGTTTGGATCTCCCGGCATCGTTTGCTATTCATAATGTGTTCCATCGGTCGTTGTTGCGGAAGTATGAGGTACCTGTTGTTCCTTCGCTTGAGCCTCCTGCTCCGGTGCTGGTGGAGGGAGAATTGGAGTATGTTGTGGAGAAGATCTTGGATTCTCGTGTTTCCAGACGGAAACTCCAATATTTGGTCAAGTGGAAGGGTTATGGTCAGGAGGATAATTCTTGGGTGGTTGCCTCTGATGTTCATGCTGCTGATTTGGTCCGTGCATTTCATAGGGCTCATCCTGGTCGCCCTGGTGGTTCTCGTGAGGGTTCGGTGACCCCTCCTCAAGGGGGGGGGTACTGTTGTGGATTCTGTTTTTGGGCTCCCTCTGGTGGTTACAGATGGTACTGGGTGACTTGTGTTCTCTGCGGTCTCTGGTGTCCACCTGTTCTATCAGGATATGGGAGTTTCCTATTTAACCTGGCTTTCTTGTCATTTCCTCGCCGGCTATCAATGTAATCAGTGTGTCTTGTTACCTCTGATTCCCGCTTCTGTATTCTTCAGGACAAGCTAAGTTTTTGATTTTCCTGTTCCACGTTTTGCTTAATTTTTGTCTTAGTCCAGTTTGCAGATATGTGATTCCTTTTTGCTGGTTGCTCTAGTGGGCTGATATTACTCCTCATGTTCCATGAGTTGGAACATGAGTTCAAGTAATTTCAGGATGGTTTTTTGTAGGGTTTTTCGCTGACCGCGCAGTTCACTTTTGTATCCTCTGCTATCTAGCTTTAGCGGGCCTCATTTTGCTGAATCTGTTTTCATAACTACGTATGTGCTTTCCTCTCATTTCACCGTCATTACATGTGGGGGGCTGCTATTTCTGTGGGGTGTTTCTCTGGAGGCAAGAGAGGTCTGTGTTTCTTCTAATAGGGAAAGTTAGTTCTTCGGCTGGCGCGAGACGTCCAGAATCATCGTAGGCACGTTCCCCGGCTACAGCTAGTTGTGTGTTGAGGTTCAGGATCGCGGTCAGCTCAGTTTCCATCACCCTAGAGCTTGTTTTGTTTTTTGTGCTTGTCCTTTTGTGATCCCCTGCCATTGGGATCATGACAGATCTCTGTCTGGCTTCTCCTGCTTAGCTGCCAATTCAGCAAAGATAAGTGTCTGTTTCTTTTTCTATGGCACACAAGCTGTGTGCTTGTTTTTTGATTGTATTCCTGCTCTGAGTGTAGGAGTCTCTGGAGTTGCAGATATACGTTCCACGTCTTTAGTTAGATGGAGGAATTTTTTGTATAATCTGCTGTGGATATTTTTGGAAGGGTTTTAATACTTACCACACAGAACTCTGTCCTATCCTTTCCTATTTTAGCTAGAGTGGCCTCTTTTGCTAAATCCTGTTTTCTGCCTGTGTTTGTCTTTCCTCTCCTACTCACAGCCAATATTTGTGGGGGGCTGCCTATCCTTTGGGGTTCTGCTCTGAGGCAAGGTAGTATTCCTATTTCCATCTATAGGGGTATTTAGTCCTCCGGCTGTGACGAGGTGTCTAGGGTTTGTTAGGTACACCCCACGGCTACTTCTAGTTGCGGTGTTAAGATCAGGATTTGCGGTCAGTATAGTTACCACTTACTCCAGTGAAAGTTTTCATGCTGCTCCAAGGTCACCGGAACATAACAGTACAACTGGCCCATAATGAGTTAAATGCATCTCAGAAGAAGGGAAGAAAGGTGTTGAGCCATTTTTTTTTTCTTCAGTCTGCTTTGTCTTCTCTTCCCTCTTAATCTCTGGGTGGCTGAGGAGCCTTGTGCTAGCATGAATGCTCAGGAATTAGCTTCTCGTGTAGACCAGCTTGCTGCTAGGGTACAGGGTATTTCTGATTATATTGTTCAGACTTCTGTTTTAGAACCGAAGATTCCTACTCCTGATTTGTTTTTTTGGTGACAGGTCCAAATTTTTGAGTTTTAAAAACAACTGTAAACTGTTTTTTGCTTTGAGACCTCGATCCTCCGGTGATTCCATTCAGCAGGTTAAAATCGTCATCTCACTGCTGCGTGGCGACCCGCAGGATTGGCCGTTTTCCCTGGAATCTGGGAATCCGGCTTTGCTTAATGTAGACTCTGTTATTATCCGGTGGCCTTGGAGCAGCATGAGACGTACTCTGGAGAAGGTGGAACCTGTACTGACCGCAAACCCTGAACTTAACAGCGCAACTAGAAGTAGCCGTGGGGGGTACCTAAGACTCCCTAGACCCCTCGACACAGCCTAAGAACTAACTACCCCTAAAGACAGAAACAGGAAACCTATCTTGCCTCAGAGAAAATCCCCAAAGGAAAGACAGCCCCCCACAAATATTGACAGTGAGAGGAAAGGGAAATAACATACGCAGAAATGAAATCAGGATTTAGCATAGGAGGCCATACTAGCTAAAAAGAAAGAATAGAACAGAGTACTATGCGGTCAGTATTAAAACACTAGAAAATATCCACCACAGAAAATACAAAACACCACATCTGACTAAAGACATGGAGGGTATATCTGCATCTCCAGAGAAATAGCTAGGCTGCAAAAAATCCTTCACAGACTAAGCTGGACAAGACAAAAACATGAAAATGCACAGAACTATAAGGTCCACAGCAGGTGGACAGCAAAAACAAAGCCAGGACTTATCTTTGAAGAAAAGCACAGCAAACAGGAGAGACCGGAAGAGATGTGAATCCTCCAAAAACAATGGACAACTGGCACTGACTAAAGGATCAAGCAAGGCTATATAGCCCAGCCCAAATTGCAAAAAATAGATACACCTGATTAAATGCTGCGATCCAACTACCGCAGCACTACCACTCATAACCACCGGAGGGAGCCCAAGAGCAGAATTCACAAACGTACCCCCCCTTGAGGAGGGGTCACCGAACCCTCTCCAGAGCCCCAGGTCGATCAGGACGAGCCAAATGAAAGGCACGAACCAAATCGTCAGCATGAACATCGAAGGCAGCAACCCAAGAATTATCCTCCTGGCCATAACCCTTCCATTTGACCAGATACTGAAGCCTCTGCCTCGAAAAACGAGAATCCAAAATCTTCTCAACCACATACTCCAACTCCCCATCAACCAACACCGGGGCCGGAGGATCAACAGAGGGAACAACGGGCACTACATACTTCCACAACAAAGATCTATGGAACACATTATGGATGGAAAAAGAGGCTGGAAGGGCCAAACGAAAAGACACTGGATTGATAATCTCAGAAATCCTATAAGGACCAATAAACCGAGGCTTGAACTTAGGGGAAGAAACCTTCATAGGAACATGACGGAAAGACAACCAGACCAAATCCCCAACCCGAAGCCGGGAACCAACACACCGACGATGGTTAGCAAAACGTTGAGCCTCCTCCTGAGACAACACCAAATTGTCCACCACATGAGCCCAAATCTGCTGCAGCCTGTCAACCACAGAATTCACACCAGGACAATCAGAAGGCTCAACCTGCCCTGAAGAAAAACGAGGATGAAAACCAAAATTACAAAAAAAAGGCGAAACCAAGGTAGCAGAACTAGCCCGATTATTAAGGGCAAACTCGGCCAATGGCAAGAAAGGCAACCAATCATCCTGATCAGCAGACACAAAGCATCTCAAATAAGTTTCCAAAGTCAGATTAGTTCGCTCGGTCTGGCCATTTGTCTGAGGATGAAATGCGGAAGAAAAAGACAAATCAATGCCCAGCCTAGCACAAAAGGCCCGCCAAAACCTAGAAACAAACTGGGAACCTCTATCGGACACAATATTCTCCGGAATGCCATGCAAACGAACCACATGCTGAAAAAACAACGGAACCAAATCAGAAGAGGAAGGCAATTTAGGCAAAGGTACTAAATGAACCATCTTAGAAAACCGGTCGCAAACCACCCAGATAACCGACATCCTCTGGGAAACCGGAAGATCTGAAATAAAATCCATAGAAATATGCGTCCAAGGTCTCTCAGGGACCGGCAAAGGCAAAAGCAACCCACTAGCGCGGGAACAGCAAGGCTTAGCCCGCGCACAAATCCCACAGGACTGCACAAAAGAACGCACATCCCGCGACAAAGAAGGCCACCAAAAGGACCTACCAACCAAATCTCTGGTACCAAAAATCCCAGGATGGCCAGCCAACACAGAACAATGAACCTCAGAAATCACTTTACTAGTCCATCTATCAGGAACAAACAGTTTCCCCACTGGACAGCGGTCAGGTTTATCAGCCTGAAACTCCTGAAGAACCCGTCGTAAATCAGGGGAGATGGCAGAAAAAATCACCCCTTCCTTCAGAATGCCGACCGGCTCAAGAACCCCAGGGGAATCAGGAAAAAAACTCCAAGAGAGGGCATCCGCCTTAACATTCTTAGTACCAGGAATGTACGAGACCACAAAATCAAAACGGGAGAAAAACAGGGACCATCGAGCCTGTCTAGGATTCAGCCGTTTGGCAGACTCGAGGTAAATCAGATTCTTATGATCGGTCAGGACCACAATACGGTGCTTGGCCCCCTCAAGCCAATGTCGCCACTCCTCAAATGCCCACTTCATAGCCACCAACTCCCAATTGCCGACATCATAATTGCATTCCGCAGGCGAAAACTTCAGAGAAAAGAAGGCACACGGTTTCATCAAGGAACCATCAGAATTCCTCTGAGACAAAACGGCCCCTGCCCCAATCTCAGACGCGTCAACCTCAACCTGAAATGGAAGAGAAACATCCGGCTGACGCAACACAGGGGCAGAAGTAAATCGGCGTTTAAGCTCCTGAAAGGCAGAAACAGCCGCAGAGGACCAATTCGTCACATCAGCGCCTTTCTTCATCAAATTGGTCAGAGGTTTAACCACACTGGAGAAGTTGGCAATGAAACGACGATAAAAATTAGCAAAGCCCAAGAATTTCTGAAGGCTCTTCACAGATGTGGGCTGAATCCAATCATGAATGGCCTGAACCTTAACCGGATCCATTTCTATAGATGCGGGAGAAAAAATGAAGCCCAAAAAAGAAACCTTCTGTACTCCAAAGAGGCACTTTGACCCCTTCACAAATAAAGCATTATTACGGAGGATCTGAAATACCATCGTGACCGGTTTCACATGAGACTCCCAATCATCGGAAAAAATAAAATATCATCCAAATATACAACCATGAATTTATCAAGATAACTCCAAAAGATATCATGCATGAAGGATTGGAACACAGATGGAGCATTAGAGAGTCCGAATGCATCACAAGGTATTCAAAATGGCCTTCGGGCGTATTAAATGCAGTTTTCCATTCGTCACCCTGCTTAATACGAATAAGATTATATGCCCCTCGAAGGTCAATCTTAGTAAACCAGCTAACCCCCTTAATCCTAGCAAACAAATCAGTAAGCAAAGGCAACGGGTATAGAAATTTGACCGTAATCTTATTCAAGAGGCGATAATCAATACAGGGTCTCAAGGAGCCATCCTTCATGGCAACAAAAAAAAAACCTGCTCCCAATGGTGAAGAAGATGGCCGAATATGCCCCTTCTCCAAAGACTCCTTAATATAGCTCCGCATGGCGGCATGTTCTGGCACAGACAGGTTGAAAAGTCGGCCCTTAGGGAACTTACAACCTGGAATCAAGTCAATAGCACAATCACAGTCCCTATGTGGTGGAAGGGAACTGGATTTGGGCTCATCAAATACATCCTGGAGATCTGACAAAAACTCAGGAATTTCAGAAGAGGGGGAAGAGGAAATTGACATCAAAGGAACGTGACCATGAACCCCCTGACAACCCCAACTAGTCACAGACATAGATTTTCAATCTAACACCGGATTATGTAGCTGTAACCATGGAAAACCCAGCACAATATCATCATGCAAATTATCCAACACCAGAAAACGACAATCTTCCTGATGGGCTGGCGCCATGCGCATGGTCAGCTGTGTCCAAAACTGAGGTTTATTTTTAGCCAACGGTGTAGCATCAATGCCCCTTAAAGTAATAGGGTTCTGCAAAGGCTGCAAGGGGAAACCACAACGTCTGGCAAATTCTAAGTCCATTAAGTTCAGAGCGGCGCCTGAATCCACAAATGCCATAACAGAAAATGATGATAATGAGCAGATCAAGGTCACAGATAACAGAAATGTAGGTTGTACAGTACTGATGGCAACAGAACTAGCGATTCTCTTTGTACGCTTAGGGCAATCAGAAATAATATGAGCAGAATCGCCGCAGTAAAAACACAACCTATTCTGACGCCTGAATCTTTGACGTTCAGCTTTAGACAAAATCCTATCACACTGCATAGGCTCAGGGCTCCGCTCAGAGGACAACGCCACAGTGTGCACAACTCTGCGCTCGCGCAAGCGCCGATCAATCTGAATGGCCAGAGACATAGAATCACTCAGACCAGCAGGCGTGGGGAACCCCACCATAACATCTTTAACGGATTCAAAAAGACCCTTTCTGAAAATTGCCGCCAAGGCATCCTCATTCCATTTAGTCAGTACAGACCATTTTCTAAATTTCTGGCAATACGATTCTGCCGCTTCTTGACCTTGACACAGGTCCAGCAAGATTTTCTCAGCTTGATCCACAGAATTAGGCTCATCATACAATAACCCCAATGCTTGAAAGAAAGAATCAACATTAAGCAAAGCAGGATTGCCAGTTTCCAGGGAAAATGCCCAATCCTGTGGGTCACCACGCAGCAGGGATATGATGATTTTAACCTGCTGAATGGGATCACCAGAAGACCGGGGTCTCAATGGAAAAAACAGTTTACAGTTATTTTTGAAACTCAAAAATTTGGATCTGTCACCAAAGAATAAATCAGGAGTGGGAATCCTAGGTTCTAAGGCAGGAGTCTGAACAATATAATCTGAAATACCCTGTACCCTAGCAGCAATCTGATCCACATGAGAAACTAACTCCTGAACACTCATGTTATTACTAGGTTCCGCAGCCACCCAGAGATTAAGAGGGAGGAACAGACCAAACAGGCTAAGGAAAAAAAAATGGCTCAAAATCCTCCCTTCTTCTGAGATGCAATTAACTCATTGTGGGCCAGTTGTACTGTTATGATCTGGTGGCCTAGGAGCAGCATGAGACGTACTCTGGAGAAGGTGGAACCTGTACTGACCGCAAACCCTGAACTTAACAGCGCAACTAGAAGAAGCCGTGGGGGGGTACCTAACACTCCCTAGACCCCTCGACACAGCCTAAGAACTAACTACCCCTAAAGACAGAAACAGGAAACCTATCTTGCCTCAATGAAAATCCCCAAAGGAAAGACAGCCCCCCACAAATATTGACTGTGAGAGGAGAGGGAAATAACATACGCAGAAATGAAATCAGGATTTAGCATAGGAGGCCATACTAGCTAAAAAGAAAGAATAGAACAGAGTACTATGCGGTCAGTATTAAAACACTAGAAAATATCCACCACAGAAAATACAAAACACCACATCTGACTAAAGACATGGAGGGTATATCTGCATCTCCAGAGAAATAGCTAGGCTGCAAAAAATCCTTCACAGACTAAGCTGGACAAGACAAAAACATGAAAATGCACAGAACTATAAGGTCCACAGCAGGTGGACAGCAAAAACAAAGCCAGGACTTATCTTTGAAGAAAAGCACAGCAAACAGGAGAGACCAGAAGGGATGAGAATCCTCCAAAAACAATGGACAACTGGCACTGACTAAAGGATCAAGCAATGCTATATAGCCCAGCCCAAATTGCAAAAAATAGATACACCTGATAAATGCTGCGATCCAACTACCGCAGCACTACCACTCATAACTACCGGAGGGAGCCAAAGAGCAGAATTCACAACAGGAAAGGTCTTTAAAGGGAATTGAGATAAAGCCTGTTGTGACGCCACCTGTGGTTCTCGGTCAGTAGGGACTGGCGCCACTTAAAGGGGTCCTCTGGGGTGATGATATGGCGGCTAGATGGTGACGCTTCCCACAGGTGAAGCGGGTTCCCAGGGCTCCGAAGGTGGGTGGCAAAGATGGTGTATGCCGACGAATAAGTGGTGGACACAAGTTGTAAAGTCTTTACCTCATTTACTGTCGTTAGCAGGCCACAGTCCAGGGTACCAGGCACAGGTGGTGATGTGGTCCGGCCGGCTTGGAGGCAAAGGTGATCCCTCTCCAAGGTGAGGTCCGTAAGCCTTTCCTACTTGTGCTAAGATGGTGAGGTCCCTGCTGCTTGTAGCTTGCTGGCAAGGTACCCTCTCTCCCCTGTCCTGGGACAGTTGCCTGCACGGTAGACAGTTTGAGCCTTTTTATAGGGCCTCTACCATGACCTGGGCTCTTAGAGTACTGCTGTACTTCAGGCTTGGTGCGGGCGGTTAACGTGTAGTCTAGTGCCCTCCGGTTCTGCTTCGTGTCTTAGAGTCCTACAAAAGCCTCGGGCTCCCGGTACCTGGTTTCTGCACTCTGGCTCTGAGGATGCCCGGTCACAGTTCCCCTCTGAGCCCTGTCCCACTTCTGTGCTCCTTTCCTCAATGCTCCACTGCATGCAACAACCTTTCATGTTCTCTCTCTTTCCAGAGGCTGCAGCTCCCACATGGCTGGTAGGCCTCTCTTTCTGTTCCAGACGTCATTCCTCTATCTCTCCCTCCTGGAGGCTGACTAACTCCTCCTCCAGACCAGGATACCTAAAGCAGAGGGAAGCTCCCCTGAATCCAGGTCCTGAGCTTCCCCTCCTGGCCTGGTTTCAGAATGTGTTGCATGTGTGTGTGCTTACTTGGTAAAGAGAATCCTCCTTGCCTCCACGCATGATATTACCCTCCCCAAAGAGAAGGCAACATTACTGTAACAACCGGTTACCTGGGGTGTTACACATATCTCTGTGATTTAAGGGCAGGAAAATTCAAAGTTTGAAAATTGCGACATTTTCAAAATTTTCCTCAAATTTCCATTTTTTTCACAAATAAATGCAAGTAATGTCAAGGAAATTTTACCACTGACATGAAGTACAATATGTCATGAGAAAATGATGTTAGAATCACTGGGATTCATGCAAGCGTTCCAGAGTTATGACCTCATTAAAGGACAGTGGTCAGAATTGTAAAAATTGGCCCGGTCATTAACATGCAAACCACCCTTGGGGGTTAAAAGGTTAATGTATACTGTGCACCCAATCTTGAATGAAAAAAAAAGAAATGTAGTAATTTTTGCAAATTTTATAAAAAAGAAAAATTTAAATATCACATGGTCATAAGTATTCAGACCCTTTGCTCAGACACTCATATTTAAGTCACATGCCGTGCATTTCCTTGTGATCCTCCTTGAAATGGTTCTACTCCTTCATGGGAGGCCAGCTGTGTTTAATTAAACTGAGAGTACTTGATTTGGAAAGGCACACACCTGTCTATATAAGACCTCACAGCTCATAGTGCATGTCAGACCAATTGAGAATCATGAGGTCAAAGGAACTGGACAGGGAGCACAGAGACAGAATTGTGGCAAGGCACAGATCTGGCCAAGGTTACAAAACAATTTCTGCAGTACTCAAGGTTCCTATTAGCACAGTGGCCTCCATAATCCTTAAATGGAGGAAGTTTGGAACCACCAGAACTTTTCCTAGACCTGGCAGTCCAGCCAAACTGAGCAATCATGGGAAAAGAGCCTTGGTGAGAGAGGTAAAGAAGAACCCCAAGATCACTGTGACTGAGCTCCAGAGATGCAGTAGGGAGATGGGAGAAAGTGCCAGGCACACGCGGCACCAGAGCACAGCGCGGGAGCGCCGCTCTAACACAGGTCCATACCATCCATTATTGAGCTGCTACAAGCGTAGCTATAACATTGCTGCAAGGTCCACATTTCCTGTAGGAAGCCTCTATATACGTACTCTAGGCGTACTCATTACTTAAGCGATACGTGATAGAGGCTCTGGTTGAGCCGAAACGTTGTTAATCGCATATACTGCAATATTCTGTTACGCTCCTAGTTTATGTTAATAAATTTTGGCACCTTTTGCATTTGATCCATAGAGAGTGCGGTGAATTTTGTTTCTCTATTGTATTCGGGCCTTTGGTCCATTACACCAGCACCTCGCCATATACAGGCTGAGTGCACGCCAAATAACCTCTTTAGTCCTACTGAATAGACTGTTAGAATTTGTTTTATGGCAAGAAAAAAGCAGCTAAGTAAAGAAAAACGAGTGGCCATCATTACTTTAAGAAAGTGTCCCCAAGTGCTGTGGCAAAAACCATCAAGCGCTACAAAGAAACTGGCTCACATGAGAACTGCCCCAGGAAAGGAAGACCAAGAAGAGTCAACTCTGCTTCTGAGGACTACCTCTTGAAGCTCATCAAGAGAATGCCAAGAGTGTGCAAAGCAGTCATCAAAGCAAAAGGTGGCTACTTTGAAGAACCTAGAATATAAGGCATAATTTCAGTTGTTTCACACTTCTTTGTTAAGTATATAATTCCACATGTATTAATTCATAGTTTTTATGCCTTCAATGTGAATGTACAATTTTCATAGTCATGAAAATACAGAAAAATCTTTAAATGAGAAGGTGTGTCCAAACTTTTGGTCTGTACTGTACATACCGCCAGGAGTGGGCATCTTTTCCTCAGGCCCCCATTGAGGCCAACGTGCAGACCCTTGATAATGACCTTGCTGTTGGGCTGCACCTCCAGGTCCAGGAACTGACAAGATCCAAAGGACAAGATCCAGCTGGCCTCCAGTCCACATGTGTTAATTCATAGTTTTGATGCCTTCAGTGTGAATGTACAATTTTCATAGTCATGAAAATACAGAAAAATCTTTAAATGAGAAGGTGTGTCCAAACTTTTGCTCTGTACTGTATAATGTCTATATGCAAACACAAAAATAATGTGCTAACTATACATAGATCTGTCGAGATTTGTACATACACTGGTCAAAAAAATAAAGGGAACACTTAAACAACAAAATATAACTCCAAGTAAATCAAACTTCTGTGAAATCAAACTGTCCACTTAGGAAGCAACACTGATTGACAATCAATTTCACACGCTGTTGTGCAAATGGAATATACAACAGTTGGCAATTATCAAGACACCCTCAATAAAGGAGTAGTTCTGCAGGTGGGGACCACAGACCACATCTCAGTACCAATGCTTTCTGGCTGATGTTTTGGTCACTTTTGAATGTTGGTTGTGCTTTCACACTCGTGGTAGCATGAGACAAACTCTACAACCCACACAAGTGGCTCAGGTAGTGCAGCTCATCCAGGATGGCACATCAATGCGAGCTGTGGCAAGAAGGTTAGCTGTGTCTGTCAGCGTAGTGTCCAGAGGCTGGAGGCGCTTCTAGGAGACAGGCCAGTACACCAAGAGATGTGGAGGGGGCCGTAGGAGGGCAACAACCCAGCAGCAGGACCGCTGCCTCAGCCTTTGTGCAAGGAGGAACAGGAGCAGCACTGCCAGAGCCCTGCAAAATGACCTCCAGCAGGCCACAAATGTGCATGTGTCTGCACAAATGGTTAGAAACAGACTCCATATGGAAGGTCTGAGTGCCCGACGTCCACAGATGGGGGTTGTGCTCACAGCCCAACACTGTGCAGGACACTTAGCATTAGCCACAGAACACCAGGATTGGCAAATTCGCCACTGGTGCCCTGTGCTCTTCACAGATGACAACAGGTTCACACTGAGCACATGTGACAGATGTGACAAAGTCTGGAGATGCCGTGGAGATTGATCTGCTGCCTGCAACATCCTTCAGCAGGACCGGTTTGGCAGTGGGTCAGAAATGGTGTTTGGTTGCATTTCATTGGAGGGCCGCACAGCCCTCCATGTGCTCGCCAGAGGTAGCCTGACTGCCATTAGGTACCGAGATGAGATCCTCAGACCCCTTGTGAGACCATATGCTGGTGCGGTTGGCCCTGGGTTCCTCCTAATGCAGGACAATGCCAGACCTCATGTGGCTGGAGTGTGTCAGCAGTTCCTGCAAGATGAAGGCATTGAAGCTATGGACTAGCCCACCCATTTCCCAGACCTGAATCTGATTGAGCACATCTGGGACATCATGTCTTGCTCCATCCACCAATGTCACGTTGCACCACAGACTGTCCAGGAGTTGGCAGATGCCTTAGTCCAGGTCTGGGAGGAGATCCCTCAGGAGACCATACGCTGCCTCATCAGGAGCATGCCCAGGCGATGTACAGTAGGGAGGTCATACAGACACGTGGAGGCCACACACAATACTGAGCATCTTTTCCTTGTCATGAGGCATTTCCACTGAAGTTGGATGAGCCTGTAATTTGATTTTCCACTTTGATTTTGAGTATCATTCCAAATCCAGACCTCCATGGGATATTCATTTTGATTTACATTGATAATTATGTTTTATTGTTCTAAACACATTCCACTATGCAATGAATAAAAATTTACAACTGTTCAGAGACATCTAGGATGTGGTATTTTAGTGTTCCCTTTATTTTGTTAGCAGTTTATTTGTGGGCAATATTATGATCAGGGCATTGCCACAGAATATATAATTCTGATCTCATATACAGTATGCATACAGTTGTGCTCAAAAGTTTACCTACCCCAGCAGAATTTTTGCTTTCTTGGCCCTTTTTTCAGAGAATATGAATGATAACATCAAAACTTTTTCTCCACTCATAGTTAGTGGTTGGGTGAAGCCATTTATTGTCAAACTTCTGTGTTTTCTCTTTTTAAATCATAATTACAACCCAAACCATCCAAATGACCCTGATCAAAAGTTCACATACCCTAGTGATTTTGGCCTGATGATAACATTCACAGAAGTTGACACAAATGGGTTTGTGTCATGATAATGTGAATATGCCATGTTTGAGTATCTACCTAACATTACAAGACACACGCTGCCAGCCATTCTGACCCCCCCTCTTCTCACTCTGTCTGCCGCTTGTGTGTGTGCAATCCAAAACCCCTCATTTTCTCTCCCACTAAAATAATTTTTATAGCTCTATGCTGAGCAGACAATTCTTCCTAGACTCCTCATTCCCCCCTCCCATCGAATACTGGCCAAAACTGGTACTTTTTTTGTTAAGATTCTTTGTTCTATTAATGTGATATACAGTGGGGCAAAAAAGTATTTAGTCAGTCAGCAATAGTGCAAGTTTCACCACTTAAAAAGATGAGAGGCGTCTGTAATTTACATCATAGGTAGACCTCAACTATGGGAGACAAATTGAGGGAAAAAAATCCAGAAAATCACATTGTCTGTTTTTTTATCATTTTTTTTGCATATTATGGTGGAAAATAAGTATTTGGTCAGAAACAAACAATCAAGATTTCTGGCTCTCACAGACCTGTAACTTCTTCTTTAAGAGTCTCCTCTTTCCTCCACTCATTACCTGTAGTAATGGCACCTGTTTAAACTTGTTATCAGTATAAAAAGACACCTGTGCACACCCTCAAACAGTCTGACTCCAAACTCCACTATGGTGAAGACCAAAGAGCTGTCAAAGGACACCAGAAACAAAATTGTAGCCCTGCACCAGGCTGGGAAGACTGAATCTACAATAGCCAACCAGCTTGGAGTGAAGAAATCAACAGTGGGAGCAATAATTAGAAAATGGAAGACATACAAGACCACTGATAATCTCCCTCGATCTGGGGCTCCACGCAAAATCCCACCCCGTGGGGTCAGAATGATCAGAAGAACGGTGAGCAAAAATCCCAGAACCACGCGGGGGGACCTAGTAAATGAACTGCAGAGAGCTGGGACCAATGTAACAAGGCCTACCATAAGTAACACACTACGCCACCATGGACTCAGATCCTGCAGTGCCAGACGTGTCCCACTGCTTAAGCCAGTACATGTCCGGGCCCGTCTGAAGTTTGCTAGAGAGCATTTGGATGATCCAGAGGAGTTTTGGGAGAATGTCCTATGGTCTGATGAAACCAAACTGGAACTGTTTGGTAGAAACACAACTTGTCGTGTTTGGAGGAAAAAGAATACTGAGTTGCATCCATCAAACACCATACCTACTGTAAAGCATGGTGGTGGAAACATCATGCTTTGGGGCTGTTTCTCTGCAAAGGGGCCAGGACGACTGATCCGGGTACATGAAAGAATGAATGGGGCCATGTATCGTGAGATTTTGAGTGCAAACCTCCTTCCATCAGCAAGGGCATTGAAGATGAAACGTGGCTGGGTCTTTCAACATGACAATGATCCAAAGCACACCGCCAGGGCAACGAAGGAGTGGCTTCGTAAGAAGCATTTCAAGGTCCTGGAGAGGCCTAGCCAGTCTCCAGATCTCAACCCTATAGAAAACCTTTGGAGGGAGTTGAAAGTCCGTGTTGCCAAGCGAAAAGCCAAAAACATCACTGCTCTAGAGGAGATCTGCATGGAGGAATGGGCCAACATACCAACAACAGTGTGTGGCAACCTTGTGAAGACTTACAGAAAACGTTTGACCTCTGTCATTGCCAACAAAGGATATATTACAAAGTATGGAGATGAAATTTTGTTTCTGACCAAATACTTATTTTCCACCATAATATGCAAATAAAATGTTAAAAAAACAGACAATGTGATTTTCTGGATTTTTTTTCTCAGTTTGTCTCCCATAGTTGAGGTCTACCTATGATGTAAATTACAGACGCCTCTCATCTTTTTAAGTGGTGGAACTTGCACTATTGCTGACTGACTAAATACTTTTTTGCCCCACTGTATAGTGGCACCGATCCAGGTTAGGGATATAATAATTATATAAAGCGCTCCCAGCTAAATGCAACGAGGGCAAAGTGTGGATTTCTCCTTAAAGGGACACTGTCACCTGAATTTGGAGGGAACAATCTTTAGCCATGGAGGCGGGGTTTTTGGGTGTTTGATTCACCCTTTCCTTACCCGCTGGCTGCATGCTGGCTGCAATATTGGATTGAAGTTCATTCTCTGTCCTCCATAGTACACACCTGCGCAAGACAAGATTGCCTTTTGCAGGCATGTACTATGGAGGACAGAGAATGAACTTCAATCCAATATTGCAGCCAGCATGCAGCCAGCGGGTAAGGAAAGGGTGTATCAAACACCCAAAAACCCCGCCTCCATGGCTGAAGATTGTTCCCTCCAAATTCAGGTGACAGTGTCCCTTTAAGCGGTTCATGTAATTGCGCCGTGCTTACACTTAAAAGAATTGCCCCGATGTGGTGCACCCCGGGAACCTGGTATAGTTCGTATACGAGATTCATACAGCGAGATATGCGTAAAAATAGTTTTCATATTCTAAGAAAAGGGGAGGTTTCAGCCCCTAAGTGATGTCACCACAGGGGGAGTGCCTGGGTTTTGGGCTTGGAATACCTTAGTGAGACAGCATGCTGGCAGAGTCTTTGTGTCCATGGTCTAGCTGCGTACAGATGTGATAGGCATCTAGATGTGTGCATCCTACAAAGCCCACGGCCAGCCATGATGATATGAAATTATCTGAACGACCTGTAAGTGTTCTTTTCCATTTTAATCCCATTTTATTTGTAATTTGTATTGTACATACGATATTGTCTATTTATAATATCTTTTTATACTTTGTAAACACTGCCTACCTTTTTGGAGTAAAAAATACAATTTATTAGCTTGTCTCTCCTTGCTTTAAATGAACTGTCGTGTCCTCTGAAGTGAATTACGCTACTGATTTGGGTTGGCTCTGGACCCGTTAATCCTTGGAAAATTGGAGCTGGTGGCAGCATACTTTGTCCTGTGCAATCGGACGTCTTTGCAGCGACCGGCAGCAGTGATAATTATTGTTCTCACCTGTGTGGGAGTAGTTATATCGCCCTCGCTGCAGTGTGCCTAATAGCCAGCACATAGCAGGCAGGCTTTCTGGTGACTAATTACCCTAGGTGCAGTACCCTGACTGACCTGAGGGTAAGGGGGCGCCGGAGAACAAAGCGGAACTGGGAAGTGGTATATAGATAAATCCCCTTCAGAAGAAACCAGGGGCAACCAAATAACCCCGGGTCGTGACAAATTGGTGTGAGTGGTGTGGACAATCAAGGTATCTTCCCCGTGAACTGTGGCAGCACGGTGGAATTCCTGACAGTTTGAAAGACTACTAAAGGTAACATTCTCACCTGTGACCTGTTTGCTTGTAATCAGGGTGTATGCATAAAAGCTGAGTAAGTTTCTGAGATCCAGACAGATTCTTGCATCTTTCATCCAGCCACTGACTTTTCTGGATTGTGAGTCATGTTGAACGCAAAAGAATTGTCAATGGATCTACGGGAAAAGGTAGTTATAATAATCTTTATATAGCGCTAACATATTCCGCAGTGCTTTACAGTTTTGCACACATTATCATCGCTGTCCCCGATGGGGCTCACAATCTAAATTCCCTATCAGTATGTCTTTGGAATGAGGGAGGAAGCCGGAGAACCCGGAGGAAACCCACACAAACACGGAGAGAACTCCTTGCAGATGTCCAAGGTTGGATTAGAACCCAGGACTCCAGCGCTGCAAGGCTGCAGTGCAATCCAATGAGCCACCGTGCTGCCCCACTATAGTTGAACTGTATAAAACATGAAAGGGATACAAATAGATATCCAATGAATTGATAATGCAAAAGTAAGGAAAAGCAGCATGCAGTAGTTCACAGAATAACCAACTGAGCTTGTGCAAAATTTGGATCCCTCTTATTTGAAGTAACACATTAAGAATGCAGTCAGTTAAGCAGAATAAGACAGCGATGAGCAGGGAATAGAGTTGAGGAAGCAGTGGATTGTAAATAGCTTTGCTATGTCCCAAACACTTGTCTTATTTGCATACTGATTCCAAAGCTTATTGCTCAACAGTGGTGGCGTTATGGGGGAGGGAAGACTTGGCAAATGTTCAGGGTCCTCATCCACAATGGGGGCCCTCTGCTCCTGCAATCCCTCCATAAAGTACACAGCGGATGTACATCAGTGTAATGTACATCATCTGTAGTTCGGTGTGTGTCTCTCTCTCCCCCACCGGCAGTGTCGGATCAGATGTTGAGATAGCAAAAAGAACCTGAAGACCCACCTCTTCCGACAAGCCTACAACCTACAGTAACCACCGATTGACCAAACCGCTGCACGGCCAGCTCTACCCTCACCTACTGTATCCTCACCCATCCCTTGTAGATTGTGAGCCCTCGCGGGCAGGGTCCTCTCTCCTCCTGTACCAGTTGTGACTTGTATTGTTCAAGATTATTGTACTTGTTTTATTATGTATACCCCTCCTCACATGTAAAGCGCCATGGAATAAATGGCGCTATAATAATAAATAATAATAATAATAATAGTGGTGACATATACAGGCACATACGCACACTACTCATAAAAAGTTAGAGACATTTGACTTTCAGGTGAAATTTATGGAAAATGTAAAAAGTTCACACTACAGTGATATTTCATCATAAAAGTAGGGCATTTAAGTAGGAGCACGCAATGGTGATTTCTTCATCTCAAACAATTTATTGAAACAAAAGCCAACAACAGTGGTGGGTATACCCCTTAAAAAATTAAATGTCTCAACAACTTGTCATGTGGCCTTGAGAATCAATTACAGTTTGACAACGGCATCTCATGCTGTTCACAAGTCGCGTTATTGTCTGCTGAGGCATGACATAGGACTCTTCTTGAACAGTCTATGCAGTGACTCAGCTGATCCCATAGGTTTTCTGTAAGGTTCAGGTCTGGAGAAAGTACAGGTCACTCACTTTGAGGTACCCTAGTCTCCAGAAGCCATTTCTTAAAAAATTTACTTCAATAGGCTTGAGCATTGTTGCCATGAAGATGAAATTAGGTCTATGCAAAGGAACAATGACTGGATTAATGATGGTATTCAAGTAGTAGGGGCTTGTCACTCTACCATTCACAAAAAGTAGGGCACTTCTGTATTTATCAGACACACCTGCCTACAATGCCACACCGGTGTCCTTGTGGGATTTCTGCCTGCATTCTAATCACCAACTGTGGTAGATCGGCTTATTCAGCTGCTTAACGAGTGTTGAGCGCAAGTGCTCGCTATTTCATTTTGTATCGGGTGCTCCGATATGCACCAAATATCGCGGGTGATCAAGTGACATGCTCGAGCCCCTGCCCTGCATGTTTTGTTGCTGTTAGACACCCAAAAAATAAATTTTTGAAATTTTTTTTTTCTACATCTAACCCTAACACAGAGCCCTAACCCCAACCCTAGCCCCAATCCCTAACCTTAAGCCCTAACCCTAACAAAACCCCAACCCTAACCCCAAACCCAACCCTAACACAACCCGAACCCTAACCCCAACACAACCCTTACCCTAACATAACCCAAACCACAGCCCTAGCCCCAACCCTAACCCTTACTGCAAAGAATGGAAATTAAATAAAAAGTTATTTTATTATTTTTATCTAACTAAGGGGGTGACAGAGGGGGATTTGATTTACTATTTTTTAATTTTGATCACTGTGATAGGGTCTATCACAGTGATCAAAAAGAACCAATAGGAAAAATTTTGCGCGGCAGATCACGGGGGGTGTACTGCGCATGTGAACATAAAAACCGTCCATGATCATGTTCTCCAGCGTCTTGGCTACCCTCGGTAGCAGAGACCCTGGAGATTTTATTATGCTGAGGGCGCTATACCCTTAACTGTCACCGTTAAAAGGCAAATCGGCAGTCGTTAAGGGGTTAAAGGAAAAAGAAACCTACACCTACAGAGCCCTGTGTGAAAAAGTGATTGCCCCGTATATATAGTAACTGGTTGGGCCACCCTTAGCAGCAACAACTGCAATCAAGAGTTTGCTATAAATGGCATTGAATCTTTTACAAGGCTCTGGAGGAATTTTTGCCAACTCATCTTTGCAGAATTGTTGTAATGCAGCCACATTGGAGGGCTTCCAAGCATGAACCGCATTTTTAAGGTCATGCCACAGCATCTCAAACGATTAATGTCAGGACCTCAGAGGTAGATTTGCTGGTGTGTTTTGGAGCATTATCCTGCTGAATAACCCAAGTGCGCTTCAACTTGAGGTCAAACACATGGCAGGACATTTTCCTTCAGGATTTTTTCGTTGACAGCAAAATTCATGGTTTTATTTACCACAACAGGTCCTGATGCAGCAAAACAGCCCCAGACCATCACACTATCACCACCATATTTTACTGATAGTATGATGTTCCTTTTCTGAAATGCTATGTTACTTCTACGCCAGACGTAATGGGACATACAAATACCAAAAGGTCTTGGGGATCATCAAGATGTTTTCTGTCAGAACTGAGATGAGCCTCTATTGCTCAGCAGTGATTTTCATATTGGAACTCTTCTATGGAGGCCATTTTTGCCCAGTCTCTTACTTAACCCCTTTACCCCCAAGGGTGGTTTGCATGTTAATGACCGGGCCAAATTTTACAATTCTGACCACTGTCCCTTTATGAGGTTATAACTCTGGAATGCTTCAACGGATCCTGGTGATTGTGACATTGTTTTCTTGTGACATATTGTACTTCATGCTAGTGGTAAAATTTCTTTGATATTACCTGCATTTATTTGTGAAAGAAAGGGAAATTTGTCGAAAATTTAGAAAATTTCACAATTTTCCAACATTGAATTTTTATGCAATTAAATCACAGAAATATGTCACACAAAATACTTAATAAGTAACATTTCCCACATGTCTACTTTACATCAACAAAATTTTGGAACCAAAATTTTTTTTGTTAGAGAGTTATAAGGGTTAAAAGTTGACCAGCAATTTCTCATTTTTACAACAATTTTTTTTTAGGGACCACATCTCATTTGAAGTAATTTTTAGGGGTCTAAATGATAGAAAATACCCAAGTGTGACATCATTCTAAAAACTGTACCCCTCAAGGTGCTCAAAACCACATTCAAGAAGTTTATTAACCCTTCAGGTGTTTCACAGGAATTTTTGGAATGTTTAAATAAAAATGAACATTTAACTTTTTTTCACAAAAAATTTACTTCAGCTCCAATTTGTTTTATTTTACCAAGGGTAAAAGGAGAAAATGGACCCCAAAAGTTGTTGTACAATTTGTCCTGAGTACGCCGATACCCCATATGTTGGGGTAAACCACTGTTTGGGCGCATGACAGAGCTCGGAAGTGAAGGAGCGCCACTTGACTTTGTTGAAGTTGTTGTCCAATTTGTCCTGAGTACGCTGATACCCGATATGTGGGGTGGAACCACCATTTGAACGCATGGCAGAGCTCAGAAGGGAAGGAGCATCATTTGGAATGCAGACTTAAATGGATTGGTCTGCAGGCGTCACATTGCGTTTGCACAGCTACTAATGTACCTAAACAGTAGAAACCCCCCACAAGTGACCCCATATTGGAAACTAGACCCCCCAAGGAACTTATCTAGATGTGTTGTGAGAACTTTGAATCCCCAAGTGTTTCACTACAGTTTATAACACAGAGCCGTGAAAATAAAAAAAAAAAAATTCACACAAAAATTATTTTTTAGCCCCCAGTTTTGTATTTTCCCAAGGGTAACAAGAGAAATTGGACCCCAAAAGTTGTTGTCCAATTTGTCCTGAGTACGCTGATACCCCATATGTTGGGGAAAACTCCTGTTTGGGCACACGGGAGAGCTCGGAAGGGAAGGAGCACTGTTTTACTTTTTCAACGCAGAATTGGCTGGAATTGAGATCGGACGCCATGTCGTGTTTGGAGAATGCCTGATGTGCCTAAACAGTGGAAACCCCCCAATTATAACTGAAACCCTAATCCAAACACACCCCTAACCCTAATCCCAACGGTAACCCTAACCACACCTCTAACCCTGACACACCCCTAATCCCAACCCTATTCCCAACCGTAAATGTAGCCCCAACCCTAACCCTAACTTTAGCCCCAACCCTAACTGTAGCCTTAACCCTAGCCCCAACCCTAACTCTAGCCCTAACCCTAGCCCTAACCCTAGCCCTAACCCTAGCCCTAACCCTAGCCCTAACCCTAACCCAAGCCCTAACCCTAACCCTAGCCCTAATCCTAATGGGAAAATGGAAATAAATTTTTTAAATTTTTTAATTTTTCCCTAACTAAGGGGGTGATGAAGGGGGGTTTGAATTACTATTTATAGTGGGTTTTTTAGCGGATTTTTATGATTGGCAGCCGTCACACACTGAAATACGCTTTTTATTGCAAAATATATTTTTTGCATTACCACATTTTGAGAGCTATAATTTTTTCCATGTTTGGGTCCACAGAGTCATGTGAAGTCTTGTTTTTTGCAGGACGAGATGACGTTTTTATTGGTAACATTTTCGGGCACGTGACATTTTTTGATCGATTTTTATTCTGATTTTTGTGAGGCAGAATGACCAAAAACCAGCTATTCATGAATTTATTTTGGGGGAGGCGTTTATACCGTTCTGCATTTTGTAAAATTGATAAAGCAGTTTTATTCTTCGGGTCAGTACGATTACAGCGATACCTCATTTATATCATTTTTTTATGTTTTGGCGCTTTTATACGAAATGTCCAACTGAGGGTCTGTATGTGGGGGAGATAGGGCAAAAGCTTAGAACAAGAATGAATTCTCACCGCCACACAATAAAAGAAAAAAGAATGGATCTACCTGTGGCAATACATTTTTGTCTCCCAAATCATAACATTATGGACATGAAATTACTTGTGTTAAAAGGTAGCTTAAAATCTCAGAGAGACAGAAGAGTCTGGGGATATAAACTGATGATGACCTTTAACACTCTCACTGCAGGAATGAATGTGTCGCACGGATTTATGTCTTTTTACATCAACTAAGGAACTTGCCCCTCAGACTATGAGGGGTCATCACAACAGAACCAGACCCCAATAAAACAATCCTTATCTAAGAACTGGCCCAATATTTATGGACATAACTGTTTATCACTCATGGTAAGTCTGCTTCATGTCACCTGTCTTATCTATGGTTTTTCCACATCATTGTCAGTCGCCGGCGAGTCCGCGCTGCTGGAGGGAGCTCGCCGCTGGAGCGCCGGTCAGGTGAGGAGAACTCTTTTTTTTTTTTTTTTTTTTGCGAACAGCAATCCGGGGGGCCTGGGGCAATATGCTGGACACACTGGGGCAGATTGCTGGACACACTGGGCAGATTGCTGGACACACTGGGGCAGATTGCTGGACACACTGGGGGCAATGCTGGGGACACTGGGGCAGATTGCTGGACACACTGGGGGCAATGCTGGAGACAGCGGGGCAGATTGCTGGACATACTAGGGGCAATGCTGGACACACTGGGGCAGATTGCTGGGCACACTGGGGCAATATTGGAGACACTGGGGCAGACTGCTAGACACACTGGGGGCAATGCTGGAGACACTGGGGCAGATTGCTGGACACACTGGGGCAATATGCTGGACACACTGGGGCAGATTGCAGGACACACTGGGGGCAATATGCTGGAGTCAGACACTGGGGCATATTGCTGGACACAATGGGGCAATATGCTGGACACACTGGGGCAATAAGCTGGAGACACTGGGGGCAACATGCTGGACACACTGGGGCAGAATGCTGGACACACTGGGGGCAATAAGCTGGAGACACTGGGGCAATATGCTGGAGACACTGGGGGCAATATGCTGGACATTTTGGGGGCAAAATGCTGGACACATTGGGGGCAGGATGCTGGACACATTGGGGGCAGGATGCAGGACACATTGGGGGCAGGATGCTGGACACATTGGGGGCAGGATGCTGGACACATTGGGGGCAGAGATGCTGGACACATTGGGGGCAGAGATGCTGGACACATTGGGGGCAGGATGCTGGACACATTGGGGGCAGGATGCTGGACACATTGGGGGCAGGATGCTGGACACATTGGGGGCAGAGATGCTGGACACACTGGAGGCAGAGATGCTGGACACACTGGGGCAGGACTGGAGACATGGGCAGAATGTAGATGCGGGGCATGATTGGAGATACGGGGCAGAATGAAAGACATGGGGCAGGATTGGAGACAGATTGTGCAGGATCATGGGGCATGATGGATACGATGGAGACTGATGGGGCAGGATGGGGAGATCATATGAGGCAGGATGGATACTCATGAGGGCAGGATGGGAGAGCATATGGCTGAAGCCAGGAATGAGATACATGGGACCAGGATGGGGAATATTATTATTACCATAGGGGCTAATTAAGGGATATTATTACTGCAGTGAGGTATTTATTTTATTTTTTGAGAACACTGTTTTAAATGGGGGGCGGTCCTGTTACTGTGTAGAGTGACACTATATCGCCTCTTTTTCTGTAACGTAGAAGTTGGGAAAAATTAAGTAATGTGTTCTACAAGCGGAGCTCGAGATAACTGTGTTATTTCCGGCAGAGATGAGTCCTGGCTGGATGACGTGATGGCGGTCTGTGCTGGATGAAAGATGAAGGACTTCACCTAGAGATATCACTGGTGAGTCAGTGTTACCTATACACTGACACTATACACTGTATACTATATACTGAACTGAAGGGTAAATTGACTAGATCAATGGATGTTTAACAGGCTATAATTTCACACAGCAACTATTTTTCTGGAATAATCTGGTTCAGGTATATGATGACCCCGTCGCATGACCCCATCACATGACCCCGTCACATGACCCCATCACATGACCAGGGGGCCCACAGTGTCTGAACAGCCCGGGGCCCTGGCTACCCTTAATCTACCCCTGTATGGAGCTATAGACTGCAAGAATGGAGTTTAAATGAGCTCCATGAGTGATTTTTTTCTCTGAAAGTGTTCATCTGTTCCAACAGCCAGAGAAAGTTTACCCTTTCAGCAGAAAAAAACATAAGCTGAGACATTAAGAGAAAAACAACAACAGATGATCAATTTCAGAGAAAAAAAAACACAAATAGAATTCATGTGAACTTTGGTTGTGATATTACAGTCTATGGCCACTTCGGGAATTTGTCTGAATTAGGGAAAGTGCTCAGATAAGGTGTTATCCAAGCATGCTCGGGTGCTAACCAGGGCTGCCACCAGGATTTCCAGGGCCCCATACTGGCAAAATTGTTATTCCCCCTTGATACTCAGCCCAGGCTCCACCCCAGCTTTGCCTCCACCCCTTGAACCTTCCACAGTCCCACCACCCACTCTTGGAAGAATTCCACTTCTGCACCATGTCCTCACCAATCACACATTAAGGCTGCCATAACACTAGCAGTATTTGGTCAGTATTTTATATCAGTATTTGTAAGCCAAAGCCAGGAGTGGAACAATTAGAGGAAAAGTATAATAGAAACATATGCACCACTTCTGCATTTATCACCCACTCCTGGTTTTGGCTTACAGATACTGATGTAAAATACTGAGCAAAAACTGCTAGTGTGACGGCAGCCTAACAGTTCCCATTGAAGATCATATTACATACATAGCCATCAGCTTTTGTTTTGGCCAAAAGATTTTTTAAGCCACCACACGACAAAGTAGACTTTTTTGGCAAGGCACTTCACAGTACAGATGGGAAATGACCAAAAACATACTGCAGTTTTTAAAAGCAAAAAAAGTGGAATATTCTGCAATAGCAGAGTCAATCACCACCTCTCAACCCCATTGAGCATGCATTTCACATGCTTACAGTGGCTTCCAAAAGTATTCATCCCCTTTGTCATTTTATGTGTTTTGCTACCTCACAACCTGGAGTTTCACTGTGTTTTTTTTTTAGTGTTTGCATCAGAGGGTTTGCAACAGTTCATGTAAAGAACATCCACGTATAAGAAAAAGCAGCACTCATGGGTGCAGCGGGGGAAACAATAGACGATGGCCTTATCGCTTCTAACTAGTGATGAGCGGTTAGCAGTGGGGTACCACAGGGGTCAGTATTGGGCCCTCTTCTTTTTAACATATTTATTAATGACTTTGTAGGGGGCATTCAGAGTAGAATTTCAATATTTGCAGATGACACTAAACTCTGCAGGGTAATCAATACAGAGGACGACAATTTTATATTACAGGATGATTTATGTAAACTAGAAGCTTGGGCTGATAAATGGCAAATGAGCTTTAATGGGGATAAATGTAAGGTCATGCACTTGGGTAGAAGTAATAAGATGTATAATTATGTGCTTAATTCTAAAACTCTGGGCAAAACCGTCAATGAAAAAGACCTGGGTGTATGGGTGGATGACAAACTCATATTCAGTGGCCAGTGTCAGGCAGCTGCTACAAAGGCAAATAAAATAATGGGATGCATTAAAAGAGGCATAGATGCTAATGAGGAGAACATAATTTTACCTCTATACAAGTCACTAGTTCGACCACACTTAGAATACTGTGCACAGTTCTGGTCTCCGGTGTATAAGAAAGACATAGCTGAACTGGAGCGGGTGCAGAGAAGAGCGACCAAGGTTATTAGAGGACTGGGGGGTCTGCAATACCAAGAGAGGTTATTACACTTGGGGCTATTTAGTTTGGAAAAACGAAGACTAAGGGGTGATCTTATTTTAATGTATAAATATATGAGGCGACAGTACAAAGACCTTTCTGATGATCTTTTTAATCATAGACCTGAAACAGGGACAAGGGGGCATCCTCTACGTTTGGAGGAAAAAAGGTTTAAGCATAATAACAGACGCGGATTCTTTACTGTAAGAGCAGTGAGACTATAGAACTCTCTGCCATATGATGTTGTAATGAGTGATTCATTACTTAAATTTAAGAGGGGACTGGATACATTTCTGGAAAAGTATAATGTTACAGGGTATATACACTAGATTCCTTGTTAGGGCGTTGATCCAGGGAACTAGTCTGATTGCCGTTTGTGGATTCGGGAAGGAATTTTTTTCCCCAACGTGGAGCTATCTCTTTGCCACATGGGTTTTTTTTGCCTTCCTCTGGATCAACATGTTAGGGCATGTTAGGTTAGGCTATGGGTTGAACTAGATGGACTTAAAGTCTTCCTTTAACCTTAATAACTATGTAACTATGTAACTATGAGCGAGTGTACTCGTTGCTTGGGTTTTCCAGAGCACGCTCGGGTGATCGTCGAGTATTTATGACTGCTCAGAGATTTAGTTTTCATCGCTGCAGCTGAATGATTTACAGCTACTACCCAGCCTGAGTACACGTGGGGATTGCCTGGTTGCTAGGAAATCTCCACATGCAATCAAGCTGGCTAGTAGCTGTAAATCATTCAGCTGAGGCAATGAAAACTTATCTCCGAGCAGTCACAAATACTCAGAGACCACCCGAGCAACGAGTATACTCGCTCATCACTATTTGCTATCCATCTGTCCCCTAGGGGTATTTGCCACAAAAATAGTTACTGACAGTAAGTACAAATACTAAAATAGCAAGACTGCACTACCACCTCTGGCCAGAAGGGGGAGCTCCAGAGACTCCCCTTGATCCATTCTGGTCTGAGAGAAGAAATGGCAGTTGGGCCAAGGAGCTGATAGTGAGAGGTCATACAGTTGAATCTCTAACAGCCCTGTGACTGTTACCAGGCCTAAATCACCGGCCTGAGGAGAAGAGGGATAGAGAAAAAGGACATTGTGAGAACCGGGTAGCATTAATCACTACCCAGAACAGGCGCAAAGACGGATACCGGATCCGTGGCTGTATTCATTATATATAATACAGCAACCGGAAAAACGTGAGGTGATATCAGCTTCACTAGGGTCGGATGCAGCAACAGACACAGAGTTCAGCGGTACTCCCAGAGGGGGTAAACCGATAAAAGGACTCGGGTTGCCCGTCGAACCAGGACCCGGAGGGGACAGATTGGGCCGGCAGCCAGTTCACATACAGCAGCAGGGCCACACAGAAATTGCGCACAATAAGAGGCGAAGACCCCGGCAGGGTCAAAGTAACTCAGAGTTCCCATACAGACTCCGGTGACAGGACTGGTTGTAAATCCTTTTATGTTAAAGTAAACTGGTTAAACGTTTCAGTGCCTCAGTCTTTCATTTGGACAATAGCCATCTATCCAGGATCGAGATCGTCACCGCTGGGAGAACCTGCTGCTGATCAAGTAAGTGCCTGTCCCCTCATGATACCCCTTACACTGTGCATTGCCTGAGGCCACAGCACCGGGTCAAGCCACCCGTGACATCCCCCTCAAGAGACAGACTCCATTGGTCCGGTGCTGGGTATCCCGGTCTCCTGGGCGTCACACATCCAACAACCTTTTCACATTGGTGTGGCTTCAAGTGTGGTATTCTGCGCTCCCTTATAATAGCAATAGCCTTATAGCAACGAGTACACTCGCTGATCACTACTTCTAACGCTTTTATGGGTCCGGATGAGGAATAATGTGAAGCTACTTCTTTTTAGGGTGGTGCAGCAGTATATGTCAGTAAAATCAAAGTGTTAATGCAAAACATAAAATAACATTTCTAGAATGAATCACAAGAAAACAAAAAGATCTAATCTGTTGTTTAGACCTAACAGGCATTGGGCTTCAGCTTTTATGGTCCATTTAGTTTCTCTTCTAAATAATATCTTATTGTGATCACCTCCTTGCAATGGATATTTAACCTAATCTAAGCCTGAAAATTGTAATGTTCTTGGATCTGCTCTATGGCAGTCTTGAATATGTTTTATCAATTTGGGGGAACCTATATCAGTATTAAATGAATGGAACGGTTTATGAAAGCATATAAAAAAGGCGGCAAATAGTTTTTCCAAATAGTTGAAATGGTGAGGACTGAATATGAAGTATACAATGTGCTTAGTGCTACATGAAATAAAATCAGTTATTTTATGGGTAATAAGTAGTGTTGAGCATTCCGATACCGCAAGTATCGGGTATCGGCCGATACTTGCGGTATCGGAATTCCGATACCGAGATCCGATATTTTTGTGATATCGGGTATCGGTATCGGAAGTGTAAAATAAAGAATTAAAATAAAAAATATTGTTATATTCACCTCTCCGGCGGCCCCTGGACATCAGCGGGAGGATCCGGCGTCCGGCACGGCTTCTTTCTTCAAAATGCGCGCCTTCAGGACCTGTGGTATGACGTCCCGGCTTCTGATTGGTCGCGTGCCGCCCATGTGACCGCCACGCGACCAATCAGAAGCCGCGACGTCATTCCTCAGCTAAAGTCCTAGAATGAGCGCCTTTTAGGACCTGAGGAATGACGTCGCGGCTTCTGATTGGTCGCGTGGCGGTCACATGGGCGGCACGCGACCAATCAGAAGCCGGGACGTCATTCCACAGGTCCTGAAGGCGCGCATTTTGAAGAAAGAAGCCGTGCCGGACGCCGGATCCTCCCGCTGATGTCCAGGGGCCGCCGGAGAGGTGAATATAACAATATTTTTTATTTTAATTCTTTATTTTACACTTTAATATGGATCCCAGGGCCTGAAGGAGAGTTTCCTCTCCTTCAGACCCTGGGATCCATGAGGATACATTCCGATACTTGATGTCCCATTGACTTGTATTGGTATCGGATATCGGTATCGGCGATATCCGATATTTTTCGGGTATCGGCCGATACTATCCGATACCGATACTTTCAAGTATCGGACGGTATCGCTCAACACTAGTAATAAGACCAACTCTTAATGAATTATTTTTTAGTAATGTGATACTGACAAAATGGACAGTGTCTGCATTTATAATTACCATCAGGTTTTTTTTTTCGAACTGATTTGTAGTATCCATGACATTCTATGCCTAATTAGTATGTCATTCCTAACAATTTTGATTAAGAATATTCATTGGATGAGACTCCGAGTGCCAGCACTTGTATGGCAGAATAGGACAGACAATATTATAGCATTAGTCCCCCCAACATGTTTCACCACATGTGCGGCGTCATCAGGGGATGGGACACTGGCATGAATGGCGACCAGCCAGATATACCATCTATATACAGTACAGACCAAAAGTTTGGACACACCTTCTCATTTAAAGATTTTTCAGCATTTTCATGACTATGAAAATTGTAAATTCACACTGAAGGCATCAAAACTATGAATTAACACATGTGGAATTATATACTTAACAAAAAAGTGTGAAACAACTGAAAATATGTCTTATATTCTAGGTTCTTCAAAGTTGCCACCTTTTGCTTTGATGACTGCTTTGCACAGTGTGAATTTACAATTTTCATAGTCATGAAAATACAGAAAAATCTTTAAATGAGAAGGTGTGTCCAAACCCTTGGTCTGTACTGTATATTCTTTGTGTATGATCTACAGTCAATGAGTAAACATTTTACATTTTGCAGAAAGTGACCTCAATCATATTTTGCCAATAGTCACTAATAAAACAACAGACCAATTGCGTTACTTGATCATCATATGAAAGATTCCCAGCGATTTGCTGCAAAAAGATGCATCTTACCTGATTGTTAGAAATGAGCAGCCTATACTGAGACACCTTCCGGTTAAGGCTCGAATAAACATGGGGCACGTACTCCTGCTTGTCATGCTAGCACAAGACCCTTGGAGCAAAAATGTTTACTTTATCTGAAAAAGAAATTAGACTGTTCTGGACTGCTAAATCACCAAAATCATATGAGGAATCTGAACGAATACCACAAGGCCTACATATCTTCAAAAAAAGTGATATGTTCAACAATCAGGCACTGCAATGGGTACACCACAGCATGCGTTTTCGCTAATTTATTTCTAGCCTATTTTGAGAGCAAATACATAACTACAATCCTAAATCCATATATAACATTTATAAAAACTTATTTAGGATATTTGGACGATATTTTCATTGTATGGGCTGGATCAAAGGATGACTTTACCTCCTTTGCTATGTACCGGAATGAAAAGAACTCAGAAAATATATGATTTACAGAGGTCTTTAGGGGAGACACATTCAAATTTCTTCACGTTAAATTCAAAGTACGTACTGGTCAAATATACACAGAAGATTTTAAAGAACCTACAACGAAAAATACTCTTCCGCAATACGACAGTGATCACCTGCAACATTCAAAATTAGGACTTCCATATAGTCAATTTTTATGACTGCGCAAAATAAATAATGACAATAGAGCCTTTAATACACAAGCTAAAGAGCTCACTCATTGATTTCAGCTTTGGACAAAGTGAATAATATAACACAAAAAGAACTACTACAAGGAAATACAGTACATCCAAAAGTAGATCAAAAACATTGAATTACAATAATCGCAGATTCATATTTACATTTCAACATAGCTCTATAGACAACATTGTACACACTGCAATTAAGAAAGAAACCTCAATCACTCTCTATATGGACCACCAGGAAGTACCCAAACCAGGATAGATATATAAATATATTTTATTGAATTGTAATTAAATGACAGTACATAATAAAAACTCTCATATAAAAACAGATAATTCTGTGCGTGATACAGGACCTCTACAAATAGTAGAACACAGGCTAGCCCAATATTGCACAATATGTCCCAAAAGTGATAAAAAAATATTTTGTGTAAAATATATAGTGAAAACAAATCATGCATAAATATATGAGTAAACACTTTATTTACCCCATAAAAACAGAACCATAAAATTTATACCGGGATAAATCGTGATAATATAAGGTGTCAAGTGCAAAAAGGAAGCTCAAAAATGTGCTAATTACTGCTCCACATGAGCACAAACCTAAAGCTCAAACATATACGTGCTAGTAGGCAAATTGGGACTGATATAGATGTATAGCGGTATATACCTTATTGGGTAGCCTGGACCTGCAAAGAACGCGCCCCGACGCGCGTTTCGGATTATTCTCCTTCGTCAGGGGGTGTACACTCAAGGTCCGGATGGATGTTATATAGTGTGCGTCCTCCTATCCCCAGCGCCCCCAGCGTGTGATCGGCGCGTGCGCGGTCAGGAGGACCGGAAGTCCGAGGCCGCGTCCCACGTGACCGGACGTACGGGACAGAGTACCCGACGTAACCTAGGACACGGGGACGCGGTAACCCAGACCACCGATCACAGACCACGCATGCGCACCGCTCGGAGCGTGGCATAGAAGGAATCCCTGTATGAGATGTGAACCATTACTGTGTGTGTTTTTCCAAATATCGATTGCAGTACACTTCTGCAGGAGAACACAACCACTTCCTATATTCAGTAACATTACCATAAGTGATTAATCATTAGCTTACATAGATTAATAAGAATTCAAATAAGTCCCCATATATATATAAGAACGGGTCAAAAGATCCCGCCCATAAGGTAAGCTATCCCTGAAAGCACTATGAACATATAGTTCTGCATATATGTACTTATAAACCCACACTATATGTGCCCACACACTACACATACCAATGGATTAAACATACAAAAATAACAAGATAAACAATGCACAATGTTGGTACTGTAAATATGCGTCCACCAATAATTGGTAATATACACCAATACCATGAAGTCTACGTAAACTCCATCACTATATATGGGCAAGATTAAGGTATAAACCTGACAAAACAATATAATCATTCATATATGTATATTCAACGTAAAAACATTAAATACAAATATCTCTCTTTGCGTCCATATGTAGAATCTTCATAGGAGATGACGACTTGCAGCCAGATAAACGCCAACCATGGGATCCATCCAAGAGGTCATAGCTCCGATCAGCCACAAGGAAATCACATTATCAGGTAAGTGCCAACTAAAAATAAAATAAAAATTAAAATCCAAGGGGGCGTGGCCTGAACGTTCATGTGAGCGGACGCGTGACAGAGCGCTCCCGCTGCCAAAGTTAATATTATCCTTATAAGCCGCAGCTGAGCGGCGATTCACAGCGCTTACCGGCTGCAGGAGAGTCCCGGGAGTGCGGCGGTGAATAGCGGCGGCCCCGAGGTCGGTGAACATGACCAGGAGGAGACAAAGAGACGCCGGAGCCGGCGAGGCAGGGACCGGCCAAGATGGCGCCGACGCCAGGGAGAAGGCGGAGAAGGACAACGCGGCATGCCAGAAGAGAATGTCGGCGGCGGCAAAGCTCCAGCAGTTTGCTAGAGTGGAAGCCGCAGGGAACACAGGAAAAGCAGAGGAGGACGACGGAGTGGACACAGACACAGAAGGAGAGGAGGAAAGCCCAGCAGAGGAGCAGGAGGTACAACAGGGGAGCAGGGATGGTGACATGGCGGTGGTAGTAGGGGGACCTGAAGATAAGGAGTCAGGAGCAGAGCCCACCCTTAGAGATGTCTTTGCACTGGTATCATCCTGCAAACAATCCCTGACCCAGCAGATACAGGAGGTTAAAGGGGATACAGCCCAGATAAATGCAGCCCTGCAGAAGATTGACAAACGTGTGGGGGCTGTGGAGGAAAGAGTGAGCACGGCAGAAGACCATATAGTGCAGCTGCAGAAAGCGGAGAGGAAGTTTGCTCAAACAATATCGGAGCTAGCTGCAAAAAATGAGGATCTGGAGAATAGGTCCAGAAGAAATAACATTCGCATAGTGGGTGTCCCTGAAAAAACTGAGGGGAGGAATCCCACGGAGTATATTGAAAGCTGGCTCCTTGAGACTTTTGGTGATGCAGCACTGACAAAAGTATTTGCGGTAGAGAGAGCCCACAGGGTCCCACCGAAACCACCTGTCCCTGGAGCAAGTCCCCGTACCATGCTTGCCAAAATCCTAAACTACAGAGACAGAGACATTATCCTGAGGAAGGCTAGAGACATGACGGATCTGACAATTGGAGGCCAAAAAATTGCTATTTACCCTGACTATTCCGCCCTGGTACAGAAACAACGGATGATGTTCACGGGTATCAAGAGACGGCTGAGAGAACTGGGAGTGCAATACTCCATGATGTTTCCGGCACGACTGAGAGTGGTAGCGATGGATAAGATTCACTTTTTCCAGACGCCGGAGGACGCTACCCAGTGGATAGATCTTAACGCTAAAAAACTTAAAGGGAAAGGAGATTGAAAATGTGGGGCGGGTTGGTCGGGAGGTATCTTAATTCTTTCAAAATGGAAAAAAAGAGATTGACTGACAGTATACTGGTAATTGAAATGTGAAGGTTGAAGGGTGGAGTTGGGTATTACTCAGGGAACGCACTGGGAGAGCTGGTGCGGCGGTGAAATATGAGGGAGGAAGGGTGTGCAGCGTACTAAAAAGTTTATTTAGTTTCTTGCAGTTGTAATATAATACAGGTTTAATTATACTGTTCTTCTAAGAATTGCGCCGAATTCTGTTATAAACGGTAGCGGGAGGCGGAAAGAGAAGGTTTAGCAAGAGTGTTCGCAACGGGTGATGGTGCCCCACTCTTGATAAGAGGCAGAATGTATAATATTGGGGGGTGTGGGGGAGGGGGGGGGAGGGGTGAGGGTGGGGAGGGAAGTTAGACAGCTCAGAACCGGGAGTATTGACATAACTAAGGATGATGAGTCACATAATAGGGGACCGCTTTAAGATATTGAGCTGGAATGTGAGAGGCCTGGCGGATAAGTCTAGGAGAGCTGCGAGCTTGCAGTATGCGAAGGATCAACGGGCTTCTATGATATGCTTGCTAGAGACGCACTTGATACAGGAGAAAGTGGACGTACTAAATAGACGTTGGATACAGAAAGGGTATCACTCTACCTTCTCGACGTACTCAAGAGGTGTGTCAGTGTTGGTGCCGGTGGGAGTGCAGTATGAAGAGGTGAAAGTATGCGTGGATGCTGAGGGTCAGTATGTGGTGATACAATGTATATTGTATGGAGTGAGATTGTGTGTTGCGGCAATGTATATTCCACCTCCATATTCAAGTAAGAAGATCAGGGAGGTATTGGAGAGGGTGGAACGATGGGAACCACTGCCACTCTTAATTATTGGGGATTTGAACAATATATGCGATGACTTTTGGGATAAAAATAAGAACGCCCAGAATAGGTCGGAGGGGCACACTACAACATTTGGAACCTATGTGCGTGAATTAGGCATGATTGATCTATGGAGAGTCAGACATGTTGGGGAGAGCGGATACTCGTGCTATTCGCCGGCTCATGCTACGCTATCCAGAATTGATATGGCACTGGGTAACCGCCTGTTGGACACAATGGTGGGGGAGGTGCGTTATCTGCCGAGGGCCCTTTCGGATCATAGTCCAATTGAGGTGGAGGTTAGGTTGTTGGGGACACGGACTACAAGCGGGAGAGAATGGAAGATCCATCCTAACTGGTTACAGAGTATTGACTTGGACGGTATAGGGAAGGAGGTGACGGAATTCTTTGCGTTAAATGATGGGAGTACTGATGCTCTGACTGTTTGGGATGCAATGAAAGCGTACCTGAGAGGGCTACTTTTTAGAGACATTAGTAGGTGTAAGAGGAGGACAAGGGAAGCGGAGAGAGTGGCATTGGAAGAGTTGAAAGCCGCGGAGGACGAGATGGTAGTACTGGGGACCTCCGAGGCAGAGAAAAGGTTGAGAACAGCGCAAAATTGTATGGAAAAGATTCTGCTGGGAAAAGCTGAAAGGAAGCGGGAGTTTCAGAGGGTGGCTTATTTTCAGGAGGGAGAAACAGTGGGACACATGCTATCGGTGGTAGCCGCGGCTCAGCGTAGTACCTCATATGTACACTCGTTGGTTTCGGATGGGGGGAGCAGGGTATCTGAAACACCTGATATTATAAAGGTCTTTGCGGACTTTTACGCGGACTTATATTCCTCCAGGGTCAATGAGTCAGCCGGAGATACGGAGACTTTCCTTGAGAGTCTGGGTCTTCCGAAATTGAGTGAGGAGGATAGGGTGAGCCTCGATGCCCCTATCACCGAGGAGGAACTGAGTCGGGCGCTGAAGTCTATGGCCAATGGGAAGGCACCTGGGGTTGATGGGTTACCAGCCGAAATCTATAAAAGTTTGGAGGAAGTGCTGATTCCCAGATTAAAGTTAGTACTGGAGGAGGCTGGATGTAAAGGGTATCTCCCAGCATCTATGAGGGAGGCTATTATAGTGGTTATTCCGAAGGAGGATAAGGATCTGGGGAAGCCTGAGTCATATCGGCCAATCTCTCTGTTAACCATTGATGTCAAACTCTTGGCCAAGGTGTTAGCTACCCGTCTGTCTAGTGTCATTACTAACCTTGTGCATCCGGATCAGTCTGGTTTTATGCCTGACAGATCTACAGCGGTTAATCTGCGGAGGCTGCATATGAACCTGCAGCTGAAGTCTGACAATTGTGGCCGAAGGGTTATTGCATCCTTGGACGCCCATAAGGCGTTTGACAGTGTGGAGTGGGGATATCTCTGGCGGGTGTTGAAATGTATGGGTATTGGCCCGCAATTTGTGGCGTGGACTCAACTGTTATATTCACTACCAACAGCTAGAATTAGAGTGAATGGGGAACTTTCTCAGCCTATAAAGCTGGCCAGAGGTACGAGGCAGGGTTGCCCACTGTCGCCCCTTCTGTTTGCCTTAGCTGTGGAGCCATTGGCCGCCAAGATCCGACAGTCGGATGAAGTCCCTGGGTTCAGTTATGGGAGTGTTGAGGAGAAGATTGCGTTATATGCAGACGACATCCTACTGTTCCTAGCGGACCCGGATGAAGCCTTGAATGGGGCTATCGAGATCGTTGGGAAATTTGGAGACTTATCGGGATTGAGGATAAACTGGGATAAATCGGTCCTCTTTGAGGTGGATGGGGTGGAGGAGAGCAGAAGTGAGCCATTGGGAGAGGGGCGGCTTAGGGTAGTATCCCTTTTCAGATACCTGGGAATATGGATCTCGATGCCAGTTACAGAGTTTCTGTATAGGAATTTGACACCTCTCGTGGGCGCCCTTAAAGCAAAAGTGGATGCATGGAATAAATTGCACTTATCGGTGGTGGGGAGGGTTAATCTAATTAAAATGGTTCTGATGCCCAAATTACTCTACGTCCTACATAACGCGCCAGTTTGGATTCCACGTGGGAAATTCCGGCAGATTAATGCTCTATTTAGAAGTCTGATATGGGGGAGGCGGTACCCACGTATTCGCCTGGAGACGCTTCAGCGACCCAAGGAAGATGGAGGATTGGCTTTACCCAATCCTGAGTTATATTTTCTTGCAGCCCAGAGCCAACATTTGAAGGGCCGGGCACGGGAGGTGTCCTCCAGTGCGGTACAGCACTTGATGGAGAGGGTGACAGACCGACGACCGGTAGAGCAGTGTCTGGAGGATGGTTCCTTGGGAGTATTGGGGAAATTATACCCAACTATGGTTTTGATATATAAATTATGGACCAGACTGCGACAGATTCGGGGGGTTACGGGGCTGACTAAATTTACACCGATATGGTTTAATAATAATTTGGTTGAGTTTGCGGCCCTTGGAGTGCTGGCGGAGTGGAGGGCCAAAGGAATCCACTTGGTGGCTCAGATAGTTCAACAACGAGGATTAAAGTCCTTTTCGCAGCTGCAAGGGGAGTTTGGACTGAGACCGACTGGGGAGTATCAATATGCTCAGATGAAACATGCTTTTAAAGCTCAAAACAGGGGCGGTGGTGTTGAGATCCAAGAGGACATAGTTCTGGAATACGTGTGTGGGGAAGGGTCCACAAGGGGAGTCATTACCACCCTTTATAAGGACCTTCTACATGCATATTTGTTAGACTTCCCTTTAAAAGCGAGAGCGAAATGGGAAAGAGATTTAGGCCCAATGGAGGATGAAACCTGGGAGTCGGTGTTGGAGTCGGTTCCACGAGTGTCGCTGAACGAGCCGTATAGACTATCGCAGCTGTACATCTTGCACAGAGTCTATAAATCACCGGAAGTGTTGTGCAGAGCGGGGTTGCGTGCTGACTCTGAATGCCCGAGATGTAAGACTGGGAATGCAGGAATATACCACATGATGTGGACATGTCCAAGACTGGTTGCTTTCTGGTTGGTGGTAATGAGCCGTGTGGAAGGGGCGTATAAATGCAGAGTGCCGAGAGATCCGATAGTGTGTATACTAGGATATGTAGAGGAAATTAGAGTGGATAACATCTGGAAGATAGCAATAGCTAGGCTATTATACATGGCAAGGAAGGTAATAGCAAGGAACTGGATCAAGGAGGAACCGCCTACAAGGGGTGAATTCCTGAATTATGTTAAACATGGTCTCAATCTGGAAAAGGGGGTCTATAAAAGACGTGGGAAAATAGAAACGTTTGACAAAATGTGGTCTCCGTGGCTCGAGCTGGGATGAGTAGTTATGGGAAATGGGAGAGTGAGAGCCTCTGAAAGGAAGAGAGTGCTAGAGGAACAAGCGAACATAAGTGAGTCAAATGGCTCAAGGAACCATCAATACTGGTAACAAAAGTATAACTGGGAAGGAGCTGTCAGGGGAGGGGGAGGTTTGGGTATGGTTGGGATTGTTGGGGGTTTGGAAAATGTTAAAATTTTTGTAAAATACTGGACAGTGCATAAATTGTATTGTGCATGTTTGCTTTCAATAAAAAAAACTATTTAAACAAAAAAAAAAAATTAAAATCCAAGACCAAAAAACCATACAATAATGATGCTTAAAAATGTAAAACTGATGGTATAAAAAAGAGAACTCTAAAAATTAAAAAAAAAAAACAAATTACTGATAAAATACGCATATTATAAAAGCTCTTATAAAAAAGGGGCATAGCTCAAGTTTTCATTTAGGCCCATTGGTGACACTGTATTTAAAACCCATATCCACCTTGTTTCCATTTTTGCCAGTGGTATAGTAATTGGTCCCCCACGTTCGCTCTTTTTAAGGGTATCAATCCCAATCACTCTAAATACAGAAGAATCACAATTGTGGTGGAGTCTGAAGTGTTTAGGGATGGTTTTCAACGTTGAAGGGTCCACCACTTCCCTAGCAGCCTCTATCCCCAAGACATGCTCACGGACGCGTATCTTTAACTGCCTTGTAGTCATACCCACATATATAAGGGAGCATGGGCATGTCGCATAGTAAATGACCGCTTTTGATGTACATGTTATACTATGCCTAATTTGGAAAGTGCTCGTGCCCTCTGAATTACGGAATGTTTGCTCCCTTCCTACATTTGGGCACGCCACACACTTCCCGCATGGCCTACATCCAACAGTCCGCTTTGCCTGATCTAAAAACGAGGGGGGAGCCACATTGTATGTATAATGACTTCTAACTAACCAATCCTTTAAATTTTTGGACCTCCTATATGTTATACTTGGTTTCTCACCTACATATTGTGCCAACACTGGATCTGCTTTCAGGATTTCCCATGATTTATTAATTAGAGATCTTACCATTTCACTTTGTCCATGATATTGTGTAATATATCTGACCACCTGGTTTGTCTTATTTGGTTTTGTATCATAAAGTGCTTGGTGCCGAGACATGTTCTTTGCCCTATTATAGCCCTTTTTCACTGATCTCCGGCTATATCCTCTTTCCAAAAATCTTAATTTGAGTTCAGTGGCCTGTTTTTCGAATTCACAATCATCTGAGCAAATTCTGCGCAAATGCAAGAACTGCCCGATAGGGATAGACTTTCCCCTCATGGGCCTCACGCAGTATGCATAGAAGTTCACCCTGGAATTTTAGTAATGGATTAAATGTCATTTTTTTGTAACATGTCCCATCACTCAGCTGACGATAAGCCTCTCCTTCATATAAACATTTAGGCCAGACTACTACGTTCCCACCCTTATCAGCAGGCTTAAATATCACATCAGATAAACTCTGTAAATTGTGTAGGGCATTTTTTTCTTTTGTACTCAAATTATCATGTTGTGGAAATTTAGGAATTTTATCAAATGCCCTGCTTACTGTTTTCACAAATACTTCGATTGTAGAACATGCTGACAAGGGTGGGAACTTACGTGATTTCGGGCGAATTGAAGATGGAATCTTACCTCCCATTGGTTCGTTATGCTCCTGAGCCAGTTCCTCAAGGGTAGCTAGTGCCTCCTGTTCCGCCTCTGTAGGAAACAACCGCAATGTATCCTCATTATGAAAATGTTTTTTAAACATGAGTTGCCTTGCGAACAAATGTAGGTCCTTAATGGCCTCAAGCTTATCAAATTTGGCCGTAGGACAAAACATTAAGCCCCTCTGAAGGATATCAATCTCAGTTATAGACAATACATGTGTACTTAAATTAATCACCTTCAGATTGCCGCCAAAACTTTCCGATGTTTGACCAAAATTTCGTTTTGCTGGTGTATAACGTGGTTCGCGTTTTCGTTTTGGAGTGGAGGCTATTGTTGTAAATCCAGAGGCGGAAGAGGAGGCACCAGACATATTCTCCACCGTCACATTGGAGGAGGCAGAGGGATTCCGACTACGACCGTCATCATATGTATTATTCTTCCGCCATCTATAAATTCTTCCCATGGAAAAGTCTTTCTGATCTCTGACTAATTTTTTTGTCTGGTTTACTCGTATCTCCTTGATCAGGTTTCACTGAAACCTGGCTCACCCCCTCTGACTCGGCCTCTCCAGCTGCGCTCTCCTATGGCGGATTCCACCTCTCTCACACCCCTCGCCCCAGCAACAAACGCGGTGGAGGAGTTGGCTTGCTCCTGTCCGACACCTGCTCCTTCACTCCAATCCCGCTACCACCCTCCGCTACTCTTCCCTCGTTTGAGGTGCACTCTGTCCGCATCTATTCCCCCTCCAACCTCCAGCTGGCTGTCATCTACCGCCCCCCAGAACTAGCCATCTCCACCTTTCTCGACCACTTCACCACCTGGCTACTTCATTTCCTCTCTGTTGACATCCCCACTATCATCATGGGTGATTTCAATGTCCCCATTGACACTTTCACCTCAGCTACCTCTAAACTTTTGTCACTGACTGCCTCCTTTGGCCTCACTCAATGGTCCTCTGAGGCCACTCACAAAGATGGCCACACGCTGGACCTCATCTTCACCCGCCTCTGCTCCCTTACTAATCTCACTAACACACCCCTCCCCCTGTCTGACCACAACCTACTGACATTCTCGTCCCTCTCCTCTCCTAGTGTGCAACCCCCACTCCACAAACTCACTCACCCTCGCAGAAATCTCAAACATCTCAACTTACAATCACTCTCGGAGTCCCTTCTCCCTCTCACAGACATAGCTTCCCTTCATGACACAGATGCTGCTGCCACTTTTTATAACACCACAATAACAACAACACTCGATTCGGCCGCCCCACTCATGCATAGTAAAACTCGTACAATTAACAGGCAGCCCTGGCTGACCAGCCTGACCAAAGAATTGAGACGGGCTTCCAGGATTGCCGAGCAGAGATGGAAGCGATCCCACTCTGCCGACCACTTCACTGCATACAAGCAGTCCCTCGCCAGCTTCAAGTCTGCGCTCACTGCCGCAAAACAAACTTACTTCTCATCCCTCATATCCTCCCTGTCCCACAACCCTAAACAGCTTTTCAACACTTTCAATTCTCTACTCCGTCCCCCCGCACCTCCTCCCTCCCCCCTCATTTCTGCTGATGACTTCGCCTCTTTCTTTAAACAGAAGATCGATACGATCAGAGAAAGCTTTGGCCCACAGCGCCCACTGCCCCTCTTAGCTGCTCAACCCTGCTCCTCCAAAACCAGCTTCTCCACCATGACAGAAGATCAGCTCTCCACCCTCCTGTCAAGATCACACCTCACCACCTGCACGCTTGACCCGCTCCAATCCCACCTCATCCCTAACCTTTCCACGGTCTTCATCCCAACCCTAACGCACCTCTTCAACCTCTCACTCACAACAGGTGTCTTTCCCTCATCCTTCAAGCATGCCAAGATCACACCCATCCTCAAAAAGCCCTCCCTCGACCCATCCTCTGTGTCTAGCTATCGCCCAATATCTCTTCTCCCTTATGCCTCCAAATTGCTGGAGCAACACGTCCATCTTGAACTGTCCTCCCATTTCTCCTCCTGCTCCCTCTTTGATCGGTTACAATCAGGCTTCCGTTCCCATCACTCGACTGAAACTGCCCTAACTAAAGTCACCAATGACCTACTAACTGCCAGGAGCAAGCGACACTACTCTGTCCTCCTTCTCCTGGACTTGTCTTCTGCCTTTGACACTGTTGACCACTCCCTTTTGCTACAAATCCTCTCATCCCTTGGCATCACAGACTTGGCCCTTTACTGGATCTCGTCATATCTGACAGACCGAACATTCAGTGTCTCCCTCCCCCACACCACCTCCTCACTTCGCCCCTTGTCAGTCGGTGTTCCTCAAGGCTCTGTTCTAGGACCCCTACTCTTCTCCATCTACACTTTCGGCCTGGGACAGCTCATAGAATCCCACGGTATGCAGTACCATCTCTACGCTGACGACACGCAGATCTACCTCTCCGGACCGGACCTCTCCTCCTTGCTTACCAAAATCCCGCACTGTCTGTCTGCCATTTCAGCCTTCTTTTCTGCTCGCTTTCTACAACTGAACATGGACAAAACAGAATTCATCATCTTTCCCCCATCTCACTCTACCCCTCCACCACATCTATCCATCAATGTCAATGGCTGCTCACTATCCCCAGTTCCACACGCCCGGTGTCTCGGGGTGATCCTCGACTCTGCCCTCTCTTTCAAGCCACATATCTAAGCCCTTGCCTCCTCCTGTTGTCTCAAACTCAAAAATATTTCCCGGATCCGTGCTTTCCTTGACCGCAACACTGCAAAAACGCTAGTGCATGCCCTTATCATCTCCCGCCTCGACTACTGCAACCTCCTACTCTCTGGACTCCCCTCTAGCACTCTGGCACCACTCCAATCCATCCTACACTCTGCTGCCCGACTAATCCACCTGTCCCCCCGCTATTCCCCAGCCTCTCCCCTGTGTCAAGCCCTTCACTGGCTTCCTATCGCCCAGAGACTCCAGTTCAAAACCCTCACACTGACATACAAAGCCATCCACAACCTGTCTCCTCCATACATCTGTGACATGGTCTCCCGGTACCTACCTACACGCGACCTCCGATCCTCCCAAGACCTCCTTCTCTACTCCCCTCTCATCTCTTCTTCCCATAACCGCATCCAAGACTTCTCCCGTGCTTCCCCCATACTCTGGAACTCTCTACCCCAACACATCAGACTTGCGCCTACCATAGAAACCTTCAAAAAGAACCTGAAGACTCATCTCTTCCGACAAGCCTACAGCCTGCAGTGATCCTCAACCTACTGAACAGCCGCACAGCCAGCTTTTCCCTCTCCTAGTGTATCCTCACCCACCCCCTGCAGACTGTGAGCCCTCGCGGGCAGGGTCCTCCCTCCTTATGTACTCGTGTGCCTTGTTATCTGCTCATGTTTAATGTATTTGTCTATATTTGCCCCGTATTCACATGTAAAGCGCCATGGAATAAATGGCGCTATAAAAATGTATAATAATAATAATAAATCCACTGATCCATCTCTTTTTCAAGTTGACTATCGATAGCTGAGGACTGGTCACTCGGTAAACAAGACTTAGCCTTAATAAACATTTCATCCAATAATTTGTCAACCTCCAACAAATTTTTTGAATGATATTTTACCAATTGTTCCATAAGTTGTTTCGATGCTATATTGCATACTTCTTCCCATTTCTTGATAAATTCTTCATCATTCACTGGGAATGCTGGGGTAACATGTATCCGAAGCCCTCTCGGGATCAGATGGTGTTGAATGTAATTCTCTAGGAATGCCCTATTCCACCAGGAACGGGTTCTCTTGTATGCTAAATTTTTAATATCTTTAAAAATCTCATCAAATTGTAAACCACCAGTAGATGTACTTGCCATGTCTTTATTTGAAAAGACCTCATTAATTTGACCCTGCCAAGATAATTCCTTGGTTTTAAAATCCATACTGAAGGTGACAAGGAGAGCACCTGTGCGGAACACAGTAATAAATATTAAATGTTAAACCACAGAAGTACTGGTGGACAAAAGATATATAAAATTCTAATATATTCCTATAATTCTTCTATATATGTCTCCCACTCAGGGACATATACCACTCAAGTACACTGTGTAATAGCGGTGACAACTACCACCAAGTGAAGAAAGAAACCTCAATCACTCTCTATATGGACCACCAGGAAGTACCCAAACCAGGATAGATATATAAATATATTTTATTGAATTGTAATTAAATGACAAGGTCCAGGCTACCCAATAAGGTATATACCGCTATACATCTATATCAGTCCCAATTTGCCTACTAGCACGTATATGTTTGAGCTTTAGGTTTGTGCTCATGTGGAGCAGTAATTAGCACATTTTTGAGCTTCCTTTTTGCACTTGACACCTTATATTATCACGATTTATCCCGGTATAAATTTTATGGTTCTGTTTTTATGGGGTAAATAAAGTGTTTACTCATATATTTATGCATGATTTGTTTTCACTATATATTTTACACAAAATATTTTTTTTATCACTTTTGGGACATATTGTGCAATATTGGGCTAGCCTGTGTTCTACTATTTGTAGAGGTCCTGCATCACGCACAGAATTATCTGTTTTTATATGAGAGTTTTTATTATGTACTGTCATTTAATTACAATTCAATAAAATATATTTATATATCTATCCTGGTTTGGGTACTTCCTGGTGGTCCATATAGAGAGTGATTGAGGTTTCTTTCTTTACTTGGTGGTAGTTGTCACCGCTATTACACAGTGTACTTGAGTGGTATATGTCCCTGAGTGGGAGACATATATAGAAGAATTATAGGAATATATTAGAATTTTATATATCTTTTGTCCACCAGTACTTCTGTGGTTTAACATTTAATATTTATTACTGTGTTCCGCACAGGTGCTCTCCTTGTCACCTTCAGTATGGATTTTAAAACCAAGGAATTATCTTGGCAGGGTCAAATTAATGAGGTCTTTTCAAATAAAGACATGGCAAGTACATCTACTGGTGGTTTACAATTTGATGAGATTTTTAAAGATATTAAAAATTTAGCATACAAGAGAACCCGTTCCTGGTGGAATAGGGCATTCCTAGAGAATTACATTCAACACCATCTGATCCCGAGAGGGCTTCGGATACATGTTACCCCAGCATTCCCAGTGAATGATGAAGAATTTATCAAGAAATGGGAAGAAGTATGCAATATAGCATCGAAACAACTTATGGAACAATTGGTAAAATATCATTCAAAAAATTTGTTGGAGGTTGACAAATTATTGGATGAAATGTTTATTAAGGCTAAGTCTTGTTTGCCGAGTGACCAGTCCTCAGCTATCGATAGTCAACTTGAAAAAGAGATGGATCAGTGGATCAAGGAGATACGAGTAAACCAGACAAAAAAATTAGTCAGAGATCAGAAAGACTTTTCCATGGGAAGAATTTATAGATGGCGGAAGAATAATACATATGATGACGGTCGTAGTCGGAATCCCTCTGCCTCCTCCAATGTGACGGTGGGGAATATGTCTGGTGCCTCCTCTTCCGCCTCTGGATTTACAACAATAGCCTCCACTCCAAAACGAAAACGCGAACCACGTTATACACCAGCAAAACGAAATTTTGGTCAAACATCGGAAAGTTTTGGCGGCAATCTGAAGGTGATTAATTTAAGTACACATGTATTGTCTATAACTGAGATTGATATCCTTCAGAGGGGCTTAATGTTTTGTCCTACGGCCAAATTTGATAAGCTTGAGGCCATTAAGGACCTACATTTGTTCGCAAGGAAACTCATGTTTAAAAAACATTTTCATAATGAGGATACATTGCGGTTGTTTCCTACAGAGGCGGAACAGGAGGCACTAGCTACCCTTGAAGAACTGGCTCAGGAGCATAACGAACCAATGGGAGGTAAGATCCCATCTTCAATTCGCCCGAAATCACGTAAGTTCCCACCCTTGTCAGCATGTTCTACAATCGAAGTATTTGTGAAAACAGTAAGCAGGGCATTTGATAAAATTCCTAAATTTCCACAACATGATAATTTGAGTACAAAAGAAAAAAATGCCCTACACAATTTACAGAGTTTATCTGATGTGATATTTAAGCCTGCTGATAAGGGTGGGAACGTAGTAGTCTGGCCTAAATGTTTATATGAAGGAGAGGCTTATCGTCAGCTGAGTGATGGGACATGTTACAAAAAAATGACATTTAATCCATTACTAAAATTCCAGGGTGAACTTCTATGCATACTGCGTGAGGCCCATGAGGGGAAAGTGATCTCCAAGGATTTATACTTAGCTCTCCAAGTTGGGGAACCCACCATACCAACCTTGTATCTGTTACCAAAGGTCCACAAAGATCAAGTTAATCCACCCGGAAGACCAATAATTTCGGGGTGTGGGAGTTATTTGGAAAAAATCAATAAATTTGTGGATGCTAAATTGAAACCTTTGGTGGAGGAATTACCCTCTTTTATTAAAGACACTAATGACTTTTTGAAAAAGGTGGATGGTTTGTATATTGGCACCGAGACTTTGCTAGTGTCATGTGACGTAGAAAGCCTGTATACAAATATCCGGCACAGGGATGGTGTTCAAGCTGCAAAATATTTTCTGGAATCATCGAGTTTGCCCAACTCAATGAGACAATTTACTGTTGAGTTGTTGGAGTTTTCATTAACGAGGAGTTTTTTTCTATTTAAGGGGTCCCTCTACCTACAGCTCCAAGGTACTGCAATGGGTGCGGCTTTCGCGCCTGCGTACGCTAATTTATTCTTGGGGCTGTGGGAGAGGGACCTCTTTATGTCAGAGTCTGAGTCACCAATGGATCGCATCCCGTTATGGGTGCGATTCATTGACGACATATTTTTTATCTGGCAAGGATCAGTTGAAGATCTCCAGAACTTTATGTCTGAACTGAACCAGAATTCCAGGAATCTACGGCTGACATATAAATTTGATGTGAATGTAATGGAATTTTTAGATGTCAGTGTACACAGGGATGATGGAAATTGTTTACATACAAAGATTTTTCGTAAAGAAACAGCTGTAAATTCCCTATTGCATGCTACATCATCACATCCGCCTGGAATGATTAGGTCTATCCCTATCGGGCAGTTCTTGCGTTTGCGCAGAATTTGCTCAGATGATTGTGAATTCGAAAAACAGGCCACTGAACTCAAATTAAGATTTTTGGAAAGAGGATATAGCCGGAGATCAGTGAAAAAGGGCTATAATAGGGCAAAGAACATGTCTCGGCACCAATCACTTTATGATACAAAACCAAATAAGACAAACCAGGTGGTCAGATATATTACACAATATCATGGACAAAGTGAAATGGTAAGATCTCTAATTAATAAATCATGGGAAATCCTGAAAGCAGATCCAGTGTTGGCACAATATGTAGGTGAGAAACCAAGTATAACATATAGGAGGTCCAAAAATTTAAAGGATTGGTTAGTTAGAAGTCATTATACATACAATGTGGCTCCCCCCTCGTTTTTAGATCAGGCAAAGCGGACTGTTGGATGTAGGCCATGCGGGAAGTGTGTGGCGTGCCCAAATGTAGGAAGGGAGCAAACATTCCGTAATTCAGAGGGCACGAGCACTTTCCAAATTAGGCATAGTATAGCATGTACATCAAAAGCGGTCATTTACTATGCGACATGCCCATGCTCCCTTATATATGTGGGTATGACTACAAGGCAGTTAAAGATACGCGTCCGTGAGCATGTCTTGGGGATAGAGGCTGCTAGGGAAGTGGTGGACCCTTCAACGTTGAAAACCATCCCTAAACACTTCAGACTCCACCACAATTGTGATTCTTCTGTATTTAGAGTGATTGGGATTGATACCCTTAAAAAGAGCGAACGTGGGGGACCAATTACTATACCACTGGCAAAAATGGAAACAAGGTGGATATGGGTTTTAAATACAGTGTCACCAATGGGCCTAAATGAAAACTTGAGCTATGCCCCTTTTTTATAAGAGCTTTTATAATATGCATATTTTATCAGTAATTTGTTTTTTTTTTAAATTTTTAGGGTTCTCTTTTTTATACCATCAGTTTTACATTTTTAAGCATCATTATTGTATGGTTTTTTGGTCTTGGATTTTAATTTTAATTTTATTTTTAGTTGGTACTTACCTGATAATGTGATTTCCTTGTGGCTGATCGGAGCTATGACCTCTTGGATGGATCCCATGGTTGGCGTTTATCTGGCTGCAAGTCGTCATCTCCTATGAAGATTCTACATATGGACGCAAAGAGAGATATTTGTATTTAATGTTTTTACGTTGAATATACATATATGAATGATTATATTGTTTTGTCAGGTTTATATCTCAATCTTGCCCATATATAGTGATGGAGTTTACGTAGACTTCATGGTATTGGTGTATATTACCAATTATTGGTGGACGCATATAACCAGGGACCCAATATAAGGGATAATGAATACACTAATTGGCCATTTTAGTTATGTATAGTATATTTACAGTACCAACATTGTGCATTATTTATCTTGTTATTTTTGTATGTTTAATCCATTGGTATGTGTAGTGTGTGGGCACATATAGTGTGGGTTTATAAGTACATATATGCAGAACTATATGTTCATAGTGCTTTCAGGGATAGCTTACCTTATGGGCGGGATCTTTTGACCCGTTCTTATATATATATGGGGACTTATTTGAATTCTTATTAATCTATGTAAGCTAATGATTAATCACTTATGGTAATCTTACTGAATATAGGAAGTGGTTGTGTTCTCCTGCAGAAGTGTACTGCAATCGATATTTGGAAAAACACACACAGTAATGGTTCACATCTCATACAGGGATTCCTTCTATGCCACGCTCTGAGCGGTGCGCATGCGTGGTCTGTGATCGGTGGTCTGGGTTACCGCGTCCCCGTGTCCTAGGTTACGTCGGGTACTCTGTCCCGTACGTCCGGTCACGTGGGACGCGGCCTCGGACTTCCGGTCCTCCTGACCGCGCACGCGCCGATCACACGCTGGGGGCGCTGGGGATAGGAGGACGCACACTATATAACATCCATCCGGACCTTGAGTGTACACCCCCTGACGAAGGAGAATAATCCGAAACGCGCGTCGGGGCGCGTTCTTTGCAGGTCCAGGCTACCCAATAAGGTATATACCGCTATACATCTATATCAGTCCCAATTTGAAAACTAGCATGTATATGTTTGAGCTTTAGGTTTGTGCTCATGTGGAGCAGTAATTAGCACATTTTTGAGCTTCCTTTTTGCACTTGACACCTTATATTATCACGATTTATCACGGTATAAATTTTATGGTTCTGTTTTTATGGGGTAAATAAAGTGTTTACTCATATATTTATGCATGATTTGTTTTCACTATATATTTTACACAAAATATTTTGTTATCACTTTTGGGACATATTGTGCAATATTGGGCTAGCCTGTGTTCTACTATTTGTAGATGTCCTGCATCACGCACAGAATTATCTGTTTTTATATGAGAGTTTTTATTATGTACTGTAATTTAATTACAATTCAATAAAATATATTTATATATCTATCCTGGTTTGGGTACTTCCTGGTGGTCCATATAGAGAGTGATTGAGGTTTCTTTCTTCACTTGGTGGTAGTTGTCACCGCTATTACACAGTGTACTTGAGTGGTATATGTCCCTGAGTGGGAGGCATATATAGAAGAATTATAGGAATATATTAGAATTTTATATATCTTTTGTCCACCAGTACTTCTGTGGTTTAACATTTAACACTGCAATTAAAAAGAATTGGTACATAATGGAAGATGATAAAACTCTAAAACAGATAGCTAGTCGAAAACCCCCTCTTCTACAGCGGATGTCACAATTTGGGTGACATACTAAATAGGCATAGAATGTCAGTAGATACTACAAACTGATTAAAAAAAATCTACTTAATGGTAATTATAAATGTATTGACTGTTCCTTCTATCAGGATCACATTACTAATGATCCATTAAGAACTGGTCCTACTATCCAAAAAATAACTGATTTTATTTCATTTAGAACTAAGCACGTTTTATACGTCATATTCTGTCCTTGCCATTTCTACTATCAGAAAAAAATATTTGCCCTTTTTTATACACTTTCGTAAACAATCATGTTCAATTAACACTAATATAGGTTCCGCCAAATTGATAAAACATATTCAAGACTGCCATAGAACAGATCCAAGAACATTACAATTTGCAGGCTTAGATAAGGTGAAATACCCCTCGCAAGGAGGTGATCACAATAAGATATTTTTGAGAAGAGAAGCTAAATTGATCCTAAAAGCTGAACCCAAGGCCCATTAGGTCTAAACGACAGATTAGATCTTTTTGTTTTCTTGTGATTCATTCTAGGAATGTTATTTTATGTTTTGTATTAACAATGTGATTTTACTGATGTACACTGCTGCACCATAATAAAAGGAAGCAGTTTCACGTCATTTCTCACCTGGACCTGTGGAAACGTCAGCGTAGGCACAAAATGTCCATTCTCCATTAATTCCCCGCACATCACGAGCACACCGCCAGCATGTTTTGCTTACCGCTATAAAGGACTGTTGTTTTGGATATGGTGAGTGCTGTTTTTTTTTTTCTTCTACTCGGATGAACATTTTTCTCAATTGCTTTGCACCATCTCATTCCACTTTTACAACATCTCAGTTTTTCATACAAGGGTGTTTTTTCACAAGTAGTGGTTTGATGCTGGAGACTATCTTGTATTTTATGTAAAGAACATGCCTACAACTGTAAACATTTGCTTTTCTTTTTATTGTGAAGCAAACAACAAATAGGGCTAAATAACCGAAAACTTCAGTGTGCATAACTATTCACCTCCCTAATGTCAGTAGTTTGTAGAGCCTCCTTTGGTGCCAATTACAGCTGTAAGTTGTTTTGGATAAGTCTCCATGAGCTTTCCACATCTGGCCACTGGGATTCTTGCCTATTCCTCAAGGCAAAACTGCTCCAGCTCCTTCAAGTTAGATGGTTTCCTCTGGTGAACAGCAATCTCCAAGTTTGACCACAGATTCTCAATTGGATTAATTTCTGGGCTTTAACTAGGCCTCACTACAACATTTACACGTTTCCCCTGAAGCCACTCGAGTGTTGCATCTCTGTCCCAGTTTCAAATCAATGACAGATCGAAACAGGTTTTTGCTCAAGAATGTCCCTGTATTTCGCACCATCCATCTTCCCCTTGACTCGGACCATTTTCCCTGTCCCTGCTGCCGAAAAAAACATCCCCACAGCATGATGCTGCTGTCACTATTTTTCACTGTGTGGATGGTGTTCTTGGAGTGATGAGCTGTGTTGGTTTGGCACCAAACACAGACAATTTTGCTCTCATCTAACCACAGCAACTTCCTCCATACATTTGGGGAGTCTCCCGCATGTTTTTTGGCAAAGTCAATACGAGCCTTACCATTTTTGTGTGTAAGTAAAAAATTTTCTGCCCACTCTTTCATAAAGGCAACCTCTATGGAGTGTATGACTTATTGTGGTTGTATGGACAGATACTCCATTCTCTGCTTGATAACTGCGCAGCTCCTTCAGAGTTACCTTTGGTCTTTGTCCTGCCTCTCTGATTATTGCCCTCCTTGATCGTGCTAAGGGTTTTGGTGGGTGGCCATCTCTTGGTAGGTTTGTAGGTTTACCATCTTCTTTCCATTTGCTGATAATAAATTTGATGGTGCTCTGGGGATCATAAGAGATTGGGATAAGTGTTTTAGAACCCAACCCTGACTTGTTATTCTGCCACCGATATACGTGGATGAGATGTGTCTGAGGGATGTGATCACAAATCGCTATATAAACAATGGCAGGTAGCGTTACTCGCCAACCTGTGCCACCAGTCTCTATCAGCCGCGCGTGGTGATCCGGAAGGATGATGCAGTGATACATTCAACAGGTTTATTTACAGTACCTTGGTGAGATGAGGACTGTAGGTTAGAGCTGTTACAGAATCACCAGATAGAGAGAATAGAAGCTTCAGGTTAGAGGTAACAAGAGAATCCTTTCTCCAGCTCTGCAGCACATGTGGGATCCAAGATGGCACGGAGTACAAAAACAGGAAGAGAAGGAAAAAGATAGGAGGAGCTAAAGACAGAAAGGTGTTGTGGGAAAATTCCATAACAAATATTACAGTGATATAGCAAACGGCCAGTAGATGGCAGCAAAGTATAACAAATAATAGAACCAGGCTTATTAGCACTAGATAATGTCCATGTATGGCTGAAAGTCTATCATAATAAACTGAGCAGCACACTCCCCGTCTGAAATCCTTGGATTTCACTATACCATAAGTCTCGAATTGGGAGTGTTCACCAGAAGTGCATGGAGGGATACCTCAACCTGTAAGATAAAAACAACGCATGCAATGCAACAATAACATATTGAATAACAAGTCTAGAACGATTTCTTGAAGTAATCCAAAGGATAACCCATCTTCGGATTGGAGAAGCCGCGCTAGGCCAAACTGTCTCCAACCCATTTGTAATCCAAAGGTTGAAGTTCCTTGAAAGAGTTCCTACTGATTGGATGGATAATCAATCCTCAACCGGTATGAGTAAAATAATCTCTGATATAGGCCTAATGAAAGTTTTGGGGTCACCTTGCTTAGCAACTGTCACTTCTACCTTGCGTACCTTGCCATCGTCACTTGGAAAGGTTTTAGAGATAAGTCCCATAGGCCATGTGCTTCTTTCCTCCTTCTGGTCTTTCATGAGGATAATATCTCCTACTTGTAAATTTGGCTTTACGTGTTGCCATTTTCTTCGTTTTTGGAGAAGTGTCAGGTACTCCCTCTTCCATCTATTCCAGAAACAATTAGCCAGATGTTGCACATATTTCCACCGTCTCTGATATTTGTTACCGGACACAGAGTCTTCAGGCGGGTTAGGAACAGTTCCAAGTTTCTGGGTGAGGAGAGTTGCCGGAGTGAGAATTGTAGGAGATTCTGGATCCGTAGATATGGGTACAAGTGGTCTTGAGTTTACTATAGCAGAGACTTCTGCTAAGAAAGTGGTCAAGGTCTCGTGAGTGAGTCTTGAAAGATTTGAGTCCATCAGCATAGATTCCAGTTCCTTGTGAAAAACATTCTGCTGCACATTGCGTATCACAATGAGTTCACTCAGAGCAATGTCTTCTGCAGAGAGAGGCTTATGGCAGATATGCCAACCGTGACAATCAGTGTTTCTGTCCTTATTGCGATAGCATTGTACAATGTGTACTAACCTTGCAATGGCACGAACCAGCCTCGTCCATCTTGAGAAGCGATCAAAACGCCGACAGTCCAAGCCAACCTCCTCCTTGAGTTTGGTGATGAAGGTGCTGACATCAGGACGGATCTCTGGGTCGACATCTGGATCCTCAAGGCTGAAGCTGTCTTCAACGGCAGTCTCTTTGCACTGTTCGTGAAGGAACTCCGGTCCTGTCAACCAAGAAGAGCTTGCGAAGGCACCAATAGACAATGGTCTAGTAGCAAGGTCCGCAGGGTTAAGATGGGATGGGACGTGCTGTCATTGCTGGGGTTTGGAGGATTTCCTGATCCTTTCCACTCGGTTACTGACATAGACGTAGAAGCGTTTCGTCTGGTTGTATATGTAGCCCAGAACTACCTTACTGTCTGTGTAGAATTTTGTGTCATCCACGTGAATAGCTAGTTCGCTCTGTATGAAGTCTGCAATCTCTATGGCTAGTACAGCCCCACAGAGCTCGAGTCTGGGTATGGTGTGCTCGGGTTTAGGAGCCAGTTTAGCCTTTCCAAACAGAAATCCAACATGGGCTTCATTATTAGAGTCTACAACCTTCAAGTAAGCGACAGCGGCAATAGCTTCAGTGGAGGCATCAGCGAATACATGAATCTCCTTCCTTTGACTTGTAGTTAGGGATGCTGGAGTGTAACAACGTGGTATGTGGATCTTATCCAAGGCGCAAAGAGATTCTCTCCATGACTTCCACTTTAGTTGTTTGTCTGCAGGGAGTGGTATATCCCAGTCCTTAATGTACTCTGAGAGTTGTCTCAGCAGGAGCTTGCCTTGTATAGTCAGGGGTGCGACAAACCCAAGTGGATCATATAGACTGTTCACCACTGACAGAACCCCACGCTTAGTAAATGGTTTTTCTGCACCACTAACCTGAAAGCTGAAGGAGTCATTTAGCAAGTTCCACCTCAGGCCTAGACTTCTCTGTACTGGTGGATTGTCTGAGCCTAGGTTCAAGTCCCTAAATTCTGCGGCATGATCATTAGGGTGAAAGGCCTTCATGACAACAGCACTATTGGAGGCAATTTTATGCAATCTTAAATGAGCTTTAGAAAGCATACCTTGTGTCCGTTGGAGCAGATCTATGGCTTCCTCCACTGTAGGAAGGGATTTAAGACCGTCGTCCACGTAGAAGTCCTTTTCAACGAACTGTTGAGCATCCTTCCCGAAGTCTGCTGCACCATCGGAGGCGGTCCTACGTAGGCCGTAGGTGGCGACTGCAGGAGAAGGACTGTTTCCGAAAACGTGCACCTTCATGCGGTATTCGATCATTTCCTTGTTGGTGTCGTTGTCTTGGTGCCATAGAAAACGGAGATAATTTCTGTGATCTTGTTGCACGATGAAACAATGGAACATTTGTTCGATGTCGGCGGTAATGGCGACCGGTTCCTTTCTGAATCTCATGAGCACTCCCACCAGGTTATTAGTCAGGTTCGGACCAGTGAGGAGAACGTCATTCAGAGATACGCCGTCATGTTTGGCGCTTGAATCGAACACCACCCTGATTTGTTTCGGCTTTCTTGGATGATACACTCCAAAGGAAGGTAGATACCAGCATTCTTCATCAGCTTGCAATGGTGGAGCTGGCTCTGCGTGATCATTGCGAAATATCTTGTCCATAAAAGCTATGAAATGTTCCTTCATTTCAGGCTTGTTCCTTAATGTTCTCTGCAGTGAGATGAATCTAGATAAGGCCTGTTCTCTGTTGTTAGGAAGCCTGGTCCTTGAAGCCTTGAAGGGTAAGGGAGCAACCCAGCGGTCAGATTCATTTTTGAAGAATCCACTGTCCATGATTTTAAGAAACTCCTTGTCTTCTATGGATAAGGCAACTTTGTTGTCATCTTTTGTTGTGTGAAACACTGTTCTCCCTAAGTCATCACCGTAGGGAGTGGGAATGATGTCAGGCTCCTGGACGGAATCAGAGAACCTCTCTTTCACTTCGTAGTGATGAAGGCATGGCTTAAAGTTAGTTGCGCGACCATTTTGGAGCACATACGTTTTACAGGCGTTGACTTCGGATGCCTTGTGACTCCTATCCAGACATACATCGCCCACGATTACCCAGCCTAGGTCGAGTCTTTGGGCGTATGGAGCATCATCTGGGCCGTTGCATTGTTGGCGTACCTTGTGGACCTTCAAAATGTCCCTTCCGAGTAGGATTAGAATATCAGCATGCATGTCCAGAGGAGGAATTTCATTAGTCAGGTGCCTCAAGTGGCGATGATAAAGTGCGGCTTCCGGAGTGGGAATCTCCTCCCTGTTATCAGGTATCTGGTCACATTCAATTAGGGTTGGCAAAGGTATATGCACGTTTCCCTTGATTGAAGAGACTATGTACCCAGAGGCTCTCCTGCCAGAAGTCTCAACACGACCAGAGCAGGTGTTGAGGATGTATGGAGTCATTTGTCCCTTTATGTTGAAGATCTCAAAGAATTTGGGCCTTGCTAGAGATCGGTTACTTTGCTCATCTATTATGGCATACATTTTGGAGGCCTTGTCGGGTTGTCCTTCTGGATAGACCTTAATCAGACATACCTTGGCACAGCATTTAGGATCAGTCCCTTCTCCACATACCTCAGTACATGAGGAGGAAACAGCGGTTGCAGTTGGGTCAGGGACCTGTGGCTCCCCGCCATGCTTTTGAGCAGGGTTAGATGCTGCAGAAGGTTGTGAGTTGTATGGAGCTGGCGTGGGATGCATGGCTGTGACGTGTTTATCACTGCTGCATTCAGTACACTTAATGGCGGCCTTACACTCCTTAGCGAGGTGGTCTGAGGAGGTGCAACACTTATAACATATCCCAAGCTCCTTGAGGGTATCTTTACGCTCCTGCAAAGTCCTTGCTCTGAATCCACGGCATTCTTTAAGTGGGTGAGGCCTTTTGTGGATAGGGCACATACGGTTACTGTCCATGACTTTAGGAGCAACATTATTTGTCTTAGTGAAGGCAGGTGTAGTAAGTGGAACGTCAGTCTTTCTCCCAGATACTGTGTTCCTTGAATCTCTACGTTTGGCAATATTATCATACCTTGTAGATGATGATGATGCTGGTGGAGTAGGCTCAGTGAAGTCGAAGCTGGGATCATTCTTCTTCCGAGCTTGGTCACTGATGAACCTGGAAAAATATGAAAAGGGGGGAAAGGACACATTATACTGCCTTTTATACCGTGAGCCGTGGTCTGCCCATTTATCCTGCATGCCGTGTGGCAACTTGGACACTATTGGATTAACGCCATGAGCAGTATCTAGGTAGCTCAGTCCTGAGAGACGTGGGTCTAATTTTGCCAATTCTATTTCCTTTAGCAGGTCGCTCAGATCTTGAAGTTTTCTATTGTCCTTGTTAGTTATCTTTGGGAAGGTTTGCAGTCTTTTAAATAAGGCACATTCTATAGCTTCTGAGCTGCCATAGGTTTGTTCCAGTCTCTCCCAGGCTGCAATAAGACCTGCATCTGAATAGTCCACATGAACTGCCCTTATTGTCTTTATGCGCTCTGCTGATTCAGGGCCTAACCAGTTAACAAGCAAATCCAGTTGTTCCTTGCCGGTGAGATTAAGGTCTTGGATCACTGCTTGAAAGGTGGATTTCCAGGCTCTATAATTCTCAGCACGATCATCAAACTTTGAGAGACTAATGTTTATTAACTCCCGGCGAATCATGTATCTGGCGAAGTCAGACATGTCCGATCTCTCGGTCATTGTTGCAGGATGAACTTGTGGTATCCGTAGGGAATGTAAGTTCTCTGGCTTATATGACTGCGACAAATCAGGACGAAATGATGCGGCATAAGGGTTAAACTGTGGTTTAGTCTCTATAGGTTCTGCTGGCTGTGGCCTAAATTGTGAGTCAGAGCTGGAAGTTACCTTGTCCGCAGTAGGTGGCGACATTTCTTGACTTGCGGGCGCATCCGTGTTAGAAACTGGAGGTGGTGCTGGTGCAGATGTTGCATGTCTTAGCACGTAGTCTGAACTTCGATCAGCTGCGTCTTCCATTTCTTCTGGAATAAGACAGTCCGGATTATCATCTTGTCCCAGTGCTTGTTCAAGGACCTTCAGTTTAGCAAGGGCTGTTGCTTCTTCCCTTTCTGCTTGGAGTATTTTTAATTTCCTTTGAGCTTCCATCTCATTTCTTTGAGCTTCCACTTTGTTTCTTTGAGCTTCCACTTCCACTTCAGCCTCCCTTTTAGCAAAGGAGCTTTTTACCCTAGCTTCCTCTGCAGCTGCACGGATCTCCAGTAGCTTGTCAGACAATGTTGATTTCCTGGAGTGAGATGATCTGGAAGACCGAGCTGTGATTTTGGTCGATGTTGTGCGATGTGACCTAACCTCTTGGAGGTGAGCGATGCGGAGTTCTGCTTTATCCTGGGCATCTCGTACTAATGAGGTCTTTTCTTGGAGAAGAGTTTCCCTTTCAGTTACTTCTGCATGGGCATCTTCCATGTCACAGTTACTCAGGAATGTGATGAACTTTGCAGACAGTCTCTGGTAGCGATCATAGGCGGCAGATAAACTCTTCAATGTGGCGGTTAAACCTGCAGCGTCACTGTGATAGCGTGGAAGAGCTGCTAAATAGTGATCAACTCTGCCCCATAAATGTTCTAGGTTATCATGGAACTCGTCTCTAGTAGTCTCAAAGTTCTCTCTGGCCTTTTGTGTCGGCTTGGTTACACGTTTGGGTCGTACGTCCTGCTCTGCAGTAAGTGTGGACTCTGCTCCTGCAGCATCTATGGTGTCGGGAACATGATGTGCTTCACTTGCAGATGGGTCCATGGTGCCCTTTGTGGACATGTTTTAGATAAGATGGCGGACAGTAAAGACTTGCTAGCAGACAATGCATATGCACACAGACACTGTTGACTTAGGTCTCTTGTTACTATTCTGCCACCGATATACGTGGATGAGATGTGTCTGAGGGATGTGATCACAAATCGCTATATAAACAATGGCAGGTAGTGTTACTCGCCAACCCGTGCCACCAGTCTCTATCAGCCGCGCGTGGTGATCCGGAAGGATGATGCAGTGATACATTCAACAGGTTTATTTACAGTACCTTGGTGAGATGAGGACTGTAGGTTAGAGCTGTTACAGAATCACCAGATAGAGAGAATAGAAGCTTCAGGTTAGAGGTAACAAGAGAATCCTTTCTCCAGCTCTGCAGCACATGTGGGATCCAAGATGGCACGGAGTACAAAAACAGGAAGAGAAGGAAAAAGAAAGGAGGAGCTAAAGACAGAAAGGTGTTGTGGGAAAATTCCATAACAAATATTACAGTGATATAGCAAACGGCCAGTAGATGGCAGCAAAGTATAACAAATGATAGAACCAGGCTTATTAGCACTAGATAATGTCCATGTATGGCTGAAAGTCTATCATAATAAACTGAGCAGCACACTTGTACTTCTCAAAACTTTGTCCCTGACATGCTTGGAGATCTCCTTGGTCTTCATGGTGTTGTTAGGTTAGTGTTGCCTTTTGCTTAATGGTGTTGCAGCCTCTGAGGCCTTTCAGAAAAGTTGTGTATATACTGACAGACCATGTGACACTTACATTGCACACAGGTGGTCTTCCTTTCACTAAGCATGTGGCTTATGAAGGGAATTGCTTGCACCAGAATATTTTAGGAGCATCAGAGCAAAAGGGGTGAATACATATGCACATGCCAAGTTTTAGTTATTTGATCCCATAAATTTGATTTATGCCTATATTTTTCTCACTTTATTTCACCAACTTGGACCATTTAGTGCTGATGCACCACACACAAGTCGGAATTACAAAATATTTAAACACAGGTTGCAATGCAACAAAATAGGTAAAAAACCAAGCGGGTGAATACTATTGCATGCCACTGTAAGACAAAACTTAAGTAAAAAAATCCAGCACCAAGAGGTTGCACTCCAATAAGCTTTATTCCAAAATCTTCATATAAAGCATAGACAACCAACAATAGAAAAAAATGGCACAAATAGCAGGAGTCCCAGACAGACTATTAAAACGTTGTATGACTTCACTTTTCGGATTAGCTATTCCTGCATTTTAGAGATCAACCACTTGAGGGCACCCTTCTCTTTTGCAGAATTGTCTGTTTTCCTTGGCACTGTTCACTGACCACTCCCCTGTCACAGGAATTCATCACTGCCTGGTACCTAGGACGGAGTGGTGGGGGCGATTGTAGAAGGTGACATCCACCCTGAACTGGTTATGCTGGGTAAAACTGCTTACTGCATTGTAGAATGAGATTTTAATAGTTAAGAAAGTAAAACAAAAAATACAGAACTCTCACGGCTAATAAAACCCAGCTCCATACATACAGGAAAGATAAATATCTTGGTACCGTGTTAGCCAGTAGATGGAAAAATAGAGTCCTCAGTGGTTGATACCTTTTAATGGCTAACTGAAAAGATATAACTATAAATATAGATATAAATATATAAATATAGCTCAATACATAAACATATATATATATATATATATATAAAAAACTATTTACTGCAAGAAAAATATGAAAAACATATATGAGTGCATTGCTACAGAAGTTATTAATTATTAATATATAAAAAGCACAGCTAATGGTCTTATGACTTAGAGTATACTTAAAAAAAAAAGAATGCATCTGTCTTCATATTGATGTATGTACCTTAATCGTGCTGACAATTTTTCTTTCCGAACTGTCATTTAGATTTGTTATTCGCACCAAGGTTAGAAATAGCCAACAGAGGGCTCTGTGCAAGAACAGGTTATGGACACCTTGCTCTCCAACAGCTAGCTCAAGTTTCACCGTAGGCTTCATCCTGGGCTTTATGCCTAGATGAAGCCAACAGGTGACATTTTATTTGGGCATAGACATCTTGTGTCCCCTGTGGTTCTGGGCTTGGTATGATAGGATATGTTCAACCAAAAATTGTATGAGCTTAATCATTGAATGTGGTTCATTTAGTAATATTAGGCTAGGTGCACACTGCATGGGCACATGCATTCTGGATGTATGCACCTGAGGCTGAGACATCCATCAATCATAAGGACCAGTTATAAAAGAAAGTATACTGCTCAGTATACATTTCATTGCAATATCCCTCTCTATAAGAAAGTACAATCTGCCACGTTTTCCTATACAGAAAAGCACATGGTGTGTAGGTGAATACTAGCTGAAAGAACCCACTTTTGGCCTATGGTGAAGAGGGGCCTATAGGAATGTTATATATATTGGGAAAGCTTCCGATGTGTAGACAAAATGTACAGAGCAATGTGCACTCATCCTTAGGCTGGACTCACACTATCATATAGCATTGGATGCGATATGCTAATGACCCCCGACTCCTGCTCTCCTGTGAGCGTGAGCCGAGCGTCAGTGCTCTGTGCTCCATTATTACTGCAACAGAGAATCGGAACAAAGCTGCAGAGGAGATGGAGAAATTAATTTCTCCATCTCCTCCATTGCCGCCGTCTGTGTAAATCTCACTGCACTCGGATGATATCGATATTGATATTGATCTGTCCATGTCTTCAACTACTGTGCCACCCTAAAAATCCCTGATTCCGGATCTTAAAAAGGGTGAAAATGAGACTTGAATGGAGGCACTTGGGGTAGTTGTGGATAATGTAAAATTGCTGCACAGCTTATTCGGTACAAAAGTGCAAATTTAGAGAAAAATATTTTGAGCAAAAGATAGGAAACTTTTTCTCTAATAAAATCTTTTATTATGAAATATGAATGTAACTGTGTCTATGAAACTATAAACCACTCATTGTAGTAAAATCACTTTTAGGCTATGTGCACATGTTCAGGATTTCTTGCAGAAAATTCCTGAGAATTCCGGACATTTTCTGCAAGAAATCTGCAAGAAAACCGCATGAGTTTTTGCCGCGATTTTGCCGCGGTTTTGATGCGTTTTTGCCGCGTTTTTTTCCGGACACTTTCCAATGCATTTTGGAGTGGGAAATCCGCAAAAAAAACGGAAAATTAATGAACATGCTGCGTTTTTTGCCACGATGCGTTTTTTTCGTGGAAAAAAACGCATCATGTGCACAAAACATGCGGAATTCATTCTAAATGATGGGATGCTTATTGTATGCGGTTTTTTTGCGGTTTTATAGCGTTTTTATCGGGAAAAACCGCGAAAGAAACGCGAGAAAACCGCAACGTGTGAACACAGCCTTAGGCCTAAAAAGTAAACATTGAACTGCTGGCTCCAGATAATACTGTAAGTCATAGGGCTTGTTCACACTTTGTATTTTTGCTGCGTTTTTAACTGCAGAAAAAAAATGCAGTATTTTACAGTACCAGGAAAGTGAAAGAGCTCTATCTAAGGATACAGGAAGAGAGAAGTCAGAGCGGCTCTCAATTCTTACCGGTGTCAGTTTCAATCGAAGGATTTGAGAGGGAAGCAACGACTGATTGGCTGCAGGGCTCAGGTGACATTGTTATATATCCCAAAAAAATACATTTATATGTGTGGGTGTAACGTGAAAAAATGTGGAAAAGTTCACGGGGGTATGAATATTTTTTTAAGGCACTGTATATGAAAAGAAGTTGTTCAATTACTATCTCCTTTGTAATATGAAAGTCATTCGCTATTTAGCACATAAAATGGTAACATAAAAACATTTCTGAGTGGGCCAGGAAAAGGGAATCTGTCACCAGGTTTTTGATACCTAATCTCAGAGTAGCATATTGTAAGGGCAGATACCCTGATTCTAGTGATATATCACTTACTGGGCTGCTTGCTGCAGTTTTGTTAAAATCACCGATTTATCAGCAGGGGGTTATCACTAGAGGACTAGTAAGGGTATGTGCACACGTAGAATGGTCCACTGCGGATTTTTCCACAGCGGATTTCATAAATCCGCAGGGCAAAAACACTGTCTTTTTCCTGCGGATTTACTGCGGATTTACCACGGTTTTTGTGTGGATTCCACTGCGGTTTTCTATTATGGAGCAGGTGTAAAACCGCTGCGGATTCCGCACAAAGAATTGACATGCTGCAGAATGTAAACCGCTGCGCTTCCGCACGGTTTTTTCCGCAGCATAGGCACAGTGTTTTCGGTTTCCCATAAGTTTACATTGTACTGTAAACTCATGGGAAACTGCTGCGGACCAGCAGCTGCGGAAATGCTGCGGATCTGCAGCAAACTCCACATCGTGTGCACAGAGCCTAAACCTGCTGACATGTAGTCCTCTATATCCATGAGCTATGTATAACCCCACCCCCACCACTGATTGGTAGATCTCTGCTTATACACAGTGTGTGCTGTAAGCTGCCAGTCAGTTGTAGGGGCTGTTATATACAGAGCTCAGCATTCAGAGAACTAGTAGATTTTCAGCAGAAAAAAAAGTGATTTTATCGAAACTGCAGCAAGCAGCCCAGTAAAAGACACAACACTTGAATCAGGGTTTCTGCCTTTACATCATGCTGCTTTCAGATGGGGGAGTAAAGGTGACATATTCCCTTTAGGCCGGTTTCACACGTCCAGATAATTCCAGTACCGGAAAAAATCAGTACCGGAATTATCCGTGTCCGTGTGCCCCTACGTTTCTGTGGCACATCAGTTCGGCACACGTGCGGCACACGTGTGCCGCCCGTGTGCCCACTGGGTACCACACGCACCGTGCTGGATACCACACGTACCAGCATCTGGTGCTGAAGCCGCGATTCATATCTTCCCTGCAGCAGCATTTGCTGCAGAGAAGATATGAATAATAGAGTTTAAAATAAAGATCTATGTGCCCATCCTGTGCGCCCCCCCCCCCCCCCCACTGTTCTGAAAATACTCACCAAGCTCCCTTGTTGGCTGTCGCTGCTTCCTGTTCTGGCCGCATCTTCTCCTGTATGAGCGGTCACGTGGGGCCGCCGATTACAGTAATGAATATGCAGCTCCACCCCTATGGGAGGTGGAGCCGCATATTCATTACTGTAAATGAGCGGTGAGACGGGGTGTACGGCACAGCAAGAAGGGACAACAGGCCGAGGGATGATTCAACAGATTTATTATCAAGAACGCTGGAACAACACATGCAGGTAGATCTACAGAGTCCACAATTAGTCCAATGGAACAGGTTCGGGGGCACCTCCCGATAATCCTTGTGCCAGGTAACAAAGCAATAGTCCACAATTAGTCCAAGGGATCCCAAAACAATCTCACGAACGACAAGATATGTCCTCAGCTCAAGTCTCGCCCCGTTCGCTTCCACAGTCCTAGATGGGCGTGGGGTCTTGCCTCAGCTAAGAATCTCCACTCCTTCTCCTTCAAGGATCAACTCACATCTGATCTCAAAATAAGAATGGATTGTCTGAGCTCCTGGGATCCGCCCATGAAGGGGGTAGGGGTTACACCTTCTATTCAATGGTTGGGTCCACCAGAAGATTCTAGACTGGTGGGTTCCAGGCAGTCTATGTAATATGTACATTTGACTAGCCACCTGCTGTGAGGAAGAATGGCTATTCCTCCACTAGTGATGTTGACAAAGCTTAATTACATTAGAGCTTAGGGCTGCAAGTATTGGGGGAAGGAGACATTGTTACAGGTGAACTCCCAGCCAAGAAAATACATAAATTACAGCTAATAGACACCAGAGAACAGTTACCTACATCAAATGGCATATTATTCAAATACAGGACAGGGCAAAAGTACATATCATGACAAGCGGCCCCACGTGACCGCATTGTTGTGAATTCTGTGGCTGAATTCACTCCTGTGGTCACAAGTGGTACTGCAGCTTCTGGGCTTCCTCCCTCAGGTGTTCTGGTGAGCTCGTTGGCTGCCTTGTTATTTAACTCCACCTGATTCTGTCTTCCTTGCTCCTTGTCAATGTTCCAGTGTTGGATCTGAGCTTCTGGATCTTTCCTGTGGCCTGCTGCTCTGCTTAGATAAGTGCTTCTTTGCTTTTGTTGCTGTTTTTTCTGTCCAGCTTATCTATTCGTTTTTGCTGGAAGCTCTGAGACGCAAAGGGTGTACCGCCGTGCCGTTAGTTCGGCACGGTGGGTCTTTTTGCCCCCTTTGCGTGGTTTTTTATTTTAGGGTTTTTTGTAGACTGCAAAGTTCTCTTTGCTATCCTCGCTCTATCTAGAATATCGGGCCTCACTTTGCTGAATCTATTTCATCCCTATGTTTTGTCTTTTCATCTTGCTAACAGTCATTATATGTGGGGGGCTGCCTTTTCCTTTGGGGTATTTCTCTGAGGCAAGTCAGGCTTGTATTTCTATCTTCAGGCTAGTCAGTTCCTCAGGCTGTGCCGAGTTGCATAGGTAGTGTCAGGCGCAATCCACAGCTGCCTTTAGTTGTGTTTAGGATAGGTTCAGGTATTGCGGTCTACAGAGATTCCACGTCTCAGAGCTCGTTCTATTGTTTTTGGGTTATTGTCAGATCACTGTATGTGCTCTGATTACTGGCACACTGTGTTACTGGATTGCCTACATAACAGTACAAGGAGCCCAAACTAATGATTCTCAATAGAGGGAAAAAAGAAGTTCTGACATCATTTTTTTTTTTCTCAGCTCTGTGTTCAGTCTTTTTTTTCCCCTAGACATAAGGGGGCTTCAGGACACAGCTGTGGACATGGATATTCAGGCTCTGTGCTCTTCAATGGATAATCTCGTTATAAATGTACAAAAGATTCAAGATACAATTGATCAGAAATCTATGCTAGAACCAAGAATTCCTATTCCTGATTTGTTTTTTGGTGATAGAACTAAGTTTCTGAGCTTCAAAAATAATTGTAAGCTATTTCTGGCCTTGAAACCTCATTCTTCTGGTAATTCAGTTCCACAGGTTTTGATTATTATTTCTTTTTTGCGCGGCGACCCTCAGGACTGGGCATTTTCTCTTGCGCCAGGAGACCCTGCATTGAGTGGTGTCGATGCGTTTTTCCTGGCACTCGGATTGCTGTACGATGAGCCTAATTCAGTGGATCAGGCTGAGAAAAAATTGCTGGCTTTGTGCCAGGGTCAGGATGATATAGAAGTATATTGTCAGAAATTTAGGAAGTGGTCAGTACTCACTCTGTGGAATGAATCTGCGCTGGCAGCTTTGTTCAGAAAGGGTCTCTCTGAGGCTCTTAAGGATGTCATGGTGGGTTTTCCTATGACTGCTGGTTTGAATGAGTCTATGTCTTTGGCCATTCAGATCGGTCGTCGCTTGCGCGAGCGTAAATCTGTGCACCATCTGGCGGTATTGTCTGAGATTAAACCTGAGCCTATGCAGTGCGATAGGACTATGACCAGAGTTGAACGGCAAGAACACAGACGTCTGAATGGGCTGTGTTTCTACTGTGGTGATTCCACTCATGCTATTTCTGATTGTCCTAAGCGCACTAAGCGGTTCGATAGGTCTGCCGTCATTGGTACTGTACAGTCCAAATTCCTTCTGTCCATTACCTTGATATGCTCTTTGTCATCATATTCTGTCATGGCGTTTGTGGATTCAGGCGCTGCCCTGAATCTGATGGATTTGGATTATGCTAAACGTTGTGGGTTTTTCTTGGAGCCTTTGCGGTGTCCTATTCCGTTGAGAGGAATTGATGCTACACCTTTGGCCAAGAATAAGCCTCAGTACTGGGCCCAGCTGACTATGTGCATGGCTCCTGCACATCAGGAAGTTATTCGCTTTCTGGTGCTACATAATCTGCATGATGTGGTCGTGTTGGGGTTGCCATGGCTACAAACCCATAATCCAGTATTGGATTGGAACTCTATGTCGGTATCCAGCTGGGGTTGTCAGGGGGTACATGGTGATGTTCCATTTTTGTCTATTTCGTCATCCACTCCTTCTGAGGTCCCAGAGTTCTTGTCTGATTATCAGGATGTATTTGAAGAGCCCAAGTCCGATGCCCTACCTCCGCATAGGGATTGTGATTGTGCTATCAATTTGATTCCTGGTAGTAAATTCCCTAAAGGTCGTTTATTTAATTTATCCGTGCCTGAACACACCGCTATGCGCAGTTATGTGAAGGAATCCCTGGAGAAGGGACATATTCGCTCATCGTCATCACCTCTGGGAGCAGGGTTCTTTTTTGTAGCCAAGACGGATGGTTCGCTGAGACCGTGTATTGATTACCGCCTTCTTAATAAGATCACTGTTAAGTTTCAGTATCCCTTGCCATTGTTATCTGACTTGTTTGCTCGGATTAAGGGGGCTAGTTGGTTCACTAAGATAGATCTTCGTGGTGCGTATAATCTGGTGAGAATCAGGCAAGGAGATGAATGGAAAACGGCATTTAATACGCCCGAGGGTCATTTTGAGTATCTAGTGATGCCGTTCGGACTTGCCAATGCTCCATCTGTTTTTCAGTCTTTTATGCATGACATCTTCCGTGAGTATCTGGATAAATTCCTGATTGTTTACTTGGATGACATTTTGATCTTCTCAGATGATTGGGAGTCTCATGTGAAGCAGGTCAGAATGGTTTTCCAGGTCCTGCGTGCTAAATCTTTGTTTGTGAAGGGATCAAAGTGTCTCTTCGGTGTGCAGAAAGTTTCATTTTTGGGGTTCATCTTTTCCCCTTCTACTATCGAGATGGATCCGGTTAAGGTCCAAGCCATCCAGGATTGGACTCAGCCGACATCTCTGAAAAGTCTGCAAAAGTTCTTGGGCTTTGCTAATTTTTATCGTCGCTTCATCTGTAATTTTTCTAGCATTGCCAAACCATTGACCGATTTGACCAAGAAGGGTGCTGATTTGGTTAATTGGTCTTCTGCTGCCGTGGAAGCTTTTCAGGAGTTGAAGCGTCGTTTTTGTTCTGCCCCTGTGTTGTGTCAACCAGATGTTTCTCTTCCGTTCCAGGTCGAGGTTGATGCTTCTGAGATTGGAGCAGGGGCGGTTTTGTCACAGAGAGGTTCTGGTTGCTCAGTGTTGAAACCATGTGCTTTCTTTTCCAGGAAGTTTTCTGCTGCTGAGCGTAATTATGATGTGGGCAACCGAGAGTTGCTGGCCATGAAGTGGGCATTCGAGGAGTGGCGTCATTGACTTGAAGGAGCTAAGCATCGCGTGGTGGTATTGACTGATCATAAGAACCTTACTTATCTCGAGTCTGCCAAGCGCTTGAATCCTAGACAGGCCCGTTGGTCGTTATTTTTTGCTCGCTTCGATTTTGTGATTTCGTACCTTCCGGGCTCTAAAAATGTGAAGGCGGATGCTCTGTCTAGGAGTTTTGTGCCCGACTCTCCGGGTTTATCTGAGCCGGCGAGTATCCTCAAGGAAGGAGTCATTGTGTCTGCCATCTCCCCTGATTTGCGGCGAGTGTTGCAAAAATTTCAGGCTAATAAACCTGATCGTTGTCCGGCCGAGAAACTGTTCGTCCCTGACAGGTGGACTAGTAAAGTTATCTCTGAACTTCATTGTTCGGTGTTGGCTGGTCATCCAGGAATCTTTGGCACCAGAGAGTTAGTGGCTAGATCCTTCTGGTGGCCATCTCTGTCACGGGATGTACGTACTTTTGTGCAGTCCTGTGGGATTTGTGCTAGGGCTAAGCCCTGCTGTTCACGTGCCAGTGGGTTGCTTTTGCCCTTGCCGGTCCCGAAGAGGCCTTGGACACATATTTCGATGGATTTCATTTCTGACCTTCCCGTTTCTCAAAAGATGTCAGTCATTTGGGTGGTCTGTGATCGCTTTTCTAAAATGGTCCATCTGGTGCCCTTGGTTAAATTGCCTTCCTCCTCTGATTTGGTGCCTTTGTTCTTCCAGCATGTGGTTCGTTTGCATTGCATTCCTGAGAATATTGTTTCTGACAGAGGTTCACAGTTTGTTTCAAGGTTCTGGCGAGCCTTTTGTGGTAGGATGGGCATTGACCTATCTTTTTCCTCGGCTTGCCATCCTCAGACTAATGGCCAGACCGAACGAACCAATCAGACCTTGGAAACATATCTGAGATGTTTTGTTTCTGCAGACCAGGATGATTGGGTGTCCTTTTTGCCGTTGGCTGAGTTCGCCCTTAATAATCGGGCCAGCTCGGCTACCTTGGTCTCTCCATTTTTCTGCAATTCTGGGTTCCATCCTCGTTTCTCTTCAGGACAGGTTGAGTCTTCGGACTGTCCTGGTGTGGATTCTGTGGTGGACAGGTTGCAGCAGATCTGGACTCAGGTAGTGGACAATTTGACCTTGTCCCAGGAGAAGGCTCAACTTTTCGCTAATCGCAGACGCCGTGTGGGTCCCCGACTTCGTGTTGGGGATCTGGTTTGGTTATCTTCTCATCATATTCCTATGAAGGTTTCCTCTCCTAATTTAAACCTCGTTTTATTGGTCCGTATAGGATTTCTGAGATTCTCAATCCTGTGTCCTTTCGTCTGACCCTCCCGGACTCCTTTTCCATACATAATGTATTCCATAGGTCGTTGTTGCGGAGATACGTGGCACCTATGGTTCCATCTGTTGAGCCTCCTGCCCCTGTTTTGGTGGAGGGGGAATTGGAGTATATTGTGGAGAAAATTTTGGATTCTCGTGTCTCTAGACGGAAACTCCAGTATCTGGTTAAATGGAAGGGTTATGCTCAGGAAGATAATTCCTGGGTTTTTGCCTCTGATGTCCATGCTCCAGATCTTGTTCGTGCCTTTCATGTGGCTCATCCTGGTCGGCCTGGGGGCTCTGGTGAGGGTTCGGTGACCCCTCCTCAAGGGGGGGGTACTGTTGTGAATTCTGTGGCTGAATTCACTCCTGTGGTCACAAGTGGTACTGCAGCTTCTGGGCTTCCTCCCTCAGGTGTTCTGGTGAGCTCGTTGGCTGCCTTGTTATTTAACTCCACCTGATTCTGTCTTCCTTGCTCCTTGTCAATGTTCCAGTGTTGGATCTGAGCTTCTGGATCTTTCCTGTGGCCTGCTGCTCTGCTTAGATAAGTGCTTCTTTGCTTTTGTTGCTGTTTTTTCTGTCCAGCTTATCTATTCGTTTTTGCTGGAAGCTCTGAGACGCAAAGGGTGTACCGCCGTGCCGTTAGTTCGGCACGGTGGGTCTTTTTGCCCCCTTTGCGTGGTTTTTTGTTTTAGGGTTTTTTGTAGACTGCAAAGTTCTCTTTGCTATCCTCGCTCTATCTAGAATATCGGGCCTCACTTTGCGGAATCTATTTTATCCCTACGTTTTGTCTTTTCATCTTGCTAACAGTCATTATATGTGGGGGCTGCCTTTTCCTTTGGGGTATTTCTCTGAGGCAAGTCAGGCTTGTATTTCTATCTTCAGGCTAGTCAGTTCCTCAGGCTGTGCCGAGTTGCATAGGTAGTGTCAGGCGCAATCCACAGCTGCCTTTAGTTGTGTTTAGGATAGGTTCAGGTATTGCGGTCTACAGAGATTCCACGTCTCAGAGCTCGTTCTATTGTTTTTGGGTTATTGTCAGATCACTGTATGTGCTCTGATTACTGGCACACTGTGTTACTGGATTGCCTACATAACACCGCATACAGTAGAAGGTGCGGCCAGAACAGGAAGCAGCGCCGGCGAGGGAGCGAGCCGGGTGAGTATTTTCAGAACAGCGGGGGGGGGGGGGGCGCACATGGGGTGGGGGGCACATAGATCTTTATTTTAAACACTATTATTCATATCTTCTCTGCAGCAAACGCTGCTGCAGGGAAGATATGAATCGCGGCTTCAGCACCAGTGGGGGGGACAGCGCTTACAGTAGCGCTGTCTCCTGCACGGCACACGGACTGCACACGGACAACGTCTGTGTGCGGTACGTGTTTTACACGGACCCATTGACTTTACTGAGTCCGTGTAATACGTGCGCTCCCACGAACACTGACATGTCTCCGTGTTTGGCACACGGAGACACGGTCCGCAAAAAATCAATGACATCTGCACAGATGCATTGATTTTTATGTGTCTACGTGTGTCAGTGTCTCCGGTACGTGAGGAAACTGTCACCTCACGTACCGGAGCCACTGACGTGTGAAACAGGCCTTAAATATAGGGCCACTGGACTGGGGAATTGTAACAATCATTTACTAAACAAAGCATTGTCAACAACTAGTTGTCAGGACTTTAGTATAGTCTCACTTAAAAAAGTCAACTCATATTATTTTTAGTAAATGTAATACATGATTTGATCCCAAAAACTTTACTTATGCTGATGTGTATAATATGCTGTTTTACAATATACATTGTGAAGAACAATTAAGTTAAAAACATCATTAGACTAATTAGTTTAGCCTTCAGGGTGCAAACATCACCTTTCTGTATTTTTTGCTCATTAAAAATACTTTTTTTATTGGGTTTAATTAAAATGCTAATGTATTTGTATATTTTACTAGTAAGATGGCTTTCTCAAACTCTAAAGGCCTTTCCTTCCCTATCCTAGCCATTTCCAAAAGGTTATTTCCCTGATAATACATACTAAGGAAGAAATTGTGCAGGTGCAGAAAAATCTGACACTCAGAGTAGGTCACAGGTTAAATATTTAAGGGCATCACTTTTTATTAAGTGGTCTAAAGGAAGACTGCTAACAGGTGGTGCAACCTGGACTAGACAATCTAAAAAATGCACTAAGTATATCATCCAACATGAACCACAATGATACATTTGGTGCATCTTAAAACTGTCTCGTCTAAGTTTACACTGTATAACTAATACCAGGATTAATACATTTACCCCATTATCTTTAGTTGTGATATGGAGTCTGGTATATATTACATATGATAATATATTATTATATATGATATATTCTGGTCACTTTGCTGTTTTCCTATATTTTACAGTAAAGGTGGTTTATTTTACACACATTTAGAGGGAATGTGTCATCAGAAAATTATACATTATTCAAATCAGGTTTTTAGGGTAATTGAATTTTTTAAAACATTTTTTTTAATAATCATAATCTGCATTGAAAACTTATCACAGTGGCCACTGGGGCATTTTTAGACTCATAATTCCTGTCCTTTCAGGAGGCTGCTTATCAACAGAGGCAGGGTTGGGATGACTGGTAACATCTTTATCCATCATTAACAATAGGCGGTGTCACAATAGGCAATGTCACAGCTGTATCTGCAAACCCATTCCCCACCCCTTTACAATGACCTCTGTACACTCAGATGCTTCACAGCAAAAGTAGGGTCAGAGTCGGTTCATTTCTCATTTTTCTTTTTAGTAAAGATAGTCATATAGCAAAAAAAAAACAACTCTGCCCAAAAAAATATTTTTTAAATTTATACAAAAAAAATTGATTTCAAAATGAGGCCCTTTTCTGATGACACATTCCCTTTAAGTTTGCAATGTATAAGCAGTACTCAATTTACATCTCTTCTTCCTTAAAAATAAATTGATTTAACTATAGTTTTCTCAAAAGCTGTCTGCAGCCTTTAAAGATGTTGGTCATGATAGAACAAATATTAAAAAATAATTTCAGTAGAGTTGTCATTTACCAATGCACTTGCTTTAATTCCAAGGCATGCTCTTCTTGAATGACCACACCTCTATTTTAAAGGGTCCAAAAAAACCAAGTTTCCTATCCCTAGGATACAGTATACCTTGAAAAACTATGGAAGTTCAAACACTGTGACCCTCAGTGATCTCGAGATTGAGGCAATGGAATCTGTAGGTCCATCTGGAATAGAGTGGAGGAGCGCACGCTGCTCCTCAAGTCCATTCATTGTAAATGAGACTCCTGTAGCAAGCTGAGATCTGTACTCGGCTTTCTCCCAGTAACAAAAATGCAGACCTCTGCTCCATACAGGATGGGGCTGCAGATCCCCATTCTTACGGCTACCCACTGGTTGCACCCCCAGTGATCAGCAAGTAATCCCCTATCCTACAGATAACCTTTTATGGGGTATTAACGCTTTAACAAATCTTATCTATGCACTGTAGAAAAATATAAGCAAAAAATTGTCATCCTGTATGGATATTAAATCCATAGCTACCGAATAGCCTTAGGAGCAGTTCTTCAAAGATATATACACACACACCCCCACACACACCCCCACACACACACCCACACACACCCCCCCACACACACACATATATACATTGTGATAATGGTTATAAAACTTGTACATATTGTATATATTACAAATATTAACAGTATTTTTATATTACAGCTGAACTACTGTTCTTCCACTATCACTTTCATCACTGACATTGGGCACGCCTGTACGGGTTTTTTACTTACCTAACCAGTTTGGCAAGGTATGGCATAGGTGTGGGTTTGCTGACCTACAACCCACACAGTCACACGGGCAGAGAACCAACCTGTACTGTAGAGCGGTGCCAGGTATGATCACAGCAGGGTGTGTGTATTTAGAAACCTACAGTTGGAAGATAAAAGTATGAATTAAAATGCTTAAGAATACGTTTCGGACGCTAGAAAATGTTAACTCTGTTTAAACCCTGCAGCCTGCAGTAGGGAACAAGAATTAAAGAGAAGCCCTTGGGCCAATTGGGCACTGATGCGAACAGAAGGTGGAGGATTATAATATACAGTCTCGTCTAAAAAAAGAACTGAGAAATGAAAGTTTACTTTTCAGGCACTATAAATTAAAGCTGCAAAAGGTACAAGAGTCACTCGTCAGGATAGTGAAAAAAAAAAGTGCCTGCGTCAAAGGGGTGTGGGACAGGCTGCTGAACTCTGTTCTGTTGGCTGTTATCTTGTCAGATTTTCATAGGATTTCCATGCTTCTCATTAAACATTCACAAGATCGCATCACATGAGAAGTAAGCCAAGAACTGTTGCAGTGCCAGATTAGTTTGAAGGCTGGCTCCAGAAACTGAAGACGCAGCTAGACTGTGTGCACAGGCATGCGATGCCCAAACTGGGGGACGTACTTCATATAGAGTAACTAGTCACTGGTCGTTTCTGGTGTCTCTTTAGTAAGGGTGCAGCCAGACAGCCGTATAAATTGGAGCAAGATCGGAACACGAAACTAGCCACGGCTCTCCCAACCCAAGCACGGCAGCTACATGGACTTCTATGGAGTTGTCACTCTCAAGTCGGTAGTTTGTGCACTGATTTCGCTCCAATTTATACACCCATCTGACTGCGCCCTTAGGCCGGGATCACACATGCGAGAAACACGTCCGTGTCTCGCATGTGAAACCCAAGCTCTGGCGCCGGCACTTGGGAGCGGAGCGTGCAGCTCCATGTGTTGCTATGCGGCCGCACGCTCCGCTCTGGAGTGCCGGCGCCAGAGCTTGGGTTTCACATGCGAGACACGGACGTGTTTCTCGCATGTGTGTTCCTGGCCTAAGTCTTGTATTTCCATTACCAATTATTAGCCATTCTCTGATCTCAATTTATTAACAAAAAATGGATGTGATTTCAATTTATTCTAAGTCTGTTGATCTATACAGTAATGATTCTCAAGGGTCAGTTCAAAAGATATAATGACTTAAAAAAGAGAATGAAGCATCCAATGAGATGCAGCACATTATACCGTATATTACTAAATCATGGTTTTACTTTAGAGTACTTTGAATGGTTATATTCGATATATGTGTTAGTCTTTGTTCACACTGATACTTACAAACACATCCTATTGTCTTTTAATGAGGCCTCACAGGTTTTCATTCTACTTTTGCACAGTACGAATGGTGCTGCAGACCGCGCTATTCTTGCTGCCATTGTAACCAAACCCGATAAAGCATGGTGTCAATATGAACAGAGCCTGACTGGTTTTTTCAGGTTCCCATTACTTTTTAGAATGATAGATAGGCAATAAGTAGAAATCGGTGAAGAAGTCTGAGGGGAGCAACCCAGCTGACACTTTTCCCGTATCTAGACACTTCTCCCTGTGTTCGACTCTTTCTCAAGCTATGGTCCCAATTCATTAAAACTGGCATTTTTCACATCAGTCTCAATGAAGGCAACGCTGTAAAAGATGCGGCTAAATTATTGAGAGGCACGTGCCTCTCAATGAATTAGATGCATTTTACAACTGCCATGCTCCTTCCACCAGAAATGTTACTCCAGTCGGGGACTAAAGTACATTTCTGTAATTTCTGCTATTAAAGTGGCACCAATTTAATTAATTTGTTGGGCGGGCTTTACCACGCCCTATCCAAGCTCTGCCCCCATTGGCAAAGCTGGCCCAGGGGTGATGTAAAAACACCAAGTGTTTTATGCCAGGATATTCATGAAAATGCCTTGATAAATGAGGCTCTATGTTTTTCCAAAATGTCACAATATTTCAAAGTGAAACATAATTTACTACAACGAGGTAACCTATTACCCGTGCTGCCCGTGGTTAAGGCAGTATGAAATTACTGGCTGGTTGCCCTTAACGGGACTCTGTCAGGACACAATGACTGTTGAAACTAAATTGTGCATGATGTTTCCCTGCATGGCCAATCATTAATATACACCTTCCCACCTGCTTGTTTTTCCATCATTCTCCACACCCCTCTTCTTTGATTGACAGCTCTGGCTTCATAGAGCCAGAGAAGGGTGGAAATAGACGGAAACCAAGTAGATGGAAGGTGTATTTAAATGACTGGCCCGGCCATGAAGCATCATGCACCTGTACTTGGTCTGACCAGTCATTCTGTGCTGACAGAGTCCCTTTAACCCCTTAAGGACCAGGGGTATTTCTGTTTTTGCGCTTCCATTTTTTGCTCCTCTTCTTCTCACGGCCATAATTTTTTTATTCTTCCATCAATACGGCCATGTGAGCGTTTTTTTTTTGCGGGACAAGTTGTACTTTTGAACGGCAACATTGGTTTTACCATGTCGTGTACTGGAAAACGGGGAAAAAAATCAAGTGCGGTGAAATTGCAAAAAAAGTGCAATTCCACAACTGTTTCACTAAATGCTAAAATTGACCTGCCATTATGATTCTCCAGTTCATTTTGAGTTCACCGACACCAAACACTGCAGGCAGGATCTAAAGCTGTGAGCCACAGGCTCCACTGATGTCAATATAGACACCAAACATGTCTAGGTTCTTTTTTATTTAAGCGGTGAAAAAAAATTCCAAAGTTTGTAAAAAAAAAAAAAAAATTGGGCTATTTTCCGAGACCCGGCCGTAGTGTCTCCATTTTTCTGGATCTGGGGCCAGGTGAGGGCTTATTTTTTTTGTGCGCCAATCTGACGTTTTTATTGATACCATTTTGGTGTGTATACAATCTTTTGATTGCCCATTATTGCATTTTATTGCAACGTTGCGACAAGCAAAAAAATGTAATTCTGGCGGTTTGATTTTTTTTTTCTTGCTACGCCGTTTACCATGTGGATTTTATATATTGATAGATCGGGCGATTCGGAACACGGCGATATCAAAATATATGCATGTTTGATTTTTTTATTGTTTTGTTTTGAAAGGGGCGAATGGCGGGTGAATTGACCTTTTATATATTTTTTTATTTTTTAATATTTTTAAAAACATTTTTTTTTTACTTTTTACTTGCTTCAATAGTCTCCATGGGACTGCTCTATGTAGCAGAAATGCTCACTTGCTATGAGCGCCGACTGCTGGGCAGCGCTCAAAGCTATCCGGCTATGACAACCACAGGGGTCTCCTGCAGACCTCGGGTTGTCATGCCAACCCATCGGTGACCCACAGTCATGTGACACAGACGCCGATGGGCGGGGTTAATGACGCGCTTTCTGCACTTACATGGTAAATGCTGCTGTCAGAGTTTGACAGCAGCATTTAACATGTTAATAGCCACGGGTGGATTGCAATTTCACTCGCGGTTGTTAGGGGCACATGACAGCTGATCAGATCAGCTGTCATCTGCCAGAAAAGGTGCGGGCTCATCGTCAGAGGCACATCAAACAATAGGAGGCATTAAATGTCGAATATATCCTTCATTGGACGTTAAGGGGTTAATTTCAAACTGATACATCTGATATTGAAAAATCAGCTTTCATTTAAAGGGACACTGTCACCTGAATTTGGCGGGAACAATCTTCAGCCATGGAGGCGGAGTTTTTGGGTGTTTGATTCACCCTTTCCTTACCCGCTGGCTGCATGCTGGCTGCAATATTGGATTGAAGTTCATTCTCTGTCCTCCATAGTACACGCCTGCACAAGGCAAGATTGCACCTTGTGCAGGCATGAACTACGGAGGACAGAGAATGAACTTCAATCCAATATTGCAGCCAGCGGGTAAGGAAAGGGTGAATCAAACACCCAAAAACCCCGCCTCCATGGCTGAAGATTGTTCCCTCCAAATTCAGGTGACAGTGTCCCTTTAACATGATCCCCAAATCAGAACTATACTCATTGCAGAACCTTGCCTTCTTACTTTACGTTTCTCCTTATGCTGATTTCACACATCTATACTTCACGTTCTGAGAGATATAAAAACTGGCTATGAGATTCTTGATCCAAACTCAACAGTACAGTATCACACAAGCCTTTGAGGTTGTTGAATTTGGGTCAGAAGACTCTTGTAGAGTCTATACATCAGCGTTCCTACTCAGACCACGAAACATGGGTATGTAGAGCCGACCTTAGCCTTGTTATTCTCTCAACATTGTGGCTCTGCCCTTTCATATCAAAACCTGTCCTATCTTACATAATTACCAGGATGGAAAGACAGGTTCTGTTCTTTGATAAGATCAATATGTCCTTCAGTTACCATTGTAATCATATGACTGGTTCTGTTTTTAAATTTCCCAGCCACATATAAAGCCGCCATGTACATAGAAACGATTTGAAAAGGCAGAACTATAACAAAAAGATGTTAATCTTCTATTCAGAGAAACAATAGACTATATTCTTCTTTTTTCTTCAAATAAGCTAAGCTGACAATGCGCACTGCTTTGTAGCCATGACATTGAAAACCAACGATGTGCCCTAAAAAAGCGTCTAGAAAAGCTAATACAATGAGATCCTTCTGAGAATTTTTTATTATTACAATATTATGACTACAAATATGCCAAAACGTGAAAAAAAAAAGGTAAACAAATGTCCAGGATACAGCCGCCAAATAAAAAAACGTGGCACAAGAATCTTAGCAATCTTAGGTATACATAACAGAGGGATTCAAGAAATTTCATGTAATAAAGTGCATAAAAGTCTATGAGGTAAATTGGAAACATAACAATTTCATATAGTCACTTACGGCATATCTTAATGTATTGGGATACCCATCTTCTGTTTGCCATCTCACACCTGCCACTGGCCACAATGCATGTGTCGCTTATTTAGCTTTTGCAGTGGGCTTACATATTTTGATCAGAATGTTAACTAACAACTTCCATGCTCATTTGTAACAAATAAGAAATGTTTAACTGCAGTAGATCAATATTTGGAAGTGGAGGCCATGCTTTTTTTTGCTACACTTACATTTCATTTTATGCCTCCATCCATAAGATCAAATGTCAGAAGGTGCACACAGACATCACTGTCATTTGATCCTGTCGAATTTGGCTAGAAATCATGTCGATAGGTGGCCCTAGACTATTTATAGGATGGATGCACCCTGGCCATTGTATGAAAACGTTAAATATGCACCAAATGATTTCCAAGGGCGTCATTGTGATTGAACGCCGTTTAGGAGGCCACACTTTTGGACTAAAGTTTTTGGGCAGATATTTTGCTTATTAAGTAATTTTGTCCTTGCAATCTTTCCATAGTCAAGATAAAGTACAGTATGTGATACTATGCAGATTTTATTTCCATATCTCCACTCAACCCTGTTATCAAACAGTGTCCCGGAGCAATCAAGGATTACTCTCTGTACAGACATGTTACAAGGAATGAAATTGCTGGAAGGTGTGTACTTGCTGCCATAATCACATTTCCCCTCCACGTACACACGTGTCTGTGTCAGCTGCAGCAGAACAGCTGTACTGACCCTCCGCTAACTCAAATTGAAGAGTCACAAGGGTTCTCTGGTGGTTTGGACATTAACAAAAAGCTTGTGGGAACAATTGTCCAAAGATATTTGTCCTAATGTGTCTTTATTAGGCCGGCATCACACTAGCAGTATTTGGTCAGTATTTTACATCAGTATTTGTAAGCCAAAACCAGGAGTGGGTGATAAATGCAGAAGTGGTGCATATGTTTCTATTATACTTTTCCCCTAATTGTTCCACTCCTGGTTTTGGCTTACAACTACTGATGTAAAATACTGACCAAATACTGCTAGTGTGACGGCAGCCTTATAATGTATGGAAAAGTATACAAATCTGTTTTTATGGATTTGCATTCCTTTTGCAAAAAAAAACTTTCACTTTTTACACTCATGGCTACAAAGTTCAGTCCTCTAATATACTACATATTGTATATTATTACACAAAGCAAAAAAAAAAAAGTCATACACGTAATTCTATAAATGAAGCAACGTGTCAATGAGACAGCTGTAAGGCCAGTCTACCTCATCGCAGCGCTGGCACAAACATCACCGTGCAGTTAAATATTGACTGCAAAGATCAAGGTCTAAAGGGAAATAGGAGGAGAAATCGTCACCCTCAGTAGGGACCTGACCTAGCATGGCGAGTGGTTACTGATTGCCTAGAGATCAATCAGACACGGAAACAGTAATGTCTGGAGGAAGGGTCTTTTTACCGTGCATTATGGTTTAGTACACTTAGTAGCCTATGTATAGTCATTGACATACCTCTGTTCTAGTGTCTGCCAAATGTATTTTCTTCATCTAGAAGAGGCAAGGGGTTAATAATGTGTGATCTCACAGGATAAATATAACTGTATCTGGCGGAAGGCCTACAGCCTGGGTGCGTCCTATACTTGTTAGAATAAGGCAGGGGTGCACTTATTGTTGAGTTCATGTATGAGACTGATCTAAGGAACTGCTCTGGGTCATGTAGCAATATAACAAAGAATTTGTACCAAAAATAAGGTGCGCCTACACTGCACAATTTAGAAGACCACCGATCAGTTATTTGGAAGCCGATTGATGGTTGTTTAATAGCGTCTTTAACCCCTCTGTGACCTTAGACGTACTATCCCGTCGAGGTGCCCTGGGCTTATCTGACCCTGGACGGGATAGTACGTCATAGCCGATCGGCCGCGCTCACGGGGGGAGCGCGGCCGATCGCGGCCGGGTGTCAGCTGCTTATCGCAGCTGACATCCGGCACTATGTGCCAGGAGCGGTCACGGACCGCCCCCGGCACATTAACCCCTGGCACACCGCGATCAAAGATGATCGCGATGTGCCGGCGATGCAGGAAAGCACCGCGCAGGGAGGGGGCTCCCTGCGGGCTTCCCTGAGACCCCCGGAGCAACGCGATGTGATCGCGTTGCTGCGAGGGTCTCACCTCCCTCCCTGCTCAGTCCAGCTCCGGATCCAAGATGGCCGCGGATCCGGGTCCTGCAGGGAGGGAGGTGGCTTCACAGAGCCTGCTCAGAGCAGGCACTGTGAAGCCTGCAGCGCTGCATATCAGATCAGTGATCTGACAGAGTACTGTGCAAACTGTCAGATCACTGATCTGTGATGTCCCCCCCTGGGACAAAGTAAAAAAGTTAAAAAAAAATTTTCCAAATGTGTAAAAAAAATTAAAAAAAATATTCCAAAATAATGAAAGAAAAAAAAAAATATTATTCCCATAAATACATTTCTTCATCTAAATAAAAAAAAAAAACACAAAAAAACACATAAAAGTACACATATTTAGTATCGCCGCGTCCGTAACGACCCGACCTATAAAACTGTCCCACTAGTTAACCCCTTCAGTAAACACCGTAAGAAAAAAAAAAAACGAGGCAAAAAACAACGCTTTATTATCATACCGCCGAACAAAAAGTGGAATAACACGCGATCAAAAGGACAGATATAAATAACCATGGTACCGCTGAAAGCGTCATATTGTCCCGCAAAAAAAGAGCCGCCATACAGCATCATCAGCAAAAAAATAAAAAAGTTATAGTCCTGAGAATAAAGCGATGCAAAAATAATTATTTTTTCTGTAAAATAGTTTTTATCGTATAAAAGCGCCAAACCATAAAAAAATGATATAAATGAGGTGTCGCTGTAATCGTACTGACCCGAAGAATAAAACTGATTTATCAATTTTACCAAACGCGGAATGGTATAAACGCCTCCCCCAATAGAAATTCATGAATAGCTGGCTTTTGGTCATTCTTCCTCACAAAAATCGGAATAAAAAGCGATCAAAAAATGTCACGTGCCCAAAAATGATTTCAATAAAAAAGTCAACTCGTCCCGCAAAAAACAAGACCTCACATGACTCTGTGGACCAAAATATGGAAAAATTATAGCTCTCAAAATGTGGTATTGCAAAAAATATTTTTTGCAATAAAAAGGGTCTTTCAGTGTGTGACGGCTGCCAATCATAAAAATCCGCTAAAAATCATCACCCCCTTAGTTAGGGAAAAATAAAAAAAAAATGTATTTATTTCCATTTTCCCATTAGGGCTAGGGTTAGGGCTAGGGCTAGGGTTAGGGCTAGGGTTAGGGCTAGGGCTAGGGCTAGGGTTAGGGCTAGGGTTAGGGCTAGGGTTAGGGCTAGGGCTAGGGTTAGGGCTAGGGTTAGGGTTAGGGCTAGGGTTAGGGCTAGGGTTAGGGCTAGGGTTAGGGTTAGGGCTAGGGTTAGGGCTAGGGCTAGGGTTAGGGCTAGGGTTAGGGCTAGGGTTAGGGTTAGGGCTAGGGTTAGGGCTAGGGTTAGGGCTAGGGTTAGGGTTAGGGTTGGGGCTACAGTTAGGGTTAGGGTTTAGATTACATTTACAGTTGGGAATAGGGTTGGGATTAGGGTTAGGGGTGTGTCAGGGTTAGAGGTGCGGTTAGGGTTACCGTTGGAATTAGGGTTAGGGGTGTGTTTAGATTAGGGTTTCAGTTATAATTGGGGGGTTTCCACTGTTTCGGCACATCAGGGGCTCTCCAAACACGACATGGTGTCCGATCTCAATTCCAGCCAATTCTGCGTTGAAAAAGTAAAACAGTGCTCCTTCCCTTCCGAGCTCTCCTGTGTGCCCAAACAGGGGTTTACCCCAACATATGGGGTATCAGCGTACTCAGGACAAATTGGACAACAACTTTTGTGGACCAATTTCTCCTGTTACCCTTGGGAAAATACAAAACTGGGGGCTAAAAAATAATTTTTGTGGGAAAACAAAAAGATTTTTTATTTTCACGGCTCTGCGTTATAAACTGTAGTGAAACACTTGGGGGTTCAAAGTTCTCACAACACATCTAGATAAGTTCATTGAGGGGTCTAGTTTCCAATATGGGGTCACTTGTGGGGGGTTTCTACTGTTTAGGTACATTAGGGGCTCTGCAAACGCAATGTGACGCCTGCAGACCAATCCATCTAAGTCTGCATTCCAAATGATGCTCCTTCCCTTCCGAGCCCTCCCATGCGCCCAAACGGTGGTTCCCCCCCACATATCGGGTATCAGCGTACTCAGGACAAATTGGACAACAACATTTAGGGTCCAATTTCTCCTGCTAACCTTGGAAAAATACAAAACTGGGGGCTAAAATATAATTTTTGTGGAAAAAAAATATTTTTTATTTGCATGGCTCTGCGTTATAAACTGTAGTGAAATACTTGGGGGTTCAAAGCTTTCACAACACATCAAGATGAGTTCCTTAAGGGGTCTACTTTCCAAAATGGTGTCACTTGTGGGGGGTTTCTACTGTTTAGGTACATTAGCGGCTCTGCAAACGCAATGTGACGCCTGCAGACCATTCCATCTAAGTCTGCATTCCAAATGGCGCTCCTTCCCTTCCGAGCCCTCCCATGCGCCCAAACGGTGGTTCCCCCCCACATATGGGGTATCAGCGTACTCAGGACAAATTGGACAACAACTTTTGGGGTCCAATTTCTCCTGTTACCCTAGGGAAAATACAAAACTGGGGGCTAAAAAATAATTTTTGTGGGAAAAAAATTTTGTTTTATTTTTATGGCTCTGCATTATAAACTTCTGTGAAGCCCTTGGTGGGTCAAAGTGCTCACCACACATCCAGATAAGTTCCTTAGGGGGTCAACTTTCCAAAATGGTGTCACTTGTGGGGGGGTTCAATGTTTAGGCACATCAGTGGCTCTCCAAACGCAACATGGCGTCCCATCTCAATTCCTGTCAATTTTGCATTGAAAAGTCAAACGGCGCTCCTTCCCTTCCGAGCTCTCCCATGCGCCCAAACAGTGGTTTACTGCCACATATGGGGTATCAGCGTACTCAGGACAAATTGGACAACAACTTTTGAGGTCCAATTTCTTCTCTTACCCTTGGAAAAATAAAAAATTGGGGGCAAAAATATAATTTTTGTGAAAAAATATGATTTTTTATTTTTACGGTTCTGCATTATAAACTTCTGTGAAGCCCTTGGTGGGTCAAAGTGCTCACCACACCTCTAGATAAGTTCCTTAGGGGGTCTACTTTCCAAAATGGTGTCACTTGTGGGGGGTTTCAATGTTTAGGCACATCAGTGGCTCTCCAAACGCAACATGGCGTCCCATCTCAATTTCTGTCAATTTTGCATTGAAAAGTCAAACTGCGCTCCTTCCCTTCCGAGCTCTCCCATGCGCCCAAACAGTGGTTTACTGCCACATATGGGGTATCAGCGTACTCAGGACAAATTGGACAACAACTTTTGAGGTCCAATTTCTTCTCTTACCCTTGGAAAAATAAAAAATTGGGGGCAAAAATATAATTTTTGTGAAAAAATATGATTTTTTATTTTTACGGTTCTGCATTATAAACTTCTGTGAAGCACTTGGTGGGTCAAAGTTCTCACCACACATCCAGATAAGTTCCTTAGGGGGTCTACTTTCCAAAATGGTGTCACTTGTGGGGGGTTTCAATGTTTAGGCACATCAGTGGCTCTCCAAACGCAACATGGCGTTCCATCTCAATTCCTGTCAATTTTGCATTGAAAAGTCAAATAGCGCTCCTTCCCTTCCGAGCTCTCCCATGCGCCCAAACAGTGGTTTACTGCCACATATGGGGTATCAGCGTACTCAGGACAAATTGGACAACAACTTTTTGGGTCCAATTTCTCCTGTTACCCTTGGTAAAATAAAACAAATTGGAGCTGAAGTAAATTTTTTGTGTAAAAAAGTTAAATGTTCATTTTTATTTAAACATTCCAAAAATTCCTATTAAACACCTGAAGGGTTAATAAACTTCTTGAATGTAGTTTTGAGCACCTTGAGGGGTGCAGTTTTTAGAATGGTGTCACACTTGGGAATTTTCTATCATATAGACCCCTCAAAATGACTTCAAATGAGACGTGGTCCCTAAAAAAAAATGGTGTTGTAAAAATGAGAAATTGCTGGTCAACTTTTAACCCTTATAACTCCCTAACAAAAAAAAAAATTGGTTCCAAAATTATGCTGATGTAAAGGAGACATGTGGGAAATGTTACTTATTAAGTATTTTGTGTGACATATCTCTGTGATTTAATTGCATAAAAATTCAAAGTTTGAAAATTGCGAAATTTTCAAAATTTTCGCCAAATTTCCGTTTTTTTCACAAATAAACGCAGGTACTATCAAAGAAATTTTACCACTATCATGAAGTACAATATGTCACGAGAAAACAATGTCAGAATCACCAGGATCCGTTGAAGCGTTTCGGAGTTATAACCTCATAAAGGGACAGTGGTCAGAATTGTAAAAATTGGCCTGGTCATTGACGTGCAAACCACCCTTGGGGGTAAAGGGGTTAAACATTATCCGACCACACTTCCAGTGCACACAGAACGCCACGCAGGTCCTGTTTACACAAGACAACGAGCTTCCAAGAACAATGATTTTTATGCAAGGAATCAGGAACGCTCCTTCACGATAATCGGCCAGTGTAACTGCACCCTTATGCAAATAACTCAAAAGTAGTATAACTGTCCACATGTAAAACAATATAGCAATATGGATCTATAGACCCATTTCTCAAAGAAATTTTATGTACGTGGAGATACCCACTAAAGGACCATTTAAGACAATTACCAACACTGTAGAGTAATTAGAAAAATAATTGTACATATGTCATATTTTAATTTGTAACAATATTTTTATTATATATCACACAGACAAGAGACTAAATTATAAAAACAACCCCTAAAAAACCTTTAAAAACTATTTGGGGCAGTGTGGTTCATGATACATATTCATCAGTAAACATATACATTGCAGATCATGCATTATACTGTATGTTACCAAGCATAATTGCGTAATTTTATAACCTATTCATAATATTGCTATACATTGTAATCACAGTATTGTCATTATATCACAGGCATATATTTAAAGAGAAGTCAGAATTGTGCTATAGTTCAAAGTGTCCAGTGCCTGACTTCAAACATAGTCCCCCTATGCACTTTGAAAAGCCTATTTGATTCAATGTATATGCACTAGAACCATTGATAATACAGGCCATGTGCCACGATGGATGGAGCCACACTGCCCAGTATCTCAACTCGTGTTTCACTTGTAGCTTCATCAGGGGATGAGCTTCATGTAAAACAGCAGAATAAAGAAAGATATGCCTACCCAGGATTACAAGGATGGCACTGTGCTCCTTTCTGATCAATCCAAGTGTGAGCCAAAACAATGGGATAGGAAGATCCTTGAAAAAGACACAGGGAAATATTGACTGTCGGCATAGTCTTGCATCATCAACAAATCATTACATAATGCAAATATTATAAAATGGCCTCTCCCTTTCAATAAACATACTGAACATCATGAATCAAGAAATACCTCTTCACTCTTCCTCTTAAATTATGACACAATGAGATATAGTTGATGGCAAAATTACGTCTACTGATAACACAAGCAATGTTAACAAACTACTGCAACATCCTTTTCTGTGGCCTCCCTGCTAACACCCTTACAACCTCTCCAGTCCATCCTTAACTCTACTGCCCGACTAATTAATCTCTCTCCTCGCTACTCCTCCGCTTCCCCCCCTTTGCAAATCTCTTCACTGGCTCCCATTCCCTCAGCGTATCCAGTTTAAATTACTAATACTGACCTACAAAGCCATCCACAACCTGTCTCCTCCATATATCTCTGAACTAATCTCCCGATATCTTCCCTCACGTAATCTCCGGTCCTCCCAAGACCTCCTTCTCTCCTCCACACTTATTCGCTCCTCACCCAACCGCCTCCAAGATTTCTCCCAAATATCCCCCATCCTCTGGAATTCTTTGCCCCAACACGTCCGACTATCAACCACATTCAGATCCTTCAGACGGAACCTGAAAACCCATCTCTTCAGGAAAGCCTACAGCCTGCTCTGACCCCGCTGCCTCCTCATCACTACTGGAGATACCGCCTCACCAGCACCAGAGCTCCTGCAACCCACAACCTACTGTCTCCTTCCCCACCATCCTGTAGAATGTAAGCCCGCAAGGGCAGGGTCCTCACCCCTCTGTATCAGTCTGTAATCGTTAGTTTGTTTACTGTAAGTGATATCTGTAACTTGTATGTATCCCTTCTCATGTACAGCACCATGGATTCAATGGTGCTATATAAATAAATAATAATAATAATAATGTTCAAATCATCACAATTGTGGCTTTTCATCACAATTAACCCCTTTATCACCCAGCCTATTTTGACCTTAATGACCTGGCCATTTTTTGCAATTCTGACCAGTGTCCCTTTATGAGGTAATAACTCAAGAACGCTTCAACAGATCCTAACGGTTCTGAGATTGTTTTTTCGTGACATATTGAGCTTCATGTTAGTGGTAAATTTAGGTCGATAATTTTTGCGTTTATTTGTGAAAAAAGCAGAAATTTGGTGGAAATTTTGAAAATTTAGCAATTTTCAAATTTTGAATTTTTATTCTGTTAAACCAGAGAGTTATGTGACACAAAATAGTTAATAAATAACATTTCCCACATGTCTACTTTACATCAGCATAATTTTGGAAACAAAATTTTTTTTGCTAGGAAGTTATAAGGGTTAAAAGTTGACCAGCAATTTCTCATTTTTACAACAAAATTTACCAATCCATTTTTTAGGGACCACCTCACATTTGAAGTCACTTTGAGGGGTCTATATGGCTGAAAATACCCAAAAGTGACACCATTCTAAAAACTGCACCCCTCAAGGTGCTCAAAACCACATTCAAGAAGTTTATTAACCCTTCAGGTGCTTCACAGCAGCAGAAGCAACATGGAAGGAAAAAATGAACATTTAACTTTTTAGTCACAAAAATGAACTTTTAGCAACAGTTTTTTTATTTTCCCAATGGTAAAAGGTTAAACTGGACCCCGAAAGTTGTTGCACAATTTGTCCTGAGTACGCCGATACCCCATATGTGGGGGGAATCACTGTTTGGGCGCACGACAGGGCTCGGAAGGGAAGGAACGTCATTTGACTTTTTGAATGAATAATTGGCTCCAATCTTTAGCAGACACCATGTCGCGTTTGGAGAGCCCATGTGTGCTTAAAGATTGGAACTCCCTCACAAGTGACCCCATTTTGGAAACTAGACCCCCAAGGAACTTATCTAGATGCATAGTGAGCACTTTCAATCCCAGGTGCTTCACAAATTGATCCATAAAAATGAAAAAGTACTTTTTTTTTCACAAACAAATTGCTTTAGGCTCAATTTTTTCATTTTCTCATGGGCTACAGGATAAAATGGATCTTAAAATGTGTTGGGCAATTTCTCCTGAGTACAACGATACCTCACATGTGGGGTAAACCACTGTTTGGGCACACGGCAAGGCTCGGAAGGGAAGGAGCGCCATTTGACTTTTTGAATGAAAAATTAGCTCCAATCGTTAACGGTCACCATGTCGGGTTTGGAGAGCCCCTGTGTGCCTAAACATTTGAACTCCCCCACAAGTGACATGATTTTGGAATCTAGACCCCCCAAAGGAACTCATTTAGATGTGTGATGAGCACTTTGAACCCCCAAGTGCTTCACAGAAGTTTATAACGAGAGCCATGAAAATAAAAAATCATTTTTCTTTCCACAAAAGGGTAACAGGAGAAATTGGACCCCAAAAGTTGTTGTCCAGTTTGTCCTGAGTACGCTCACACCCCTTATGTGGGGGTAAACCAAAATTTGGCGCATGGCAGAGCTCGGAAGGGAAGTAGTGATGTTTTGGAATGCAGACTTTGATAGATTGGTCTGCGGGCATCATGTTATGTTTGGACTGCAATAGTTGTTGTCCAATTTATCCCGAGTACGCTGATGTGCCATATGTGGGGGTAAACCACTGTTTGGGCGCACGGCAGAGCTCGGAAGGGAAGGAGCGCCGTTTTGGAATGCAGACTTTGATAGATTGGTCTGCGGGCATCATGTTATGTTTGCAGAGCCCCTGATGTGCCTAAACAGTAGAAACCCCCCACAATTGACCCCATTTTGGAAACTAGAGCCCCCAAGGAACTTATCTAGATGTGTGGTGAGCACTTTGAACCCCCAAGTGCTTCACAGAAGTTTATAACGCAGAGCCGTGAAAATAAAAAAATCATTTTTCTTTCCTCAAAAATTATTTTTTAGCCCACAATTTTTTTATTTTTACAAGGGTAACAGGAGAAATTGGACCCCAAAAGTTGTTGTCCAGTTTATCCTGAGTACACTGATACCCCATATGTGGGGGTAAACCACTGTTTGGGTGCATGGCAGAGCTCGGAAGGTAAGTAGTGACTTTTTGAAATGCAGACTTCGATGGAATGGTCTGTGGGTGTCATGTTACGTTTGCAGAGCCCCTAATGTGCCTAAACAGTAGAAACCCACTACTAGTGACCCCATTTTGGAAACTACACCCCCAAGGAACTTATCTAGATTTGTGGTGAGCACTTTGAACCCCCAATTGCTTCACAGAATTTTATAACGGAGAGCCGTGAAAATAAAAAAATCTTTTTTTTTCCCACAAAAATAATTTTTTAGCCCGCATTTTTTTATTTTTCCAAGGGTAACAGGAGAAATTAGACACCCAAAATTGTTGTACCATTCTTCCTGAGTTCGCTTATGCCCCATATGTTTGGGTAAACACATCGGGGCTCGGAAGGGAGTGAGCACCATTTGACTTTTTGAATGCAAGATTGGCTGGAATCAATGGTGGCACCATGTCGTGATTGGAGACCCCCTGATGTGCCTAAACAGTGGAAACCCCTCAATTCTAACTCCAACACTAACCCCAACTCACCCCTAACCCTAATCCCAACCCTAACCGTAACCGTAATCACAACCCTAACCCCAACACACCCCTAACCACAACCCTAACCCCAACACACCCCTAACCCTAATCCCAACCCTAACCCTAATCCCAACCCTAACCCCAACACACAACCAACCCTAATCCCAACCCTAACCATAACCCTAACCACAAGCCTAACCCTAACCTCAACACACCCCTAACCCTAATCTTAAACCCTAATTACAACCCTAACCCTAATTACAACCCTAACTCTAGTTCCAGCCCTAACCCTAAGGCTATGTGCCCGCGTTGCGGATTTGTGTGTGGATTTTTCCGCACCGTTTTTGGAAAATCCACAGGTACAATGCACTGCATTTTACTTGCGGATTTACCGCGGATTTCCAGTGTTTTTTGTGCGGATTTCACCTGCGGATTCCTATTGAGGAACAGGTGTAAAACGCTGCGGATTCCGCACAAAGAATTGACATGTTGTGGACGATAAAATACAACGCAGCGCTTCCACACTGTATTTTCTGCACCATGGGCACAGCGGATTTGGTTTTCCATAGGTTTACATGGTACTGTAAACGTGATGGAAAACTGCCACGAATCCACAGCGGCCAATCCGCTGCGGATTCACATCCAAATCCGCACCGTGTCCACAAAGCCTAATTCTAACCCTAATTGCAACCCAAACCCTAACCCTAGCCCTAACCCTAATCCTAGTTCTAACCCTAACCCTGGTGGAAAAATAAAAATAAATATATTTTATTTATTTCATTATTTTCCCTAACTATGTGGGTGATAAGGGGGGCTTTATTTACTATTTTTTTTATTTTGATCACTGTGATATAATCTATCGTAGTGATCAAAATGTACCTGTAACGAATCAGCCGGGCGGCAGATTCGGCAGGCGCAGTGCGCATGCGCCCGCCATTTTGGAAGATGGCGGCGCTCATCTTAGATGCCGGAAGAACACCGGGAGGGTCCCTGGGACTCCAGCGGTATGGGGGTGGGATCGGACAACGGGGGGGGGCGCCGGACAGGACGGAGAGGAGAGGATAGGGAGGCAGCGGAGGGCAGCGGAGCCCAGAACAGATGGGAGGAAAGACTGACAGCGGCAGCAGATCGCCGCTGTCAGTCGGTGAAGGGGGCGGATCGCGGTTTCCAGCCATGGCCGATGATATTACAGCATCGGCCATGGCTGGATTGTAATATTTCAGCAGTTTGACTGGTGAAATATTACAAATTGCTCTGATTGGCTGTTTCACTTTCAACAGCCAATCAGAGTGATCGTAGCCACGTGGGGGCAAAGTCACCCCCATGGGCTGAAGTACCACTCCCCCTGTCCCTGCAGATCGGGTGAAATTAGAGTTAACTCACCCGATCTGCACGGACGCGATCCCTCCATGATGCCACATAGGGGTCATAGGTCGGATTGGCACCGACTTTCATGTTGCCTACGTGGCGTCACAGGTCGGGAAGGGGTTAAACCTACCAGCTTACTATATTCTGTGCCAGAAATGCACCCAACTAGTCCCTTAGAATATCAATCTGGCATGTCCTATTTCAGACTCTCAGAGATAAGTTTCCGCCGAACATGTCTGACGATGGCTCACTAATTGAGAACACAGAAGCACATGGGCAAACAAGTGATCTTGTGTAAGGGCAAGGCGGCAGAAATGACAAATAGAAATCTAATATGTTTGGTGGGCATTAGGTTTAGGATTTTGAGAGCAACACAGAAAACATCAAAAAGTGGAAAATGAACCGTACTATTGTTTGTCCAAGCGCTCTGGTGCATGGGAGACTTGTCCGAGATGACTGTCTGACTAATGATTGGCCAAGAGTCATGTAAAGGTGGGCTTGAGAGAGCAGTGATATACGTGTGTGAGTCTATACAATTAGTAGCTCATAGTAGATCATAGATCATAAGACGCAGTAGATCATAAAACGCACGTTTTTCCCAAATTTTGGGGGGGGAAATGGTGGTGTGTCTTATAATCCAAATGTAGTTCACTGGCTGTGATGGAGCAGCGTCCCAGGGTTCGCTGCTGCAGGAAGCTTCTGCGGGTGTGGCAGCAGGAGTGGGGTGATGTTGTGGGTCCCAGGCTGGTAGAAGGGGGTGTTTAGCCAACATTTTGGAATGCCCGGAGCCCTTCCATTTTCCATGTTTTCCAATGCAGTAGACTTTGGGGAAAATAACCACTGGAGGCGACGCATGTGCAAATTGAGATCTCGGCACCAAGAACTCGTCTCCCAAAATCTCTATCGCGCATGCGCCACCTCCAGCCGCCATTTTACTGAAGTCCACTGCATTGAAAAACATGGAATGTGGAGGGGCTTTCACAAAATCTCGGCGCAGCTCTCGCACCGCCGAACGCCACCTCCTACCAGCCTGGAGCCCGCAGCGTCGGCCAACTCCTGTCTCCGTCCCATCTGGCCGCCACTTCCTCTACCACCACCATTGACTCTGCTACCTGGGATTCCGATCCACCACCGCCGCACCCCAAGTAAGTTACCATAAAATTGTATTATAAGATTCACCACAATTTTATTAAAAAAAAGTTTTTCTATTTTCCTCCCCAAAATTTGAGGTGTGTCTTATAATCCGGTGTGTATTGTAATCCACAAAATCTCGCATGTGACATGCAGATTCTTCAAAGTATTTTTATGATAGTATTTACACTAAGAACTGACACGGATAAACTTATTACAAGTAGGAAGTAGGGAAAATAGGTTGAAGCTGCATGACATGGAAAATACTGAGACTACAAATTGCATCAGGGGACAGCAGGTCTATGCCCTTGATCTATCACTGGCTGCCATTAGATTAGAGCAATATGATGAACATTTACACCTTTGAAAAACTGGAGGTTTCATGGTAAAAGATGAGTAGTCTGCATTAGGGGAGACATGTCAGTCGGGAAGAAGGAATCACGAGATGGCAAGCTACCCAGAAATGTCACATCAACTAAAGGAAGTACAAATAAGACATACACAAGAGCCTCTATGTTCTACTTCTTCTATAATAGCTTATGTTGTAATATATAAAACATTTCTTAAATGCTAACGTGCTGCTTTAAGTATTAATGAAACCTGTTACTTCAGTCAAACAAGTATTGTAATTTATTTCAGAGTATGTTAGGATTAAGGAATATATGCAGACCCCATTTACATTCCCAAGTAATTCGGGAACTTTTCGTATAAGGCATAGCTGCGATTTTAAATACAAAAACCTATTGTACATGAACAGCATATTGCTGAATAGTATAGTTATAATGTTTGATTTTTCCATAGTGTGGTCTTGAAGATTTATGAGCATAGTACATAAAAATGAAAACATATGCAAAATATTATATAGAACATTGTGTAGAACATACAGCTCTGGCAAAAATCAAGAGATCACTGCACAGTTTTATAAAAATCATCTTCTCTTCATGTCTGACAGCCATTCCATTTCAATGTCAGTTGAATTCCAACCAGAGTACACCTCATTCTACTTAATGTGGTTCTGATTAGGTGGTCACCTGAACCAAATCTTATTTAGCGAAGGAAAGTATAAAAAACACTGCTGTGGTGTTCACAATCCTCTTGCAATAGGACAAGCTGGATGGCAAAACAAGTGCTAGTAATATCCCAAAAGTAATAGGAAAGACAAAATAACTTTTAACCATGCCACAGGAGTTGAAAAGAAAAGTCTCGAGTGAGGAAAAGAAGGGCTCAATTCTGGCTTTAAAAGCAGAGGGACACAGTGAGCATCATGTTGCTCCATCCTTAAAATTTCTAAGACGGCAGTCCATTACAACAAGGTCAAGCAGCAGACATTGGGGACAACAAAGCTGCAGACCAGCAGAGGGCGAAAACGACTCTCCACTGACCGGGATGACCGTCATCTTATTCGAATGTCACTCAGCAACCACAGGATGACATCAAGTGACCTACAAAAGTAATGGCAAATGGCAGCTGGGGTGAAGTGCACGGTAAGCACAGTTCGTAGCAAGCTCCTAGAGGCAGGACTCAAGTCATGTAAAGCTAGAAAAAAGCCTTTCATCAATAAGAAGCAAATGAGAGTCAGGCTGAAGTCTGCCAAAGACCATAAGCATTGGACCATAGAGGACTGGAGTAAGGTTATCTTCTCTGATGAGTCTAATTTTCAGCTTTGCCCAACACCTGGTCATCTAATGGTTAGATGGAGACCTGGAGAGGAATCAAGCCACATACAAGGTTATCCTGGAAAAAAGTTGATTCCTTCTGCTCAGGCAATGCTCCCAACTCTTAGGACTGGTTTTTCCAGCAGGACAATGCACCATGCCACACAGCTAGGTCAATCAAGGTGTGGATGAAGGACCACCACATCAAATTCCTGTCATGGCCAGCCCAATCTCCAGACAATCTCATTACAGAATGCTGTAGATAAGCCCCTAATGGCGGTGGCCGCAGCTTATATGCGAAAAATGAGGTGACAGATTCCCTTTAATTTTTTGAACCAGGAGTGGCATAAGGTCACCCAAAAGCAGTGTGAAAGACTGGTGGAAAGCATGCCAAGACACATAAAAGCTGTGATTAAAAATCATGGTTATTCCACAAAATATTAATTTCTGAATTCTTCCTGAGTTAAAACATTAGTATTGCTGTTTCTAAATGATTATGAACTTGTTTGTTGTTTTTTTTGCATTATTTGAGGTCTGCAAGCATTGCATTTTTTTGTTATTTTGACCATTTCTCATTTTCAGAAAATAAATACAAAATGTATTGCTTGGAACTTCGGAGACATGTGGTCAGTAGTTTATAGAATAAAAGAACAATTTACATTTTACTAAAAAATATACCTATAAAGAGAAAAATCAGACAAACTGAAAATTTTGCAGTGGTCTCTAAATTTTTGCCAGAGCTGTATAGTGCACAGTAAAGCAAATGGATACTATCACAATGTGTGGCAAAGTGCACAAAATGAGATATGGGTATGGCCGATTGGAGAAAACATTTATAGGGAGGTTATATGAAGTTGTTGTTGGCTTATTATAAGCTAACTTATACCATATGTATGGCCAGTTTTAGTATGTTCTCCTGGGTTCAGAACATGAAAAAATGAATGTGATTGCATTCATTTTAACAAAAGTAATGGTGACATCAAAAATTTCCCCAAACACAGTATTATAATACTCCCACAATTAATTTCTTCACAGTACATTCCACACCAACAGGATGTTGCCCCCACAGTGATCCAATACAGTATGATGCTCCCATAAAACCCCCAACACAGTAATGTCACCACAATTGTCCCTCACACATTATGAGGCCTCCAGAGATTCTAAAACAGTATGATGGTGACCACAATTCCATAGCACATTATGACGGCCCCCACAATCTCGCAAAACAATATAATCATCCTTACACAGCCCTCCACACAGTATGAGGCTCCCATACTCCCACAACACAGTATAATAGCCCCCACACAGCCTTCCACATAGCTCCCCACACAGCCTTCTACATAGTATAGTGGACCCCATAAAGCCCTTCAAACAGTATAATAGCCCCAAACCACCCTTTGCACAGTATAATTTCCCCAACAGCCATCCTCACAGTTCGATCACTCGCACATACAGTTGATGGCCCCCAAAGTTCCCCATTGCACTAAAATGTCAGAGCTCAAACACAGAGGGAGAATGATAGAAGAAATAATTGACAGCTCCTTGTTGCATCATTGCTTTCAACCGTAACTGAATCCAAGATACCCTTAAAAGTGAGACACCAGGCGTGGAGAGCTGGGTGCCAATATCGGCACTGGACACTCCAGATTCACGGGCCCATATCAGCTGCGTGGTCTGCCACTATTAGCAATATGCCAATGCATATTAGATAAGCAGCCAATCCCACTAAAATCGGCAGGTTCAGTTGTCAATGATTTAATGTGTATAGAGGCTGTTAGAATAATAGGAGTTGCAGGTTGTGGCTCATTGATATATAACCCATTAGTTTTATTTATTATTTTCTCAACAATAATAGTTATTTTGCTACCCTTTCATGCTTTAGTTGTTGCTCTCAAAATCCTAATCCTAAACCTTAATCTGGCCATACACAATAGATGTCTGTTGGGGATCTCGGCTGTCTCTCCCATACACAAGAGAGCATGCTCGGCCAAGTTCTTCTTTGTTCTCTATCAGAGAGCTGTTGGCAGACATTTTTTTTGGTGACTTCTTCAGGAGCAATACGACCTGCAGTCTAAAATCAAACATGCTGGATCAATATTTTTCGCAACAATGAAATATCCAAGGCTCCCATACACATCAGAATGTCAACTGAACCTGGAGTCTGATTGGGCTGACATTAGTCTAACGTGTATGGGGTTTTTCATGGTAAAAACACATACCCACTATCTATAAACAAGTCTGTGTTTCTTCACAGACTGTGTGTCCGAAGAAATATCTTAGAGACATACCTGTTTTTGATTCAAGCCACAGATTAAAATGGGTCAATGAAATTTCACAGATAGCACACTTTGCCATTTGTGTACAATTTAAGTGCTGTTCGTTTTCAATATTACATACTCTGGGCAGGAGAAACGTTGCAAAAAAATTTTTCATACTAAAAAAAAAATCACTAATAAAACACGGATGGTCAAAACTGACAAATTTCTAAGAAAAATCTGGTCCAAAACTCTTGTGAAAATTGGAATTTTTTTTGGCAGAGCAGAAAAATCATTAATGTTGAGGCTTTTTTTTAAATCTCAGTGTGCTAAATAGGAAATCCTTATAAAAATGACCTTACATGGCATTGATCCAAGGGATCAGATCATATTTATTGAGTTCATGAGGCTAAACCACTAATTTCTGGAATAAATGGGCGTTCTCGAGTCATCTTTCTGCATACGTCTGATACATTTGTTACTGGGAATCTCTTACACAACATTCTAAGAAAAGCTTTATTGATTTGCTGGTCAAAGGTTTTCAGTGAATAAAACTTACAGCAGCACTGAGAGTTTAGGGCTCCATTTAGTTTTTCAAATCAGTAAAATTCTGCAGACTTCACTGTTGTTAGCTTCTTGTTACATATGGATGAACAATAAATTGCATAGTTACATACAGTGAAACTTAGTTACATAGGTTGAATGAAGACCTAGGTTCATCAAGTTCAACCTTCCTCCACCAATTGTACATTTCGTCAGTAGTTTAACTATAACCCACAATGTTATGTGTACCAAGGAAATCATCTCAAAACTTCTTGGAGAGGAATACCCAAAATTACATTGAAAAGTGACTTTTTAAGATTGTGGTCTTCTCAAAGAATATAGCCAGTATGGTAGAACCTAACATCTGACACATGGAATCTAGTCTGGATAAGTTGGGGTCTTTTGGAGAAGGTTCTCTGTGACTTCACTGATTTTACATGAATTATTCTCTAATAAACATTCTTCTTATAAAATATTTTTGGAACTCATGCTCTAACACAGGACATACAAGTAGTATAGCAAAATGTACTGCATACATTGCCCTTGTAGACAAAGAACTCATTGTTCTTCATGCTGATACTTATATTACATGTATCATATATAGAATGTCAGATTCATAAACAGGTTTTTCTTTACAAGTGCTTTCACATGATGATTATTATTTGACCACTACCCAGTAGCTACAATTACACTGGCTGATAATAGCGGCAGAATTAGATCTGTGGACGCTAGAATCATATGTAGAATTGGAAGGTGTAAACATGTCTTATGTGAAAGTGCTGAGTAAGGAATACCATTGTATCTGGACACCTGTCTATCTGTATGTATAACTTTACTTCCCATGTAAACATCATTATTCTGATAGCAGCAGAATGTAAGAAAGATAACAATATCTGGAGAACATATATTTGAGGAGACTTGCATGTAAAATCAACATGTCATGCACAAATATCAGAAAATGACAATTGTCGGCTCTGTTCACATGTCCAGCTATCATCCGTTTGTAACGGATCCTGTATTTAAAAATTGGAGTAAAAACATGCAGAATAAAAAACAAAATTTCCGATTTTTATCAGACCCATCTTTATAGGATGACATAACAGGATGGATTCAGCTACTATCCTTTTTGGCCAGACAAAAAAAAGTTGTGCTGATTACGCTATGTTCATATGCAGTGTTTTAGCAGTGGTTTTTTTTTGCTTTTTTTATGCAAATTGAAAGCTGCTTTTTACAGTAACAGCAAAAGCAATGACATTTCAGAAATCTCATGCACATGCTTTTTTTTCTGGTTGAATTTGAGAGCTACAGTGTTTTTGAAAGCTTCAACATGTCAGTTTTTAACTCGTACAAAGCAAATGAGAAAGTGAATAAAAAAACACTGCAAAAAATGCAATGGTGTTTTTCATTGAGTTGGTGAAGCCTTTTTGGTGAATAAAAGTACCTTTTGTAAACATCTAAGGCCTTTTTCACATGTCCTGATATTTCCGATACTGGAAAAAACCGTACCTGAGAAGTCAGTGTCTATGTGTGTAATACTTGCGGCACACATGTGGCAACATCAGTAAGATGCGTATCGACGCCAGGGAAGCAACGATACCGTTAGCGCTGTTCCCCAGTGCCGGGTGCTGAAGACCACTTGCATCATTCCCCCCTGCTCTGCTGGCAATCAGCGTGAGCAGGGGGAATGATGACAGTTATATTCAACTGATAACATCGAGAGCAGGCAGCGGGTGATGGGACTACTACTTACATCATGCTACACCTGCTGCCACTTATAACAGTGAGAGGAGGTAGCGGCTTATCTTTGATCTGCGGGGGAAATGACCGCCTTACTGACTGGTGGTAACCTCGATGATGTCACCGCCCAGGTTGAAAACTATTAATCCCCAGACATGGAGAACATCGGACAGGTGAAGTGTGAGATATTGTTGTTTTTTTTTATTTTTTATTTATTACAGGAGATGAGGGCTTCAGTGGAATGGGCATTAGGTAAGTATAGCTGTGTTTGTTATTTTTAAATATACATGGAAAACTGTGTTCTGGTTTGATTTAAAATAAAAGACTTTATACTTGCTGTGTGTATATTTACTTTACAACTATAGGATTAGTAATGGATAGGTGTCTTATAGACACTTCTCTATTACTAAGCCGCGGGCTTGATGTCACCAGACAATACAAATGTGACATCAACTCCAAAAATATGAACCCCACTTGCCATGTTACATGGCAAGTGAGAAGAGCCAGGCAAAGTGTCAGAATTGACGCATCTAATAGATGTGCCTGTTCTAGGCGACTGCGGGCTGCTATAATTTGGCTGGGGGGTCAATATCCATGGCCCCTTACCAGCCTGAGAATTCCAGCCCCCAGCTATGAGTTTTGCATGGCTGGTTATAGAAAATACAGGGGAACCCACGCTGGATTTATAACTTATTTATAGAGCAGTTGGTGGGTGATGAATACTCCCATCAGCCACCGCATGCTCTCACTGTTATAGAGCTGTAGTATGTACATATTTCTGTATGTTTTGTTTGCATATTTTTTTCTTTTGCTTTGTTTCTATGACACACTAATGTTTGTGTACCTTTCTTATAGCGATGCTTGAAAAAGACTCAGGATTGGGTCGAAACGTTGCATTCTGTTATCTTCTGAATCATCAACTATTGTTACATTTCTTAGTGTGATGACTATTGTAAATAAACTTTCTACTATTTGCATTCACCCATGAGTGCGTCTGGTTTTCCTATTCTCACTGTTATTAGCAGCAGCAGGTGTAGGCTGAATGGAGTAGTTGTCCCATTAGCCATCGCCTGCTTTCGCTGTTATCACTTGAATACAACACTCATCATTCTCCTCTGCTAGCGCTGATCACCGGCAAAGCAGAGGAGAATGATGAGAGTGGTCTTTAGCACCCCGCTCCGAGGAACAACGCTAACTGTACTGCTGCTTCTCAAGCACCTTTGTCATCCATTTGTCATCATTGTGCACGTGTGCGGGATGTTTTGCGGCCTCTGCTGCTGTTAAAATAAGGACATGTCAGCGTATTTCGTCCATGGACACATGGTCCATTGAAACTCACTAATATGTGCGCAGACCCATTCACTTGAATGGTTCTACGTGTGTAAGTGACTCCGCTAGGTGTGAAAACTGTCACAACACGCATCGGACACACTGACATATGAAAGAGGCCTGATATAGATAAAGCACACTTGTAATCCCCACCTAAAAACGCCATGCAAAAAATAAGTTGGAAACACTGAAAAACAGGTGTTTTGAGTGCAACATTTTTACTGCTACGAGATTAGGTTTTGGCTGCAGAAAAAAGGGGAACTGTGTAAAAAAAATGTGCAAAAATTGCAAATAATAAAATGCCAGAAATATCTGAATTACTAAAACCAAGCCCCCAAAGGCAAAAACACAAAATAGCTAAATTAAAAGACATAGGTCAGCACATCTGTTAGTAAAAGTGTAATATGTAGGTGAACATGCACACTGAAGTAGCCATTAACAGGGAAATGGATCCTAAAATAAAAACAATACATAGAAATCCTACAGTAAGTAAATGGTAACACGTAAAAAACATAAAGTGCTCAATTAACATTTTTTTAATCAAGAAAGTGTAAAAATTATTCCACTGCGACAAGGTTACCTAATCAGGATGGCCCCTATTCTAGTAACTCACCTTGCTATGCACCAGCAGGCCTCAAAATATACGGGGGCCTGACCGTGTGTTACACCTACCTGTGGAAATGCATGGATCCTGTGCTGGAATGTTTTATTTCCATTTTTATGATTTCAAAACAGGTCCAAAAGCAAAAATAATTACTGAACGTGGGAACAGAGCCATAGGGAGTCTGTTAAGCTGAGACACTCACATATTTACAAGACCTAAAGAGCAAACAAATTGATTTCAGCATCATGTAAGGATCCAACATTCTTTTCTGTACATCAGTTCCATGGAATACTGCCTGCTTTTATAACACAGTATGGTAATACTCAAATTGTATTTGTTCTACTGTATTGTGCACTAATATGTATAACCGGATAATAAAACAATAAAAACTATGAACAATACAGATAAATATCTTTCTTTTAGGGGCCCTGCCCCCAACACTTCTGATCATTACAGCGTCGATGATGGAAGTTAAAAGCTCTAATTTCACTACTCTGGATATGAATAATGCATCTTCAGTATCACTCTCCTGGGATCCCCCATTTGGTTCTATGATGGAATTGTGCAATCTCAGTGCTGACTCACACATTCAGTAAAGCCTAACCCCTAGGACACCACAAAAACAACTGATGTCTGCGAGCAAACAGGGCTGTGAAAACTCAGGGATTAGAAACTTAAATTATTGACACAATAAATAAATTTCTAATAATAAATTAATATCATTATCACCATTAAGCTCACATTTTCTCAGATTTTTTTTCTGCCTAATATATTTGTGTGTATATAAATACAGGGTGCAGAGTGGCAAAATGACAAGCCCACTCAATAGCCTATAACATATATGACACATATACTGAATAATAATATTGGAAGATGATAAAATATATGATGGGCTAACTGATTACTTGGAGTTTTGAACCAGCATTATTCCGGCAGTTACTATATTATCCCTAGCTGGATGACAGTCATTCCATTCTGTTGACACCTTCTAATTTCTATCTGCTTGCTAGAGGTTACCAAAGCAATTATAAGTAATGCTTGGAGGGAAGCCCACACCATACTTACCGTAATAAGCTTGTCAGTCAGCATCTAAGAAGAAACCCTTTACAATATGCGAGTGTTGAGCAGCCAATCCACAGTACAGTAATGTTGGCTGGTGCTAATACTGTTGTGATCTGCTGTCAGTCTAATGTGTGCAATCCTCTTCATCTATGTATATCAGATGTATGATTATGGATCTAGTATGTTGGATGTCCCCGAGGCTCATCCTTTATATCTGCCAAAGTAAAAGTCACTGCAAGAGTGTTACCCACTTTCAATATATATTGTGTACAGTTGTGTGAAAAAGTGTTTGCCCCTTCCTCATTTTCCATTCTTTTGCATGTTTGTCACACTTTAATGTTTCAGATCGCCAAACAAATTTAAATATTGAACAAAGATAACACAAGTAAAAACACAATGCAGTTTTTCTTAATAAAGGTCTTAATAATAATTATTATTATTATTATTATTGTAAAAGAAATCCAAACCTACAGGGCCCTGTGTGAAAAGTGATTGCCCCCCTCTTAAGACATAAACGAATTGTGGTTTATCACATCTTTGGGAAGCTGTTCTCAATCAACAAATCACTTAAATAAGACCTGTCTGACAAAGTGAAGTAGACCAAAAGATTCTCAAAAACTAGACATCATGCCACAATCAAAAGAAATTCTGGAATAAATGAGAAATAAAGAAACTGAGATCTATCAGTCTGGAAAAGGTTATAAAGTCATTTCTCAAGCTTTGGGACTAAAGCGAACGACAGTGAGAGCCATTATCCATAAATGGTAAAAACATGGAACAATGGTGAACCTTCCCAGGAGTGGCCCGCTGACTAAAATGACCCCAAGAGCACAGCGACGACTCATTTAAGAGGTCACAAAAGACTCCACAACAACATGCATAGAGCTGCAGGCCTCATGTGCCTCCATTAAGGTCAGTGTGCATGACTCCACCATAACAAAGTAACTAGGGAAAAATGGCCTGCATGGCAGAATTCCAATGTGAAAACCACTGCTGAGCAATAAGAACATAAAGATTCATCTCAGTTTTGCCAGAAAACATCTTGATGATCCCCAAGACTTTTGGGACAATACTCTGTGGACTGACGAGACAAAAGTTGAAGTTTTTGGAAAGTGTATGTCTCATAACTTCTGGAGTAGAAGTAACACAGCATTTCAGAAAAGGAACATCATACCAACAGTAAAATTTGTTTGTAGTAGTGTGATGGATAACTGATGTGTAAATGAGCCTTATGGGAGATAGCTGAACATTTGTGCAAAAATGTAACAACTTTTTAAAAAAGTTCTCAGAAACTCATAAATCAGCTGAAAATATCTGGAAACCCCATACTCTAATCATAATAGCAAAACATAAAAAAAACAAACTAGCACATCCTATAACATAGACCTTTAAATAGGCAAAAATTAAAAGAAGAATAATGAGTAAATGAAAAATAAGCACAAAATACAAAAAATAGATGTTAGACAAAAAATATGCGTAAATGCGACAAAGAATTGGCCCTTAGTCTTTACTCACTAAGAGCTGTAAAAGCCTGTTGCTAGCTATGTAGTAGTACAGCAGAGTGCCATAGCAGAGTTGAAGATTCTCTTGGGACTGGTCCTGCTTCCTATTGATTGATGGGGGAATTTATCGTGTATACTCGAGTATAAGCCAACCTGAGTATAAGCCGAGGCACCTAATTTTGCCATGGAAAACTGGGTAAGCTTATTGACTTGAGTATAAGCCGGGTATGCATTGTCCCCTCATCCCTGTTTTGCCATGTGTGGCTCTCCCGGTCTCCTAGTTGTATGCATGGCTGGGTTTGCTCTCCGTCCTCCCCCTCCTATGCATGGCTTGGCGTCCTCCCAGTCCTCCCCCTTCTATGCATGGCTCGGCGTCCTCCCCATCCTCCCCTTCTATGGATGGCTCGGCGTCCTTCCCATCTTCCGCTTTATATGTATGGCTCGGTGTCCTTCCCCTACTATAAATGACTCCGTGTCCTCGCCATCCTTCCTCTTCTATGCATGGCTCGGTGTCCTTCCCTTCTGTGCATGGCTCGGCGTCCTCCCCCTTCTATGCATGTGGAGCGCCCTGTCAGGGGTGTGGGGTTCTCGGTACCGGGTCCTGCGGTTCACAGGGGGATGTCACGGTGGCTGACCCAGTTCGTGGCCCTGGGACGTCCGTGTAAAAGGGAAAGGTCTCTAAAGGGATAAAGTTTATGTTCGTGACGCCACCTGTGGTATTCGGTCAGGGTGATCGACGCTGCTTTAAGGAGTCCGCTGGGGTGATGTTATGGCAGCTAGATGGTATACCTTCCCACCTTCCCACAGGTGAAGTATATCCCCAGGGCTTCCCAGTATGTAGATATTGGTATGGTGAATGGCGCAGTGAAGAACGAGGACACAAGGTTGCAGTCTCTTTACCTTTACTGAAGACTTCAGCATCGACAGTCCTGGGCAACAGATCACAGGGCAGGCAGAGTCCGTCCGGTTTGGAGGCAAGTCCAGAGTTCCCTTGTCCATGTGGAAACCAGTAGCCTTCCCTTGCGCTGCAGTGGTGTAGTTCCTTACTGCCTATGGCTTCACATAAGGGTCTCACAGATGCGATGTTTTGCTCTCTCTGTCCCCCATATGGGATAGGACAAAACCCGTAAAAAGGAAGTGACGAAGGAAGTGATTTCCGAAACGCGCGTCGGGTGTGTGTGCGTTTACAGGACAGTTGTCACGCCCGCACATACTTACCCGGCTTCTCCCATCCCTCGGCGCGCTCACGATCCTGTCCCGCGCCGCTCTGCCTCCTCCTTCGCCGGCTCTCGGTGTCTGGTCTCTTCGCGCATGCGCGGTCGCGTCTCCCCCGTCGCTGAGCCTTCTGGGAGGTCGCGACCCGGTGGCTCCGCCCCAACATGGCGGCGCCCATCGGGTATTTCTTCCCGGCGTCTTCCTAGGTAAGACGCCTTTGCTTTGTAGGTGCACTGTCTGCCGTCAGTGTCCCTATGCCCTAGGCTCCCCTGTACCAGTGTCTTTTCTCAGCCCAGTCCTTGCTTTGTCTCTGTATCCTGCCAGTCCGTGTTCCTGTTGTATCCTGCCAGTCCGTGTTCCTGCTGTATCCTGCCAGTCCGTGTTCCTGCTGTATCCTCCCAGTCCGTGTTCCTGCTGTATTCTGCCAGTCCGTGTTCCTGCTGTATCCTGCCTGTCCGTGTTCCTGCTGTATTCTGCCAGTCCGTGTTCCTGCTGTATCCTGCCAGTCTGTGTTCCTGCTGTATCCTGCCAGTCCGTGTTCCTACCGTATCCTGCCAGCCCGTGTTCCTGCTGTATCCTGCCTGTCCGTGTTCCTGCTGTATCCCGCCAGTCCGTGTTCCTGTTGTATCCTGCCGGTCCGTGTTCCTGCTGAGTCCTGCCGTTCCGTGTTCCAGACATTCTTTCAGTTAAGTCTTGTTTTCCTATTATTCCCTGCCATCCTTATAGCCTGTGGTTTCCTTCTTTATTTTGGGTCGTCCCTTTGGCTCTAGCTGTTGTGTCTCCATTCCCCCGAGGTCCTGCTCCTAACACTCCCTGTATAGGGGGTGATTCCATCTGGTCCGCTCGACCCCGGGGGCTCTAGAGTCACGACCCAGAGGGTCCACTCTCGGATTTCTGTCCGAATACTTACAGGAAGCAAAGGCCATGGACCCCGCTGGGGCCTCTGCTACGCAAAAAGAGCTACTCTTTTTGCGGGAGAATCAGTCCCGTATGATGTCCTTTATGAAGGCTATGGATTCTCGTTTGTCCACGCTCCAGTCCTCCGATCCTGGTAACGTCGCTCTACTCATTGGCTTACAGCAAGAGTTAGCTCAGCAGCGTGACACCCAGGCCCATATACTTAGTTATATGTCTTCTATTGACGATCGGCTGCTTTCCATCCAGATAGCCGCTTCTACGTCTGCTCCTGCTTCCCACCCTCCACCCCGCTTGGCTAAACCGCCTCGGTACAATGGGGATCCTAAGTCCTGCTGAGGATTTCTAAACCAATGCCGTCTTCACTTTGAGCTTCTGCCCCAGCATTACCCGACGGATTGGTCCAAAGTTGCGTTTTTGATTTCCCATCTAGAGGGTGACGTCTTGGCATGGGTTAATCCACTCTGGGAGCGAGACGATCCCCTAGTCTCCCGGTTGTCTGAATTTTTGGAGACTTTCCGTCTTGTCTTTGACGAACCTGGACGACTGGCCTCTACAACTGAAGCCCTATTCTCTCTCCATCAGGGATCGTTATCCGTAGGCCAGTACGCTATTCAGTTCCGCACCCTCTCCTCTGACTTGGGCTGGAACAATGAGGCGTTGGTGGGTGCTTTCTGGCGGGGTCTCTCTGGGCGCATAAAGGATGAGTTAGCTGGTCGGGACACCCCTACGGTTTTGGAGGAATTAATTTCCTTAGCGACCCGTATTGACCTTCGGTTCCAAGAACGCGATCGCGAGCGGAGGTCTCTTCGTCCTTCTTCTGCCACCCGTAAGCCACTCAGTCCACAGCCTAGAACCTCCTCTCAGGCGTCCGCACCGGAACCTATGCAAGTGGACCGTCTTAAAATGTCCGAACAACGTCGTAAAGAGAGGCGCACTCAGGGGTTATGTTTTTACTGCGGAAGTGCTGCTCATTTATTGCGCTCTTGCCCTGAACGTCCGGAAAACTCCTCCGCCTAGGTCAGGTAAGAGAGGCCTCCCTAGGTGTGTGTGATTCCTCTCAACCCCTTACTTTGTCCGTTCTTTTGCATATTGCGGGCAAGGGCGTTTCTCTGGATGCGTATGTGGATTCGGGCGCTGCAGGGAATTTTATTAGGTTGGAAGAGGTTTTGAAATTCTCCGTTCCAGTCAGAACCTTAGAGGCTCCTGTGATTCTAGCATCTGTGGATGGTAAACCTTTACAGGAGACCATTACTCAAGTGACACTTGAGGTGGAACTTCAGGTTGGGGCTCTGCATAAGGAGAGAATTGCATTTTATGTTTTAGCGGGTCTGTCTCATCCTATGCTCTTAGGTCTTCCTTGGTTACGGAGCCACGAGCCCATTTTAGATTGGCGCAATGGTAATATCTTGCGCTGGGGTGAGCTTTGTCGGGAACGTTGTCTGCTGCCGGTGCGTCCTGTGGGATATTCCTCTAATTCTTCTCCTTCTTCTTCCTTTCCCGCCTTACCCTCTGTCTACAGCGCTTTTTCTGATCTCTTCAACAAGAAGGAGGCTGAGGAGCTTCCGCCTCACCGTCTCTATGATTGTCCCATAGATCTCGTGCCTGGAACTAACCCGCCCAGGGGCAGAATCTATCCTCTCTCTCCTGCTGAGACTCAAGCTATGTCTGAGTACATTCAAGAAAATCTTGCTAAAGGTTTCATCCGCAAGTCTTCTTCTCCGGCCGGAGCAGGGTTTTTTTTCGTGAAGAAGAAAGACGGTTCCCTCCGTCCCTGCATTGATTATCGAGGCCTAAACAACATCACGGTGAAGAACAAATATCCTCTGCCACTCATTCCGGAACTCTTCGACCGTCTTCGGGGTGCGCAAATTTTTACCAAATTAGATCTACGTGGCGCATACAATCTGGTTCGTATTCGTGCAGGCGATGAGTGGAAGACCGCCTTCAATACTCGTGACGGTCACTACGAATACTTGGTTATGCCGTTTGGTCTCTGCAACGCCCCCGCGGTTTTCCAGGAATTTGTGAACGATGTATTTCGGGATCTTCTCTACTCCTCAGTCGTGGTTTACCTTGACGACATCCTCATCTTCTCTCCGGATCTCTCCACTCACAGGCGAGATGTCCGCCGAGTCCTGCAAAGGCTAAGAGAGAATCATCTGTTCGCTAAGATTGAAAAGTGCGTCTTTGAACAGTCCTCTCTTCCCTTCCTTGGGTATATTGTCTCAAGATCTGGCTTAGAGATGGATCCAGAGAAGGTTTCTGCTGTCCTGAATTGGCCTCGTCCTCTTGGAACAAAAGCAATCCAACGCTTTCTTGGCTTTGCCAACTACTATAGACAATTTATTCCTCATTTTTCTTCCATGACCAAGCCTATCTCTGCCCTAGTTCGCAAGGGAGTCAATTCCAGCCTTTGGACCCCTGAGGCTGAAGAGTCTTTTTTGTCCCTTAAACAAAGTTTCGCTACGGCCCCTGTGCTTCATCGTCCTGATGCTAATAGACCGTTTGTCCTTGAGGTCGACGCATCTTCTATTGGAGCTGGAGCAGTACTTTTGCAAAGATCTTCGTCCGGACATTTGGTGACCTGTGGTTTCTTTTCTAAAACTTTTTCCGCTCCTGAGCATAACTACTCTATAGGGGATAAGGAGCTATTGGCTATCAAGCTAGCCTTGGAAGAATGGCGTTATCTTCTTGAAGGGTCTCTTCATCCATTCATCATTTACACTGACCACAAGAATCTGGCCTATATTCAGTCTGCCCAAAGACTAAATCCACGACAAGCCAGATGGTCTTTATTCTTCGGACGATTTGAGTTTGAACTTCATTTCCGACCTGGAAATAAGAATGTCAAAGCAGATGCTCTTTCGAGATCCTTTCAACCTCAGGATATGGAGGATTCTCCGGCTCACATCATTGATCCTGCGAGGATCGTCACTCTTGCTCCTCTAAGAGTGATTCCTACTCCTCCTGGCAAGACTCTTGTGGCTAATCAAGACAAGGAGAGAGTTTTACGTTGGGGTCACTCCTCCAAAATTGCAGGACATGTAGGAGTCAAGAAGACACTGTCTCTTATCTCTCGGCACTACTGGTGGCCATCTCTCCGTCAAGACGTCACCAAATTCATCGCTTCTTGTCCTTCTTGTGCTAAAAATAAAGTCCCTAGGCAGCTTCCCTCCGGTCTCCTGCATCCTCTGCCTGTGCCTTCCGTTCCATGGAGTCATATCGCTATGGACTTCATCACTGATCTACCTTCTTCCTTGAATTGCTCTGTCATCTTGGTTGTTGTAGATCGGTTCTCTAAAATGGCTCACTTCATCGCTTTGCCTGGTCTGCCTTCCGCTCCTGAGTTGGCAAAGATCTTTTTACACCAAGTCTTCCGTCTTCATGGTTTTCCACATCATATTGTCTCGGACCGTGGAGTACAATTTACCTCACGTTTTTGGAGAGCTCTCTGCAGTCTATTAAAGGTTAACTTGGACTTCTCTTCCGCCTATCACCCTCAGTCCAACGGACAAGTGGAGCGAGTTAATCAAGTTCTGACTACATATCTGCGGCACTTCACCAATGCACACCAAGATGACTGGGTCTCTCTTCTCCCTTGGGCTGAATTCTCTTACAACAATCTTCCCAGCGAGTCTTCCTCCAAATCTCCCTTTTTCGTAGTCTATGGTCAACATTCGAACATTCCTCTTCCTGTTTCTCTTTCCTCGGGGGTACCGGCAGCGGATTTCTTGTCCCGGGAATTCTCTACGATTTGGAATGAGACCAAAGTGGCTCTTGAGAAAGCTAGCCTTAATATGAAAAGGTTTGCTGACAAGAAGCGTTTGGATGCTCCGCCATATTCTCCGGGTGATAAAGTTTGGCTCTCCTCTCGCTATATCAAGCTTAAAATTCCCTCTTACAAACTGGGTCCTCGCTACATTGGTCCTTTTCCTATCTTGAGTCGCATTAATGATGTCTCTTATAAGTTGAAGCTACCTGCCTCTTTGCGCATCCCCAATGCCTTCCATGTGTCTCTTCTTAAACCCGCAGTCTTTAATTGTTTTCACCCCGCTACCTCTTCCTCTCCTCAGCTCTGTACTTCTGATGGAATCTTTAATGTTAAAGATATTCTTGCCAAAAAAGTAGTTAGGGGTAAAACTTATTTTTTGATTGATTGGGAGGGATTTGGCCCTGAGGAGAGGTCCTGGGAGCCCCGAGAGAACATCAACGCTCCCCTTATCATGAAAAGATTCCTTTCTAGCCTTAAAAGGAGGGGGACTAAGCAGGGGGGTACTGTCACGCCCGCACATACTTACCCGGCTTCTCCCATCCCTCGGCGCGCTCACGATCCTGTCCCGCGCCGCTCTGCCTCCTCCTTCGCCGGCTCTCGGCGTCTGGTCTCTTCGCGCATGCGCGGTCGCGTCTCCCCCGTCGCTGAGCCTTCTGGGAGGTCGCGACCCGGTGGCTCCGCCCCAACATGGCGGCGCCCATCGGGTATTTCTTCCTGGCGTCTTCCTAGGTAAGACGCCTTTGCTTTGTAGGTGCACTGTCTGCCGTCAGTGTCCCTATGCCCTAGGCTCCCCTGTACCAGTGTCTTTTCTCAGCCCAGTCCTTGCTTTGTCTCTGTATCCTGCCAGTCCGTGTTCCTGTTGTATCCTGCCAGTCCGTGTTCCTGCTGTATCCTGCCAGTCCGTGTTCCTGCTGTATCCTCCCAGTCCGTGTTCCTGCTGTATTCTGCCAGTCCGTGTTCCTGCTGTATCCTGCCTGTCCGTGTTCCTGCTGTATTCTGCCAGTCCGTGTTCCTGCTGTATCCTGCCAGTCTGTGTTCCTGCTGTATCCTGCCAGTCCGTGTTCCTGCTGTATCCTGCCAGCCCGTGTTCCTGCTGTATCCTGCCTGTCCGTGTTCCTGCTGTATCCCGCCAGTCCGTGTTCCTGTTGTATCCTGCCGGTCCGTGTTCCTGCTGAGTCCTGCCGTTCCGTGTTCCAGACATTCTTTCAGTTAAGTCTTGTTTTCCTATTATTCCCTGCCATCCTTATAGCCTGTGGTTTCCTTCTTTATTTTGGGTCGTCCCTTTGGCTCTAGCTGTTGTGTCTCCATTCCCCCGAGGTCCTGCTCCTAACACTCCCTGTATAGGGGGTGATTCCATCTGGTCCGCTCGACCCCGGGGGCTCTAGAGTCACGACCCAGAGGGTCCACTCTCGGATTTCTGTCCGAATACTTACAACAGTGAGGCTCCCTAAGGTAATGCTCTAATAGTATCTTCCCCTGAAATATTTCGTTTTATTTTCCTGAGTCACTTTTTCAGCACATTGCACTTTGTGATTCTGCAGCTTTGCACAGGGATTTCACACAGCTCTCAGGGATTTCCCTATGCACATGTGTGCACATTCCTCCCTGAATCTATTTCCACACTTAAGCACTTTATATTACTTGCTGCAATTTTGCACGACTTTTTTGTGTGTGACCTCCACCCATTGCTACTCACATTGTTTATATATTGTTTTTGCATATTTTTTATTTTTTATATTTGTTATGTATATATTTTTAAATATAGCATATGCAGCATCAATAGTAAAAAGTTTGTCACACAGGGTTAATAGCTGCGTAACCGGAGTGCGTTACACCGCGGTCCGGTAACGCTGGCATTAACCCTGTGTGAGGGCTGACTGGAGGGGAGTATGGAGCGGGCACTGACTGACTGCGGGGAGGAAAGAGCGGCCATATTGCCGCCGGACTGCGGGCGTCGCTGATTGGTCGTGGCAATGGTCGTGGGCATTTTGCCACGACCAATCAGCGAGGCCGTGACCAATGAATTTCTGTGACAGAAAGACAGACAGACAGAAAGACGGAAGTGACCCTTAGACAATTATATAGTAGATTAAGGAGGGATATTGGTCTATAGCTTCCGCAATACCTTGGGTCCTTTCCTTCCTTTGGTAATATCGTAATAAAAGCTTCCAGAGCTTGTTGAGGTGGGGGGTCCCTGCGAGGAAAGAGTTAAAAAGAGCTACAAGGTGCGGCAGTACTGGTTTTATTAGTTTTTTATAATAAATAATCCGGAGGCCATCTGGGCCTGGAGCTTTACCATTAGGGATGGATGAAAGAACATCCAGCACCTCTTCAGGAGTTACTGGCGCTTGTAGAGATGAGCAGTCATCCCTCGATAGTGAGGGGAGTTTTAAGGGAGACAGGAATATGTCTATGATGTCTATTGCGTTAGCAGGATCTCTCATTCCGTCAGGCAGATCTATGTTGTAGAGGTGTTCGTAAAAATTTTGAAATTCATTAGAGATATCAGTTGACTCAATTACTACCGAGCCGTTGGGGGATTTCAAATTTGTTATAAAAGTGTGGCCCTTGCGCTTTTTCAGAAGAGAAATCATAAGTTTGCTACTTCTATTGCCATGTAAGTAGAACCTCTGTTGGCTTCTCATGTAGATTTTTGCCGATTGAACATTTAAAAGGTCCTTTAAAGAGGATCTGAGTGCTGTAACTTCATCTGGGCCTCATCTAGTTGTGATTTTTATGTAGTTTTTCAACTGAATTTATCTGATGAAGGACTGAAAGAACCTCCCTCGACCTCTGTTTCTTCAAGTACGAACCTAAAGGTACCTTCACACTAAACGATATCGCTAGCGATCCGTGACGTTGCAGCGTCCTCGCTAGCGATATCGTTCAGTTTGACACGCAGCAGCGATCAGAATCCTGCTGTGATGTCGTTGGTCGGGGCTAGAAGGCCAGAACTTTATTTGGTCGCTGGCTCTCCTGCTGACATCGCTGAATCGGCGTGTGTGACACCGATTCAGCGATGTCTTCGCTGGTAACCAGGGTAAACATCGGGTTACTAAGCGCAGGGCCGCGCTTAGTAACCCGATGTTTACCCTGGTTACCATCCTAAAAGTAAAAAAAACAAACGCTTCATACTTACCTTCCACTGTCTGTCCTCCGGCGCTGTGCTTTCCTGCACTCACTGTGAGCACAGTGGCCGGAAAGCAGAGCAGTGACGTCACCGCTCTGCTTTCCGGCCGCTGTGCTCACAACCAGTACAGAGAAGCACAGCGCCGGGGACAGACAGCGGAAGGTAAGTATGAAGCGTTTGTTTTTTTTACTTTTAGGATGGTAACCAGGGTAAACATCGGGTTACTAAGCGCGGCCCTGCGCTTAGTAACCTGATGTTTACCCTGGTTACCGGCATCGTTGGTCGCTGGAGAGCGGTCTGTGTGACAGCTCTACAGCGACCAAACAGCGACGCTGCAGCGATCCGGATCGTTGTCTGGATCGCTGCAGCGTCGTTTAGTGTGAAGGTACCTTTCAGCTATGAATTCTCCTCTTAGAACAGTTTTGTTTGCCTCCCAAACCATTGGCGTGGAAGGGCCAGAGAGGGAATTTTCTTTGAAAAAGAGGCCGAGGATGGTCGTGAATTTGGTCAAATGTGAAGCAGAATCTAGGAGTGTTTCGTTTAGTGTCCAAGTGAAAGAGGGTTTCGGCAAAGAACTAACGAATATTTCCAAAACGATCGGGGCATGATCAGACAAGGAATCTATGTCCGCTCATTTTACTAATTGTAGATGTGAGGATTGGAATAGCAGATAATCTATTCTGTGTTAGCTATTATGAGGTGGCGAAAAGAAGGTGTAGTCTTTTGATGAAGGAAATAAGATTCTCCATGGGTCAGTCAAATTTAAAGATTGGAGGCCCAAATTAAGTTTTCTCAGGGCTTTTTGTGAAATTGAAGATCTGCCTGATGAGGTGTCCAGTATGGGATTAAATGAGACATTGAGATCCACTCCCACTATCATGAGGCCCTCTTTAAACAGTCTGAGAGTATCCAATACCCTGCAGATCCAATTATTTGATTATTATTGGGGGCATAAAGATTGCAAAGGGTAACTTGTACACACTAGTGTGTACTTACACTTGTTTGTAAGGCTACACAAAAGCCCTTTGACCATGACATATCTCCCTTCTGGATCTGATAGAGTGTCTTGTAAGCTGAATGGGACATTTTTTTTTATTGCAATACTCACACCTTTACACGCTGATAGGCCTGTGCTATGGTACCACGTAGGGTAAACCGACCGCGACGTGTCTGGGGTACGGCCCGTTTTAAAATGGGTTTCCTGTAAAAATATAATACTAGAGTTTTTAGAGTGTAGGAATCTCATGATTTGGCCACGTTTGTTTGGGGAACGTATGCCTTTAACATTGTACGAAGCTACTTTTATAGTAGCTAATTGTGGATCTTTACCTGCCATAGTTTAACACTAGTATAGTTAGAGAGACAGCAACACGTGTGTACCAAACTGAAAAAGTGAACATAGGAACAAATATAACTGTTATAACAATTAGAACAAATGGGGGGAAAATGGTTAACATATTAACAAAATCAATCCCATCCACTGCAGAGGCTGGGGCACATAGAATCCTCCAAAGTAGATGGAACATTCTCTTATAGGCGCGCCGGTGATGAGAAAAAAAACAAAAAAAAAACACATATTATATGTAATACCAGCAAGCCTTTTTAAGATGTCTGTGGAGAAAAGTGGTTATGATAAAGAACAAATTAACGGTAGTCTCATAGCTACAGGAGATGACCTAGGAAACGGTAGCATGTGGCCTTTAAAGTTCGCGAAAGGCGAGTACACAAAATGAGTCTTCTGGACATTGGAGAAGCTCAGGGTGGAGGCTTCCTCTTGGCTCCAGATTTCCCCTGTTTAGGCGACGAAAGTCTCTTAGCCGGACACCAGTCCCCTTCGTCTTTCAACGAATGGAGCTTAGGATAAATGTTCAAGGAGGTGTCGAGGGGCAGCCAAGAGGGAACCTCGACTGCCTCAAAGTGTCCCAAACTTTGGCAAGGTCATCTGGATGGCGTACCATGACTTGTTTTCCTCCTCTCTGGATAGACAGTCCAAATGGGAATAACCACTTGTAGAGAATTTTATTTGTTCGAAGAAATTCCAATAAGGGCTTCAAGATTCTCCTTTTTGTAAGAGTGGAAGGAGCCAGGTCCTGATAGAGCTGTATGGGAGAGCCTTCATAAGATAAGTTTTTCTTTGCATCTCTAGCAGCATTCAGAATTGCTGAAGAATCCAAATATCTCAGGAGGCTGTAAATCACATCCCTTGGAGGGTCTGAGGTTTTGGGTTTGGGCCGGAGTGAGCGGTGTACTCTTTCGATTATCATCTGGTCGCATCTTTCTTGAGGAAGTAGCAAAGCGAAAATTTCTTTGGTTGATTTCTCCAGAATTTCGTTAGAGACACTTTTCGGAATGCCTTTGATTCTAATGGTTTTTCTGTGGCTCCTGTTTTCCTGGTTTTCTAAGAGCAGGGATGCAGAGTTTAATTGTGATCTGTGAAACTCAAGATGATCCTTAATGATGTTTGAGTGGCTTATTATGGAGGATTGTGTAGTTTCCAGGGTCTCTACCCTATTACCAATTTGTTGTATGTCCATTCTAAGGCCCGAGACCTCTGCAATTAATGGCTTCATCGCTAAAGCTAGTGCTTTTTTGAGGAATGATTTTGATATTCCTCCAGATGTGGGGCATCACTCTCCAATGCGACACCACTAGAATTAGAGTCATCAATGTGTTCCTCCATTGCACTGTTAGAGTGCAAATTTTTATGAGCTGAACGAGCTGAAAGGGGTTTATGTTTCAGAAATTTCTCCATTTTGTTTTGTTTATCTTGCTGTAGGATAGTAGCAGAGGTTTTGCAGCGCTCTTTATTAGTATTGACCATTATATCTGTGTTAAGCGCCTGTTGTAAAAAATATCACCTGCGCGCCAGGTTGGGGTTTAGATCATCTTAGTTGTTGGGAAGCTCATCCCAGCTTCACAATATATGATCTAGGATTCAATGTCTGTGTGCCATCTGCGGCAGAAACTTGTGCTTGTATAGCAGATTTTTTTTTAGCTGGGTGCAAGGCTACAGGGTGTGCCAGGGTACAGATCAGGCTGAAAAGAGAGTAAAAAGGCCGTGGACACTGGGGCCTCAGGAGCTGTTTGTCTGGAGGGTATCCTCTCTGTTTGCTGTGTTCCAGACTTCTGGCCGGGGGAGGGGAGATGGCAGGGCTCGGTTAGGAACGGGGGATATAGTAGCGGAGTTTCCCCCTCATCTGGGCACAGCAGCAAAACTTCTGCTGCAGACAACCCCATTCAGGGACCCAGCAGCTTCACCCCCTCTTGGCGGTATCCAGTGGACCTCTCCCTCGCCCTCTCACTCCGCTGACCGGGCCCCCAGGAATCCCCGCTCTCACCTGGACAGCCAGCCCACTTGGTGTGAGTATGGCGACAGACGGTAATATCCGCCGGTGGGTGGGTGGCCCTTCCCCCGGTGTGCAGTGGCGGTCACGGCGTCCTCTCTCTCCCCGCGGTCTCCACACTCGCCTGTGGCTGGATGTGCTGGGCGCGCGGAAAGATGGCACCCGCACCTGCAGGCCGGAGCTCCAACGCTGCCTCCTCCGTCCTCCGGTCACTGTAAGTCACCTGGGAGCATCTCGGACCTTTCTCCCGGCACTCCTGTGCCTGCTCTGGCCCAGAAGAACTTCGCCAGCGTGTATTAACTGGTTGTTTTATGGCCTGATAGCAGGAGCCGCTCTGCAGCACGTCTTCAGTGCTCAGGGTTCAGGCCACGCCCCAAGTCCGTCCCTTTTACTTGGGCACCCAGGGCCACGGACCAGGTTGCTGCCGCCATGACACATCCCTTTAAGTACCAGACCCAGTACCCCACGGCCCAGGCGGGCGTTCCACCAGCGCCGGACAACGGAGATGCAGGGACGGAGATGCAGCGACAAAGGGTGAGTATGATGTCACAACCGCTGGCTCCCGACGCTGCTCCCCCTCCCTTGCCGGCTTTCTGGGACCTAACTCGTGTATAAGCCTAGGGGGACGTTTTCAGCACAAAAAGTGTGCTGAGAATCTTGGCTTATACACGAGTATATAAGGCAATTTTTTTGCGCCTCATTACAATTTGGTACCAGTGGCAACTTCCCCCATGCTGCCCCCCAAAATACACCACTGACCTGACCTCACAAATTCTCATTACTTTATGGGCAGAGATTTCCATGGGGAAATAAAGTGAATCAGACTTTATTTCCTCCTTTATTTCCTTATGTTATGCCTGTGGTCATTCATCCTATTATGATTTGCTTGAGTTGTGCGCCCTACGTATAGCAAATTACAATCGTATCTCAAAAAATAAATCTCTAAGTCAGTGTTACAGTTAGCAAATTATTGAATATGGATTACTTCTTCAGTTGTTGTGGAGGAAAATCCATACACCTATGTATAATCATTTTACAACAAAGGCATTTTTAATATTACAATGATAAGATCCTACGGTCAAGGATGGCACAGATGAAACAAATGGGTAGGACCTCTGTCTAATTTGATTTTATTTTGCTGAGAGCAATGTTTTTTAAATTCATGCTGTTGCGAAAGATAAAATTGGGTTTTGAGGTAATATTCCCCGATAAGATGGGATCATTTGTGAGGAACACCCAATATTTAGTCAGAGATTGCATCATTCAGTTTCCCTAGGAAATCGTTCTGATCCAGTCTAAATGTACATTTGAAAGCATCGTCTATTATCCCTTTAGGGTGCTTCTTTGCTCTAAAGCTCTTTTTTTTTAAATTCATCCTTCTTTATTGTTGTCCATTTTTGTGCAAAGGAAAAATCATTGTATTCTTACACGAATCTGATATTGTCAATCAAAAATGTTGACTGATTTTGATGTTTGACAAGCGTGACCAACCTGTCCATCAGTTTTCCAAGCGATGCTACACATCGCTTGGGAAATGCTAGCATTCTGCAAGCTAATTATGCTTGCAAAACGCTAGTGTTTAGCAGAAATACGCATGCTAATTCCGCATGCGATATACCCGCGGCAGGAGTTGCAGAATTGCCGCAGAAATTTCCGCGGCAATTCCACAACGTGTGCGTTACGATATTGTATGAAATGTAATATGATTTTGTAGCTTTGCCTGTTAGACCCATACTGCGGGTTAAAAAAAACCCTTCTCTTTCTGTTTCTGAATGTGTGTGTAGAAGAGATTTTATTGCTTCTAGCTGCAAATTTCAGGGTCTGAGCAACTTATTCATTCCCTCCCACAAAAGGAATTTATACGACCGCTGTAGTTGCAATAGACCATTGTACCAGCTAAAACTGGTCTGATATCTCTCTCAAGACATGAAGTCCTTTGTCCCATTATAATAAGATATTGGGCCAACGATTTAGGCTAAGAAAATAATAAGTCTATTTTGCGAATCTCCATCGATGGATCTGTCAGCCACTGTTAGCCTGAGCCTCTAATTCCAACAGGGACACAGTATGGATTTCTCCGGAACCGGGTGTCCTAACGAGCCCAAATTTAGTACCAATAGAAAGCCAATTGTAAAATAAGAAGAATGAGGGGTGTGCTGGGATTCTGACATGTTCTGGAGCAGTATACAAATTTGTGTTAAATTTGGTAAGTCTAAGGAGAGAGGAGGGTCCAAGGAAACCAACCCTTTTAGTGAAGTCACCAGGCTGAGCTATAAGTTTCATGCAAGGCATCCAACAGTGAGTCTTACCTGAGGAGCTGTTCCTATCCAGACCTCCTGATGCACTGGGACATTTGGGGTTCCGCCTACCAGCATGGTTTTGCCTGAAATTAACTGAGAACATGTGAGTTTTACCTTTTCTCATTTAATCTCGTTATTTTATAATTACCTTGTACATATTTTCAATTGTCTCTTTTGTAACATCCTTGTAATATTTTGATAAAGCACTGCCTAATCTTTCGGAGTAAAATATTCAAATGACTAGTTTTCGTTCTTCCTGCTCTAAAATGTAACCTAAGTCCCCTGGAAGGGAATTATGCTACTGTTTTTGGTTAGCTTCGGACCTGGTAATCGAAGCTGGTGGCAGCATACCTTGTTCTGTGCCTTTGGGAGTCGTTGTAGCAACGGCGGCGTTGATAATTATTGTACCTGCCTGAGTGGGAGTAGTTATATCGCCTCGCTGCAGCGTGCCCAATAGCCAGTACAAAGCAGACAGCCTTTCTGGCGACTAATTACCTTAGCTGCAGTACCTAATCTGACCTGAGGGTAAGGGGGGCGCCAGAGAGCTGCAAGTTTTCAAGCAGAACTGTAAAGCGGGATATACATAAATCCCTGCAGTTCGTGGTATATTGAAGAGCAGTGGGATAACTAAAATAAGCCCCTGCTGTAAACTGATAGGCCGATAGCCTTGTGTTTGTCTTCATCATATTGTTAGCAGTGGAGGGATAACTAAGATAAGCTCCCTGCACATATGATAGCCATCTGTTGGCCTAAAGTCACCCCGATCTGTGACGTAGGGGTGACAGTCACGGTGTGAATCGTGACAGTGTGCACTTAGCCTTAAACCTAACTCGTGTTTAATGTTAGACTATAGCGAGTGGACATCCAATGTCATAAAATAATGACAAGGAAATTTCAATTTCTTTAGTTTGTTAATAAGGTGAGTGGAAGATAACCGAAGAACGTAAGGCTGTAAAACTAATCAATGTTTGGGAAATGGTAAAAAAAATGGTAATTGGAAGTGTTTTATATATAGAAAATATTTTTCTTTCTTGTTTAGAAGCTTATTGAAATTTGATGTCCCAACCAATGACATATATTTATGATAATAATGTGAAGAGAGATCTTCTGTTAGTCTAGAGTTATATTGCTCATCACTCAGGATTCTCAAACCTTCCTCCAGATAGGCGCCACGGTTCGTGATAACCACACCCCGTCCCTTGTCGGTCGCCCTAATAATTATCTGGGAACTGCATTTCAGCATCACCATAGCTTCTCGCTCCCCCTTACTGAGATTATCCCTCATCTGGATCTCAATTCTTTGAGCATCAAATGATGAAACGTTTCTATATGAATGCCTCTGTCCTGAATCGGGTACAAATCGGACATTGGTCAAATATCAACGTGTTGGATAAGAGATTCAGGACAAGACTCTGTGGGTGGGGGAATTAATTGACAAGAAATTGAACTCTGTGTGGCGTCTGCAACAAGCGGGAAGGGGGGGGGGGGGGGGAAAGGCCTGCCTCCAGGACTAAAGAAAGGTATTTAGGACAAATTACAAAATGGATTATTTCTGCAGTTACAGCACCAATAACTAAAAGAGCTACCTTGTCAGAATGCAGCATTACTGCTGCACAAGGTGGCTCTTTTAGTTTCAAACACCTGGGGGGGGTGATAGGTTCCCTTTAATATCCAAAAATAGATGAAATCGCTTTGGTTTGGCTATTGGACAAAACGAGAATCCTGTATTCAATAATCAAACTTCATCTGTACTCAAGGGATGGTCTGATAAGTAAAAATTCTTAATTCTTGTTCCTTTTGTGTTGGTTCACAGGCACATCTTTTTTGGGAAGAGGATCTGATTCTAATTCCTCCCCTGCAACCACTATATTGGCTTTTCTTTTTTGTAGCCGCTTGGGATTGGGGGTACTTATTGGTGGAAAAAAGATGTGATTTTATTTCTCTTGACCTTGAGTATAACAGAAAGGGAACTGGTTTGTGAAGGTGCTGTTTTATTCTCCAAATGGGTGGTTGGAACGGTGAGTGGGATACCCTGTGGTCTTGGGAACGATCCTTGGCCAACTCTTTTGCTGAAATAAAGTCTGTCCTAGTGTGTGTAGGAAAGAGTTGTGAGGATATGCTCATGTCTGAACTCAGGGACCCCTTGGTGTTATGGGAATACAACCCTTTGGATGATATGAGGGCTTCTGAATGGTTTCTAGTGGTAACAAATGTTGCATGTTGCATCTTGTTCCCTAGAGCTTGACTTCCACTTTTGTAGGTATTACACCAGAAAATAATGTTTTGAGGCATGACCACTATTTACCCCCATAACCCCTGACTTTGGGCTATGGGGGCTCTGATACTGATGTGATCAAGAGCTTTAGAGTTTCAGTTGAAATTTTGGTAAGGTCATCTGTAAGGTCACAAGGAGCCTCAGCTGATAGAGCATCTAAGGTCTCAGAGCTGCAACAGGGAGCATTGTGATAACAGCTGGGATCAGTTGTATTTTTGTATATTTTATATTTATATATTCATTTTTAGTTCCATCGATCTGCTAAACATTTACTGCATATGGTTTTAGAAATGTAATATTATGGTTTCTTAGTCTGAACAACCTTGTTTTTTTAGCAAATGCACAACACAGGAGCTATCTAATTAATCATTTTGAGAAACCTGTTTCATGACGCTATTTTGGAGTGTATATAACTACCAGAATACATTTTGTGTGTGTACATGCCTGAAGAAGGAGCTAGATCAGCTCATAAATGCTTAGCAAAAATAAATTTAATCTGTATAGCAATCCTACAGTGGTACCTATTCGTAATGTACCTTTGGCCGTGCTATCCAGAGCCCCAGCTTCTCGCGCTGCTCATTTTTTCTGTATCTGAATTATCAGGGTTTTCAGTTAAGATAATAGATTTACTGAAACTGTCCCCTTTAATAATGCTCTCAGTGTGCTGCGCCAAGGTTAGGGGAATTGTCCTACCAATATTGGATGACTATTTAGCATCTTTGTGAACATGAGATCAATTCTTTGAGTTTATAAAGATTCTGGAAAGAAAACTATTAGTGGGCTATGACTCCGAAGGCATTCCTTCCTTGGTAGGATGATAACATTTGCCCTTTAAAGTTCGCTTAGCCACAGTGCCCGAAGTAATGGATGGGTTACTAGACTTGTGTCATTTAAATCCAAAACTGGAAGTGCTCTTTCGGCTAATGTGAAAATTGCATTCTATGAGGGTTCTGGGTATCCTTTTATCTTTTTTGATTGTTGTATTTTCAGAAGACTGGGACTTGCGGTTATTATTTCAGGCCAATAGTTGTCCTGATTTGAAATCTTCGCTGTCCCTAAAAAGTTTTTTCACTTTTTTTATTAATAGTCTCTTGCTTTAATTTTATTAGTCTGAGTGTGACATTACCATCTATGCGTTTCAGTTCTGGAGTACCGCTGAATTGGGACAATAATTCCCTGATGTGTGTAATTTGCATTATGGTCTCCATGACTATATTATCACGTATGGAGATCAACCTGGTGATTATTCCATGAGAGCATTGTAACATGAAGGAATCCCATTCCTGTGTGAATAAGAGAACTTCTTTAACCCCTTTACCCCCAAGGGTGGTTTGCACGTTAATGACCGGGCCAATTTTTACAATTCTGACCACTGTCCCTTTGTGAGGTTATAACTCTGGAACGCTTCAACGGATCCCAGTGATTCTGACATTGTTTTCTCGTGACATATTGTACTTCATGACAATGGTAAAAATTCTTTGATAGTACCTGCGTTTATTTGTGAAAAAAACGGAAATTTGGCGAAAATTATGAAAATTTCGCAATTTTCCAACTTTGAATTTTTATGCAATTAAATCACAGAGATATGTCACACAAAATACTTAATAAGTAACATTTCCCACATGTCTACTTTACATCAGCACAATTTTGGAACCAAAATTTTTTTTTGTTAGGGAGTTATAAGGGTTAAAAGTTGACCAGCAATTTCTCATTTCTACAACACCATTTTTTTTTAGGGACCACATCTCATTTGAAGTCATTTTGAGGGGTCTATATGATAGAAAATACCCAAGTGTGACACCATTCTAAAAACTACACCCCTCAAGGTGCTCAAAACCATATTCAAGAAGTTTATTAACCCTTCTGGTGCTTCACAGGAATTTTTTGAATGTTTAAATAAAAATGAACATTTAACTTTTTTTCACAAAAAATTTAATTCAGCTCCAATTTGTTTAATTTTACCAAGGGTAACAGGAGAAAATAGACCCCAAACATTGTTGTACAATTTGTCCTGAGCACGACAATACCCCACATGTGGGGGTAAACCACTGTTTGGGCGCATGGCAGAGCTCGGAAGCGAAGGAGCGCCATTTGACTTTTCAATGCAAAATTGACTGGAATTGAGATGGAACGCCATGTTTCGTTTGGAGAGCCCCTGATGTGCCTAAACATTGAAACCCCCCACAAGTGACACCATTTTGGAAAGTAGACCCCTTAAGGAACTTATCTAGATGTGTGGTGAGCACTTTGACCCACCAAGTGCTTCACAGAAGTTTATAATGTAGAACCGTAAAAATAAAAAATCATATTTTTTCACAAAAATTAACTTTCGGCCCCCAATTTTTTATTTTCCCAAGGGTAAGAGAAGAAATTGGACCCCAAAAGTTGTTGTACAATTTGTCCTGAGTACGCTGATACCCCATATGTGGGGGTAAACCACTGTTTGGGCGGATGAGAGAGCTCGGAAGGGAAGGAGCGCTGTTTGACTTTTCAATGCAAAATTGACAGGAATTGAGATGGGATGCCATGTTGCGTTTGGAGAGCCACTGATGTGCCTAAACATTGAAACCCCCCACAAGTGACACCATTTTGGAAAGTAGACCCCCTAAGGAACTTATCTAGAGGTGTGGTGAGCACTTTGACCCACCAAGTGCTTCACAGAAGTTTATAATGTAGAACCGTAAAAATAAAAAATCATATTTTTTCACAAAAATTAACTTTCGGCCCCCAATTTTTTATTTTCCCAAGGGTAAGAGAAGAAATTGGACCCCAAAAGTTGTTGTACAATTTGTCCTGAGTACGCTGATACCCCATATGTGGGGGTAAACCACTGTTTGGGCGGATGAGAGAGCTCGGAAGGGAAGGAGCGCTGTTTGACTTTTCAATGCAAAATTGACAGGAATTGAGATGGGATGCCATGTTGCGTTTGGAGAGCCACTGATGTGCCTAAACATTGAAACCCCCCACAAGTGACACCATTTTGGAAAGTAGACCCCCTAAGGAACTTATCTAGAGGTGTGGTGAGCACTTTGACCCACCAAGTGCTTCACAGAAGTTTATAATGCAGAGCCATAAAAATAAAACAAAACATTTTTCCCACAAAAATTATTTTTTTTAGCCCCCAGTTTTGTATTTTCCCGAGGGTAACAGGAGAAAGTGGACCCCAAAATTTGTTGCCCAATTTGTCCTGAGTGCGATGATACACCATATGTGGGGGGAACCACTGTTTGGGCGCATGGGAGGGTTCGGAAGGGAAGGAGTGCCATTTGAATGCAGACTTAGATGGAATGGTCTGCAGGTGTCACATTGCATTTGCAGAGCCCCTAATGTACCTAAACAGTAGAAACCCCCCACAAGTGACACCATTTTGGAAAGTAGACCCCCTAAGGAACTTATCTACATGTGTGGTGAGCAATTTGACCCACCAAGAGCTTCACAGAAGTTTATAATGGAGAGCCGTAAAAATAAAACAAAAATTTTTTCCCACAAAAATTATTTTTTAGCCCCCAGTTTTGTATTTTCCCGAGGATAACAGGAGAAATTGGACCCCAAAATTTGTTGTCCAATTTGTTCTGAGTGCGCTGATACCCCATATGTGGGGGGAAACCACTGTTTGGGCGCATGGGAGGGCTCGGAAGGGAAGGAGCTCCATTTGGAATGCAGGCTTAGATGGAATGGTCTGCAGGTGTCACATTGCATTTGCAGAGCCCCTAATGTACCGAAACAGTAGAAACCCCCCACAAGTGACACCATTTTGGAAACTAGACCCCCTAAGGAACTCATGTAGATGTGTTGTGAGAGCTTTGAACCCCCAAGTGTTTCACTACAGTTTGTAACGCAGAGCTGTGAAAATTGAAAAAAAAATCTTTCCCCAAAAAATTATTTTTTAGCCCCCAGTTTTGTATTTTCCCGAGGGGAACAGGAGAAATTTGACCCCAAAAGTTGTTGTCCAATTTGTCCTGAGTACGCTGATACCCCATATGTTGGAGGGAACCATCGTTTGGGCGCATGGGAGGGCTCGGAAGGGAAGGAGTGCCATTTGGAATGCAGACTTAGATGGAATGGTCTGCAGGCGTCACATTGCGTTTGCAGAACCCCTAATGTACCTAAACAGTAGAAATCCCCCACAAGTGACCCCATATTGGAAACTAGACCCCCATGGAACTTATCTAGATGTGTTGTGAGAACTTTGAACCCCCAAGTGTTTCACTACAGTTTATAACGCAGAGCCGTGAAAATAAAAAATCCTTTTTTTCCCACAAAAATTATTTTTTAGCCCCCAGTTTTGTATTTTCCCAAGGATAACAGGAGAAATTGGACCCCGAAAGTTGTTGTCCAATTTGTCCTGAGTACGCTGATACCCCATATGTTGGGGTAAACCCCTGTTTGGGCACACGGGAGAGCTCGGAAGGGAAGAAGCACTGTTTTACTTTTTCAACGCAGAATTGGCTGGAATTGAGATCGAACGCCATGTCACGTTTGGAGAGCCCCTGATGTGCCTAAACAGTGGAAACCCCCCAATTATAACTGAAACCCTAATCCAAACACACCCCTAACCCTAATCCCAACAGTAACCCTAACCACACCTCTAACCCTGACACACACCTAACCCTAATCCCAACCCTATTCCCAACTGTAAATGTAATCTAAACCCTAACCGTAACTTTAGCCCCAACCCTAACTGTAGCCTTAACCCTAGCCCCAACCCTAACTTTAGCCCCAACCCAAACTGTAGCCCTAACCCTAGCCCTAACCATAGCCCTAACCCTAACTTTAGCCCCAACCCTAACTGTAGCCTTAACCCTAGCCCTAACCATAGCCCTAGCCCTAACCCTAGCCCTAGCCCTAACCCTAGCCCTAACCCTAGCCCTAGCCCTAACCCTAGCCCTAACCCTAGCCCTAACCCTAGCCCAAACCCTAACCCTAGCCCTAGCCTTAATGGAAAAATGGAAATAAATACATTTTTTTAATTTTTCCCTAACTAAGGGGGTGATGAAGGGGGGTTTGATTTACTTTTATAGCGGGTTTTTTAGCAGATTTTTATGATTGGCAGCCGTCACACACTGAAAGACGCTTTTTATTGCAAAAAATATTTTTTGCGTTACCACATTTTGAGAGCTATAATTTTTCCATATTTTGGTTCACAGAGTCATTTGAGGTCTTGTTTTTTGCGGGACGAGTTGACGTTTTTATTGGTAACATTTTCGGGCACGTTACATTTTTTGATCGCTTTTTATTCCGATTTTTGCGAGGCAGAATGACCAAAAACCAGCTATTCATGAATTTCTTTTGGGGGAGGCGTTTATACCATTCCGCGTTTGGTAAAATTGATGAAGCAGTTTTATTCTTCGGGTCACTACGATTACAACGATACCTCATTTATATCTTTTTTTATGTTTTGGCGCTTTTATACGATAAAAACTATTTTATAGAAAAAATAATTATTTTTGCATCGCTTTATTCTCAGGACTATAACTTTTTTTTTTTTTGCTGATGATGCTGTATGGTGGCTCGTTTTTTGCGGGACAAGATGACGCTTTCAGCGGTATCATGGATATTTATATCTGTCTTTTTGATCGCGTGTTATTCCACTTTTTGTTCGGCGGTATGATAATAAAGCGTTGTTTTTTGCCTCGTTTTTTTTGTTCTTACGGTGTTTACTGAAGGGGTTAACTAGTGGGCCAGTTTTATAGGTCGGGCCGTTACGGACGCGGCGATACTAAATATGTGTACTTTTATTGTTTTTTTTTTATTTAGATAAAGAAATGTATTTAGGGGAATAATATATATATATTTTTTTTCATTATTTAGGAATATTTTTTTTTACACATTTTGAAATTTTTTTTTTACTTTTTTACATTGTCCCAGGGGGGGACATCACAGATCAGTGATCTGACAGTTTGCACAGCACTCTGTCAGATCACTGATCTGACATGCAGCGCTGCAGGCTTCACAGTGCCTGCTCTGAGCAGGCTCTGTGAAGCCACCTCCCTCCCTGCAGGACCCGGATCCGCGGCCATCTTGGATCCGGGGCTGGAGGAAGCAGGGAGGGAGGTGAGACCCTCGCAGCAACGCGATCACATCGCGTTGCTGCGGGGGGCTCAGGGAAGCCCGCAGGGAGCCTGTCATGATCCCAATGGCAGGGGATCACAAAAGGACAAGCACACAAAAAACAGAACAAGCTCTAGGGTGATGGAAACTGAGCTGACCGCGATCCTGAACCTAATTCACAACACTAGCAGTAGCCGGGGAACGTGCCTACGATGATTCTAGACGTCTCGCGCCAGCCGAAGGACTAGCTTCCCCTATTAGAAGAAACAAAGACCTCTCTTGCCTCCAGAGAAACACCCCACAGAAATAGCAGCCCCCCACATGTAATGACGGTGAAATGAGAGGAAAGCACATACGTAGTAATGAAAACAGATTCAGCAAAATGAGGCCCGCTAAAACTAGATAGCAGAGGATACAAAAGTGAACTGCGCGGTCAGCGAAAAACCCTACAAAAAACCATCCTGAAATTACCTGAACTCATGTGCCAACTCATGGAACATGAGGAGTAATATCAGCCCACTAGAGCAACCAGCAACAAGGAATCACATAACTGCAAGCTGGACTAAAACAAAAATAAAGCAAAACGTGGAACAGGAAAATCAAAAACTTAGCTTGTCCTGAAGATTACTGAAGCGGAAAGCAGAGGTAACAAGATACACTGATTACATTGATCGCCGGCGAGGAAATGACAAGAAAGCCAGGTTAAATAGGAAACTCCCATATCCTGATAGAACAGGTGGACACCAGAGACCACAGAGAACACAAGTCACCCAGTACCATCTGTAACCACCAGAGGGAGCCCAAAAACAGAATCCACAACAGGAGCCCCCTCCCTGCGGGAAGCTTCCCTATACCGCCGGCACATCGCGATCATCTTTGATCGCGGTGTGCCAGGGGTTAATGTGCCGGGGGCGGTCCGTGACCGCTCCTGGCACATGGTGCCGGATGTCAGCTGCGATAAACAGCTGACACCCGGCCGCGATCGGCAGCGCTCCCCCCGTGAGCGCCGCCGATCGCGCTGGACGTACTATCCTGTCGAGGTGGGGTGGTACGTCCCATGTCAGAAAGGGGTTAAAAGTAGATTTGAAAGCCATTTTTAGTCCTTGTGGGGGCGTTGTGATAACAATTGGGATTGGTTGTATTTTTGTATATTTTATATTTACATATTCATTTTAAGTTACATAGATCTGTTAAATATTTATTGCATGTGGTTTTAGAAATGTAATATTATGGTTTCTTAATCTGACTGTCACAATAATGTAAAAATGCCATATTGTGAGTTTAGTTCTAGAAGGTACCATGGCACAGACACACGCTGCAGATTCTACCACCCTTTCTCCTTTACTTTATCTTTCATATAAGAGGTTAGTATGCCAAGATATGTGGGATGATGGGTTTTCATAATGCTAAGACAAGGGAGTATCTGGCCTCTAAGTGAGGTCACCACAGGGGGAGTGCTTTGGTTTTAGGCTAAGAAATATCTGAGTGAAGCAGGAGTTTTCAGGTGTCTTTGTCTGGGGTCTAGCTGCTATACAGGGGTGATGCATCTGGATATATGCTCGTCCTTCCCCCACAGCACACGGTCGGCCATGAGATAAGATGACATAACAAAATGTAAGTGATTTTTCAACATTAATCCCATTTTATTTGTTATTGTATTGTACATATGATATTTGTTTTCTTTATAATATCTTTTTATACTTTGTAAACACTGCCTACTTTTTTTGGAGTAAAATATAAAACTGCTACCTTGTCTCTCTTGCTCTATAACGAACAGTCACATCCTCTGAGATGAATAGCACTACTAATCTGGGTTGGCTCCGGACCTATTAATAATTAGGAAATCGGAGATGGTGGCAGCAGATTTGTCCTGTGTGTTTGGGGAGGCTTTGTAGCGACCAGCGGTATTGATAATTATTGTTCCTGCCTGAGTAGGAGTAGTTTATCACTCTCTCTGCAGTGTGCCCATAGGCCAGTACAAAGTAAGGCATCCTTTCTGGCAACTGGTTATCCTAAGTGCAGTACCCTGACTGACCTGAGGGAAAAGGGGGGCACCAGAGAGCTGCAGGTTTCAAACCGGACCTGGGAAGTGGGATATAGATAAATCCCCTTCAGAAAGAACCAGGGGCAACCAAACAACCCCGGTTCATGACAAATTGGTGTGAGTGGTGGGGATGATAAAGGTATTCTCCTCGTGAACCGTGACGTATTATTGGTGGGATGCCTATAATTTATAATTTAATTTTTCACAGTTTTTTGGTAAATACAGTTGTGCTCAAAAGTTTACATACCCCGGCAGAATTGGCCTTTCTTGGCCTTTTTTCAGAGAATATGAATGATAACACCAAAACTTTTTTCTCCACTCATGGTTAGTGGTTGGGTGAAACCATTTATTGTCCAACTACTGTGTTTTCTCTTTTTAAATCATAATGACAACCCAAAAAATCCAAATGACCCTGATCAAAAGTTCACATATCCCATTTCTTAATACCGTGCATTGCCCCCTCTAACATCAATGACAGCTTTTAGTCTTTTGTGGTAGTTGTGGATGAGGTTCTTTATTTTCTCAGATGGTAATGCTGCCCACTCTCCTTGGCAAAAAGCCTCCAGTTCCTGCATATTCCTGGGCTTTCAAGCATGAACTGTGCGCTTGAGATCTCCCCAGAGTGGCTCAGAGATATTGAGGTCAGGAGACTGAGATGGCCACTCCAGAAACTTCACTTTATTCTGCTGTAACCAATGACAGGTCGACTTGGCCTTATGTTTTGGATCGTTGTCATGTTGGAATGTCCAAGTACGTCACATGCGCAGCTTCCGGGCTGATGATTGCAAATTTGCCTCCAGTATTCCCTGATAACAAGCTGCATTCATTTTTCCTTCAGCTTTGACCAAGTTTCATGTGCCTTTGTAGCTCACACATCCCCAAAACATCAGCGATCCACCTCCGTGCTTTACAGTAGGAATGTTGTTCCTTTCATCATAGGACTTGCTGACCTCTCTCCAAAGGTAACGTTTATGGTTGTGGCAAAAAAGTTAAATTTTTGTTTCATCAGTTCAAGTTGCCTTGTTCCAGAAGTTTTGAGGCTTGTCTCTGTGCTGTTTTACGTATTGTAGGCAAGATACTTTGTGGCATTTGCGCAGTAATGGCTTTCTTCTGGCGACTCGACCATGCAGCCCATTTTTCTTCAGGTGCCTCCTTATTGAGCATCTTGAAACAGCCACACCGCTAGTTTTCACAGAGTCCACTATTTTAGGCTGGTTTCACATTTGCGTTTTTTTGGGTGCGTTTTTGCGGTAAAAAACGCAAAAAAACGCATGGTGAAAAAACGCATGTAAACGCGTGCAAACGCTGGGTTTTTTTGACGCATGCGTTTTTGCATGTGGTGAAAAAAACGCGGCGTTTTGACGCGTTTACATGCGTTTTTTCATGCGTTTGCGTTTTTTAAACGCATGCTGAGAAATGTGTGACAGCTGCCAATCATCAAAATAAAGTAAAAAACCCACTATAAACAGAAATAGTTAGGGTTAGGGTTAGGGGTAGGGTTAGGCCTACCTATCCTCTTGAGGGCAGAGGATAGTACTGCAGTGCGCAGGCGCCAGAAAGGTCAGAGGCCCGACGCCTGCGCACTGCAGTACTTTGTCTGCCCTCAACAGGGCAGAGCAAAGTACGCCTGCGCCGGAGCCGTGGCTGAAGATCAGAAGAGGACGTCATGGAAAGAAGATAGGAGGCGCCGCAGCGGACCGGAGACGCCCATCTGACCTGACCAGCAGCGGGACCGCCCCTGGGTGAGTATAATATAACGTCTTTTTCTCCTTTTTCAGGTAACATCGGGGGCTTATCTACAGCATTACAGAATGCTGTAGATAAGCCCCTGATGCCGGTGGGCTTACCTCACCCGTGATTTTCGGGGTGACAGGTTCCCTTTAAATACAAATGCTCATAACTCCCTTTTCTTACCACTCAGTGTTCCACAGTTATCCCCTTCCACTCTTGCAGTGTGCGCTTCTCTCTGGCTCCCCGCCCACTGCCGTCGCCTTGGCGACTCACCTGCATTGCCGCCCGTACCTCCCCTCGCTCTGATGTGTCGAGCGGGGAGGAGGCCAGGCGTCATGTGATGCCGGTCCACGGTGACATCAGGTGGGAGCGCAGCTTGAAGCACCGCGTACAAGCCGCTGCCATCAATGTTATAGGTCTATATGCAGCGCCCCAGAGTCCTGGTCATTGCAGTAATGTCGCTCTGCCACTAAGGGGAGTGATGTTATGTCTGATTGCACTAAAGAAGTTCACCTGACCAGGTATCACAGTCACACATTACACTTCACACTCCGGCCACCAGGGGGAGCAAAAGGCACTATGTATTAGACCACTCCTCACACTCTGGTAAAACTGGGGGTTGGATAGGAAGTTAGAGAGAACGCAGCCTGGGAGAGCTCCAGGGAGGACCTGTCAGGGGTGGGTTCCTGGTAGGGCACATGGGAGGGCTCGGAAGGGAAGGAGCTCCATTTGGAATGCAGGCTTAGATGGAATGGTCTGCAGGTGTCACATTGCATTTGCAGAGCCCCTAATGTACCGAAACAGTAGAAACCCCCCACAAGTGACACCATTTTGGAAACTAGACCCCCTAAGGAACTCATGTAGATGTGTTGTGAGAGCTTTGAACCCCCAAGTGTTTCACTACAGTTTGTAACGCAGAGCTGTGAAAATTGAAAAAAAAATCTTTCCCCAAAAAATTATTTTTTAGCCCCCAGTTTTGTATTTTCCCGAGGGGAACAGGAGAAATTTGACCCCAAAAGTTGTTGTCCAATTTGTCCTGAGTACGCTGATACCCCATATGTTGGAGGGAACCATCGTTTGGGCGCATGGGAGGGCTCGGAAGGGAAGGAGTGCCATTTGGAATGCAGACTTAGATGGAATGGTCTGCAGGCGTCACATTGCGTTTGCAGAACCCCTAATGTACCTAAACAGTAGAAATCCCCCACAAGTGACCCCATATTGGAAACTAGACCCCCATGGAACTTATCTAGATGTGTTGTGAGAACTTTGAACCCCCAAGTGTTTCACTACAGTTTATAACGCAGAGCCGTGAAAATAAAAAATCCTTTTTTTCCCACAAAAATTATTTTTTAGCCCCCAGTTTTGTATTTTCCCAAGGATAACAGGAGAAATTGGACCCCGAAAGTTGTTGTCCAATTTGTCCTGAGTACGCTGATACCCCATATGTTGGGGTAAACCCCTGTTTGGGCACACGGGAGAGCTCGGAAGGGAAGAAGCACTGTTTTACTTTTTCAACGCAGAATTGGCTGGAATTGAGATCGAACGCCATGTCACGTTTGGAGAGCCCCTGATGTGCCTAAACAGTGGAAACCCCCCAATTATAACTGAAACCCTAATCCAAACACACCCCTAACCCTAATCCCAACAGTAACCCTAACCACACCTCTAACCCTGACACACACCTAACCCTAATCCCAACCCTATTCCCAACTGTAAATGTAATCTAAACCCTAACCGTAACTTTAGCCCCAACCCTAACTGTAGCCTTAACCCTAGCCCCAACCCTAACTTTAGCCCCAACCCAAACTGTAGCCCTAACCCTAGCCCTAACCATAGCCCTAACCCTAACTTTAGCCCCAACCCTAACTGTAGCCTTAACCCTAGCCCTAACCATAGCCCTAGCCCTAACCCTAGCCCTAGCCCTAACCCTAGCCCTAACCCTAGCCCTAGCCCTAACCCTAGCCCTAACCCTAGCCCTAACCCTAGCCCAAACCCTAACCCTAGCCCTAGCCTTAATGGAAAAATGGAAATAAATACATTTTTTTAATTTTTCCCTAACTAAGGGGGTGATGAAGGGGGGTTTGATTTACTTTTATAGCGGGTTTTTTAGCAGATTTTTATGATTGGCAGCCGTCACACACTGAAAGACGCTTTTTATTGCAAAAAATATTTTTTGCGTTACCACATTTTGAGAGCTATAATTTTTCCATATTTTGGTTCACAGAGTCATTTGAGGTCTTGTTTTTTGCGGGACGAGTTGACGTTTTTATTGGTAACATTTTCGGGCACGTTACATTTTTTGATCGCTTTTTATTCCGATTTTTGCGAGGCAGAATGACCAAAAACCAGCTATTCATGAATTTCTTTTGGGGGAGGCGTTTATACCATTCCGCGTTTGGTAAAATTGATGAAGCAGTTTTATTCTTCGGGTCACTACGATTACAACGATACCTCATTTATATCTTTTTTTATGTTTTGGCGCTTTTATACGATAAAAACTATTTTATAGAAAAAATAATTATTTTTGCATCGCTTTATTCTCAGGACTATAACTTTTTTTTTTTTTGCTGATGATGCTGTATGGTGGCTCGTTTTTTGCGGGACAAGATGACGCTTTCAGCGGTATCATGGATATTTATATCTGTCTTTTTGATCGCGTGTTATTCCACTTTTTGTTCGGCGGTATGATAATAAAGCGTTGTTTTTTGCCTCGTTTTTTTTGTTCTTACGGTGTTTACTGAAGGGGTTAACTAGTGGGCCAGTTTTATAGGTCGGGCCGTTACGGACGCGGCGATACTAAATATGTGTACTTTTATTGTTTTTTTTTTATTTAGATAAAGAAATGTATTTAGGGGAATAATATATATATATTTTTTTTCATTATTTAGGAATATTTTTTTTTACACATTTTGAAATTTTTTTTTTACTTTTTTACATTGTCCCAGGGGGGGACATCACAGATCAGTGATCTGACAGTTTGCACAGCACTCTGTCAGATCACTGATCTGACATGCAGCGCTGCAGGCTTCACAGTGCCTGCTCTGAGCAGGCTCTGTGAAGCCACCTCCCTCCCTGCAGGACCCGGATCCGCGGCCATCTTGGATCCGGGGCTGGAGGAAGCAGGGAGGGAGGTGAGACCCTCGCAGCAACGCGATCACATCGCGTTGCTGCGGGGGGCTCAGGGAAGCCCGCAGGGAGCCTGTCATGATCCCAATGGCAGGGGATCACAAAAGGACAAGCACACAAAAAACAGAACAAGCTCTAGGGTGATGGAAACTGAGCTGACCGCGATCCTGAACCTAATTCACAACACTAGCAGTAGCCGGGGAACGTGCCTACGATGATTCTAGACGTCTCGCGCCAGCCGAAGGACTAGCTTCCCCTATTAGAAGAAACAAAGACCTCTCTTGCCTCCAGAGAAACACCCCACAGAAATAGCAGCCCCCCACATGTAATGACGGTGAAATGAGAGGAAAGCACATACGTAGTAATGAAAACAGATTCAGCAAAATGAGGCCCGCTAAAACTAGATAGCAGAGGATACAAAAGTGAACTGCGCGGTCAGCGAAAAACCCTACAAAAAACCATCCTGAAATTACCTGAACTCATGTGCCAACTCATGGAACATGAGGAGTAATATCAGCCCACTAGAGCAACCAGCAACAAGGAATCACATAACTGCAAGCTGGACTAAAACAAAAATAAAGCAAAACGTGGAACAGGAAAATCAAAAACTTAGCTTGTCCTGAAGATTACTGAAGCGGAAAGCAGAGGTAACAAGATACACTGATTACATTGATCGCCGGCGAGGAAATGACAAGAAAGCCAGGTTAAATAGGAAACTCCCATATCCTGATAGAACAGGTGGACACCAGAGACCACAGAGAACACAAGTCACCCAGTACCATCTGTAACCACCAGAGGGAGCCCAAAAACAGAATCCACAACAGGAGCCCCCTCCCTGCGGGAAGCTTCCCTATACCGCCGGCACATCGCGATCATCTTTGATCGCGGTGTGCCAGGGGTTAATGTGCCGGGGGCGGTCCGTGACCGCTCCTGGCACATGGTGCCGGATGTCAGCTGCGATAAACAGCTGACACCCGGCCGCGATCGGCAGCGCTCCCCCCGTGAGCGCCGCCGATCGCGCTGGACGTACTATCCTGTCGAGGTGGGGTGGTACGTCCCATGTCAGAAAGGGGTTAAAAGTAGATTTGAAAGCCATTTTTAGTCCTTGTGGGGGCGTTGTGATAACAATTGGGATTGGTTGTATTTTTGTATATTTTATATTTACATATTCATTTTAAGTTACATAGATCTGTTAAATATTTATTGCATGTGGTTTTAGAAATGTAATATTATGGTTTCTTAATCTGACTGTCACAATAATGTAAAAATGCCATATTGTGAGTTTAGTTCTAGAAGGTACCATGGCACAGACACACGCTGCAGATTCTACCACCCTTTCTCCTTTACTTTATCTTTCATATAAGAGGTTAGTATGCCAAGATATGTGGGATGATGGGTTTTCATAATGCTAAGACAAGGGAGTATCTGGCCTCTAAGTGAGGTCACCACAGGGGGAGTGCTTTGGTTTTAGGCTAAGAAATATCTGAGTGAAGCAGGAGTTTTCAGGTGTCTTTGTCTGGGGTCTAGCTGCTATACAGGGGTGATGCATCTGGATATATGCTCGTCCTTCCCCCACAGCACACGGTCGGCCATGAGATAAGATGACATAACAAAATGTAAGTGATTTTTCAACATTAATCCCATTTTATTTGTTATTGTATTGTACATATGATATTTGTTTTCTTTATAATATCTTTTTATACTTTGTAAACACTGCCTACTTTTTTTGGAGTAAAATATAAAACTGCTACCTTGTCTCTCTTGCTCTATAACGAACAGTCACATCCTCTGAGATGAATAGCACTACTAATCTGGGTTGGCTCCGGACCTATTAATAATTAGGAAATCGGAGATGGTGGCAGCAGATTTGTCCTGTGTGTTTGGGGAGCCTTTGTTCCTGCCTGAGTAGGAGTAGTTTATCACTCTCTCTGCAGTGTGCCCATAGGCCAGTACAAAGTAAGGCATCCTTTCTGGCAACTGGTTATCCTAAGTGCAGTACCCTGACTGACCTGAGGGAAAAGGGGGGCACCAGAGAGCTGCAGGTTTCAAACCGGACCTGGGAAGTGGGATATAGATAAATCCCCTTCAGAAAGAACCAGGGGCAACCAAACAACCCCGGTTCATGACAAATTGGTGTGAGTGGTGGGGATGATAAAGGTATTCTCCTCGTGAACCGTGACGTATTATTGGTGGGATGCCTATAATTTATAATTTAATTTTTCACAGTTTTTTGGTAAATACAGTTGTGCTCAAAAGTTTACATACCCCGGCAGAATTGGCCTTTCTTGGCCTTTTTTCAGAGAATATGAATGATAACACCAAAACTTTTTTCTCCACTCATGGTTAGTGGTTGGGTGAAACCATTTATTGTCCAACTACTGTGTTTTCTCTTTTTAAATCATAATGACAACCCAAAAAATCCAAATGACCCTGATCAAAAGTTCACATATCCCATTTCTTAATACCGTGCATTGCCCCCTCTAACATCAATGACAGCTTTTAGTCTTTTGTGGTAGTTGTGGATGAGGTTCTTTATTTTCTCAGATGGTAATGCTGCCCACTCTCCTTGGCAAAAAGCCTCCAGTTCCTGCATATTCCTGGGCTTTCAAGCATGAACTGTGCGCTTGAGATCTCCCCAGAGTGGCTCAGAGATATTGAGGTCAGGAGACTGAGATGGCCACTCCAGAAACTTCACTTTATTCTGCTGTAACCAATGACAGGTCGACTTGGCCTTATGTTTTGGATCGTTGTCATGTTGGAATGTCCAAGTACGTCACATGCGCAGCTTCCGGGCTGATGATTGCAAATTTGCCTCCAGTATTCCCTGATAACAAGCTGCATTCATTTTTCCTTCAGCTTTGACCAAGTTTCATGTGCCTTTGTAGCTCACACATCCCCAAAACATCAGCGATCCACCTCCGTGCTTTACAGTAGGAATGTTGTTCCTTTCATCATAGGACTTGCTGACCTCTCTCCAAAGGTAACGTTTATGGTTGTGGCAAAAAAGTTAAATTTTTGTTTCATCAGTTCAAGTTGCCTTGTTCCAGAAGTTTTGAGGCTTGTCTCTGTGCTGTTTTACGTATTGTAGGCAAGATACTTTGTGGCATTTGCGCAGTAATGGCTTTCTTCTGGCGACTCGACCATGCAGCCCATTTTTCTTCAGGTGCCTCCTTATTGAGCATCTTGAAACAGCCACACCGCTAGTTTTCACAGAGTCCACTATTTTAGGCTGGTTTCACATTTGCGTTTTTTTGGGTGCGTTTTTGCGGTAAAAAACGCAAAAAAACGCATGGTGAAAAAACGCATGTAAACGCGTGCAAACGCTGGGTTTTTTTGACGCATGCGTTTTTGCATGTGGTGAAAAAAACGCGGCGTTTTGACGCGTTTACATGCGTTTTTTCATGCGTTTGCGTTTTTTAAACGCATGCTGAGAAATGTGTGACAGCTGCCAATCATCAAAATAAAGTAAAAAACCCACTATAAACAGAAATAGTTAGGGTTAGGGTTAGGGGTAGGGTTAGGCCTACCTATCCTCTTGAGGGCAGAGGATAGTACTGCAGTGCGCAGGCGCCAGAAAGGTCAGAGGCCCGACGCCTGCGCACTGCAGTACTTTGTCTGCCCTCAACAGGGCAGAGCAAAGTACGCCTGCGCCGGAGCCGTGGCTGAAGATCAGAAGAGGACGTCATGGAAAGAAGATAGGAGGCGCCGCAGCGGACCGGAGACGCCCATCTGACCTGACCAGCAGCGGGACCGCCCCTGGGTGAGTATAATATAACGTCTTTTTCTCCTTTTTCAGGTAACATCGGGGGCTTATCTACAGCATTACAGAATGCTGTAGATAAGCCCCTGATGCCGGTGGGCTTACCTCACCCGTGATTTTCGGGGTGACAGGTTCCCTTTAAATACAAATGCTCATAACTCCCTTTTCTTACCACTCAGTGTTCCACAGTTATCCCCTTCCACTCTTGCAGTGTGCGCTTCTCTCTGGCTCCCCGCCCACTGCCGTCGCCTTGGCGACTCGCCTGCATTGCCGCCCGTACCTCCCCTCGCTCTGATGTGTCGAGCGGGGAGGAGGCCAGGCGTCATGTGATGCCGGTCCACGGTGACATCAGGTGGGAGCGCAGCTTGAAGCACCGCGTACAAGCCGCTGCCATCAATGTTATAGGTCTATATGCAGCGCCCCAGAGTCCTGGTCATTGCAGTAATGTCGCTCTGCCACTAAGGGGAGTGATGTTATGTCTGATTGCACTAAAGAAGTTCACCTGACCAGGTATCACAGTCACACATTACACTTCACACTCCGGCCACCAGGGGGAGCAAAAGGCACTATGTATTAGACCACTCCTCACACTCTGGTAAAACTGGGGGTTGGATAGGAAGTTAGAGAGAACGCAGCCTGGGAGAGCTCCAGGGAGGACCTGTCAGGGGTGGGTTCCTGGTAGGTACCTAGCAGAAAGGACAGAACGTGACAGAGCCGCGCCTGCACAACCTTGCGGCGGCATCCTAAGAAAGGACACGAAGCGAAGGATATTGTGAAGAAGTGAGAAACGAGATCACAGCATAAAGGAGAACCAGTAGGAGTCGTGCCCCGAGATCGGCAACATCCTACTGAGGCGCGTAGCCGGTGGCCAGAACGCTGAGGAAGTAACTGACTCCAAGCATTACTTCAAACAGCGGCAGGACAGTTGATTACAGGTTGGCTATCTACCTTAAATCACCTAAGCAGACATAGGTGGCAAGCATGGAGAGGGGCGTCTCTAGGGTCCCAGAATAGCTCCGAGCCTTCCCGTCAAACGGGTGCGTCCTATCCAGACAAACTTGGGGGACAGAGAGAGAGAGAAAGAGAAAGAACGAACACGAAAGTTGTGAGGACTGTTCTGTCCTCACTAGCTGAGGCAGGCTCATACGTAGCTATACAGTCAGCTAAACCGCTATACCGGGGTCCAATAAGGAGACTGTGGTTGAGTCTGTGCTTTATTAAACGTAGTGGTATATTGATGCGGTGAAACTGTGAACAATGATATACATAGAATCAGTGCATGGCATAGAACAGATACATAATACACATGATATACATTATGCATAACATTTAGAAGGCTAGTGACTAAACTAGGAGTACAACTGGTTAAACTAAGCTAATATAGAGCAGAAATATCTATAGGAAGCATAAAGACATACCGGCAATGCAATCGCAAGGGGGATGAAGTGAAGCGTCTTTCCTTGAAGGCAAACCGAAGAAAGTGAAAGGAAAAATGGAGGGAAATGGAGGCTGAGCTACCATAATGCATTGCAAAGGAGGAGGAGAATCAGACATGGATAATACAAAAACAAGATTGAACTGCCAACATAACTCTGGCCGCTAGAGGGAGCCAAAGCATCACAGATGAATAAAGGCATGAATATATCAATACTGTATACTGAGGAAACTGCAATTATGCAAGCAAATAATCAGGGTAACAATATTAGATGGCGGAGACAGAACACTCCCCGTCTGGCATCAACGGATGTCACTACTCCTTTCTTCCGGAGGCAACAATAGGACCAGTTCAGATATCGGTCTGGAAAATGTCTTAGGCTCATTCCCTTTGGTAATCCTTAGTTCAACTTTGTGGACGTTGCCGTCCTTGCTCGGGAACGTTGCGGTAACTAGGCCAAGTGGCCACTGGTTCCGATGAATTTGACAGTCTTTCACAAGAACAAGGTCACCTATGTTCAGATTAGGTTTAGTAGATTGCCACTTCGTACGTGGCTGCAGGGTAGACAAATATTGTTTGCGCCACCTGTCCCAGAAAGTATTTGCAAGACTTTGTACCTGTCTCCATTGGCGTTTGTAGAGGTCCTTCGCGTCAAATCCACCTTGAGGGGCACTGGACAGTCCTGTTTTCTGGGTAAGTATAAGAGGGAATTTCTCCACAAACTCCATCTCAGCTTCTTTGAGTCGGCCTCCTACTCTCAGTAGGCCGCTGTTGTCGATGAATGGGTCGAATTTGCTCAATACGCTGCTCGCTGGTATTGGAGCTTTGTTAGTAAGACATTGGATTTCTGCAAAGTAGGTTTCTCTTTGAACAGTGAGGATGATGTGATTTCTAGAGAACTCTAAGTTGGAGGTAACGTAGGTATTTTTACAAAGATGCCAACCTTTACATTTTTCTGTGCCACAAGTTCTGGTAGCCATGAATGAGCGAGCTATATGTGTCAGGCAGGTAATGGCTCGAGTAAGTGACTTCCAACTTGAGAATCTGTCGAACCTGCAAGATCCAAGCTGGATAACAGAGGTCATTGTATGTAGTGTAGACACCTGAGGGCGGATTTCAGCATCTGAGTCCTCTCCTACAAGTTCGAAGGTGTCTGGAAAACATTCCTCAATGTACAATAGTTTTGGTCCAGAGAGCCACGTTGTGCTTCCTAGTCGACTTGCGTCAACTGCTCTAGTTGCATGATCTGCGGGATTCTGGTCTGTGGGTATGTAATGCCACTGCTGTGGGTGAACTGATCTCCTGATTCGTAGCACTCTGTTATTGACATAAACGTAGAATCGCCTGGTTTCGTTGTGGATATATCCCAGGACTACTTTGCTGTCTGAGTAGAACTTGGCCTGTGTCAGGTCGATATCCATTTCGGATGCGATGAACTCCGCTAACTCAACGGCTAAGACTGCGGCACAAAGCTCTAACCTGGGTATAGTGTGCTCTGGTTGTGGTGCGAGTTTGGCCTTTCCCATGACGAAACCAATGTGATACTGACATTTGGAGTCTACAGTTTTGAGGTAGGCAACAGCGGCAATTGCTTTGACAGAAGCATCTGCAAATACGTACAGTCTTTGGCTCTGTATCTCAGTAGATGGCACAGGGGTGTATGGTCTTGGCATATGCAAGTTGGAGAGTGCCACTAACGAGTTCTTCCACTCTTCCCACTGGATCCTCTTATCAGGTGGCAGAGGTGCATCCCAGTCAGATGTTTCCCTAGTTAAGTCTCTTAGTAGGGCCTTGCCTTGTATAGTAACAGGAGCTGCGAAACCCAAGGGGTCGTACAGACTGTTGATGGTAGACAGGACGCCTCTACGTGTGAAAGGCCTTTCTTCCTGGCTGACCTGAAAGGTGAAAGTGTCTGATTGTAGATTCCAGAGAAGCCCGAGGCTGCGTTGCATTGGTGCGGGGTCTGACCCCAGGTCCAGGTCTCAGAGACCATTACATAGGTCCTGAGATGGGAACGCTTGCATGAGTTCTTGGCTGCTTGAGGCTATTTTATGAAGCCTAAGGTTCGAGCAGGCAAGCATGTCCTGAGCTCTCCTGAGAAGACTGATGGCAGTCTCATTTGAAGGCATGGCTTTTAGACAGTCGTCGACATAAAAGTCCTTTTCTATGAATTGTCTGACATCTGCTCCGTATTCTGCTTCTCCTTCCTGAGCCGACCTTTTGAGTCCGTAAATGGCGACTGCAGATGAAGGACTGTTGCCAAAGATGTGCACTCTCATGTGATACTCTGTGACTTCTTTAGTAGGATCATTGTCTCTGTACCAGAAGAATCTTAGGAAGTTCCTGTCTCTCTCTCTCACAAGGAAACAATGGAACATTTGCTGGATGTCAGCGATGAAGGCAATGGAATCCTTACGGAAGCGCATAAGTACACCCAGTAGTTTGTTATTGAGGTCTGGTCCTGTCAGCAGAACGTCATTCAGGCAGACATCATTAAATTTAGCACTGGAATCAAACACGACTCTGATCTGGCCTGGTTTCTTAGGGTGGTATACTCCGAACATGGGTAGGAACCAGCATTCTTCAGAGTCTTTGAGAGTGGGAGCTAGTTCTGCGTGACGGTTTTCAAAAATCTTTGACATGAAGGAGAAAAAGTGATCTTTCATCTCTGCGGGATTCTGGTCTGTGGGTATGTAATGCCACTGCTGTGGGTGAACTGATCTCCTGATTCGTAGCACTCTGTTATTGACATAAACGTAGAATCGCCTGGTTTCGTTGTGGATATATCCCAGGACTACTTTGCTGTCTGAGTAGAACTTGGCCTGTGTCAGGTCGATATCCATTTCGGATGCGATGAACTCCGCTAACTCAACGGCTAAGACTGCGGCACAAAGCTCTAACCTGGGTATAGTGTGCTCTGGTTGTGGTGCGAGTTTGGCCTTTCCCATGACGAAACCAATGTGATACTGACATTTGGAGTCTACAGTTTTGAGGTAGGCAACAGCGGCAATTGCTTTGACAGAAGCATCTGCAAATACGTACAGTCTTTGGCTCTGTATCTCAGTAGATGGCACAGGGGTGTATGGTCTTGGCATATGCAAGTTGGAGAGTGCCACTAACGAGTTCTTCCACTCTTCCCACTGGATCCTCTTATCAGGTGGCAGAGGTGCATCCCAGTCAGATGTTTCCCTAGTTAAGTCTCTTAGTAGGGCCTTGCCTTGTATAGTAACAGGAGCTGCGAAACCCAAGGGGTCGTACAGACTGTTGATGGTAGACAGGACGCCTCTACGTGTGAAAGGCCTTTCTTCCTGGCTGACCTGAAAGGTGAAAGTGTCTGATTGTAGATTCCAGAGAAGCCCGAGGCTGCGTTGCATTGGTGCGGGGTCTGACCCCAGGTCCAGGTCTCAGAGACCATTACATAGGTCCTGAGATGGGAACGCTTGCATGAGTTCTTGGCTGCTTGAGGCTATTTTATGAAGCCTAAGGTTCGAGCAGGCAAGCATGTCCTGAGCTCTCCTGAGAAGACTGATGGCAGTCTCATTTGAAGGCATGGCTTTTAGACAGTCGTCGACATAAAAGTCCTTTTCTATGAATTGTCTGACATCTGCTCCGTATTCTGCTTCTCCTTCCTGAGCCGACCTTTTGAGTCCGTAAATGGCGACTGCAGATGAAGGACTGTTGCCAAAGATGTGCACTCTCATGTGATACTCTGTGACTTCTTTAGTAGGATCATTGTCTCTGTACCAGAAGAATCTTAGGAAGTTCCTGTCTCTCTCTCTCACAAGGAAACAATGGAACATTTGCTGGATGTCAGCGATGAAGGCAATGGAATCCTTACGGAAGCGCATAAGTACACCCAGTAGTTTGTTATTGAGGTCTGGTCCTGTCAGCAGAACGTCATTCAGGCAGACATCATTAAATTTAGCACTGGAATCAAACACGACTCTGATCTGGCCTGGTTTCTTAGGGTGGTATACTCCGAACATGGGTAGGAACCAGCATTCTTCAGAGTCTTTGAGAGTGGGAGCTAGTTCTGCGTGACGGTTTTCAAAAATCTTTGACATGAAGGAGAAAAAGTGATCTTTCATCTCTGGTTTCTTTTGCAGATTACGAATGAGAGAGGAGAAACGTTGTAATGCCTGATTTCTGTTGTTCGGTAGACGTGGTCTGTGGGTTTTGAAGGGAAGAGGTGCGACCCAGCTGTTGGTCTCATCTTTAACGAGTCCCTTGTCCATTACCTCTAAGAACAACTTGTCCTCTACCGACATTGCCACTTGGTTGTCCTGCTTAGTTCTTTGGAAGACTGTGCACCCTAACTGATCCTCATAGCTTCCCGACACTATACTGCTGTCGTGAGTAAAGTCTATTAAATTATCATGTAGTTGGATGCTGTGTGGCAGTTCCCTGACATGGAACTCATTGTTACAAGGTTGAAACAGAGATGGACGTCCTTTCTCCAATGTATTTGTCAGCATGCTTGTCACAGAAGATGGGGCGTGCATGCGTCCCAAGCATACGTTGCCAATTATGACCCATCCTAGGTCTAACCTTTGGGCATAGGGAGCATTGTGGAGTCCATTGATATGACGTCTCACTTTATGAACCTGCAGGATATCTCTCCCCAACAGCAGAATTATCTGGGCCTGATGGTCGAGTTCTGGTATAAGGTGTGCTATTCGTTTTAAGTGAGCGTGATGGATTGCTACATCTGGTGGAGGGATTTCAGATCTATTGTCTGGGATCTGGTTACATTCGATGATCGTAGGTAGGGGTAGGCAGAATTGTTCGTCTAAAGACTCGATCTGGTAGTCAGTAGCTTTCCTGCCTGCTGTTGTCACAGTACCTGCACACGTCTTTAAGGAGTAGGGAGTGCTTGGCCCTTTGATGTTGAATAGGTCAAAGAACGTTGATCTAGCCAAGGATCGATTACTTTGATCATCCAAGATAGCATACAGTCTTACAGCTTGGTCTCTATGGCCCTTTGGGTATACTCTGACGAGGCATATTTTTGAACAGGACCTACTGTCTATTGTCCCTTTGCAGACCTCGGTGCCTTGTGAAGTGATCTCTGGCGTAGCTGTATCAGTGCTCCTTTCCTCCCCGCCATGCTCACTGTCAGCAGGCGTGTTTTGTGTACTCCATGGAGCTGGGCCAGGGTGTAGAGCGGTGTTATGGTCTGTGGTGCCACATTCTCTGCATTTTACACTGACCTTGCAATCCTTGGCGAGATGAGCTGTGGACGAGCAGCACTTGTAGCAGATACCGTTTTCTTTCAGGAAGCTTCTGCAATCTGGCATAGATTTTCCTCTGAAGGCTTTGCATTTCAGGAGAGGATGAGGCTTCTGATGAAGTGGGCACTGCTTGTCAGGGTCCTGCACCTTTGTCTCTGATTGGGAGCAGCCAGCAGACCTGTAATTAGAACCTGAAGAAGAAACATAAGTCTTGTGTACTGCCACAGATGTTCTGCGTGGATTTGCAGGTGGTGACGGTGTGGCATATGGTATTGCAAAGTCAAAGCTGGGATCGTTTCTAATTCTCGCTTGTTGGTGTATGAAGTCTACAAAAACGGAGAAGGGAGGGAATGGAACGCTGTGTTTGTATTTGTACGTGGAACCATGTGTGAGCCACCTCTCCTGTAGATTGTAGGGCAACTTCTGGACTATAGGGTTAACACCTCTGGCTGTGTCGAGAAATGCAAGTCCCTGTAGGTCGTCCTCATATTTGGCAACTTGGACTTCCTTCAGCAGGTCGCTTAGCTCTCTAAGTTTCTGGAGACCTTTGTTAGATATTTTAGGAAAGTCATCGATTCTTTTGAACAAGGCTCTTTCTATTACTTCTGCTGAGCCGTAACACTCATCCAGCCTTTTCCAGATCTCTTTGAGGCCAGTCTCAGGGCGGTTTATATTAATGTCTCTGATCCTTACTGCGTGTTTGACTGACTCTTCTCCCAGGTATTTGACTAACAGGTCTATCTCTTCCCTGTGTTGTAGCCCCAAGTCTCTAATGACATTTTGGAAGGAAGCTTTCCAAGCTCTGTAACCTTCAGCTCGGTCAGTGAATTTCATGAGTCCCTTGGCAACCAGTTCACGTCGTGTGAAGAACTTGGCAAATTCTGTCGTGAACCGGTTGTCAGCAGAGTATACTGGTGATGGGTCGCCCTGATAGTGATGTGAGGTGCGTTCGTACCTGTTAGTGTCCTCATGGTGGCGCCAGCCGGTGTCGTATTGCTTCGGCCTGATGTACGGTGCGTCAGCAGGGTGATCCACATTGGTTACCTGATGAGGGGCAAGGTAGTCATTAGCAGAGTTGTTTTGCCTCACATTTTCGAGTTTGTTTCTGTCCTGAGCCTCGTGACGACTCTTGCTCACTTCGCTGGAGGTGTCGTATTCTGGTTTTGGTACTGGTTCAGGGTTATAGTTTGGATCAGGAAGGTCATTAACATACTGAGATGTGCGTTGTGGTGAGTCTTGCAGTGGAAACTCCAGACTCGACGTACTGCTTTGGCTATGCAGCTTGGGATTTTGCGCGGCTTCTAGCGATTCTGATTCGGCGAGGGCTGCGGCAGCTTCCCTTTTTGCTGCTAGGCTTTCTAAGGCGGCATCCACACGTGCCTTCTCTAACTGCGACCTTCTCTCTTGATCGGCTCTCTCATCATCTATGCGTGCTTTTTCTAACTGCAACCTTCTCTCTTGATCGGCTCTCTCATCATCTATGCGTGCTTTTTCTAACTGCGACCTTCTCTCTTGATCGGCTCTCTCATCATCTATGCGTGCTTTTTCTAATTTAAGTTGCATCTCTTGGTCAGCAAAGCTCGCTCGTATTTTGGCAGCTTCAGCATTTGCGCGGGCAATGGCGACAGCGCTGCTGATGGATGTTGTCTTTGAGGAGACGGAAGTAACAGATCTTGTCCTATGCGATTTGTGAGACATGGTGTCTTGGGAAAGTGCTTGGCTGTGCAGAGATTGCTGTAGCTGTATTTAGTCCCTGTGTAGCCGGTGACTTGAATCCCACTAGTTGGATGGCTGCCGTTTCACTGTTCTGTCCTCACTAGCTGAGGCAGGCTCATACGTAGCTATACAGTCAGCTAAACCGCTATACCGGGGTCCAATAAGGAGACTGTGGTTGAGTCTGTGCTTTATTAAACGTAGTGGTATATTGATGCGGTGAAACTGTGAACAATGTTATACATAGAATCAGTGCATGGCATAGAACAGATACATAATACACATGATATACATTATGCATAACATTTAGAAGGCTAGTGACTAAACTAGGAGTACAACTGGTTAAACTAAGCTAATATAGAGCAGAAATATCTATAGGAAGCATAAAGACATACCGGCAATGCAATCGCAAGGGGGATGAAGTGAAGCGTCTTTCCTTGAAGGCAAACCGAAGAAAGTGAAAGGAAAAATGGAGGGAAATGGAGGCTGAGCTACCATAATGCATTGCAAAGGAGGAGGAGAATCAGACATGGATAATACAAAAACAAGATTGAACTGTCAACATAACTCTGGCCGCTAGAGGGAGCCAAAGCATCACAGATGAATAAAGGCATGAATATATCAATACTGTATACTGAGGAAACTGCAATTATGCAAGCCAATAATCAGGGTAACAATATTAGATGGCGGAGACAGAACAGAGGACTATCCCGAATGCTCAGCAGGGAAGAACTACAACACACAGGCGCTAGTGGTAGGCACTGATTTCCACCTGCAAAGGGAACTCTGGATGTGCCTTCGGACCGGCCGGTCTCAGACAGCCCAGTTAGCAGTGCTCTGGATTGAGGATCCCGAAGTCTTCAGTAAAAGGTAAAGAGACTGCAACCCTGTGTCCTCGTTATTAACTGCGCCTCACACCATCACCACCTACACTACTGGGAAGCCCTGGGGATATACTTCACCTGTGGGAAGGTATACCATCTAGCTGCCATCACATCACCCCAGTGGACCCCAAGCAGCATCGGTCACCCTGACCGAATACCAAAGGTGGCGTCACGAAACCTTAGCCGACTTTCATCACCCCCTTGCATTGGACGCCCCTTAGCAGGGTCACGGACCTGGTCCAGCCACCGTGACAATCCTAAAACTGAGACAGAGAGGACCGGTACCGAGTAACCTGCGGCCCTGCTTCTGGGGGCGCTCCAACTTGGCGTCACAAACCGGATCGTACTTAAGCCTAAGGAATCAGGTCATGTGTGCCTTGGAACTGTGTTGGAATTGTGCTTGAACTGTGATTTATTGCAAAGACTGTGTGTTGTTAACTGCCGCAAAGATTCCCCCCAAAACTGTCGCCATTGTAGCGCCACGACGAGCGCAGGAGAAGAAGAAGGGCGTGGAGTTGTGGGCGTGAACGAACTGAGAAGCGCGAAAAGTAATAGCCGCCCAGTCTAAATATTTCTGTACCTTGAGGACATGTCCGTCAGCGGCCGAGGTCCGCCTCCTGATCCTCAATGGTGGGCGGAGACCAAAGAAATGAAACCGCCCACGAAGAAGAGAGCGGGAAAAGGACAAGGAGGACAGCAGCCACATGGAGGACGCCATGACAAGTCACCCGGAGCCGGAGTGTGGGGTCGAAGACGGAGACTCCCCCAGCTACCCGGAGGAGCACCGCGGCAGAGCCTTCACTGCTGATACTGACTCCCTGCAGCTTGGAATGGAGGAGCTGATCGACCAACTCCTGCAGCTGCAGGTGGAGACCAAGTCCTCGCACCAGGTGGCACCTGCAGAAGATCCATCAACACTGATGCCGTCCCTTGTGCCGCGACCGAAACCCCTGCCGACTCCGTCGCAGAGCCCGCCGCCAGCCGAACCGGCCGACCTCCAGGACACCGTGGTGGCAGGTAAGGACGCCGACCCTGCCCCGGTGACTGAGGACCTGTTGGTGGGCCCGGTCGCAGCGCCACCTCCCCACGGTACCCACCGTCTCCAACACCTCGACCCCTGGGACCAGGCCACGGGTATGGAGCGGTTCCTCAAGGCCCTGATTGAGCCCACTACCCTGTCGGGTGAAGTCTACACCGAGCGGACCGTGTACCGTTGCGTAAACCCTGGGTCAGACTTCATGGGGTTCCCCGGGGCCGAAAAGCAGGAGGGAGAGAAAGTGGAGGTCCTTAGCTGGGAAAGGTACCAGGCCCAACTTGCCCGGAAGTGGGAAGACAAGGAGGTCGAATACCAGGCCCAGTATCAGGCCTACGACCGGAGAGACCTGGCGTTCAAGGCCGAGGCCCGCAAGGTCCGCAGCACGCACCCGACCCCGCAGAAGCAGGGCCAAGTCGTAGTCTTCCGGCTCCGTGGGGGATGGGGCTTCATTAAGGAGCCTGGGCTATACACGGAGGTGTTCGTTAACCGCCGGGATGTAGAGGCGCATCTTCTGGAGGGACACCCAGACCGAGACCTTTACCCGGGGGACATCGTCACGTATACCAGACACTTTGGGGAGAAGGGCTGGTTTGCATTGAATGTGCATAAGAGGAGAGATCCGGTAGCGCACCAGGCCAAGGCTCCAGCGCAACCGTCCCCTGTAGCGACAGTGTCCCCTCGTGGCCAGGTTTCCGCGGTTACCAAGACCACCGTGATCACCCCAACGTGTACAATCGTCAGGACCACCACCTGTACCGTCGCCACCACTACCACCGTAGCTACCAAGGAGTTGCCTGCCGTGACGATTGGTGCTCCAGCCGCTCCTAGACAAAGAACTGTGGGCACACAGACCCCTGTATGGAGTGAGGGGCCCATTATGTGGCACCTGGTAGCCGCCAGTATCCAGCTGGGCTACCCCGACTGGTGCTACCCCCTGAGTTACAGCAATTAGCCTTGAAACCCCGAACATGTAAATAGTTAACTGTTTGTTTCCTGCTGCTTAAAACCCGTTTAGGGTTAATCCTTAAAGGGATCCCTTTGTTGACCCGGGATCCCTATTGTTTTATGTTTTTGCACAAGTTTATTATCATTTCAAGAGACTGCCGAATCATGGACGGTGAATGATTCACAAACTGGCTTTGTATATAGTTCGCACCTTCTTAAAGGTGCTCTCTACTGGTTTTGCAAGGAAAGAAGACTTTGCGAAGAAACGATTCCTGATGACGACGTGGAAGTTTCTTGTGTCTTGCAGTTCCTTAGTGACTTTATGATTGTTTGCACTACCTCAAAGAAGACTGATTTTTTCCTCTTAAAGGGAATGTTATTTGTTGCCTTTTGATAATAATGCCTTAAGTAGTAAGATAGCGATAATGTTTACATAAGTAGATGCCATGCAGCTAGAGAGCTAGAAAGTGAACCCGTAGGGGTTAGTGAAGTTGAGAACCATAGAGAGATGGTTGCTGTGAACTTAGAAAAAGAAAGGCAGTAGGCCCGGACGAATAGCCAGGCGGTCCTGCATCTGTGTGAAGTTAGAAGAAATAAAGAAAAAGTTAGATTTGTACTGTAGTGTTGTATAGTAAGCCTTTAGTGGGTTCAGCTTATATACCCTTAAAGGAGAAGTTAAATTATTGTTGAAGATTTGCACTTAGTAGAATACCCGGCTGGGTAATAGAAATTATTTATAGTCAGTAGAGTAGAATGTTATTTAAAATATTTAAACATGTTTCTGTTTCTAACGTTCAAGTGACCTCACCTCCCATAAAGGGAAGCATTGTAATATTTACTTGTTCAAAGCATTCAAAATTTTGTATGTCTTTTTCTAATATCTATTGTTGTTCTTCTTTTCCCAGTCCGGGAGTACTGGATTTAACCGGGGAAGGGGGGGGGGGGGGGGTCGGAGACCAAAGAAATGAAACCGCCCAAGGAGTCCTGGTCGTTGCAGTTATGTCGCTCTGCCACTAAGGGGAGTGATGTTATGTCTGATTGCACTAAAGGAGTTCACCTGACTAGCTATCACAGTCACACATTACACTTCACACTCCGGCCACCAGGGGGAGCAAAAGGCACTATGTATTAGGCCACTCCTCACACTCTGGTAAAACTGGGGGTTGGATAGGAAGTTAGAGAGAACGCAGCCTGGGAGAGCTCCAGGGAGGACCTGTCAGGGGTGGGTTCCTGGCAGGTACCTAGCAGAAAGGACAGAATGTGACGGAGCCTGTTATGATCTGGTGGCCTTGGAACAGCATGAGACGTACTCTGGAGAAGGTGGAACCTGTACTGACTGCAAACCCTGAACTTAACAGCGCACTAGAAGTAGCCGTGGGGGGTACCTAACACTCCCTAGACCCCTCGACACTGCCTAAGAAATAACTACCCCTAAAGACAGAAACAGGAAACCTATCTTGCCTCAGAGAAAATCCCCAAAGGAAAGACAGCCCCCCACAAATATTGACTGTGAGAGGAGAGGGAAATAACATACGCAGAAATGAAATCAGGATTTAGCATAGGAGGCCATACTAGCTAAAAAGAAAGAATAGAACAGAGTACTATGCGGTCAGTATTAAAACACTAGAAAATATCCACCACAGAAAATACAAAACACCACATCTGACTAAAGACATGGAGGGTATATCTGTATCTCCAGAGAAATAGCTAGGCTGCAAAAAATCCTTCACAGACTAAGCTGGACAAGACAAAAACATGAAAATGCACAGAACTATAAGGTCCACAGCAGGTGGACAGCAAAAACAATGCCAGGACTTATCTTTGAAGAAAAGCACAGCAAACAGGAGAGACCAGAAGGGATGTGAATCCCCCAAAAACAATGGACAACTGGCACTGACTAAAGAATCAAGCAAGGCTATATTGTTATGAACAGGTGATTCAGAACCACAATGGACCTGGTGGTTACGAGCACAGAAAATGACCTGATAGTTGCTAATCACATAGGACGAGCTCTGAGACGTGGGAACTCTGCTGACCGCAATCCCTAATCCTATCATACCACACTAAAGGTAGCCGTGGAACGTTCCTGACCAGACCTAGGCGCCTCGGGCACAGCCTGAGAAACTAGCTAACCCTGAAGATAGAAAAATAAGCCTACCTTGCCTCAGAGAAATTCCCCAAAGGAAAGGGCAGCCCCCCACATATAATGACTGTGAGTTAAGATGAAAATACAAACACAGGGATGAAATAGATTTTAGCAAAGTGAGGCCCGACTTACTGAATAGACCGAGGATAGGAAAGATAGCTTTGCGGTCAGCACAAAAACCTACAAACAACCACGCAGAGGGGGCAAAAAGACCCTCCGCACCGACTAACGGTACGGAGGTGCTCCCTCTGCGTCTCAGAGCTTCCAGCAAGCAAGAAAAACCAATATAGCAAGCGGGACAAAAAAAATAGCAAACAAAAGTAACACAGGCAGAACTTAGCTTATGCAGGGCAGACAGGCCACAAGAACGATCCAGGAGAAAGCAAGACCAATACTGGAACATTGACTGGAGGCCAGGAACAAAGAACTAGGTGGAGTTAAATAGAGCAGCACCTAACGACTTAACCTCGTCACCTGAGGAAGGAAACTCAGAAGCCGCAGCCCCACTCACATCCACCAGAGGAAGCCCATAGACAGAACCAGCCGAAGTACCACTCACGACCACAGGAGGGAGCTTGACCACAGAATTCACACTATATAGCCCAGCCCAAATTGCAAAAAATAGATACACCTGATAAATGCTGCGATCCAACTACCGCAGCACTACCACTCATAACCACCGGAGGGAGCCCAAGAGCAGAATTCACAACAGTACCCCCCCCCCCCCTTGAGGAGGGGTCACCGAACCCTCACCAGAGCCCCCAGGCCGATCAGGACGAGCCAAATGAAAGGCACGAACCAAATCGTCAGCATGAACATCGGAGGCAACAACCCAAGAATTATCCTCCTGGCCATAACCCTTCCATTTGACCAGATACTGAAGCCTCCGCCTCGAAAAACGAGAATCCAAAATCTTCTCAACCACATACTCCAACTCCCCATCAATCAACACTGGGGCCGGAGGATCAACAGAGGGAACAACGGGCACTACATACTTCCGCAACAAAGATCTATGGAACACATTATGGATGGAAAAAGAGGCTGGAAGGGCCAAACGAAAAGACACTGGATTGATAATCTCAGAAATCCTATAAGGACCAATAAACCGAGGCTTGAACTTAGGGGAAGACACCTTCATAGGAACATGACGGGAAGACAACCAGACCAAATCCCCAACCCGAAGCCGGGAACCAACACACCGACGACGGTTAGCAAAACGTTGAGCCTCCTCCTGAGACAACACCAAATTGTCCACCACATGAGCCCAAATCTGCTGCAGCCTGTCAACCACAGAATCCACACCAGGACAATCAGAAGGCTCAACCTGCCCTGAAGAAAAACGAGGATGAAACCCAAAATTACAAAAAAAAGGCGAAACCAAGGTAGCAGAACTAGCCCGATTATTATGGGCAAACTCGGCCAATGGCAAGAAAGCCACCCAATCATCCTGATCAGCAGACACAAAGCATCTCAAATAATTTTCCAAAGTCTGATTAGTTTGCTCGATCTGGCCATTTGTCTGAGGATGAAATGCGGAAGAAAAAGACACATCAATGCCCAGCCTAGCACAAAAGGCCCGCCAAAACCTAGAAACAAACTGGGAACCTCTATCGGACACAATATTCTCCGGAATGCCATGCAAATGAACCACATGCTGAAAAAACAACGGAACCAAATCAGAAGAGGAAGGCAATTTCGGCAAAGGTACCAAATGAACCATCTTAGAAAACCGGTCACAAACCACCCAGATAACCGACATCCTCTGGGAAACCGGAAGTTCTGAAATAAAATCCATAGAAATATGCATCCAAGGTCTCTCAGGGACCGGCAAAGGCAAAAGCAACCCACTAGCGCGGGAACAGCAAGGCTTAGCCCGCGCACAAATCCCACAGGACTGCACAAAAGAACGCACATCCCGCGACAAAGAAGGCCACCAAAAGGACCTACCAACCAAATCTCTGGTACCAAAAATCCCAGGATGGCCAGCCAACACAGAACAATGAACCTCAGAAATCACTTTACTAGTCCATCTATCAGGAACAAACAGTTTCCCCACTGGACAGCGGTCAGGTTTATCAGCCTGAAACTCCTGAAGAACCCGTCGTAAATCAGGGGAGATGGCAGAAAGAATCACCCCTTCCTTCAGAATGCCGACCGGCTCAAGAACCCCAGGGGAATCAGGAAAAAAACTCCTAGAGACGGCATCCGCCTTAACATTTTTAGTACCAGGAATGTACGAGACCACAAAATCAAAACGGGAGAAAAACAGGGACCATCGAGCCTGTCTAGGATTCAGCCGTTTGGCAGACTCGAGATAAATCAGATTCTTATGATCGGTCAGGACCACAATACGGTGCTTGGCCCCCTCAAGCCAATGTCACCACTCCTCAAATGCCCACTTCATAGCCAACAACTCCCGATTGCCGACATCATAATTGCGTTCCGCAGGCGAAAACTTCAGAGAAAAGAAGGCACACGGTTTCATCAAGGAACCATCAGAATTCCTCTGAGACAAAACGGCCCCTGCCCCAATCTCAGACGCGTCAACCTCAACCTGAAATGGAAGAGAAACATCCGGCTGACGCAACACAGGGGGATGAGGGAGAAAAAATGAAGCCCAAAAAAGAAACCTTCTGCACTCCAAAGAGGCACTTTGACCCCTTCACAAATAAAGCATTATTACGGATGATCTGAAATACCATCCTGACCTGTTTCACATGAGACTCCCAATCATCGGAAAAAATCAAAATATCATCCAAATATACAACCATGAATTTATCAAGATAACTCCGAAAGATATCATGCATGAAGGATTGGAACACAGATGGAGCATTAGAGATTCCGAATGGCATCACAAGGTATTCAAAATGGCCTTCGGGCGTATTAAATGCAGTTTTCCATTCGTCACCCTGCTTAATACGAATAAGATTATATGCCCCTCAAAGGTCAATCTTAGTAAACCAGCTAGCCCCCTTAATCCTAGCAAACAAATCAGTAAGCAAAGGCAACCGGTATTGAAATTTGACCGTGATCTTATTCAAGAGGCGATAATCAATACAGGGTCTCAAGGAGCCATCCTTCTTGGCAACACAAAAAAAACCTGCTCCCAATGGTGAAGAAGATGGCCAAATATGCCCCTTCTCCAAAGACTCCTTAATATAGCTCCGCATGGCGGCATGTTCTGGCACAGACAGGTTGAAAAGTCGGCCCTTAGGGAACTTACAACCTGGAATCAAGTCAATAGCACAATCACAGTCCCTATGTGGTGGAAGGGAACTGGATTTGGGCTCATCGAATACATCCTGGAAATCTGACAAAAACTCAGGAATTTCAGAAGAGGGGGAAGAGGAAATTGACATCAAAGGAACGTGACCATGAACCCCCTGACAAACCCAACTAGTCACAGACATAGATTTCCAATCTAACACCGGATTATGTAGCTGTAACCATGGAAAACCCAGCACAATATCATCATGCAAGTCATGCAACACCAGAAAACGACAATCTTCCTGATGGGCTGGCGCCATGCGCATGGTCAGCTGTGTCCAAAACTGAGGTTTATTTTTAGCCAACGGTGTAGCATCAATGCCCCTTAAAGGAATAGGGTTCTGCAAAGGCTGCAAGGGGAAACCACAACTTCTGGCAAATTCTAAGTCCATTAAGTTCAGAGCGGCGCCTGAATCCACAAATGCCATAACAGAAAATGATGATAATGAGCAGATCAAGGTCACAGGTAACAGAAATTTAGGTTGTACAGTACTGATGGTAACAGAACTAGCAATTCTCTTTGTACGCTTAGGGCAATCAGAAATAATATGAGCAGAATCGCCGCAGTAAAAACACAACCTATTCTGACGCCTGAATCTTTGACGTTCAGCTTTAGACAAAATCCTATCACACTGCATAGGCTCAGGGCTCCGCTCAGAGGACGACGCCACAGTGTGCACAACTCTGCGCTCGCGCAAGCGCCGATCAATCTGAATGGCCAGAGACATAGAATCACTCAGACCAGCAGGCGTGGGGAACCCCACCATAACATCTTTAACAGATTCAGAAAGACCCTTTCTGAAAATTGCCGCCAAGGCATCCTCATTCCATTTAGTCAGTACAGACCATTTTCTAAATTTCTGGCAATACGATTCTGCCGCTTCTTGACCTTGACACAGGTCCAACAAGATTTTCTCAGCTTGATCCACAGAATTAGGCTCATCATACAATAACCCCAATGCTTGAAAGAAAGAATCAACATTAAGCAAAGCAGGATTGCCAGTTTCCAGGGAAAATGCCCAATCCTGTGGGTCACCACGCAGCAGGGATATGATGATTTTAACCTGCTGAATGGGATCACCAGAAGACTGGGGTCTCAATGCAAAAAACAGTTTACAGTTATTTTTGAAACTCAAAAATTTGGATCTGTCACCAAAGAATAAATCAGGAGTGGGAATCCTAGGTTCTAAGGCAGGAGTCTGAACAATATAATCTGAAATACCCTGTACCCTAGCAGCAAGCTGATCCACACGAGAAACTAACTCCTGAACACTCATGTTATTACTAGGTTCCGCAGCGACCCAGAGATTAAGAGGGAGGAACAGACCAAACAGGCTAAGGAAAAAAAAATGGCTCAAAATCTTTCCTCCCTTCTTCTGAGATGCAATTAACTCATTGTTGGCCAGTTGTACTGTTATGATCTGGTGGCCTTGGAGCAGCATGAGACGTACTCTGGAGAAGGTGGAACCTGTACTGACCGCAAACCCTGAACTTAACAGCACAACTAGAAGTAGCCGTGGGGGGTACCTAACACTCCCTAGACCCCTCGACACTGCCTAAGAAATAACTACCCCTAAAGACAGAAACAGGAAACCTATCTTGCCTCAGAGAAAATCCCCAAAGGAAAGACAGCCCCCCACAAATATTGACTGAGAGGAGAGGGAAATAACATACGCAGAAACGAAATCAGGATTTAGCATAGGAGGCCATACTAGCTAAAAAGAAAGAATAGAACAGAGTACTATGCGGTCAGTATTAAAACACTAGAAAATATCCACCACAGAAAATACAAAACACCACATCTGACTAAAGACATGGAGGGTATATCTGCATCTCCAGAGAAATAGCTAGGCTGCAAAAAATCCTTTACAGACTAAGCTGGACAAGATAAAAACATGAAAATGCACAGAACTATAAGGTCCACAGCAGTTGGACAGCAAAAACAAAGCCAGGACTTATCTTTGAAGAAAAGCACAGCAAACAGGAGAGACCAGAAGGGATGTGAATCCTCCAAAAACAATGGACAACTGGCACTGACTAAAGGATCAAGCAAGGCTATATAGCCCAGCCCAAATTGCAAAAAATAGATACACCTGATAAATGCTGCAATCCAACTACCGCAGCACTACCACTCATAACCACCGGAGGGAGCCCAAGAGCAGAATTCACAACAGGAGCCGCGCCGCGCCTCCATATTGTGGAGAAGTGAGAAACAAGATCACAGCACAAAGGAGAACCAGTAGGAGTCATGCCCCGAGATCGGCAACATCCTACTGAGGCGCGTAGCCGGTGGCCGGAACGCCGAGGAAGTAACTGACTCCAAGCATTACTTCAAACAGCAGCAGGACAGTTGATTACAGGTTGGCTGTCTACCTTAAATCACCTACGCAGACATAGGGGGCAAGCGTGGAGAGGGGCATCTCTAGGGTCCCAGAATAGCTCCGAGCCTTCCCGTCAAATGGGTGCATCCTATCCAGACAAACTTGGGGGACGGAGAGAGAGAGAAAGAGAAAGAACGAACACGAAAGTTGTGAGGACTATCCCGAATGCTCAGCAGGGAAGAACTACAACACACAGGCGCTAGTGGTAGGCACTGATTTCCACCTGCAAAGGGAACTCTGGATGTGCCTTCGGACCGGCCGGTCTCAGACAGCCCAGTTAGCAGTGCTCTGGATTGAGGATCCCGAAGTCTTCAGTAAAAGGTAAAGAGACTGCAACCCTGTGTCCTCGTTATTAACTGCGCCTCACACCATCACCACCTACACTACTGGGAAGCCCTGGGGATATACTTCACCTGTGGGAAGGTATACCATCTAGCTGCCATCACATCACCCCAGTGGACCCCAAGCAGCGTCGGTCACCCTGACCGAATACCACAGGTGGCGTCACGAAACCTTAGCCGACTTTCATCACCCCTTGCATTGGACGCCCCTTAGCAGGGTCATGGACTGGGTCCAGCCACCGTGACAATCCTAGAACTGAGACAGAGGACCGGTACCGAGTAAACCACGGCCCTGCGTCTGGGGACGCTCCATATATAAGCATGGTTGATGCACACGTTTATACACACCTCCCCTCAAAAACACTAAATGCGAAACGCGCGTTGGGGTGTTAGCACCATCTCAAGGTATAGTACCCGCTGACTACTGATTTTTTGCCTGCACAATTTACATTGTTTGGAACTTTTCCAAAACCAGTCTCATTACTTTTAAGGGCATGCACATCAGGTACCTTATTTGCTGTTATTTCCCACTTGGGCATATGTACATTTGCACTTTTTCAGAAACTGGATATGAATTGATAACCCATTTACTCTGGATCTGAGGCATGTTATAATTCTTGTTGAAGCAGTTTTGCTCACTGTCACGATATGGTATGAAATATCATAAGTAGGTCTCTTGCTAGCCTGAGTGGGCTAAGCCCCCTTCTTGGAGAACAGTTTGTAGCTGCAAATTCCTGGCTTTCCTTCTCTGAGAGTATGGGGGAAGAGAGGTTTTATTGCCGAACGGAATTTACGACTAGCATTTCCTGTGTAAGCTCTTGTCCAGCTAGAACAGGAAAAATGGCTCCAAAAATCCATGAAAGATTCTTTGTTTAGTTTTTGTTAGATATTAGGCAAACGATTTAAGCTAGAAATACGAAAATATATATTCGTAGTCCCACTCGGTGTAGCTACACATCTCATGACACTCGGGTTTCTAACTCCATCTGGTAAAGAAGTAGGGTTTTCTCTGTAAATATGTATCCCAGATAGGACATATTTGATCTCATTAGAATGCTCACGTTAATCTGAGATGAATGATGAGCTTTTTAGGACGCTGACATGTTTTGTAGTGAAGTTATAGAAATCAGAGAGAATAGTTTAAAGTTTAGGCAGAATGTAGAGAGAGGAGGGTCTGGATAAGCCAGCCTTTCTGTGATGTCACAGCCTTAATGTTTTAAGTGTCTGGCAGGCTCTGAGGAGTCACTTGCTGCTGGATTTCTTGTCCTGTCCTGGAAGAGCCCTGCTCACGTCCCAATGAGCTGGGACGTATGGAAAAACTCCACTAGCCTGGTTGCTTGTCATGCTTTAAACATGTAAGTGTTGCTTTTCTCATTTATTCCCTTTATGTTATAATTACCCATGTACATATTTGCAATTGTCTCATGTATAACATCTTTATAAACTATTTTTAATAACGCACTGCCTAGTTATTTTGAATGGGATATACTATTATATATTAGTTCGTTCTCCCGCTCTAAACCGTACCCTAAGTCTCTTGAAGGGAAAATACGCTACTGTTACTGTTGTGTTGGGTTAGCTTCGGACCCGTTTACTCGAAGCTGGTGGCAGCGAAAGTGTGCTGACGGTTGGATTATGCTGAAGCAACTGCGGGTTTGATAATTATTGTTCCTGCCTGTGTGGGAGTAGTTATCCCACCGCTGCCACCAATTGTCACGATTCCCCTGACCGCTGTCACCACTGGGTCAGGATTCACACCGTGACCGTCACCCCTACGTCACGGATCAGGGTGACTTTAGGCCAACAGACGGCTATCACATGTGCAGGGGGGCTTATCTTAGTTATCCCTCCACTGCTAACAATGTGATGAAAAACCACACACAAGGCTATTGACCTCTTAGTTTACAGCAGGGGCTTATTCTAGGTATCCCACTGCTTTTCTATATACCACGAACTGCAGGGATTTATGTATATCCCGCTTACAGTTCCACTTAACACTTGCAGCTCTCTGGCGCCCCCCTTACTCTCAGGTCAGATTAGGTACTGCACCCTGGGTAATTAGTCGCCAGAAAGGCTGCCTGCTATGTACTGGCTATTGGGCACGCTGCAGCGACGCGATAACTACTCCCACACAGGCAGGAACAATAATTATCAAACCCGCAGTTGCTTCAGCATAATCCAACCGTCAGCACACTTTCGCTGCCACCAGCTTCGAGTAAACGGGTCCGAAGCTAACCCAACACAACAGTAACAGTAGCGTATTTTCCCTTCAAGAGACTTAGGGTACGGTTTAGAGCGGGAGAACGAACTAATATATAATAGTATATCCCAAGCCAGAGCCGGAGAAAGTGGGCGCGATCATGAACTGGCCCACTCCCGTGACCAAGAAACAGGTGATGTCCTTCTTGGGCACTGCAGGGTACTATAGGCGCTTCGTACAGCACTATAGTAGCCTGGCAAAACCTTTGACGGACCTCACCAGGAAGAAGCTACCCCACATCGTCAACTGGACAGATGGCTGTGAGGGGGCTTTCAAGGCGTTGAAAACCGCACTGTGCAACGCCCCTGTGTTGAAAGCAGTCGACAGCAGTCGACCGTTCTTGGTGCAGACCGACGCCAGCGAGTTTGGCCTTGGTGCTGTACTCAGCCAGGTTGACTCGGAGGACCAAGAGCACCCCGTGTTATACCTGAGTCGGAAACTTTTGCCGAGGGAAGTGGCCTACTCCACCATCGAGAAGGAGTGCCTGGCCATAGTCTGGGCCCTGCAGCGCTTGCAGCCCTACTTGTACGGTCACACCTTCACTGTGGTGACCGACCACAACCCTCTGCGCTGGCTAAACGCCATGTGTGGAACCAACGGCAGGTTGCTACGCTGGAGCCTTGCCCTTCAGCAGTTTGACTTCACCATTGAACATAAAACGGGCAAAGAGCATGGGAATGCAGATGGACTCTCCCGCCAGGGTGAACCTACTGAGGTGCCCATGGAGGCATACCGTGGGGTACTGCCTCCCTAGCGCACACCAAAAGGGGGAGGTGTCACGATATGGTATGAAATATCATAAGTAGGTCTCTTGCTAGCCTGAGTGGGCTAAGCCCCCTTCTTGGAGAACAGTTTGTAGCTGCAAATTCCTGGCTTTCCTTCTCTGAGAGTATGGGGGAAGAGAGGTTTTATTGCCGAACGGAATTTACGACTAGCATTTCCTGTGTAAGCTCTTGTCCAGCTAGAACAGGAAAAATGGCTCCAAAAATCCATGAAAGATTCTTTGTTTAGTTTTTGTTAGATATTAGGCAAACGATTTAAGCTAGAAATACGAAAATATATATTCGTAGTCCCACTCGGTGTAGCTACACATCTCATGACACTCGGGTTTCTAACTCCATCTGGTAAAGAAGTAGGGTTTTCTCTGTAAATATGTATCCCAGATAGGACATATTTGATCTCATTAGAATGCTCACGTTAATCTGAGATGAATGATGAGCTTTTTAGGACGCTGACATGTTTTGTAGTGAAGTTATAGAAATCAGAGAGAATAGTTTAAAGTTTAGGCAGAATGTAGAGAGAGGAGGGTCTGGATAAGCCAGCCTTTCTGTGATGTCACAGCCTTAATGTTTTAAGTGTCTGGCAGGCTCTGAGGAGTCACTTGCTGCTGGATTTCTTGTCCTGTCCTGGAAGAGCCCTGCTCACGTCCCAATGAGCTGGGACGTATGGAAAAACTCCACTAGCCTGGTTGCTTGTCATGCTTTAAACATGTAAGTGTTGCTTTTCTCATTTATTCCCTTTATGTTATAATTACCCATGTACATATTTGCAATTGTCTCATGTATAACATCTTTATAAACTATTTTTAATAACGCACTGCCTAGTTATTTTGAATGGGATATACTATTATATATTAGTTCGTTCTCCCGCTCTAAACCGTACCCTAAGTCTCTTGAAGGGAAAATACGCTACTGTTACTGTTGTGTTGGGTTAGCTTCGGACCCGTTTACTCGAAGCTGGTGGCAGCGAAAGTGTGCTGACGGTTGGATTATGCTGAAGCAACTGCGGGTTTGATAATTATTGTTCCTGCCTGTGTGGGAGTAGTTATCGCGTCGCTGCAGCGTGCCCAATAGCCAGTACATAGCAGGCAGCCTTTCTGGCGACTAATTACCCAGGGTGCAGTACCTAATCTGACCTGAGAGTAAGGGGGGCGCCAGAGAGCTGCAAGTGTTAAGTGGAACTGTAAGCGGGATATACATAAATCCCTGCAGTTCGTGGTATATAGAAAAGCAGTGGGATACCTAGAATAAGCCCCTGCTGTAAACTAAGAGGTCAATAGCCTTGTGTGTGGTTTTTCATCACATTGTTAGCAGTGGAGGGATAACTAAGATAAGCCCCCCTGCACATGTGATAGTTGTCTGTTGGCCTAAAGTCACCCTGATCCGTGACGTAGGGGTGACGGTCACGGTGTGAATCCTGACCCAGTGGTGACAGCGGTCAGGGGAATCGTGACAATTGCTTTCTAATGAGATCAAATATGTCCTATCTGGGATACATATTTACAGAGAAAACCCTACTTCTTTACCAGATGGAGTTAGAAACCCGAGTGTCATGAGATGTGTAGCTACACCGAGTGGGACTACGAATATATATTTTCGTATTTCTAGCTTAAATCGTTTGCCTAATATCTAACAAAAACTAAACAAAGAATCTTTCATGGATTTTTGGAGCCATTTTTCCTGTTCTAGCTGGACAAGAGCTTACACAGGAAATGCTAGTCGTAAATTCCGTTCGGCAATAAAACCTCTCTTCCCCCATACTCTCAGAGAAGGAAAGCCAGGAATTTGCAGCTACAAACTGTTCTCCAAGAAGGGGGCTTAGCCCACTCAGGCTAGCAAGAGACCTACTTATGATATTTCATACCATATCGTGACACTCACTAATAATTTTGATACTCATGTCCTCCTTGCTATAACAGCAACATTTTTCATATTTTTCATACTCTATTTACGGTATGTCACTTTGTTGTGGTATTATAGATTCTTGGATGGTTGCTCTGATTGCACTGTTGTCCTTCTCGTCTTTCATTGTTTTATATATATTATTAATAAAATTGGAGTACATTTTTATGGCACGTAGCTTCCTTGTTGTTTTGTTTGATGGATGGAATTTTTTGGAAGCGCCAATTAGGCAACTCCGTATACTTTTTTGATTATTATATATATATTGAATGTATGCAGTTTGCTGCTAGACTGTCTATGTGGTGCACTCAAAAATTATTATTTTTGTTCAATGTGGAACCCCCACATGCCAGTGGTGATAGTTACATGAGCCTATGGGGCTGATTAATTATTTATTGAATGTGTGGATCTCTTGTTTATTCATGTTTGAGAGATTTACCTTGACTGGGTTCCCTGGATCAATTATTGGGCCTTGCATGAATACCTATGACACTGATCATCCAGGTGTTGGTATGTTGTCTGTATAGTCAGTTTATTCTTGCATCTGTTTCTCCTTTAAAAAGTGATTTTATGTAAGGTTTTTTATCACTTTTTTTGATTCAATAAAAAATATTTATTTTACTTGCCATATGCTTCCTTATCGTTTGTAGTTTTTTTTATGCCTGTGTGTATGTGGAGCGCCCCGTCAGGGCTGTAGGGTTCTCGGTACCGCGTCCTGCGGTTCACAGGGGGATGTCACGGCGGCTGACCAGGTTCGTGGCCCTGGGATGTCCGTATAAAAAGGGGAAAGGTCTTTGAAGGGATAAAGTTTATGTTCGTGACGCCACCTGTGGTATTCGGTCAGGGTGACCGACGCTGCTTTAAGGGGTCCGCTGGGGTGATGTTATGACAGCTAGATGGTATACCTTCCCACAGGTGAAGTATATCCCCAGGGCTTCCCAGTGTGTGGATGGTGAATGGTGCAGTGAAGAAAGAGGACACAAGGTTGCAGTCTTTTTACCTTTACTGAAGACTTCAGCATCCACAGTCCAGAGCACCAGACCACAAAGTAGGCAGAGTCCAGCCGGTTTGGAGGCAAGTCCAGAGTCCCCTTGTCCAGGTGGAAAACAATAGCCTTCCCTTGCGCTGCAGTGGTGTAGTCCCTTACTGCCTAAGGCTTCACATAAGGGTCTCACAAATGCAATGTTTTGCTCTCTCTGTCCCCCGTATAGGATAGGACAAAACCCGTATGACTGGGTCTCTTAGATAACCCGGCTCTGTGGGTGTCACCGTGCCTCCTGGTGTAGGTGCGCACAGGTAACCTGCAATTAGCTGTCCTGCCGGTCTCTGCAATAAGGTGTAGAGGTCCTTACTCCCTCAGTTTTCCGGCTACCGGGATTCTGCGCCTGTTCGGGGCTGGTCCCTTTTTGGTATGCTCTCCTTTGCTTTGTCTTCCTTCACGCTCACTGCAATACAATTCTGTCTTTCAGTGTCTCTTTCTGAGAGCTGCAGCTCTGATGGCATGCACAGCTCTGTGGACCCTCTGTCCTCCTCAGACTACTGTCTGGAACTGACTGAGCTCAGCTCAGCCAGCAACTAACTAACTCTTCCTACAGACTACCGGTATATTATCAATATGGGGAGTGACCTAATAAATAGGAGCAAAAGCTCCCCCTGGTGGCCTGGAGTGTGAATGTGTTGCATGTTTGTGATACCTGGATGCAGTTATCCTTTCTTGCCTCCAAATGTAGCATCACTCTCCCCTGGAGGAAAGCAATACCACTGCGACGACCAGGATCCTGGGGTGCCGCATATGTGTGTCACAATAATATAAATATGCCATATTCTGAGTATACTTCTAGAAGGTTCCATGGCTTTACAGACACATGCTCTGGGCTTTTTGACCCCCCTGCCAGCTCCTATAAACTCTGTGCAATGTGATACCAGTGTTCTAGCAGCTCCCCCACTGAGTAGTTTATGGCCCCAAGCTGTCTGAAGGCAGTTGTTGAAACATGTGCTCTTTGTTCATGTAAAAACTTAATAGTAGGACATAACTTGACCCCAATTAGTGATAGAGATATAACAATTACATATTTGGGATGTGCGACGATAGCGCTACACACCAGTGCTTTTTCTAAGATCAGCGCCTGGCAGAAACTGAGAAACCCATTACTGCTTATCTGAGTCACATAGCCAAGTCATGTTTAGACTTAAATGAACGCCAATGTTATGCTGAGAAAAATGATAAATTTTGTCATCCGTCTACGAGCCTCACAGACCAAGTTAGGATAGCTATGAGCTCTTAGATGGTTTTCCATACATTTCCAAGGGGGGCGTATCCAGCCCCTCAGGGATGTCACTAGCAGAGGGTATAAAATATGAGACCTCATTTTAGGAGTAGCTTTTGCCCAGGAAGTCACCTAGCAGACACTGTACCAGATGCATTGGGACATATGCTCCTCCTCCTCCCTTCCACATGGCTTACCATGGAATTACATGAGACAAATGTAAGTTTATTTTCATATTTAATCCCTTTTGTTTTGTAATCATTCTGTACATAGTATAATTGTCTCATCTTGTAATATAGTTTTTTATACCTTTTGAAAACACTGCCTAATCTTTTTGGAGTAAAAGCTATAATATTTACTAGCTTTGTTTTCCTTGCTCTAAAAGTACCCTAACTCCCCCAACCTAAGCTAGTGCTACTGATTGGGTTGGCTCCTGACCCGCTATTAATCATAGTAATAGGAGCTGGTGGCAGCGAAGTGTTCTGAGGTGGTTGGGCAAAACTGGCAGCGACGGACGGCGTTTGATAATTATAATTCTTGCCTGAGTGGGAGTAGTTATATCACCCTCGCTGCAGTGTGCCCAATAGCCAGTACATACACTGCTCAAAAAAATAAAGGGAACACTAAAATTTCACATCCTAGATATCACTGAATGAAATATTCCAGTTGTAAATATTTATTCATTATAAAGTGGGATGTGTTGAGAACAATAAAACTTAAAAATGATCAACATAAATCACAACTAATATCCCACGGAGGTCTGGAGTTGGAATGATGCTCAAAATCAAACTGGAAAATGAAGTTACAGGCTGATCCAACTTCAGTGGAAATGCCTTAATACAAGGAAATTATGCTCAGTAGAGAGTGTAGCCTCCACGTGACTGTATGATCTCCCTACAACACCTGGGCATTCTCCTGATGAGGTGGCGGATGGTATCCTGAGGGATCTCCTCCCAGACCTTGACTAAAGCATCCTCCAACTCCTAGACAGTCTGTGGGGCAACTTGACGTTGGTGGATGGTGCGAGACATGATGTCCCAGATGTGAGGGCTGTGTGGCCCTCCAAAGAAATGCCACCCCACACCATTACTGACCCACTGTCAAACCTGTCATGTGGAAGGATGTTGCAGGCAGCAGATCACTCTCCACGGCATCTCCAGACACTGGCAAGTCTGTCACATGTGCTCAGTGTGAAACTGCTTTCATCTGTGAAGAGCACAGGGCACCAGTTGCAAATTTGCCAATCCTGGTGTTCTGTGGCAAATGTCAAGCGTCATGCACGGTGTTGGGCTGTGAGCACAAGCCCCATCTGTGAATGTAGGCACTCAGACCATCCTCATGTAATCGGTTTCTAACCGTTTAGGCAGACACATGCACATTTGTGGCCTGCTGGAGGTCATTTTCCAGGGCTCTGGCAGTGCTCCTCCTGTTACTCCTTGCACAAAGGCTGAGGTAGCGGTCCTGCTGCTGGGTTGTTGCCCTCCTATTGGCCCCCTCCAAGTCTCCTGGCGACTGGCCTGTCTCCTGGTAGCGCCTCCAGCCTCTGGACACTTCGCTGACAGACACAGCAAACCTTGCCACAGCTCGCATTGATATGCCATCTTGGATGAGCTGAACTACCTGAGCCACTTGTGTGGGTTGTAGAGTCCGTCTCATGCTACCACGAGTGTGAAAGCACAGCCAACATTCAAAAGTGACCAAAACATCAGCCAGAAAGCATTGTTACTGAGATGTGGTCTGTGGTCCCCACCTGCAGAACCACTCCTTTATTGAGTGTGTCTTGGTAATTTCCAATAATTTCCTTCTGTTGTCTATTCCATTTGCACAACAGCATGTGAAATTGATTGTCAAACAGTGTTGATTCCTAAGTGGACAGTTTGATTTCACAGAAGTTTGATTTACTTGGAGTTATATTCTGTTGTTTAAGTGTTCCCTTTATTTTTTTGAGCAGTGTAGTAAGGCAGCCTTTCTGGCAACTATCCTAGGTGCAGTTCCCTGACTGACCTGAGGATAAGGGGGCGTCAGAGAGCTGCAAGTTCCAAACCAGAATTGAGAAGTGTTATATATACATAAATCCCTGAAGAAAGAACTGGGGCAACCAAACACCACCGGTTCATGACATATTGGTGGCAGAGTGGTGGGATAATAGAGCATTAGTGATCTGGTTTGAGCAATCATTCCTTTCACTAAAAACTTGCACGGTTCTTGCGAGGACTCTGAGCAAAAAGTTTTGGAGAACTAATTCAGTGTTTAATAGTCCTTGTCACGAATCCTACTGGGATCCCACCAATCTGTCACGGTTCATGGGGAAAATACCTTTATCATCCCCACCAGTCACACCAATTTGTCATGAACCAGGGTTGTTTGGTTGCCCCTTGGTCCTGCTGAAGGGGATTTATCTATATCCCACTTCCCAGTTCCAGTTTGGAACTTGCAGTTCTCTGGTGCCCCCCTTACCCTCAGGTCAGTCAGGGTACTGCACCTAGGGTAATTAGTCGCCAGAAAGGCTGCCTGCTACTGTACTGGCTATTAGGCACCCTGTAGCGAGGGCGATATAACTACTTCCACACAGGCGGGAACAATCATTATCAATGCCGCTGGTCGCTGCAAAGATGCCCAATTGCACAGGACAAAGTATGCTGCCACCAGCTCCGATTCTCTTAATTGTTAACGGGTCCGGAGCCAACCCCAATCAGTTGCGTAATTCACCTCATAGGACGCGACAGTTCGTTATAGAGCATGGAGTGAAAAGCTAGTAATTTTATATTTTATATAAAATAGATACACACTGGCGCTACACTAACTTTAGAAAGAGGAAAAGGGGGGTTTAAACTAAAAACAAAGCTGCTGGTGATGCAACAGGGTCTGTGTAAAGCCCTGTTTTTAATTAAAACATGAAAATATATATAGATTGTCACCTGCGCTGCAAAGATACGTTGGTAAGTAGAAGGTGAAGATGGACACAGGGAGATTTATTGCCCGCACTAAGGGGAAAATAAGAGGTGTACAGTTCCAGTATCAGGGAGCAATATAATGGTATCAGTCACAGTTTGATCCTTCGCTACACTTTAAACAAAAGGACAGTTTGCGTTCATGCACTTACTGAGTTGATCTGTGATGATGCCTTAGAGTAGCTAGGTCTTCTCCCGATGAATGATAGGTGTTCGGTCCTGTTCCACAGAACTATGGGGCTGGGAGATAGTGTGAGAGCGTTCTCCCCTGCTATGTTCCTCCTCACTGGTCACAGGGAGCTAGGCTAAACCTCCAGCCTCAGGCGTGCCCCGGCCGTAAGCGACGCCGAAGTGGTGGCGGAGTGTAGAAGGGGTGTGGAAAAATTGTGACGTCACACAGCTGGATGGACGGACGCGTGAAGGGACAAGGCAATCCAACGCGTTTCGAAGGATACAATCCTTCTTCGTCAGGGCTGCTGTTCCCTGTAAGGCCCATCCTTATATAGTACTGAATCACTAACCCTTTCCTTGCCTGTTTGCGTGACCTGCAGAGGGGATCAAATTGATGGTCTACTCCCTACATCTAAAAGTAGTGGTTGTGTTAAACCATTTATTGGGAATCAAATGTATAAAACAGACAGAACTGGGCATTCAAATAAAAACAAGAACCAATAGTAGGTACACACGCAATTATTAAAAGATGTATGTACAGTCATGGCCAGAAGTTTTGAGAATGACACCAAAATTATATTTTCACATGATCTGCTGCCCTCTGGTTTTTATTAATGTTTGTCTGATGTTTATATCACATACAGAAATATAATTGCAATCATATTATGAGTACCAATAGGTTATATTGACAGTTAGAATGAGTTAATGCAGCAAGTCAATATTTGCAGTGTTGACCCTTCTTCTTCAAGACCTCTGCAATTCTCCCTGGCATGCTCTCAATCAACTTCTGGACCAAATCCTGACTGATAGCAGTCCATTCTTGCATAATCAATGCTTGCATTTTGCCAGAATTCATTGGTTTTTGTTTGTCCACCCATCTCTTGATGATTGACCACAAGTTCTCAATGGGATTAAGATCTGGGGAGTTTCCAGGCCATGGACCCAAAATCTCTATGTTTTGTTCCATGAGCCATTTAGTTATCACCTTTGCTTTATGGCAAGGTGCTCCATCATGCTGGAAAAGGCATTGTTGGGCGCCAAACTGCTCTTGGACGGTTGGGAGAAGTTGCTCTTGGAGGACATTCTGGTACCATTGTTTATTCATGGCTGTGTTTTTAGGCAAGACTGTGAGTGAGCCGATTCCCTTGGCTGAGAAGCAACCCCACACATGAATGGTTTCAGGATGCTTTACAGTTGGCATGAGACAAGACTGGTGGGAGCGCTCACCTCTTCTTCTCCGAATAAGCTGTTTTCCAGATGTCCCAAACAATCGAAAAGGGGATTCATCAGAGAAAATGACTTTGCCCCAGTCCTCAGCAGTCCACTCCCTGTACCTTTTACAGAATATCAGTCGGTCCCTGATGTTTTTTCTGGAGAGAAGTGGCTTCTTTGCTGCCCTCCTTGAAACCAGGCCTTGCTCAAAGAGTCTCCGCCTCACAGTGCGTGCAGAAGCACTCACACCAGCCTGCTGCCATTCCTGAGCAAGCTCGGCACTGCTGGTAGTCCGATCCCGCAGCTGAAACAGTTTTAAGATACGGTCCTGGCGCTTGCTGGTCTTCTTGGCGCCCTCGAGCCTTTTTGACAGCAATGGAAGCTCTCTCCTTGAAGTTCTTGATGATGCGATAGATTGTTGACTGAGGTGCAATCT